>NW_027270954.1:2642500-3328750 GCF_040938485.1 Diadema antillarum
GAAAGATCGGTCTGTATCTGGTCGTCTGGGTTATGTTCCGTGGAGACTGCGTCTGGCTCTCCTGTCTACGGAGGAGAATGATAACGTCAAAAAAATAAAGGACTCCTCTGGACAGATGGATCTCTCTGTCTGCCACCAGCAACAGCTGACCAGGAAGAAGGTGTTTTTTTTTTTTTTTTTCGTAATCTTTGGCGTTGGTTTGTGTGTTTGCAAAATAAATCAAAAAGTTGTGAACAGA
Source organism: Diadema antillarum (assembly GCF_040938485.1). Classification (NCBI taxonomy): domain Eukaryota; kingdom Metazoa; phylum Echinodermata; class Echinoidea; order Diadematoida; family Diadematidae; genus Diadema; species Diadema antillarum. Next base: position 2,642,739 of record NW_027270954.1, read on the forward strand.
TTGGCATCAAACTTGCAGGAAAAGTAGGTAATGACGTAAGGAACAGATGATTAAACTTTGGTAGTGACCCGGAAATATTTATTGATTTTTGAAGAATTTTTTAAATCGTTCGGCTAATAAGGTCAATGAACTCAGGTGGGAGTTCAAGCTGCATGAATGACCATGACCGTACTAGCGGGTTTACATACAATGTACACTCACCAAACTAAGTGCGTGCTCTGTTCGGGCAAGGTACCATGCAGCTGGAAGCTGATGACGTAAACAAAAGGCTTCGAGATCTAGATATTGTCTAGAAATCTACATGTATGTGTGTATTGGTAGAAATTGAGTTGCTGGCTTGGTGGAGGTCTGCGCTCTCTGACTAGTCTGAGTGCTTTTTTACATGATAGTTTGGTTAATTTACAGTTTCAATAACCTCATCAGCAACTAATACTATTATGCACTTGTCAATGTAATGACTCACCCCACTACCCCCGGACATGGGTGCGTCATTTCCTCGTTTGGTCCGTCAAATTTGTGACCCAGGTGTGCGTCATTTTACCAGCTATGTCCGTCAAATTTTTGACCGAGAGGTGCGTCAAAATCCCATCATTGTCGTCAAATTTTTGACTGAGGGGTGCGTCATGGTACGTCACTTGGCTATGGAAAATAACACGCATTATTCTGAACCGAGGGGTGCGTCATGGTATGCACTTGGCTATGGAAAACTGCACGCATTTATTTTGCACGCTACCAGTACCGGATACACGTACGTACCGCGAGTGAATTTACAGTGAGCGCTTTCCCGCGGCAAGTGAAAATCAAAGTCGGGAAGCGTTTTGGAGTAGTCCTAAGAGGGAAAAATGCTTGCCCGAATCTGGCAAGCAAATGATTTAATAGCCACCCTTTCTCCTCACATTTTCTTTCCAACAAACTCATGAAATCACGCATACTCAATCTCAAGCCAGACGGACTGTTTAGCGATATAACGATTTCAACCTCACAGTACTAAATAGTAAAATCAAAGATCGTATACGGAATTCCGTATACGATCTTTGGTATACCGTTGCGTGGTGCGTACTGCGCGTACCTGCAGTATAGTAGCAGGCAAGTCGAGTGTTAGTGGTACGCGACTCGCTCGCTAACGCTGTGCAAATCGCAAGTGAGCAGCGTGCTCGTTATTCCTCATCGAACGTACATCGTCCATGTGTTGCATTCAACCGGACTAGAAATGGCCGCGCACATACAGCGCATCTGTATCTGCAGACAAGTCATGGCCAGGTGACTATGGATTGCGTGCACATTGTACATTCGGAATATCGTAGTAGCAGAGTGATGTACGGTGAATGACGGTACGGTGCTTACAGGGCCAGGGTAAGGGAAACTTGCCGAAACTTTGACAAATTGTGTTTACGAACCGAAAGAAAATGAAATTGCGTGAATAAAGCGTATGCAAAAATCCTTTCAGTATTTACGGGGTGCGTCAAATGTACCGAGGATGTCCATCAAGAAAGTGACCTAGGTGTTCGTCAAAAACCCTGTGTTGTCCGTCAAAAAAGTGACTGTGGTGTTCGTCAAAAACCCTGTGTGGTCCATCAAAAAGTGACTGTGGGGGTGCGTCAAAAACCCCGTGTGGTCAGTCAAAAAATGACCATGACGCACCCATGTCCGGGGGTAGTGGGGTGCGTCATTACATTGACAAGTGCATTAGTGTAAAGTACTAACCAATGCATGATGCCATTACGAACACAATAATCAAGAATGAAATCATTGCCATAAATATTGGCGAATGCCTACAGAAAAAGTGCTTATGACTTGCTACTCGCTCGCTACTCCCCGATATGAATGCACGTATTCCTAGCCTACAATAAATGCACATGCTAAGATTAGCAGGCCAGTCCATTCTGATGGAAAGCTGACATTAAATGCTAAAATGCGTCCACTTGGGAGAAACTAAAAAAAAAGAACTTAGCGCTAGTCCCCGAAATTGCATGCATCTACAAATGTACATATTCTTTGCTTGAAAAGGCAAGTCCATTGCTGAAAGGATGTTTGATTTTGTATGTAGATATCAAACACAACTTTGTGTTTGATTCTGATCAAACGCAAAGTTTTGTGTGATACAGTACTTCCATTTGATGTGAAGCTGTGTTCAGTCGCAAGTCAAGTTTCTAGCATCGGGACCCAGCCCAGTAAGCGTTACAGAAGCTAGCAAATTATACTCTGACGGTAACAATTTGTTTCTGCTGGCTAATTTCAGCAGAATGCATTTAGCTGACCCCCAGAACTTGGGCCAGTGTAGGGATGGGGTTGGGAGGTTCAGTCTCAGCAGAGCAGCCTGCTCAGTCTAGATTTTTAGTTGAGATGAGGTGTGCCATTACCAAGACCCAGGGATCGGGGGGGGGGGGGGGGGTGGTTATGCTGCAGTTACTGTTAAATACATTTCAAATGAACCTTTTACAATAAGTAAAGAAGTGCTGTAAGAGAAGGCAGGAGGATAGACACCCGGGGCTATAAAAATGTTGTATTGTTCACTTGCAACAGACAGTTGGTCATAGACAGTTGACATGTTGTACAAACAACCATTAAAAAGTAGGCTTACAATACTACAGTCGAGCTAACATTATAAGAACCCGAGATGCAAGTGTACAATGTATAGCTGTACAGTATGTACAGTGTAGGTGACTATTCTGCTCTTCCAAATTTTGTCAGTAGAAAAACAAATAATAATCCAACATCATGTATGTGTACAGCTGTACTTGTTTTATTATGTAGTTTTTATGTATGATTATTGTAGTAGATTTTGCACATGATGTCCTGTTTTTTTTTTTTTCATGCCTACACTGTAGAATATTGCCATATTCTTAGACATGGCCAACATACATATTTGTACTGTATTCTGTTTAGTCATGGTACAATGTAAAATTGGGAATGACCATGGAAATAATATATATAATCAACGAGACCAGTAGCCAATGGGGATACAAGTTTGTAGGCAATGGATGATGAAATGTCCATTCATGCAGCTTCATGTACATTGTACATTGTACATGTACTGTACTGTATACCACACATACTGTACTGTAGTACACATGGAGAAATTTCAACAGTGGAAAAATCCAGTTAACTTTTTTCATCTTTCTCATTTTTTTCCCCTAAAAATTCAAATGACATCTTAGTCTGCATGTCAATCGAGATTTAAAGTAATTTTGAAATCCATTATCTTTTTTAAAGGGACTGTACAGTACTGGTTGAGGTGGGGATTCATGTTTTGAACATTCCTAGGTGAGATAATGAGAAACCTCTTCTGAAATATGAAGGAGCATGTAATTTTAAGGATTCAACGTTTATTTGATGAAAATTGGTTTTCAAATAACGGAGATATCCAAAAAGTGATAATAATAAAAGACTACAGGCCATGCCTTTTATTAGGATCTCTTTGTTTCACCTTGTTTTTGGATATCTCAGCCATTTCAAAACCGATTTTCATCAAATAAACTTTTGATACCCCTTAGAATTGCATGCTCTTTGACATTTCACAGACTGGTTTCTGAATTTCTCGCAGAACGTTATGAAGGAGCATTCAATTCCAAGAGAAATTCAATGTTTATTTGATGAAAATTGGTTTTGAAATGGCTGAGATACCCAAAACAGAGCACTACTAATAAAAGGTGGGACCCACGTTTACATGTACTACTGCTTTGTTATACTTTGTTTTTGGATGTCTCGGCCATTCCAAAACCAATTTTCATCAAATAAACTTTGAATTCCTCTTAGAATGGTATGTTCTGTACTATTTAACAAGTGGTTTCTTGATATCTCGCAGAAAGTTAAAAGCCCATTTCTCAACTCCACCAATACTACATATACCATCCCTTTAACAACTCACAGAAATGGTGCCTTCTCACTCTATTAAAACACAAACTTGGTGTACAGTGTACTGTAAATCATCTCAAAGGTTCAGTTGTACATTGTATACCATTGTATAAGTGTCCATGTGGGAAATTCAGGGAATAATATTCCTGCTATTGCATTGCAATTTGCTTTGCATTTTTACACCACTGCTACACAAACCAACTTTTGTATCTCTTCCATAGAAGTGTACAGGATACATTTTGAAATATTGTTCATCAGCTGGAATTGTAATCAAATTTGAGTTCGAAAATTATTCCCTGAAACTACAGATTTTCCTCATGAAAAGGGATACATGTAAATTCTTTTAATGTACAGCTGTACATTGTATACGTACATAATGTACATTGTACTTACAAGTACGTGTACAAGTGTACATGTAATACAGTGTACACATGTACTTTGTTTGCATGTCATCAGTGGGCTTCTCAATTATCAATTCAACCATTGGCAAAATTGTCTTAAAGGGACACAGTCCTCACGAAATTTAAAAAAATATGTTGTTGTTAGTACCTCCATTGAACTACTTTTACCAAAAACAAACTTTAAAATCACCAAATAAGCTCGTACATTTTGGTTGAAAAAGTGTGACTCTGCATGGTGAATATGCTAATGAGCAAGTATTGGCGGAGAGTCATACGTCGTCGATGCACAACTCTTCCCAGCCGTGTTCTGCTCGTTATCCGTACGCTCCCTAGTTTACCCGGATGCATGAAGACGTTGGTGGCTACTCCGACTCGTATTTGACATTGTTTCTACGTTGTGTGTGTGTGTGTGTGTGTGTGTTTGTGTGTGTGTGTGTGTGTGTATGTATTGTGTATCATATTCGCACGTGTGGACGGTACAACTAGATGATAGATCTACGGTAGATACGCGTACGCACCCCGTACGCGGTTTGCCCTTCGCACTTTTCCAGTCTCAAGCGCAGCTGCAGCCCTACCTGTCGCCGCTCATGCATGTTCTATAGTACGTACAGAGTGTACATATTTGTAGGTAGAAACGATTCTACACAGGCCTGCTAGTACACTACAGGGGCGACCGCATTCAGCGTCGTCTGGTCAGGCTATCTTACATCAGTAGTTTTGCTCGAATCGTGCAGAAAATTTCCCAGGAAAATCCTTTTTTCCGTCCCAGACCAACAAAAGTATCGTTAAAGGTGAGCTGTATGGCTGGGAAATATCGGTACAACGATGCCGAACATAAGAAACTTAGGGCCTACAAAATCTCGAAATCGTGTTGTGACCTACCTGTGCGTGGACAATTTGTGAAGCGATGTTTTTACGTGGACCGGCAGGCTGTGGCCCTCGGTTATAAACCGAGAAAACTCCTGAAACCAGATGCAATCCTGACCATTTGCTCACATGAGTTATAAAACAGAAACACCTCGAGCATCGACTTCGAAGAGAACCGAGGGAAAAAAGCGTAGAGAGGTAAGGAAAGTGGCTAGCTATGTTTAATTTACCGTGGGCCTGCAGCCGGGGTTGGACTGCAGTACAGTGCCACTGAGCTAGCTGCTGCCAGTGCCGACTGGACATGCACGGCAAAGTGGAGCGAAATCATATCCCTACGACCCCCTGTTTTTATCCTTCCCGGCTCACGTCATATTTTTTTTTCGAGGAAAGGCGATTATCTGACTACTTACAGAAATATTGAGATACAAACAATATTTTCTTAAGAATTCGACTCTCTCATGCACAGGTTAGCTTCGGTTTGAATGCCAAAATTGACTGGACGGAGTCGAGTGTACTGTGTATGTATACATTGGTATGGTAAGGATTTGCGCGCGAGAGTGGTTTCTACGCTAAGAAGTATGCAACACGGACGGAAGCTAGAAAACGACCGTGCCTATTTGATGTCAAGTTCATGGTATATTTGGTTTAAAAATACATATAAATTTATGTTTACAATATTAATTTTTCGTAAATTATATATATCTAAGCTTGAAATATTTTGTTTGAAATTATAAAACCACAAACTTTCACATTATATGATAAAATTGCAACTAATCATTTGAACACTTAAATTGGTTTTTAGAGGCACGGCTGTCAACTTGGTGAGTAGGGCATGCACTACGTAGCATCTTTTTGCCGGCTCTTTCACGATCGCTTGCAGGAATTATTTTTCAAAAATCGCGTACGGAGACAATTTTTGATGTCCAAGCGTATAAATTGGTGAAAGTTTATATTTTTTACTCTTCTTAATTATCAGAACAGTGAAAATCTCAGGACTGCTTCCCTTTAAAAGGTCCCAATTAGCAAAGTACTGTTCTCATGGAATATACATGTATTGTATACAAGTACAGTGTACATACCGTACAGCTGTATATGTACAATGTACATGTACAGTGTACACGTCCGTACACTATGATGTATTGTACATGTAGTATTAGCTGCCTGCATACAGGTATGAGATGTTCTATGAGAGGCTGTATGAGAGAACAGTAAGGGACTGAAAAAAAATATACTGTCACAGTACTTTTACATTGTATACATGTACAGTACATGTACTATACATTTGTAAAGAAGTGAATACATTTATCTGTTTGCATAGTTTTATTTTATTTTATTTTATTTTATTTTACCTTTGTCCTTTTCCTGTACAGTACATACACATACAGTTACTGTAATGTACCTGTATATGAGCTCCCCTGCAGAAACATATTACCAATTGTGAGTTCTTCAGTGGAGAGATTTTATTATCGTATTAAAGTTTAAACAATAACAATGTTTGTTCTGCTTTGATAATTTTGCTTAATTTAATCTCAGTATTGACTGGGGCAGATTATCTTGTGCATAATTGAGCCCCATTTATTTTCATTTTTCCATAAACAGTATTCATTGTCATTAAGAAAGTTGCAATGTACATTGTATGTATTTGGTCTTCTAAATTTATGTTTTCTGTGTTTCACATGCCAGAAGAAAGTGATATTTTTACAATCATGATTTTTTAAAACTTCATTTGATTGAGTGCTTGTTCACTAGAGATTGTAAAAGAAATGTAATCATATACTTTATTTTCATATATTTTATTTTCATTATGGTCAATGTCTATCATGCACATTTCTACCTGTGCAATGTACAATGTACCTGTTTTACTGTGTATGTACACGTACATTTATCATAAATGCATGTACTGGTACTGTACACTGTACAGTACCGGTACCGATGTAGTATCAAAAATTGAATATATATTATACAGTGTAATGTATGGGTACAGGGAATTCCACAAGTTTTTTTTTTTTAATGTTTTTAAGAGACGTGCTGAAATATTAACAGGTTAGAGAGTATTGATGACATGCCCAATGGAAGAAACTTGCTTTCTGCTTTGCAATAGTGAGTAAAATGTGGGTAATTCTGTGAAGTTGGGGCACAAAGTGTTACATTTTAGCATAACTCAATACTAATTATGCTATACATATATTCTTTATAGGCTTTACATTTGTATTGAGACCATACATTTTCCTGGAAATTTTGTGCCATTCAGACTCAATTTTGATGAAGTTATTTTAAAAAAATGTAACGGTGTCCTGTAGCATCGTGACGTGTCCATGTAGCATCGTGATAATTAAAATCTGGTCCTAAAAGACAAATTAATGCAATTAGCTTGACCAAAATTTGGTATAATATGCATAATTACTAGATTAGTCAGATAGCTAAATATCTTAACTCTATTTTCCACAGTTTTACTTTTACAAGAAAATTACACAATGTGTCACTATGCTACACGGTGTCCACCAAATGTAACAAAAAAGGACACCGCGTAGCATCGTAATACATTTTGTAATTTTCTTTTAAAAATTAAAACTGTGTACAGGAAATTTGAGATATTTAGCTGTCTGACTAATCTAGTAAATATGCATATTGCATCAAATTTTGGTCAAGCTAATTGCCACAATTTGTCTCTTAGGACCAAATGTTAAAATTTCACGATGCTACATGGACACGTCACGATGCTACAGGACACCGTTACATATTGTTTAATAACTTCATCAAAATTGAGTCTGAACGGCACAAAATTTCCAGGAAAATGTGTGGCCTCAATGCAAATGTAAAGCCTACAAACAATAAATGTATAGCATCATTAATATTGAGTTATGCTGAATTGTATTTTTCAAATATCACGATGCTACATGGACACTGCCCCAACTTCATGGAATTACCCATGTACATTGTATCTGCCAATGTGCTATTTTTTTTCATCCTTTGATAACACTATTCTGAATTCAACAGCTCATTCTGTATGGTCAAATGAGCAAATGCAAAGCAAAAAATAGCACCAGAAAGCATCTAGAACTCAACGGTTTCCAAGGCTCTCTCAACAGCCGGAGCACACCCTGTACACACATTTGTACATGTACAAATTGTACGCTGTAGGCCACAAAAGAGTTTTGCAATAGAGATATGGGCTGTACTGTATGCATGTGTATGCTTACAGTTGTACAGGTCTGTGAAACTTATTTATTATTATTGTTATTATTATTTTCAAGATAGTGCAACATGCTAATATTTTAAGTTGTAAACCATCAGGGATGTGTTTGTGTGTGTGTGTGTGTGGGGGGGGGGGGGGTTGGGGTTGCAGTGTGGGAGATACAATGTTGTATATTAATGTTCATATTGTTCTCCCCTAAACAGATTATCCTTAGATACATAGTCATGAGTAATTTAATTACTCTGAGGCTATAAAAGATATTCCTACTTGTACATTGTATAAGAAGTTCCTGACTCAGTATTTTTTACTTTTTCTTTCTCAACATGTAAATCAAGCAGGCTGTATGTTTTCCTACAATTCAGTTATTCCTCAATTTAATACAACAGTCTGTTTATTGTGTGCAGTATTAGCTGTTCACTTTTCCCCTGAGTTGCCACAGTTTTGCAATTGTTATGACAAAACTGTGCTTTATTCATGTACAGATTTGTAGTTCAGTAGCTTGTGAAATTCATAAGTACGGGGTATTTCCATCCAGAAATGTATTCCATTTACATGTATAAAATGTACAGTGGTAAGGATGGTTAATAGGTCAAATAAGTTTTTCATTGAAAACATGGCTTTACTTAATGTATGTTATCCATAGCATGAAGAGTCAATTTAATGCATTAGTTTCCACAGGAATTTTGCAGCAGAAATGATGATTTTGTCACTTTGATCATTCAAAGTTACTGGTATTAAAGACTCAGAGCACATCTGGGTCATGGCTCTCTGCAATGGCTTGACTTCAGTAGTCTTGTGTAGAGACCCTCTGCCTGCTGTTCTTGCAGTGGCTACAATGAGAGATCCTTTGACAAACTGTGTACACATGACTTAAAACTATATGAGTTGAAACTGTAATGATTGTTGTTTTAATGTTGAAATGAAATGAAAAATAAAACATGTTCTGCATGTACAGTGTTTAAAGTACAAGTCTTCATAATACTGAAGCACACTATGGTTTTCTTCCTCCCATGCAGGTGTTGGAGAAGCACCTGAAGACTCCCATGAGCTACAAGGAGATCCTTCGAGAGATCCAGGAGAACAACCTCAAGGACATCAAGTGAGTCAGGGGAGATGCCTGCTCAGCTGGCTGGTTGCCTAGCAACCACTAGCACCCTGAATGGGGGTGTTGTGGGTTGGAATTTGAGTCGATTGAGTGTGTGACGTCGACCATTCATTGATACAGCACGACAGATTTAGATCTCTTACACGCACAAGTCTATTAAACAATCCATGTGGGAGTACTATATAGATATTCGTATGTGGTTACCATGGTAATTGTTGCCATAGGCAGCTGCAAAAAACAAGTGACTAAAATAAGCCTGCAAATGTGGGAGATGGAGATAAGTGCATATCAATTTTGCACACTGTTGTGTACAGAGGACATAATCTCTATACCATACACACAGTTCAATGAAAGTATATTTTCATACAATGTAGATGGAATATTGAGAAAATTATGCAAATTATCCCAGTTAGAATCAAATCATTCTGATACTCTTGCATGTTGAATGTGCATTCCATCCAGTTTAGACAGTGCTCAATGAATCTTTTCTGCTAATAAATTATGCAAAGTTAATTTGATAGTTTTGTGTCTGCTATTAAGAAGTGCTTGTGAGTCTTTCAGAATATTTGTTTCCCTGAGTTGATTTTAAATCACAAGCCTTGAAAACCAAATGAAGATCACAGTGTAACTGTATGCATGATGTAATGAACATTAAGGCTTGTGGAATGTCGGTGAGACCAGTATACTGAGAATTTTTGCCATTCAAGAAAGATGATATACCGGTACAAGTAAAGATTAGCAGGTTTTTGTTTTCTGTTGTAGATGCTGTCTTCTTTGAGGAAATATCATGTGCATGCTGTTCGTCCTGTAACTCTCAAATATATGACATTTGCATTCTTATTTTATCTCGTATCAGTTGTGTTGGTTGAAAGACATTGAGTTTTGTCCGCTCTGCACTATAAAAATTCTGAATGTTTTTAACAACTCTGTATTTATTCCCTTCCCTTTACTTGTCCATACACTTGCTGACTGGAATGGCCATGTAGAAGGTAAAGAAGCTTGTTTCTCATTGTTCACATTTGCTGTACTTTGTAATTGTGAATTAAAGATGACTTTTTTTACCGTATTGATGATACATTTTATACATGCAATGCCCATGTTGTGTTTGAATGTGTGTGTGTGTGTGTGTGTGTGTGTGTGTGTAGTGCTGTATGCGGGTGTTTGTGTGTGTACACGTGTATGTATGCTTTACAAAGTAATTGTACCTGGGAGGGAGTAATGTGATTTTCATATTTTGCTTTTGTCTACCACAAAATACATGTAATAGGCTGAAGAAGTCACACCATAGTTGGTTTAAATCTGGCATGATGATATTTCCGAGCATTATCATTTATCATCTCAATTTATTGTGGATCATTGGGCATGAAGAATACAAAACAGTGTCCTCTCATTTGAAGATCATACTGTAACAGTTCGATAGATGTGGTGACAAATGATATTGGGGGAGGGGGGGAGTGGAGATGAACCACAAGGGGTTAATGTCAGTCACTTGTGTTTCAGGGATTTGTGATGGGGCAGGCTACCACAATGGGGTTGCACCCTGCTCTTTGGGAGGAGAAGTGAATTAATTGTAGGATGTCTTCACATGCACAAGCTGTGTTTCTCTCACCCACTTAGCCATCCCCCTGTACAGTACTATTGTACATGTTCGTGTGTTATCGGAATGACAAGCTGTTTTATCTCCTTCTAGAGGGTATTGTGCAAAAGCAGATGTTTCTGAGCTGAGCTAGAACTTCACCTAAAAGCATTTTGTGGCAAGACAGGCATGCCAAGGAATGAGCCACCTTCTTACAACTCATGTTGTATACTGTAAAAGTGGATATTTTCGCGCGACTAATTTTTCATGTTTGGCCAGGTAAGAAGAGTTTCGCGTGTTTCTAATTCCGCGGAATCAAGGCATCAAGTACTGGAACATATGGCACATAAAAATATTTGCGTGCTTTTATTTTTCCCTAGCTTCTGGTTGCGCGAAATGCGCGAAAATTTCGACACTGCGAAAATTTCCACTTTTACAGTAAATCTATGTTTCTCTCATTCCATCACAGTGGCACTGTTCCCTTAGCCTGTCTCAATGCGATGCTACACTCGGGGTCCAGAGGGCGTGACAGCACATTCTACAAAGTGGGCGGTCTAATGGGCGTCTATGGATTGCGGGTAAGACCCATCACTCTGTATAACCTTTGAAATTTTATGGTAGGACAGGGGTCTCGGAAGATGGAGAGATATGAGATGGTGTTAATCATTTGTAATAGAGCATATTGAAGGTGTGTGTGTGGGGGGGGGGGGGAGGGGGGTTGTAAAACGTGTGTGTTGTGTTGCCTTTGAATGCCTTTGAATCATTTTTATGGAAAGGGACTTATATAAAAAACAAAACCCTAACATGAATATTGGGATTCAAGGAATGCAGAGAAATTAGTTTTTTAAAAAGTCATTCTTCTAGGACATTAAATGAGTACACTATTTTCCCTATTTCTCCAGAAGACATGGATAATGCTAATGGCTTGAATTTATTTTATTATCACGTCAAGGGAAATGCGTGGATATGATTTGTGAAATTCATTCTATGTTTTGCTTTCATTACATCACTATTCAATTTTTCTTCATTTAGAGAAACCCTATTCAGTATATTTGAGGACACTTCCTCTTTAGATAGTACGCATGGTAAGCAGTGACTCCAGAGGCGATCCATTCAAGATCCACATTGCTCGAAACACGCCATTAAAAAAAGAAAGAAAAAAAAAAGATGCTGCTACATATACGTGTACAGTACATTGGTCATGGAACAGATGTTTGACAGATGCTACAGCCTTTCATATGCACACCATTACGTGAAACACGCTATTTAAAACAAAAAACCAAAACAAATCTTTTTTTGCCATTCTGTAGGCCTGAGGCACATTCTTATTTTGGAGTTAGCTGGCTACTACCTGGTGATTTACAATAGGTAAAATGGGGAAGACATAACTTGGTGCTGATGAAAAAGCTTGGCAATTTACAGATACTGTAAGTGCCTGGCACATAAAGGCTTAAGTTGCAGCCAATTGTGATACAACTTGAAAGCAATCCCATTTCCAGCTCACTAGAAAAAGGATGTACATGTACATGTACATATTGTACAGTACAATTATTTCTTGGTGAGCTAAATGTTCAATCAGATATCGCATTACAGTATGTAACTGTGAATAATCCATACATGTCTCACACTGTAGAGTATGAATTGTGATTTTCTGTACAATCAAGAAGTTTTCTGTGCATATCGCTATGAAGTATGGATGTTCCAGTTTTGGTGACTAGTAATAGGCAGGCTTATCTTGAAACTTTGCTGGCTTCCAGGAAGCAGTTACATTTGTAGCGAATGAAACTGTGACTGAAAGATTGCCACATACCGGTACAAACTTGTACATTAATATGCATTCTGGAATAGCATCATTACCTATGTGAAGTGAAAGGGTGTGTTTTGTATGGTGAGATATATTGTAGTGTTGCACATTGTAATTACATGTATGCGTGGGCGACTACTCATGGAGAAATGCCAGTGTCAATCAGGCAAAAGCTATCTGGTGCAAGTTGCGGTAAAAGTTGCTCAATGTCATACCGGCACTAGTACATAAAGTGTTACATTGAGACAGGATGCACGTAGAAAGTCTTCCCCTCTACCATTGCTGAGACACATGTGGGCTTCTGTGTTCACATGCCTTTCTATGATTTATCAAATACTATCAAGTAATCAACAAGACAATCAAGAGAAAGCAAAACAGAGCTTCAGGACCTCTGTTTCATATTGAGTAGTTCTGAAGAGCACTGTAGAAACGATCAGTACGTATTGTGAATGATTTCTTCCAGTATGGGTAGAGTCATATGGTGATGGACATGCATGTAACCGTTAACATTTTACTTTAACCTCTGACAGGGGATTGTAACCTTTGACAGGTGATTGTAACCTTTGACCCTTTGACCTTTGATTTATCCTCAAACAAGGTCGACTTGCCCAAGGAAGCAGCGGCCATGCTGGAGATGCACTCGGAAGATGGGACAGATCCCCTCCCAGCTCACCCAGCTGATACCGCAGCTGATGACGGGATGGACAAACCTTATGTACCCGTCAAGAAGAGGCGTGAGTTTACTTTACTTGACCCCAACCTTCCTCCGTATTCTTCTGATAGCTCCGAAGAGAAACCCTCCTCCATAATCAGGTTGACCGTACAAGATGATATTTAGTAAAGTGAAGCAAGCAGAACAGAGAATATTTCTTTGGAAATTAGGCAAAAGACAAAAGACTAGTCACAAGTGAAACATTGATATGTTGATCTGAATGACCTTTGCAACATAAAAGAGATGATGTTGACATAGCCTTGTATTCAGTTTCTCATTTCGTGCTTACAAATCTCCATTATATTTTATGATTTTTTTTTGTAATTCTTTGAATTATTCATACCAAAGTTACATTGTATCCCTAGTTGTAATGACTCTGCCCAGATAGCTTTAACCCATTGAGGACGGGCTGATATTGTTACAACACACATTTCCCATATACACCTGCTGGTGTATACTAGGGACTCGTCTTCAGTGGGTTGATAAGTTTTGTAAAAAAATATATACACTGTACTGTATAGGCCATATATTTCGCAAGTCTAAATTTTCGCAAATCAGGAATTCCCCATGATTTCGCGAGTGGTTAAATTTGCGATCGTGGAGTCCTGTACTAAACGGAGAGTTAATGTACACGCGTACGTCACATTCACATCGGGATCGGAGTCAATATTTTTGCGTGTCTTTAATTTCGCGAATAGCACCTGACTCGCGAAATTTGTGAAAATAAAAACCTCACGAAATATTCGGCGTATACAGTTTAAGAAATCGATACGACTGTACTGTGATTGTAATTTTTCTTAGCAGCTGTGTGCATCCTACCAGAGAGAGCCCACTACGCCATACCGTCCATTGAGCGCTTCAAGCGTGACCATCCGCTGGACGGCCGCGGGAGCGCCACGAACGGCACCGACGATGGGGAGGCGTTGGGTCAGACCAGCGCGGACGAAGAGCGGGGGCACCGTGTCCTGAAGGTTCACAGTCCGTCGTCCCACAGACACCGCCGGAAGCAGGCAATTGTGCCACGGATCATCCTGAAACCGCTCAAACCACCTGACAAACCTGAAGGTCAGTGACCAAAGAAACCTTGATAATAAGAATAATAATAATGATATGAATTATTCATATAGCGCTTAGTACAAACATGTTTCAAAACGCTTTACAATTATCAAAAACAAACCTACCAACCAACAAACAAACATAATCAACTTCGAGTACAAATAATCAACTATACATAATCATCAGTTCTGTTCTAAAAATAAATGGGTTTTAAGTTTCTTTTTGAAAAATGTCAGTTTTTATCAGTTTTTGTGCACAAGCTTGGATTAATTCTTCAGAATTAGGTGGTTCCGTACAAAGAGCATTATCCCCATATGCCATGTGGTAATGCAGTGTATTTGTTATCAAACAGAGATTGTTGTGGCTTATACAGGGCTCAAAATTAGTGGTTGCCTGGTCGCGCAGGGCCACTAAAAAAGATTTCCAAAAAGGTCATCCTATGATGGCCCAGTCAGGCATTTCAGACTCAAAATGGATTGTTATGTTTCCGTTTATTGCGAGCAACCAAAATTTAAGATTTAAAGATTTTAGTGGCCCAAAATGGTCACCAGAGAACAAAGTGAATATTGATCCCTGGTTTAAAGCACCCTATCCTTTAGCAATTTATCAATTGAATCACATTTGAATTGTCTAACCTCCAATGCCCTTCACAGTGTACATTTTCATTCATCTAATGCATTCATCAAATATTTTGCACAATGTAAGCACGAATTAAGCACTTTGTATCCTTTAAGGAGAAATATTTATCAAGTTTTAGCCCTTTTATTTATCAAAAATCTCCTCTAAATTGGTTCACAAAGAGTCACTGCTACCTTTCTTGTAGAAGATCAGCTTTCATTTTCTTGGGATGGTCAATTCCAACATGATGTGAAGTTTTCAGTTTTCACTCTTTTGATTAGGAAGTTATGTGTGTGCTGTGACTTTGATATGCAGATATGCATTTGGAAACCATTGATGTTGATCTGACTAGACCTTGGTCAGGGTTATAAAAAGAGTCCTGTGCTTCCATGTTTTTCTCCGTGTGAATAGGCATACACCGTGAGTCAATTGTTTTTGAAATTCATGTGTCCTTTGAAATCAATGTGTAACTAGTTCTGTAGATCTAGTAGGTACATATGAAGGGAAACAGACATTTGGTAACTGATGTTTGTTGTCGTGGCTCTTTTGACATCTTCAAACCAAGAAATTTTTTAAAATTGAACAAAACGAGAAGACAGGGAATAGTTTTCCTGGGCCCTATTTTATCAAAAGATAAAATTGATTTTGAATTCCCTTACCACTCAGGCTGCCGTAGACTTCCTGTTGAAATCAACTATATAATCAATTTTAACTCTTCATAAAACAGGGCCCTGGTCTCGCATTGCAATTTTCTATGCATTTTGACACCACGGCTACACAAACTATCTTTTGTATAGCACCTTTCTTCCATAGAAGCTGAAATTGCTGATCAAATTTGAGTTGGAAAATCATTCCCTGGAAAGAGCAAGTTTTTGAAGTTTTGAAGAAACAACTTGATGATAAGATAACGTAATGTTAGAAAAATATCCCTTAATCGTAAAATTGATAAGTGTGCGTCAATGTTTGCTCACCAATTTTGATATTATTCAGGCAAGGAAGACGATGCTGCATTCAAAGCCAGTCCTGAAATAGACACCAGACTCCCCATGCTGCCCAGGTCTCAGACCATCAGTGACATCCTGGCCTCGCTTCCCGGCTTCAGCGGCAAGGTGAGACCCCCAGTCCCACATGCTGCTTTCCAAGTTGGCATGTGGACAGTCGGATCTTGTAATATGCCCTGTCCTTTATCCACACCTCCGAACCTTTTCGAATTTGGGGGAAGGAATCCAAATTTTGACCATACCCAGCTCCTATTTTAAAAGCCTATTTTTCTTGATGATTTTACTTTAAACACACTCCTCCTATGGGAACTGCTCTTCCTTTTCTTCTTTGAGCCAAATCATCCCTATATATCAGTCAGAAGGTGGGGGGTCTGTTTGTGTGAAATTTTATAAGAAACTGGTCTGAAGTCGATGGGTGCCTTATTTTTGCTTCTTTTCCTTACTGTTTTCCTTGCCCTTCTACCAGTATGAGCTATTTTCATCATCTTTTTTTCCCCCTGTTGTTTACCTATTCCTCAGATCATTCCCCTTTCCATCATTTCATACTCTTTGTTGCAATTTTTCTATTATCATTTTCTGCCAAGGTTGTTGCGGTTGGTTTGTTTGTTTGTTTGTCTGTTTGCAAAATAATTCAAAAAGTTGTGAACGGATTTCAATGAAATTTGCACTAAAGGTGATGATGACGCAAGGAACGGATGATCAAATTTTGGTAGTGATTGGGGGAAATTTGATGAGTTTTGAAGGATTTTTTATCTTTTGGCAAATAGGGTCAATGAACTTGGGAGGTCAAGCTGCGCGTATTTGAGGTTTGCGTACGCGCGATAGAGCGCATGCTCTGCACAAGACGCCGTGGTACATGCAGGAAGCTGATGAGGTAAACACAAGGCTTCTTCATCATTAGTGGGATTCACACGTACATTTCTCAAGATTGGGATCTCAATCGGTATCCCGCTATTTTGGAGAGAAATTTGGCAATTTTCAGCATGCGTGTATTGGTGGAAATGAGCTGCTTGGCGGAGGTCTGCACTCTCCGAGTGCTTGTCTGGTTTCATTATATTCATTTGGTGTTACTACCAGTACTCACTCACAACAGCATCACATGTTCTTGTTCGTGCAAATGTTTTGAAAATTTTTGACATATTGTAAGGTACATATTTGTGTCTATTGTTCACCACACATGATACAGGAGGAGGATGGCACAGCTGGAATAGGAATAAAGATGATCTAGAGAGGGTGTTTTTTTTTTGTTTATATATAGGGTATGACCTAATTATGTCATAATATTCTACTTGTAAGTTCAAGAGACACTACTATAGTGGCAGGCATTTACGATGTAATATTTTACTAAGAGTCCAGTGATTTTTGGGAAACAGTATTCAAGCACTTCCCAACTGACAGTGACGAAAAGCTGTATGAATGGACTAAATAATACATTTTATGCTATTGTATTGTTTGTTCAGAATATGCTAAATATTTCGTATGCATGATGTTGAACTGCTTATTTATTTTTTTCTTTTTATGCAGCCACGACGAAGACACAAGAAGAACAAGAAATATGGCTCGTGTAAGTTGAGACTCCAGTGTACATATTTTCTTCTTCTTTCATGCAGTGTA
Organism: Diadema antillarum; assembly: GCF_040938485.1. Lineage (NCBI taxonomy): Eukaryota > Metazoa > Echinodermata > Echinoidea > Diadematoida > Diadematidae > Diadema > Diadema antillarum. The sequence goes on from NW_027270954.1 coordinate 2,660,544, forward strand.
TTTGTAGGAAATATGATACATTGTATGTGTATGCTCAAGTGTATATATCGATTGTCCACAGTAAACCCAAGTGAGGGTTATGACCACCAGTTCTCTGTGGAATATTTTTGAAACATGTGAATGTATAGAGTCACATGACATCAATATACAATCTAAAGATGAAGTATTTATGTTCCAGGGATTTAGATGGTGTGTACAACACTATGAAGTTTTTAACCTGAGAAATACCAAAGTTATTTGTGTTCAGAGTTTCAGTATGTACAGTATGAGCACACTTGTGCGCTTAGTTGTGAAACTCTCCCATTAAAAACTTCACGCCAAACCCCTTGTCATGTACCACAGCTGACAATTTTAGAGTTTTTGAAATATTTTTTGTCGCCTACAAATTGGTATAAGTCCCTTTGTGTCATGCCATTTACCAAGTTCTGTATTCAAGCACTTGATGTTTTAGTATCACAAAAACTAAAGCGGTGTAGCATGTCTGGAGTAGAATTGTATCTATTTTCCTCAAATTAAATAGTTTGTTGAATGTCTTCTGTCTTTGCAGCACCCTATCTAGACTTCAAGAGGAGACCCCATGTAGACCTTGAAACACCCAATTCAGTTCTTGCCAATGTTAATCTCAAGGTAAGCTGGTTGAACTTTTCTCACTGTCTCGGGGCAACTCTGTTCATGTGAGATACATTGTACTAAATGAATGATGACACCAGATTAACATAAGTTACTCTTATTGTTTGCATGAAATACATGTAAAACTTGTCTTGGGGTTGGGAGAGGGTTACGTAAGGCATGGTGCTACATAACTTTTTTTTACCACTTGCCCAGTCGGGCAGGCAGATTTTCAAATTGTTGCAGAACACTTGCCCAAAAATGAATTTTACTTGCCCAAAGAAAAAGTCAAAAGATATAAGAAACTGAAAATCACTTGTGAAGTCAAGGGCTTGATAAAACACAATCATTTGAATAAACAGCGCATGTGCAGAGTTACAAACTTGGTTCGATAGAGTGTTGGTGTTGGATTGCATTGACACTTCTTCATGTAAGTGTTAGAAAGTAAAGGTGGCTTCAAAACATTTTGCTTGCCCAATTTGGGCAAGCATTTTTTTCTTATTGTTCCAAAACACTTGCCGGACTTAGTTTTTTACTCGCCCCGGGCAGTCGGGCAAGTGCTTATGTAGCACCCTGCGTTAGGGTTGCATCATTGTAATTGATTCTAAAGCTGATATCTACTACCTGCAACATAGCTTTATCATAGTTTTCATAGCTACATAACCCTAACTTGGGGTAATTGCTTCTTATATTCCAATGATGTCTCTTCAGCCAACTTAGGGAATGAAATTAATTATCTGATTATTTTTTTGATGGCAAGGCCTTGATCAACAAGCACACCTTTGCCAGCCTTCCGTCTCACTATCAGTACCGCCTGCTGAAGCTTCTCCCATCTAACGATCGCTACAAGGGCAGTGACAACTGCCTCAGGTGGGTTAACCCTTTATCTACCACGGCACTGTAAAAGCTTATGGTACTCGTTTATTTAGTAGCATTCAGATGATTTCGTCAAACATAACCTAATTGTATCTGCATCTGCCCCAAATTACTGTATGTTCGTGGTGGTTTCGGCTGTGGTATGGTGTTTATTGTCTTCCTGATCAAATGAGCACCGAGAATGAGCTGTTTGGGCAATTTGCTGTGATCTGTGCTTCTTCTTTCTTTCTTTCTTTTTTTTTTCATATCTCGTGGAGTGTTGTCACGAGGCTTGTGCTAAGGAATGTATGTAGTGCAGTGCCACTCAGTGTTCAAATCAGTTTCTTTAGTACCAGTAGATTGACATCAATGAAAAAGAATGGTAGAAGTTTAATTATTAGTCTCACTTGAACTGTGAATGTTAGTAGATGTAAAGTCTTTGATGGCATTACACTTTGAATAAAGGAAGTGTGCTGTTTGTACATTTGAACTGATTGCTGTACTCTTTGTTCTATGAGTGGTAATGAGATTCAGGATATTCACAATAATGATGGCAATTTTGATGTGTTCTAAAACAATATCATAACTATTTTTACATTGGTGCAGTCATCTCACCATAATCACCATCATTGCTTCAAATCCGGCTCTGTAGCAATGCAATCACAAGACCTATTTCAATTGAAGTTTGAATGTAATTTTTTTTTTTTTTTAAAGAATTGATTTTGTTATTTCATTTCTGTAGATAGGAAAATAGAGAATGGAATTAAATACTGGTAAGGCTGGAAAGGCTCGGAAGAAACTGAAGTTGAGGTTTATTAAAAAACTTTCTTAAACAGAATTTGGACTTAGCATGATTTTAATGCGTGAGCCCTGTATAATGAGAGCTGCCCTTTGCTGGATAGTCATTTTTTTTGTTTGTATATATGTTCTTAGGCTTGGAGCATCCGCCCTCGACAATGAGTTTTTTGCCCGGGCGTGCACCAAGTGGCGAGAGCGCCTGGCCAGCGGAGAGTTCACCCCGGAATCACAGGCCAAGCTAAAGGCTGAACTTGAAAAGGAGCGGGCGAGGCTCGACCCCTGGAAGGTACTGGGACCTCAAGCTTGTCGTCTTCTCCTTCATTATCTTCTTTATCTTTTCTTCCTCCTCCTCCTCCTCCTCTTCCTCTTCTTCTTCCTCCTCTTCCTCTTTCTCCTCCTCCTCCTCCTCTTCCTCCTCTTCCTCCTCTTCTTCCTCCTCTTCTTCCTCCTCCTCCTCCTCTTCCTCCTCTTCCCCTCTTACCCCTTTCCCTCCTCCCCTCTTCCTCCTCCTTCCTCCTCCTCCTTCCCTCCTCCCCCTCCCCTCCTCCCCTCCCCTCCTCACTCATCCTCTTCACCCCTCCTCTTCCTCCTCCTGCTCCTTGTCCTCCATGTTCCTCCTCTTCTTCATGTTCTTCTCTTTAATTTACAGCATTACACCAATTTTGAGAAGATTACTCATCATTGCATTTGTGATCCTATGGACAAATCACTGCTATAAATCTAAATCCTCATGAAGCAACCCCATTGTCAAAGATTCCTTCAGAGTATTGATGAGTGTAGATTTGAAAAAGGATTTGTTTGTTTTGTTGTTGTTTTTTTACTATTTATTTTTGCTAATGTAGTCATCTGTGCATTAAATGACTGGCATATGACTGAACAGTTTATATTTCATTCAAGATGATCTTGCTTGTTCTTCATTATTGTCTTTCCAGGCAAAACATTTTGAACCTGTATGGGGCCAGTCCAGTGTACCTGAGCTGCAATCGAAGTTCCCAAGCCCAACCAAGTCGTCGAAAACACCGCCAAAGATCCACAAGTCATCTTCAAACTCATCTCCGTCTGCCACAACCTCTGCCGCGACCGTAACCAAAGCGTCGCCGGCAAAGCCCCAGAAGCACGTCGTGGTGAGCCACAAGACGCAGGAGGCACCAGCGAAGATCATTCTCAAAATTTCAGTACCCAAAGATGGGGTGGCAGGAGGGGTCTCCATCTTGAAGACATCATCCAAGGATCTCAGCCGCACAAAGAGCAGCAGTAGTGGCAGCAGTGTCACCAGCAGCAGCAGCGGGTCGTCCGAAAGTGTGAAAGCGACAATACTGACTCGTCCGAGCATTCCGCCCACAAATGCGGCGGAATTTTCGTGTAGCACGCTGCTGTCAACGATGGCTGCCGAAAGTCAACGCCAGCGTGCTGCAGCGGGCGGCACAAATGTCACCAAGATCAATGACCTCATGAAGCGGAACGCTCAGCTAATACCCCCAGACCTGTCAGTGAAGCGGCCCTCAGACTCAGAAGAGTCCCCAGAAAAGAGACAAAGAGTCGATTCGGAGGGACAGAGCGGGCAGTTGAGGACCAGGACTCTTGCACAAATCAAAGCCCAGACGCAGGCCAAGCAAGGCCAATCACAGACAAGGACTCTTGCTCAGATTAAGGCGCAGATGGCGGCCAAAGCGCATCATGGCCAGACAAGGACGTTGGCCCAGATAAAGGCCCAAACAACCGCCAAGTTGCAGGCCAGATTGGTGCCCAGCAATGCCCAGGGTGTTGCCAGGCCGGTCAGCCACTCCCCGGCCATCCTGGGACGGCCTCGGGCGACATCCCACAACTGGATGAACCTGAAGTCCATCGTGCCGAGCAACGCCACCGCAGTGAGTAGTGGGGCTAATACCAGGGTGCATATAGAAGGCGTATCAAGTGGGGAAAGCAAGCTGGCCACTCCTAGTAAAGTATTGACAGTAACGGTATCGAATTCAACACAAGGCCAGCCAGTGGTGCAGACTGTTAAGCCTATAATCATTAAGACCCAGCCAGGCCTGAGTGTTGTACTAGTGTCTCAGTCCAATATGAGCTTGCTACCCAGCAATACAGCCAGGATATCACAAGAAAACAGCCAGCAGTCTAATGTGAAGACGACTAACTCTGTCGCAACTTTAGTCTCCAGTGAAGTGGGCAATAATTCCAAGACAGTAACATACATAACGCTCCCCTCCAGCAAGGCAGTAGCAAGTGTCACACCCCCAAGCACAGTGACCAGTGGCTCGTCCAGTGCTTCACAGGCCAGTGAGGTGACCACACCGGATTCGCCCAAAGTGTCCCAGATATCGTCGGCGAGTACCGAGAACCGCACTGTGAGCCTGGTTCACGGGAAGGTGAGCGTAGCCAACGGGGCGACGGGTCACAACGCGTTGAGCAGCTCTATCCAGCTACCCTTGAAAGACTCGACCCACGGCCAAGTGACCGTGGCCAAAGTGGTGCCGCTGTCCAACAACAACTCCACCGTGCAGAACACGGTGTGCTCGTGCCAGAGCTCCGTCGTGATGGCTGGCCCAACGACTACGAGCAAGAGCAGTCTGCTGCCCTCGGGTGGCAAGGACAGTCCGGAGGGCGCCACGCTCGCCGGGGAAGTGCACATGTCGCCTGAAGGCTATGGTGATGTGCAAAGGATGTGGCGCATTCTGCCACAACGACTGTATAGGCCCGTCAAATCTATGTGTGTCCTGCCTGATAAGGTGATGAAACGTGACGTGGTAGGCTGTTAAACTTCTCTTGTTAGAGCGGTGTAGTTATTCTGTTTCATTTCAACAAGGTTTGTGGTATGACTGTATCTCCTGTGTCCTTTCTGATTCAGACTATTCTAATTGTTTGTAGCATGTTGCTATTTTTTTTCCATCACAGCATTGTCTTTTGCATATTGTGATGTGTGGACAACGCAAACTATCATGTGAGTAATTTGTATTGAACAGCTCAAGTCGACCCCCTCTATGAACTGACATTAACTTTATTAAACCAAAAAGTCTGATTTACTTTCGATATTTGTGATACAGCACTTTTTTTCCTAAATGCAGAGATTTAAAGCACAGTACTTATTATTAATCAAGACTTCATGTTACGAGAAGTGACACTTTGATAATGTGACATGTGCAATGAAACTCATTGGGGTTTGTAGATTTAAAAGAGCAAAGAGTGTTAGCAAGCAGCTATTTTAGAACCGTGTAGTAATAGCAGAGATTTGTGTCCTATGGTTGGAATGTATTCTATATTATTGATGTAGCAAAAGGTACTTGGGTGCTACTGATGTATTTATTTCTCCCCCCCCCCCCCTCCTTCCCAACTTGCCTTATCAAGCCAAATACTGTAGTTAACCCAAAACACAAATATGAACAGAAACATAATTAGGTAGATATAACAGAGTAGGCAGAGTTCAAATGTCACCCCTTGCTCCTCCCCCCCCAGAAATACTGAATTAAAAAAGAAGCACACCAAAGATAAAATTATTTGAACAGACAACCCTGTATCAGCAATATGTATTGCATTGTAAAATGTACACTTGTGTACCTAGCTTGTTTTTTGTTGTTGTTGTCTTGATCGAATGTTTAAATTGTTTTGAGACAAGCTTGATGCATTGCTGTTAGGAACAAATAAGGGAAATACAGTCAAAACTGTCTATAGTGGCCACCCAAGGTAGACGGAAAAAGTGGCCATTATAGACAGGTGGCTGCTATAGACAGATTTCTTAACATGCTTTTTCTCTTGGAGGGAATTGTTTTTAGTTGTCGTATGCGGCAGGTGGCCGCTGTAGACAGGTGGTCACTAAGACAGAATGGACTGTTTGTAATTAAAATGCTCCTGTGCAATTCACTTTTCGTTGTGGTGAGCTTTTGTCACCCTGGTAACTGTTCATGTGGTCTTGTAATACCCCGATCGTGGAGGAGACATGGCCTGTCTACTCGTCACAAGAGGGAGAAGACTGATCCTTTTGCCATTATATGCAGTATCTTGATACTGCAGCTAAAAATCATTCAACATTAATTTTGAAATGAACCATGTTTGCAACCTGGCGTTTTCTCAAATAGATTATTTGTTGCCCCACTAATGGAAAAACAGTTCAGTAAAGCCCAAATGCCAAGAGTGTGTAATGTGTTTATATTTAGATATCTAGCAGACTCAAGGAGAATTTGCTTATTAAAATGTTTTCTTTTCTTTTCCTGATACAAGAAGAGAAATTGGAAGTCAACAACCATAAATGTTATTTGTGAGCTCCGTTACAATTGGAGGAAGATTATCCATTCTATGAATATGCCATGTTGTGCAGAGGGTAATTAACCAAGTCTTTCTGATAGGCAGTCTGTCTGCATAGAATGTCAATGGCTGTTTGAGATGGAGGGGTTGGGAAGGTCGAACTAACCTCTCTACTGTAAAAGTGGATATTTTCCTGTGAATAATTTTTCACTAGGTAAGATGAATTTCCCAAGTTTTAAATTCTGCAGAATCAGAGCATGAATTACTGGAACATATGGCATACAAAACTATTTGCTTGATTTTATTTTCGCGCTGTATGGATGTGCGAAATACACAAAAATGTCCACTTTTACAGTATTCAAGTTCTGGACAGACCGTCCCGTGTCCCACATGTTGACCATCTGAAATCCTTGAGATGAAGATTCTGCCAAAAGTCAGAAATTCCAAAGATTTTCAGCTGACCTAGTGTCGTTGACTGCACTAAGAGAAGCAGATGTGTACAGGTGCTTTGATCATTGAAAGAGAATCACTGCAGAGTTTGGTTCTGGCATTGTTCTAGGGGTGAAGCTACATTTGTACATGTATGGCAGTAGATTTCTACTATCTGTGGCCAAATTGTTATGCTGTAAAAACTGAAATTATCATCTGATCAACTTTCTGCACTTGCCCTGTTAAGAGGGATTTCGCATGTTTTTAACTTCACGGACATTCACAACAATTGAGCGAGATCTTCAAAACATCTCACAGCTTCCATGGTGACTTTGGGTTTTTGCAGGTAATTGGTGTACGTTGAGACAGCAAAGTCACTCATGCTACAGGACTTGCAAAGCTCAAACGTGAAGAAAACTACGGATAACAAAAGAACAAAACAGTCAAAAATTGACACGCTTTTATTTTCACACCAGTCTCATGTCACACGAAATGTGCAAATATTTCCACATTGAGAACTGGAACTATTCTAAGAAAAAACAAGAAAAAGACCATTAAAAAAAATTATTGTGTAATTCAGCTAAAATTATAAGTCATCTTTTGCAAGATATTTAGTACATAGAGCAAAGGGTTATAACATTTCAGCTTGAGATCCCCCAAAACTGCATGTGTAGGCCTTTAAGGTTGAACTTGATCCCCATTATCAAACCTTAACCTGTACTGTATTTAAGTAGCCAGGATGAAAAATCTAAAATAATCTCCCCTGAATACACACAGACTTTCTTTCTTTCACTACTTCTTGTGTCTTCCAGTCACCTCCAGTCAAAAAGAGATTATTTCATCGTCAATATGTTGCGATTGGCACCAAGAATCAGATGTTGTGCCAGCTTAGCTAGAAGAGTTGCTGTTTCAAGATGAAAGGAAGCTTTTGTGCGTGAGGATTTTCTTGAATGTTAAATATTAGACAATTCTCCTTTTATGTTGTACACAGCACATTGTTATTCTAAGCTACTGCTGAGAAAAGTGATGGCTTTCATGTGAAGAATATTGTGAGAGGCGGCAACTAGAAAAAGAGGGAGATGCAGCCTAAACTGGGATATTCATCTGGTTTGTGATGTAGGTGTTGCGCTTACAATATTTATCAGAAGTGAAATGGTTATATATCAACAGAGTGAATGAAATGTGAGCAAACTTGGAAGTAAAATTGGTAAGAAATTTTCAAAATGATATGTCGCCCTCGCCATCTAAAAGTTGCCTGTCATACCAGCATCAGTGGTCAGTGGTGGTGGGGGGGGGGGGGGGGGGGGGGGAGGGGGGAGGGGGGAGGGGGGAGGGGGGAGGGGGGGAGGATAATCTCTGTGGGGTTCAAGGCTAACATTGCCTGCTTTCAACCAATTGGATAAGCAGGATGCTTATGATGTAGAACTGATCTAATACAGTACCTTTAACTCCTGCCCGAGTCATAACATGAGTAGAATGTGAATTAGCAGTTCGAGTTTAAAGGGAACTGTGAAGTCATGGTGACCCTCTGCAAAATTAGCATTTCCCGCAGTACAGCAATAACATATAGAATGCACTGTTGTTATTGGGAGTACGCTTATTGCTATACCATGATAAAGAGTTGAAGCACATCTGGTGCAGGCGTCGATGTGTGCTGTTTTGTTTGTGAATGGAATATGGCTTTGTAGGATAGCAAGGATGAGCAGCCGTTTGCCTAAAATCTATGTGTGTTTTGAGAGCAGATTGTGCAGTCCATCAGATATTTCTAAAATGTAGCAATCAATTAGTAGCCAGTGAAAAGAAAGTGAACACGGCTGCAAGTAAAACATAAGCAACTCTTATGATATAGAGTACTGAAGTGTGATGTCAGAACCATTCATTCCCATGGAAATTGGTTCTGAACATCCTTATGTAGCCCAAATATCTATGAATACAATGCTTGCTAATCATGCTCGAACACAAGAGACTGTGACACCTCCCTTTGGTATGCTGTAAACGAATGACACACAAAATAGAGAACATTTGAGTTTGATAGCATAAAAATTTCCCAGTGGTACTATCTGTTTGGTTGCAGTTATACCAAAAGCAATTAAGCCATCCTACAGATTCATTTATTCCTAGTGACAAGAGGTGACAACAAACAGATCAGCTCAAATTACAGTTCGGGATTTTTATGTCCTTACACATCTTTAAATTTTGAAGAATTCCAACATGGCAAGTGGTGTATATATAAATCAACTTTCTCTTGATGATTAGAATACTGAAAGTCACAACCTCCCTGGAAAACCATCCTTGTGAAGCATCCATAGGACTGTATGCTCTTAAAGTATTGTGATGTTTTAGATTTGTTGATGGTCTTGGCCATAATGGCAAATTGTTGGCTTAGTTTATGCCTTAAATTCCACTAATGTGGACATTTGTGTTGCTGCTAACTCCATAAGGTTTGCAATTTAGGGCCCACCCCGTGGAGGCCGCTCTATTCAAACTGCAGGTACAGTTGTTGGTGGTGGTGGTGTAGTAGTAGTAAACATTTTGTGCTGACATGAATTATATATGAGTTTCTGCTGTGAGTGTATGTAGAAGATCACAGGTGATCTGTTTGAAGGTTTTGAAGTGTGGGGTACAACTCGTTTATTGAGTGGAGAGCAGGATTATGGTATCTCGAGTCGACGAAAGATGGTCCATGTGGGTCATGAAGGCAGCTGTACAGTTTAGTTTTGACTTCCATATTGTAGCTATTTTCAGGTGGGGAATGGTCAGCAGAGCTGCTAAGTCTCTGTGATTATGCAGGATGTTTGCTTTAAATTTAAATGGCTCTTCATGGCCCAACAAGAAAATATAAAAGTCTTGATTTGGGGAATAATGTTTGCCTATTGAGGTGTTCGCAGCACACAAGTATTACCCTCATTGTTCTGTAGAACCTTTCCAGAGTTTGTGCGAATTTTAGCAGTCCTGGGATAGCATTACCTGCACTTAAAATTATGTCTTGTGGTCACCTTTGGAAAAAAAAAAACCTGTTTTACAGTCAAAAAGAAATCTTAAAGTAAAGGAAGGAACAGATGAGTTTCAGATCAAGAGATGTGAAAATCCGCTCTTATCAACATGCTTATCAGCGCAACGTACACTGTAATTAATCACACCCGTTTCATACTGTGGTCCCATTCCCAGAATTTATGTTGACTTTGGCAACATTTGACCACTGTATCTTAGACTCATGCGGAGTTGACTGAATTTGTACGAAATATTTTTTAGTTTGAAGGGGTATTTTTTTTAAAATTTAATACAGTAATCCTCTTATACTTATTTGTTATCAAGTCATGCACTGTCTCATAGTGAAATGATTATGATGGACTTCTCTTTGTAATGTATTCAAATTTTGGTGTGATTACTTGTGTCAAAAAAAAGAGAAAAATATCCTCACCACCACAAAGTGTGTGGACATAGTGCCAGTTTGTGTATGCAATAATCAAAGTGTATCTTCTCCATTACAAGGCAGATAGTAGGAAAGGATACCTTTATGATCTTGTGATAAAGAAAGACAACAACAAACAAATCAATTAATGATGTCCAGTAAAACTAGCTTGCTTTCACTTCATGGGTGAAAGAAATTTGATGGGGGTGTGGGTGTCGTGATTGGTCAGCATACTGGGTTTTTTATGAAAAGAATAGCTGTTGTATACATGTGGTAAAAAAGTTTAGGGTGTCTGTTTCGTCAGTGTAAGTTTGAAGAGGGTAGCTGATGTGTGTGTGTGTGTATGTGTGTGGTGAAAACCTACAGAACTACATGTAGTAAGGGAAACTAGTACACATATAATTTGGATTTTCACATTTTGGAAGACTTCAGGGGGGTTTCCATGTCTGAGAAATGATTTATGTGATAATGGCAAAGGTCCGTCCGCCTGGCCAAGGGTCAATTCTTATACAATAGGAGATACTGATGATTCATGTAAACCCTTAATTTACCCCTCAAATTCAAGTTTCAGCAGTGAACGTTATATAGACCCAAAGTTTGTTAGCTTGATGTTTTGTTGTTTTTTGTGCTGTTTTTTCTGATACCCTTTTCAAATTTCTCTGAAAGATCTTGAAATCTTAATACAAGTCATGATTATGTGTACTTCATTGCCTGTGACCATTTTATCATTTATAAACAAATTAATAGTGGATGTACCTGTAATATACCCTCAAATCATTTTGACTCAACTGCACAACACAAATGCAAACTTGTTGCAAGACAAGAAGTAGTGCTTGAACCATCTAATCAGCAAACTAGATGTGGGCATTTGTTCTGAAGATACCCTCAAGGAGTGGTAATGAATTTGAAAACCTATTAATGTTGAAAATGCCTTAGTGTATGCAAATGGCAATTTCATTTTCTATGAAGAGTATACATTTCATGTGACATATTGTGAATATTGCAAAATTTTGTAAATGTAAAAAAATATGTATACATTAATATATTGTTATTCTATTTCTGTCCTTCCTGAATCTTTAGTTATTTCACGGTGAATTAGAATGAATGAATATTGTAGTATGAATGCAATGGCATGTATATTTCAATGTAAATATCGATGAAAATGTGCAGAACATCAAGATTTTTTTTCTCTCATGGCATTTCTTCTGACTCGAATAAATTAAGTTGAATGCTCTGCATTGAACTCTTTGCTCTCTCTCTCTCTCTCTCTCTCTCACTGTCACTCTCTCTTTGGTGATTGGCTGCCAGTGGTCATGTGACCACAACTGAGTAATGGTGTTCCCTCCACAGTGTGTAGGGCCAAACTCTAGCGGCATCCTCTGCTATCTGTGTTGTGTATGAATGAATTTGAGTGTGAAAGGAAGAATGACAACATTTACAGTCAACCGTGTTTCAGTCGACCTTGCATAAGTCGAATAATTGCTAAAAGTCGAAGGTCTTTTCAAGTCCTCTTCTCTTTTATATTCTCTTGATTTCAATCCCTCATAAGTCAAATTTTCTCTAAAAGTGAAAGCCATTTCCTCAGTCTAAATAAATTTGACTTGGGCGAGGTTGACTATACATGAAAGCCTGATCCAAAACTAGTGTTGGGCTACATAACTTGCCATGATGGGTTTATTTGTATGTACAATACGTGTAGTGCAGTATGGGTGATATTGAATATTGAGGTCTTTCATTTGCAAATAACCTAAACTCATACATGAGGATTACTTTCCCTAGAATACTATTCATAATCTACATACATAGTTTCTACAGCAGGGCTACAAACCTTGAGCAACATGTCACAAATTACATGGTAAATGGCCATAAAACAAAGCAAGTGGAGAGAGAGAGAGAGAGAGAGAGAGAGAGAGAGGGAGAGAGAGAGAGAGAGGGAGAGAGAGAGAGAGAGATGGAGAGAAAAGTAGAGAGACGCTTGACATTGAAGGCTAAAATCAATAATTTGTAATTGCTACATCAAATTTCAGGTGCTTTTTTAAATTAAAAACTGTCCTCGACTCTGCAATCTTTCTCTACCACTAAAGACTAGATACTGTATCTTTTATTCGCAAAACTGCATTAGCTGTTAATACCCACAACACTTCATATAGAATACAAAGTTGACAATTGGTAGTTTTTGTTTAGAAAACTTTATTAAACTTAAAATTTCTATTACGAGTCATACCAGACACTTCTATCATTGAATTTTGCAGTATTACAATGCTGAATTTTGAAAAATGAGTACATTTGTAGTAAATGTGCACTATTTGTCATTGTAGATTCTCTCAAATTATTGCACTCGTGTGATGTAGGGGGCAAGCCGTAAATTTTGCAGATGTGCAACATGGGTTTAATACAATGTACATTGTACATTAGATGGAAGAGATGTTATACAATTTATGGGTAAATGAAAATTAGTCATAACATATGATATCCAACATGATTACTGGTACTTGTAAGTAATAGTTCCTGGAACAACTACATCAGAAATTTCTGCAGTTGATACCTGAATACGTTAATGTTTTAGCATTCCTGAACACAATGACCCTACAGATAGAGTTACGATGGGTGAATGCTCTTCCTGATAAATTGTGTAATCACTTTAATTTTACTTGTCCATCTCATTGAGTAAAGACAATAATTTCATGATCAAGGCATTAAAAAAATACATACAATGTAGTAAGCACTCTCTTGTGTGTGCATTGTGGTTACCATGACAATTCATACTTTACATTGAAGTCAGTTTGAGTTTAAATTTTGATTACTTTGACATATGAAATGCAGTATCCTTGAACTTTGTTGTGTCTCGCTCACGATTAACACAAACTGAGAAGACGTATTGCTGAACAAACATATCTGTAAGTACTCAGCTGACAGATAAATTGATATCTAGCTATAAGTATAAAAACGTCTATTCTACCACACATCACTTTGTGAATATATGAATATTCAATTGTACTAGCACAGTGATATTATAAAGAGGTCATTAGGTTCAAATGTTCCAAAGACCACCCCAAAATCATATACTGTACAAGCGGTTATTTTCGCAAATTTCACAACACGCGAAAATTTCTCAACATGCTAGGGTAATAGCACATTTACGTTAGTGTTGGTGTCAATTCACGAAAACAACATCTCGTGAAAATGTCTATGACCTCCTCATTCGCAAAAATATCTGTACACGAAAATAACAGCATATACAGTATCTTGTCTGACCTCAAAACCGAATCCCATTTACAAATCAATAAAAAGTACACATAACATTCATGTACAGTTATGCATTTTTCGATCAGTAGCTTTACATACAATTGTAGGTGATCTTTAATATATATGTATATAGCCCATCACCAAAAGGAATATTAAAAAAGGAAGATGACATATGCATATATCGTTCATATCACTAGACTGGAATACATAATGATGTGTTTCAAGTTTATCTTAAAAATGCTGATAGATTATCTAATGTCACACCTTATGCTTAGGGTAAACATTAGTCAAGGATGTACAAATGTAAAAGGCAACAAAAAAGTATGCTTCTACATCCCTATAGTATTTCTAATAAGACTATTTCTGCATTCATTTTGACCTTCTGACTTCAACCAAAATGTGCTCTATGCAAGAGCACTTCATTTGTAACACTGATATTTAAAACACAGAATGTAACCTTGTGGGAACGGCACTAGAAACATAGGATATAATTTTATTGTGAACAAGTGCTCTTCAGGTACACACATTTTGACAACAATTTGCAATTACCTGAAGGACTTGTCAGATTATAATAATACAAATAAAAAAATTCATCCTACCTAAACACATGAAAGCTCCTACAATGTAACCGGAATAATAGGAGCAGAAAATAAGCGAAGAAATCAATAAGAACTTGTATTCCAAGTCAAATACATATTGCTTTACATTACACATGTTGTACCTGTTCAATTATTAATAGTAGCAAATTTACACATGATTATTTAAAAAAATATGGCACTATCTATCCATCTAAAACTGTGAGAATGGACTGTTGTCAACCCAAACCAAAAAGGTTCAAATGGACACTGCTGATATATATTGCAGTGGTTATAATTTGCAGGCATCAGCTAATAAAGTCACATGTCTTTTGGGGTCTGGCTTATATCGGAAAATTAGCACACTGCAAATGGCCGGCCACTCACTAGTTTTACTTGACAGTATGTGAAGTATTATCCATATTTAAGCACTAAACTTCATGTACTGAGAAAAGGTGCAGTTCATTGCCAGTTCATTCAACATGTGGCTAGCTACCTGAATGATGGTTGATCCAAATCTCACATTCAGACACAACTTGAGACGTTGCTTTTTGTAGTACTGTAAAAGTGGATATTTTCGCGCAACTACTGTTTTTTGCGCTCGGCCGGGTAAGAGGAGTTTTGTGTGTTTTTAATTCCGCTGAATCAACACAACAACTCCTGTAACATATGGCACACAAAGATATTCATGTGTATTCATTTTCGTGCTAGTTTCTGGTTGTGTGCAATGCACGAAAATGTCAACACCACGAAAATTTCCACTTCTACAGTACCGGTATGTGGCCTTGGTTCAGTGCGGCTGATCGCGGTAAGCTCTACAGCTATCATCATCGAGGGCACTCAAAGATTTTGTTGTGATTTTGACTTTCTTCTTTCACTTTTTGATTTGTTGGGTTTGAACTCCTCTGACAAAAGAATCTAAAGCTTGGATATAGTTATATCATAAGCATCACTGATAGATTCAGCCATACTGACCAGATTAAAGTAAGCAAATCTTAGGAGAGAGAAAATGACATGAAGTAGAATTTCACATTTTATTTTCAGATGTTCAGTATCTGTTCAGTATTCACATATCAGGATGTGGAGGTAGGTGTCAGGACAAAGAAAATGACCTCATTTGACCTTTGGCACAGTGGAAAATCACAAGAATCAATTTCTCCACTTTCCTTTTGTCCTGCCATTAGTACATTCACTACAATTAATGTGGCAGTTTGACCTACAGTTTGCTGGAAGCACACCAGTGGAGTGTAAGTGAAATCCTAACCAACATAAATACAACACTTTGACATAATTCCTTGTTTTATACATACTGGTACATGTATTCATATCTACAATGTATATGCCCAGTGACCTAACTGTCTCAACGATCATGTACTGATGCACATACACATTTTTTTTTCTTTTTCAAAGCAGTCATTGGAGTCAGCTTAAGTTCAAATGCCCATATACATACCATGGTACAATTTAGGTGGCTCGATTCCCTAATTGAAGAGAAGACAGAACTAATCTATGAAACATTGAGTTCAGTTCTACAACTCAATAAACCGGAACATCGGGAACACTGCTAATTTACAAAATAGCAAAATCGTCTTTTACGTTAGTACACAAACATACCCTGCTTGAGATAATTTTTATGTTTGTTAATCTGTGCTACATTTTCACACCCTGTGATATTGTCACTGTTAAGAGCATCATCGCCATTTTTTTTCGTAGGCAAACACGCCCACCATATTAGAAATAAGTCACCCATGACTGAAAGACATTCAGAAGCACAGTCAAAGGCACTCCACTGTCTATGAACAAAACATGGATTGTTCCTGAAGGCTTCCCAAAGTTTTGTCGGACAATATATCAACTCATGCGTACATACTGCCTTGAAAAGAATTGAATTACAGCCTTGTAAATTGAATAGCCTGTTTCTAGGTTGTAACAAGAAAAATCTGTGCAAGCTGAGGTAAACCCATTTAATGAAAGGTGAAATACAAAATGCACTCTAAACTTCAATCAACACATAGATACTAAGCTGTATGTAAATAATAGTAGTAATTCATAGCATTATACTACTTCAGGAGAAATGCAGTTGTCATGCTTTTGATATTTTAAGTTCAACGTCTATGGATACTGTTAGAAACATCTTAACTCTTTTGATTTTTTTGAAAGTCACACTACTAAATGTGTTCTTCACATGAGCAAGGTCTGCTTGTAAGATGTAATTTTGGGCAGTCTGCCTAGAATGTTTTCTTCTGAATGTCACACTTTCTACATTGAGAGTTACAAACCAACCAGCCAGCACAGGGCTCTTACTTTACTCTCTCTTTGCATCGTCAAGGTGCGACCAGTCAACTATACAACTAACTAATTACGCAAATATAATATGTCTGCGCACTGAACAAGGGCATACACTGTAACTCTTAAAAGTGCAAAAAGAGTCTATATACAATGTGCGACCAGTCAGCTATACAACTAACTAATTATGCAAATACAATATGTCTGTGCACTGAACAAGGGCATAACTCCTACAAGTGCAAAAAGAGCCTATACACAATTGATGAGCACCTCTCACACTTCTTAATATCAGTTGTTTTTTCAGAGCCATTCCCTGAGAATGCTATATTTTCTTTTAAAAAAAAATGGGAAAGAAATTGTTTTGTCTTGAAGCATGCGACATGCGCTGTTGATGAACTTACGGGTCCTGAGAGAGTGCGATGGGAAACGAGCTTCCCAGCTTCTCACCCATCTTGTGCACAGTGATGTTGACGTTGTAGCGGCCAATCTCGAGGTGGTTGTCGCCTTTGTTGCCAATATAGTAGAGAACCGTGTAGAGCGCCATTTCAAACTCCGGGCTGGTACCGATGAAGGAGCTGCCCACCGGCTTGACCTGTCCCTTCCACGTAAACTGCAGACTGACCAGCTGGGCGGTGTTGTCGGCCTGGCGATCCTTCCTCTGCATGGTTGACATATTGCGTATGTAATGTCGTTAAACATTCACTGATTGTGTACTCAAATCTACCATACATATTATCATTTGATTGTTTACTGTGTGATTGAAGGACATGATACAATGTGACACTCAATAAATGATGCCTCTGAATCCATACCCAGTTCTCGAGTCCAATCATGTATTTCTAGCGTATTTGTACCCCACAAACATCAAATCACATGACTTGTGTTCAATTTTATTCTATACAAGAGTAACATCTCAACTCAGACACAGATGCAGACATTAAGAGGACTTGAAGGACTTTAAAATCCTACCAGGGTTTTCAAGATATGTAACAATGTTGCCCCATCTTATCTCAAAGGCGTGATTTATCTCTGCTCCTCCACTTTAACCCCCATCTCTCTGTTCTTTCTCTTCGCTGCAATTATCATGTGGTTCTCACAATTGTATCCATTATGGTGATGGTAGGACATTTTCGGTCTTTGAAACAAACTCCAATTTCACATATTTCAATAATAATTATAATAATGATGATGATGATAATAATAACAATAATAACAATAATAATAATAATAATAATAATAATAATAATAATAATAATAATAATAACAGCAATAACAATAATAATAATAATAATAATAATAATAATAATAATAATAATAATAATTATAATAATAACAGCAATAACAACACTAATACTAATAAAAATAATAATGGGATTATTATCATTATTATCATCATCATCATCATCATCATCACCATCATTATCATTATCATTATCATTACTACTACTACTACTACTATTACCATTACCATTACCAGGGGCGGATCCAGGGAGGACCGCAACCGGCGCACGCCCCCCCTTTATTTTTTGTTGAAACAAAAGAAATAAAAAGAAAAAAATGGGGGAGGGGTGCGTGCGCCCCCCCTTTAATTTTGTAAACGCGCCCCCTCTTTACGGAATTCCTGGATCCGCCCCTGATTACCATAATGACCATGACCATGACCATGACCATGACCATGACCATGACCATGACCATGACAATGACTATGACTATGACTATTACTATTACTACTACTATTACTATTACTATTGTGAAAGCTATTATCAGCACAGGAATCAATAAGCAGCTGATAGATCCACAGACTCAAAAATGCAGAGAAATAACCACCCACCGATGATGATCTGGGTGGGATCCACCCTTTGTAGTCCACATTGCCTCTCTTCTCCTCAAGGTAGAACTGGATCCAGTTGTGGAATCCAATCACATCTTTATCCCCCCTCGTCTCACCAACGAAGACATGCTCGAAGCCGGACGAATCTCCTGCAGCACGGCTACACATTACAAGTAAAACAGAAAACTGACATTCAGTTCAGTTCGATGAGATTTCTATATTCACTGGAAGGGGAAAAAATCCTAATACTCTATATGCCATTTATATTCATAGCAAGTCTAATTTTTTGCAAATTGGGACTTCCCAACAATTTTGTGAGTGGTTAAATTCATGACCGTTAAGTACAGCACCGAATGGAGAAATATATGAGCGCAAGTCACATTGATATTGGAATTAGAGGCAGTATTTTGGCATGTCTTGAAATTCGCGAATAGCACCTGACTCGCGAAGTCGTGAAAATAAACGACCCGCAAAATATTCGGCATATACAGTACACTTTACCGTTGAAATGCCTCCAAAGGAGGGAGCTTTCACATCAGAGGTAAATTTTCTGAAAGCATGACTTGTATGGATTGCAGCATTTCTGGACTGCTCCCTAGCAGGGCATGGGTTGAAAACCACTGTGTGTGTGGGCTCACTCTCAGTGTGTTTTTATTGACAATACTTCCAAACAAAAGATGTTATCTATATAACAATAACTGACATATTTTTTTTTCTGGAAAAGTATAAACCTTACTAGTTTGATTCTCATGAACAAAACAACAACAACAAACAAACAAACAAACAAACAAAAGAAGAAACAAACCAGCAAACATAATGAAGATATGTTAATGGCACTGGAATATACTTTTAGATGGGGAAATCACAATTTTGACAGTGCCATAAAGTGTAACTTACAACTGATATGCTAAAGCTTCACTCAAAGATGTTATATGTCAATAGCATAAGTATGTGACTTCACTGTAATGGCTTACATCAGAAAATACCTAGGTCGGTTTGTTTCAATTGTCAAATGCACAGTGGGAACTACACAGAACATCCCAATAGTGCCTTCAGCAGGGGACAGAAGTGCTTCTAGTGATATTTCTCAGTGTATTCCATCGCAGTTAGCCCCATCATTACAGGGACACTACTCTCCACGCTCATGTTAACTTTACTATTAAAAAGTCAAACAGAATAAACAGAAGTAGTATTCTATTGGTTTTAAATCTATTATCAAAATTGGACACAAAGTTGTAAAAATCCACAGCAGGGCCTATTCTGTTTGTTTGATCTTCATTTGATTTTCATAGATTACAGCTTGTCACTCTCTTGATAGAGTAAACTTGCATTCAGTATGGATTTACACTGTAACAATTATGTTGTTGGTATGACAGTGGTTTCAGTTTGCATCATTTTTTTTTTAATTTCATGTATCACAACTATATTCATATAAACAATTCTATTTGGTTGATTAAGTATAAAAAAGACTATGATTACTTTAAACGGGTAGTGGCATGTACTTTTATATGCCATATACAGTATTTCAGGAGTCTAAATTTTCGCGAATCGGGAATTCCCAACGATTTCGCGAGTGGTTAAATTCGCAATCGTGGAGTCCTGTACTGAACGGAGAAGAGTACACACGTACGTCACATTCAAATCGGGATCAGAGTCAATATTTTTGTGTGTCTTTAATTTCGCGAATAGCACCTGACTCGCAAAATTTGCGAAAATAAAAACCTTGCGAAATATTCGGCGTATACAATACTCTACAGAACTCACCCCATGCCCCTCGTCCTTGCATACAGCTTGAACCACAAGTCGTACAGAGCGTGCTTGAATCCCCGCACATCGGGGGGCACCTTGCCCCTTTCACGCAGAACTTCATGAGCTTGCTGCATCACCTACACAATGACAGAAATGTGGAGTTCATGTGTAATATGATGTGATAATATTCATTTGATTTGTCGAATACACGTGCTCCTGTTAGTCACTGGATAAACGCTCGATCACAAAATTCTTCTCATTTTAACCAAACATGTTCAAAACATTTCTTTTTGGTAATACAGTCAACTCCCATTATGACAAAGTCCATGGCAGCAGCAGTTTTTCTTTTGTTATATAGAAATTTCATGACAGACAAACAATAAAATACATAATACAATATATATATATATATATATATATATATATGGGTGAGAATTTTGAACGATGTACAATTGCCAATTTTCGCACCTTATGACATTCTTTCCCTTAGATCACGCCAGGATGATCTAAGAAACCAGATTTTTTCATGTCATCTCAAAGATTGGTAAATTTCCTTTCAGGAAATATATGGTTTGGTTGACTTTTGCCTGATATTTTTCATTTGACAAGGACTTAAAGCGTAAAAATACGGTAAAAACGCTATTTTCACAATAATTTTTGTTTTTCAAACTAATGGCGTGCATTTTTAAGCGTACGTGGCATCTAATATCTGACCATGTTCTGGATCTGACATATCATGGGTATGAACCACAAAATTATGAGAACTTTATGAGCACGTATAAAATCACAGAGAACAATTGAAATATCAAAGTCCTAAACAGACGAACGTCCGTGATGCTTTTATTTCTATCGCTGCTGCAAATTCTACTTTGTTGTCCCAACTGTAATATATACGAAAATTTGGTGTTCCACCTAATGAACATATCCTGCAAAAATTGTACGTCTGCTGGCTGTACATGTAGACCGGGGGCCCAGAGCATTTATTCAGCTGAAAAGGGTCACACTTTTTGATGGTCTCATCGTATAAGGATGTGGCCAAGGGTCAATAAAATGAATTGCTGGCAAGTCACATCCTGTACCGTAAGCCTAGGGACAACAAAAAGGGACCCCGAAAAATGGATTTATTCAGCCGAATGGGGTCACGGACAAAAGTTGGTGGATATTGTTCCTTTGGGTGTACTTATCATGAAAACAGCAATGCCAGCTATTTTATCCTGTACGGGGCCCCAGACAGTAGCCCCAAAGGGCCCCACAAATATGGTGTTATTCAGCTGAAAAGGGTCACGGCTAATTTCTTTTGCAATGGAAGTAGTTGCCATCAGAGATATCCAAAACACCAATGCCAGCTATTTTATCCTGTACTAGGCCCCAGACAGTAGCCCCAAAGGGCCCCACTCCCCATAGGCCCTACGTACAAACACACAAAAACATTGATTTTATTCAGTTGAAAAGAGTCACGGCTAATTTCTTTTGCAATGGAAGTAGTTCCCATCAGAGATATCCAAAACACCAATGCCAGTTATTTTATCCTTTACGGGGCCCCAGACAGTAGCCCCAAAGTGCCCCACCCCCATAGGCCATACGTACAAACACACATAAACATTGATTTTATTCGTGCAGCTGAGAAGAATCACGGCTAATTTCTTTTGCAATGGAAGGAGTACCCATCAGTGATGTCAAAAACACCAAAGCTAGCTATCTTATCCAGTACGGGGCCCCGGACAGTAGCCCCAATGGAGCCCCCCCCCCCCCCCCCCCCCCCCCCGGCACACACACACACATTAGTTTCATTCAGCTAAAAAGGGTCAAGGCTAATTTCTTTAAATGGAAGTAGAACCCATCAGAGATATCCAAAATACCAAAGCCAGTTATTTTATCCTGCACGGGGCCCCAGACAGTAGCCCAAAATGCCCCCCCCCCCCCCCACCCCACACGCATTGATTTTATTCAGCTGAAAAGGGTCACGGCTAATTTCTTTTGCAATCGGAAGTAGTACTCATCAGAGATATCCAAAATACCAAAGCCAGCTATTATCCTGTACGGGGCCCCAGACAATAGCCCCAAAGTACCTCCCCCCCCCCCCCCCCCACACACACACACTCATTAGTTTCATTCAGCTGAAAAGGGTCACGGCTATAATTTCTTGTGGAATGGAAGTTGTACCCATCAGAGATATCCAAAATACCAAAGCCAGTTATTTTATCCTGCACGGGGCCCCAGACAGTAGCCCAAAATCCCCCCCCCCCCCCCCACACACACACACACTCATTAGTTTCATTCAGCTGAAAAGGGTCATGGCTATAATTTCTTGTGGAATGGAAGTTGTACCCATCAGAGATATCCAAAATACCAAAGCCAGCTATTTTATCCTGCACGGGGCCCCAGTCAGTCCCCCCCCCCCCCCCCCCCCCCCCCCCCCCCCCGCACACACACACACAAATTGATTTTATTCAGCTGAAAAGGGTCATGGCTACTTTCTTTTGCAGTCGGAAGTAGTAGGCATACTCATCAGAGATATCCAAAACACTAAAGCCAGTTATTTTATCCTGTACGGGGCCCCAGACAGTAGCCCCAAAGTGCACCCCTACACACACACACACACACACACACACACGCACACACATTAGTTTCATTCAGCTGAAAAGGGTCACGGCTAATTTATTTTGCAATGGAAGTAGTACCCATCAGAGATATCCAAAATACCAAAGCTAGTTATCTTATCCTGCACGGGGCCCCAGACAGTATAGCCCAAACACGGGTAATTTCTTTTGCACTGGAAGAAGTATACCTATCAGAGATATTCAACACACCAAGGCCAGTTATTCATCTTGTACAGAGCCCCAGACAGTAGCTCCACTGAGTGTCCCATCCATTATACATGTGCTGTGAATCAGCTGAAAATGGTCTTACAAATTCTTTTGTAACGTAAATATCAGGGCCTACTGAACAGAGATATCACAAACAACAAAGCAAGTCATCTTATCCTGTATACGGAGTCCTATAGGTTACTACAGCAGCAAAACACCCAAGAAATTTGGAAAGGAAGCATACTTCTGTATAGCGCACAACCGAGATGACCATATTACGAAAACCAGTCATTTCATCCTGTACCGGGCCCAGTACAGTAGCCATAAAGTGCCCCTCCCCAAAATAATTACTATGACATCATTTAGCTGAAAAGAGTCATAGTTGTTTTTTCTTTTACAATCGAAGTAGGCCTTAGTTTACATCTCACGGTCACAACCCCCAAAATCAGCCTGCTCGGCGACCGCTCGGCGACCGCTCGGCGAGTTTTTAGCCAATATCGGTCGGTCGCCGACCGGTGACCGACCAGTCACTGCTGATTTTTAGGGCATCGGTCGGTCGCCGCTGAAGTTTTAGCGCGGAGTTGAAATTTCAGCGGTGACCGCTCGATTTCTACTCGCCGTCCAAACTACGCTCGGTGCCTGGGCGGCCACCGTCCAGGCACCGCCCAGGCATCGACCTAATCGAACGGTCGCCGTTGGGCGGTTTAGGTTAAAAAAAAAAAAAAAAAAAGCCCCAAGAGAATCAGTTGCCGAGCAGTGGCCGCTCGATGACCGATGGGAGATCGGTTGGTCACCGGTCGGTCACCGGTCGGCGAGTTAAAAACTGACCGGCGTCCGGGCGGCGACTGCTTGATTTACAGCGGCGTTCCCCAGGGCATATATAAAGAACTGCCCAGCACCCGCCAAGAGAAACAGTAAGATTTCTGAATGAAGTCATCAACTCAGCCTGGTTTTCCCAACAATTTTCATTCACAAGAAAATGCCAAAAGCGCAAAGGAAAAGCACTTCAAAGCGATAAGAAGGGGAGGAGGAATCGGGGCCGTCTGGAACAGGTATGGAGAGAGAAAGAGGCAAGACGACCGTCACCAGGGTTTATCCCCGGAGGAAGAAGCAGGAAACTGTGGCTCTAATTGTCCACTCATCAGAAGAGGACTCGGTCACGTCGGCTGGAGACATGGAGGACAAGGAAGGAAAGGATAGCAACAGTGGGACAAATGACGACCTGCCCTCCATCCAACAATCACTGAACTCCAGCAAACGGTTCAAAGAGGAGCAGGAAGAACAAATCGCACAGTTTTTTTTTTTTTTTTTTTTTTAGGAGCATACATTGTTCTATAACATGGGGAACAATGATTACAAAAATAAGGCCAAGAGAGGACATCTGTTGGGGGAGCTGGCTAAATCCCTAATGAGACCGACTGTCACAAACTGCTGGACTTGTGGATCTCGTTGTCGAAGTAGTTGAGGTGGAATCAACGACATCTTAGACCTCGTTGACCTCTCTGATGCAGAGAAAGAGCGTTATTGTTTATACAAAATGGACATACAGTCCCAAATATTGCTCGTGAGAACATCCTGGCAGGGAACGACGGGCCACCGCCTGTCACGCCGACAGGAAACCTCTGACACGTCTGATGCCCTGCCGATCATCGGTCGGTCGCTGGTCGATTTTTAAAAATCGACCGGTGGCCGGTGGGAGACCGCTCAGTTGCCGACGGGTCATCGCTCGGTGACTGATCGGACTCTGCGCTGAGAGGATCCTCGCATTTCGCCAAGTTTGACCTAAAATCGGCCGGCAACTGACGAGTCACCGACAGGACATCGACAGATCATCGCTCGGGCACTGCTCGATTTTCGCTGGGGCTGTCAGCTTGCTCAACACCTCCAAAAACTGCTGGGCAGTGCCAAAATCTCAGCGGCGACCGAGCAGGCTACAAATCGGTCGGTCGCCGCTCTGAGTTGTGACCGTAGCCCAGATACCCAAAACATCAAAGCCAGTTAGGTTTTCCCAGCCCATTTCGCACTTTTGTTGGTTCATTTGATAGAAGGTTCGAATTCGTACAATGGGTATTCAAATTGACTGGTACCCTACGTTCATTCAAATTCGCCTTGACTTGCCGAAAAGGGTATTTCAGTCATTAAATTTCGCGAAAGACAGTCAAATTCCAAACGTGTTCATTCAAATTCAAATCATGCTATTTCTTTGTTTCAGATCATTTTAACGTGTCTTTCTATGTGTGTTTTCGTTTCATCTATAAATTACTGTTATAAAGCAGTGAAAGTATCATATTTCTTGTCTAGTATAACTGGATTTGGTTGTTCTGTAACCAGACTGGTAACGCTCATTCTCTTTCATATACATGTCATTATAGGCCTATACGTGTACCAGCAATGCAGATTAACTTCATTTTTTATAGTCATGACAGCACAATAGATACAGACGTATATCTCTAGAAGACATAGAAATAATTATCTTTAAAAAAAAAATTGAGGATCATAACCTTGACTTCCTGGAACTGGCCGACCGCTCGTAATAAAGCGCTCGTAACAGCCAGATAATTTGTGGCTTCTTACTTCTTCGGATTCAAAAAGCACGTAAAAAAAATGGTGTCAAAGTCTCTTAAACGAATACGAAAACATGAAAAGCTATGATGCTTACAAAACAATAATTACGATGAAATAAAATAAGGAAAGAGGTCAAGCATGAACATATCTGGACTGCAGACATGTTAAATTAGATGGCCAGAAATCAACTTGAATGAACGAGTGCAGCATGTGATCACGTGACTATATCATTATGAATTTATGAATGAACGGATAGTGGAATGGTGCTTGTCTTATATATGGATTTCAGTTGAAAAAGTGTTATTTAGAATAAGGTTAGAGGTAATGTGAATGTTTCAAAATGAATTTGAATGAAGAGATTATGACATAATGAACTACCATGTCATCTAGGCGAAATTTTTGCTAAATTTAATTCAACATTAAAGAATTTGATTAAAAGAGGTGCGAAATTGGTCCAGATGCAGGGCCCTTGACAGGTATAGCCCCAAGGTATTCCCACCCCATATGAATTAAGCGTTTTTAGGTGAAAAGAGTCATGTATGCCTATTTTCCTTGGCAGTGGAATTAACAGCTGAGATACGTAAACACAAACCCATCCAGTTAAGGGGCCCCCAGCCAGTAGCTGGAAAGTGCTCCCGTATTATTTTATTCTAAGTGAAAAGAATCACTGCTATAATTTCTTTTGCAATGGAAGTAGTACTCCATCAAAATCACCGAAACCAGTTATATAGCTGTATGGGGCCCCACCGAGTGTTCCTAAAGTGTCCCCACATGTAATTCCACTATCAAGATCTGCATCCCGATCTATTCAATCTGTCAGATCGGTAGAGAGCGGCAAAAGTGTACGGGGACCGGGAGCATCGTAGCAGCAGCGTTTGGGTGATGGGGTTGGATCTGGCAATTTTACAGATCAGGAAGAAATTTTGAACTGGTTCAAAATTTCTTCCCCATCTCCCCATCAAGATTGACCTATTTTGAATTGTTGCTCAAACGGGGAGAGAGCAGTGACAGTGTAAATACCGCGGGAAAAGCATAACAATTCTAGGTTTTTCTGACCGTAGTAACAGTGGCACAAGAACGGGAAATAGTCTAAACTAGACACCGACGACATGGTCCCGCTGCTGGGCTGCTTTCTTGATCAAAGCACAACCTTCCCGCTTTAACGACGCTCTCACTAAGTTCACTACTCTCGTATAAAATCAAGGCCTGTTCCTACGACGCTTCATTCCTGCTTCGATAACGCTGTTGGCCGCTTTAGCTACGCTGTTCCTACGCTTTCCCAGACTCAATTACGCATGTCTTCCGCTCTCGCCGCTCTGAAATCGAACGTAGCCGATACGCTGGAAAATGTTTGCCAGAACAGCAAAACTGATGATGATGAGGAGGACGTTGTCGTTGTCGCAAAAATGAAGACGAAGGAGCGCATATTCAAGAAGAAGAAGAGATGCAAACAATAAAGAGAATAAAGCAAAACACATTGGAGCTACTGTCTGGGGCCCCGTGCAGGATAAAATCTGACTTTGGTATTTTGGATATCCGATGGGAACTACTTCCATTGCAAAATAAATTAGCCGTGACCCTTTTCGGCTGAATGAAACCAATACATATATATATATATATATATATATATATTATATATATATATATATATATGTGTGTGTGTGTGTGTGTGTGTGTGTGTGTGTGTAGGGGGCACTTTGGGGCTACTGTCTGGGGCCCCGTACAGGATAAAATAACTGGCTTTAGTGCTTTGGATATCTCTGATGAGTACTACTTCCGATTGCAAAAGAAAGTAGCCGCGACCCTTTTCAGCTGAATAAAATCAATGTGTGTGTGTGGGGGGGGGGGGGGGAGGGGGAGGGGGTAAGGGGGAAATTTGGGGGCTACTGTCTTGGGCCCCGTGCAGGATAAAATAACTGGCTTTGGTATTTTGGATTTATCTGATGGGTACTACTTCCATTGCAAAAGAAATTAGCCGTGACCCTTTTCAGCTAAGTGAAACTATTGTGTGAGTATGTATGTAGGGGGGGGGGGCACTTTGGGACTACTGTCTGGGGCCCCGTACAGGATAAAACAGCTGACTTTGGTGTTTTGTATATCTCTGATGGGTACTACTTCCATTGTAAATGAAATTAGCCGTTACTGTTATCAGCTGAATAAAGTCAATGTGTGTGTGTGTGTGTGTGTGTGTGTGTGTGTGTGTGTTTGTACGTAGGGCTTACAGGGGGCGGGGCACTTTGGGGCTACTGTCTGGGGCCCCATGCAGGATAAAATAGCTGGCTGTGGTGTTTTGGATATCTCTGATTGGTACTCCTTCCATTGCAAAAGAAATTAGCCATGACTCCTTTCAACTGAATAAAGTCAGTGTTTGTGTGTGTTTGTACGTAGGGCCTATGGGGGGTGGGGCCCTTTGGGGCTACTGTCTGGGGGCCCGTACAGGATGAAATAGCTGGCATTGGCGTTTTGGATATCTCTGATGGGAACTACTTCCATTGCAAAAGAAATTAGCCGTGACCCTTGTCAGCTGAATAACACAATATTTGTGGGGCCCTTTGGGGCTACTGTCTGGGGCCCCGTACAGGATAAAATAGCTGGCATTGCTGTTTTCATGATAAGTACACCCAAAGGAACAATATCCACCAACTTTTGTCCGTGACCCCCTTCGGCTGAATAAATCCATTTTTCGGGGTCCCTTTTTGTCGCCCCTAGGCTTACGGTACAGGATGTGACTTGCCAGCAATTCATTTTATTGACCCTTGGCCACATCCTTATATGATGAGACCATCAAAAAGTGTGACCCTTTTCAGCTGAATAAATGCTCTGGGCCCCCGGTCTAATGGGACGTAATGTTCTTTTATGCAAAATTATACTCAGTTTTCGTCACGGACGTGCTTCCGCTATTTTCTAATAAAGATCGTATCCCATTAAACGTTATTGGCGATATTGTTCTGAGTCGTAATCAACTAAGATCTAGCCACACGATAATATGTTTGTTTTGAGTTTCTGTCCATCCTTTGTGAAATAGGAACCGAAATTATATTTTTAGATGAACCTCCGAGAAAAAAAGAACGTCCGTGATGATTAAAACGTTTTCGAGTGGGACACCATCTTGCTTTGATGACGAAGGTGCATTTTACCTTTTGCTCTCTAGCCGAGGAGCTGCATGTTATTTTTGGAGCGGACTGAGGCTTGTCCGCAGTTTTTGGACCATGCAATTCACCGAAAACCAAGCAAATAATTAATATTTTCTCTGAAAATTCACCTCCTGATCCCCTCTGAGCAATACATATGTTGTAAGGATGTCAAATTTCTTATAATTTGCATTGACAATACCTTTTCAAATTTTTGAAAGAGTTAGGAAGGCTAGGTACTCTCTGCCGATTAGTTATCCGTCCTGGAACATGACCCTATCAGTAGAACGAACGTCCGTGACAATTCCAGCGAACGTCCGTGACGTATGCAATCCCTCCGATAGGGATAACTTGTTCCGAAAGTGTCCTGTATTCTTTAAAACTTTTAGCTCCAATAGCCAAAAATAAAGTTTTACAAAGTAAACAATGAGTTTAGAGCAGTAGTTTCAGAATTTTTAAGGCATTATGTGATCATGATGAACAAACAGTTGAAAATTTACTCACAATTTTACGCTTGTTTTCCCTCTAATTACACAAAAACATCTAAACACTGAAAACAAAGTTATAGGAAAATAGAATTTTGCGTAATCTGTAATTTCTGTGCATTTGAATTTCTTTCTAATGAGGATCTGGAGACAATTTGTACTGTTACAGGTTCTGAAAGTTTTGCTCACGGACGTTCTGTCCGAGAAAGGAAATTTCTGATAATTACAAATATATCACTGCACATAAAGTTAATGTTAGTTGAAAAAATTACCAAATCACCGAGCCGCTCATACCCAAAAATGATTAATGTTCAGCACTCAATTTACTTGTAATAACAAAAGGAAAACGTTTTGGTCACGGATGTTCTTTGGTAGAATAAGTCAATGGATTACATAGTAGGAGAAAGAGGATCAGTGCCACTTTTTAGTGACAGGTGCTCCAAGTGTTTATCTTTTTAGTATGGTAGCTGCCGTCTCAAACAGAACACATCCAGTTTTGGTCTCCATAACGGACGTTCGCTGTAATTGTCATGATATTAAATGCCTTAATTCATTCTTATTTTTCTCTTCATGACGATTCTTCTCTCATTCCCTCAATAGCCTGAACACGCTGCGACCAAACAGAAAACAGAAACAAAACAAAACAAACCAAAACAAATCCGAAAAGTGCTATGTAATCACATGCAGGATAATGATGGAAGAAGTCTGTAATGGGCATGTGTTGAATAAAAAATGGAAAAGTTTCAAGGACGTGGAAGCAGTTGAATGAAAATGACTGAGAAACAGAGAAGGGATCGAGCTCCAACACACAGAGAAAAGAATTGCCAGTGCACTACCGTTGTACCAAATTCCTCTGGAGAAGTTTTTGTTTGTTTGTTTATGTTTTTTATTCATCGAAATGCCGTCACAAGCGAACAAAAATGATGCAGTATATTATTATTGTCTGATGAAAACAAACAAATCCTCCTGTTTTATGTTTTATCAATGAAAAGCAATGTTCATTTGTAATTCTTTCCAAGATTTTTTTTTTCATTTTACATTTAAGAGACAGAGAGATCGTCAATTTGTTTGTGCTTTTGTGCTTACTTTGAAAACACATGTTAAAAAAGTAATGATTAGGAATAGGTTTAAGGTTGCACTTTGATACGTTCGCTCTTCCTAAGATTCGTTACTCCGATGTCCAAAGGTTTGCTATTCCAAAAGTGAAAAAAAAAGTTTGTAGTTAATTAAGGAGGTTTGTTATTAAAAATTTTCTTATTCCGAAAGTTTGTTAGTCCGAAAAATAAATATCAAGGATCATTATTTTTAGGTCCGTTCTTCTAAAAGTGGAAAGGGCCTGATATCCGTTTAGGTGAAAATGGTTATTAGTAGGTTTTGAAATTTGGAGGATTTTAGTTGTTAACTTGTTTCTCCACATTTTGATAAGCGCACATGATTTTTC
This sequence comes from Diadema antillarum, assembly GCF_040938485.1. Lineage (NCBI taxonomy): Eukaryota > Metazoa > Echinodermata > Echinoidea > Diadematoida > Diadematidae > Diadema > Diadema antillarum. The sequence goes on from NW_027270954.1 coordinate 2,691,002, forward strand.
ATGTTCCAATTAATAGACCTTTCGATTAACCTTCGGAGATTCCTATCATTTACCGAATAAAAAAGCTTCACGATTATACGAACTCTATCAATTTTCGTATTGACAAACTGTATGAATAACGAGCCTCCGAAATGACGCGCTACAAAATGTTTGTTATAACAAACCATATTGTATAATATCGAAGTCACAAACATCCATTCAAGTTATATGGACTTATTGTGTCTTGTTATGACGAAACTTCGCAGTATCGAACCTATTATCATTTCTGACTGATGTAATAATACAAATTCTCCTCGGTAACAGTGTGTAACACAAGGAGCAAACATAGAGGGATTTCTTCCCAACGTATTCGTTTGCCCTCCCCAGCTAAACTTGGTATTTCTATAACGGAGCACATTTCTGTTGTCTTTCTATGTTAATTCTTTGTCATAATTTTAGCTGTGACCATGTTCGTTATAAGCAAATTTTGCATTGTAGACTTTAGATAACAAATTTAGGACCTGAATCTTTACTTCATGGTCACGAAATTTTGATAAATATATTCGTTCTCAAGGATGGACTACGTCACTGAGATTACACGTATGTTTGTACGTTCATTTATGAGAGATGGAAAAATTGTTTTCTTTGATTCCTCAGTATGAGAAGATAAACAAGCTTATGTAATTGAGAATTGGTAATATCTATTCAGGATTTTGCGGAGGAGTTTGTTCTCGACATGAAATTGCTGTTTGTTGTGAGTAGAATGCGTTTCCAACTCAAGAGAGCTGCATCTTGTTTGTTCCGAATGTCCGTGAGCTACATGCGAACCTCCGTGATGAAAACTATGTTATGTTTGTTGGGTTATAGAGACTGCCTGGATCAGATACATCTTAAAAAGGTATGTTATTATTTGGGGGTGAGGATTTAAGTATGGGATAGTGAAATAAGAGGTCAAAATATTGAGTTTCTGTAAAATGCGCGTAAAGTGGAGAAAGTGTTTAGCGGAAAAGCAATATTTCAACAGAAACGACGAATTTAGTTAAATCATCAGTTGTCTACCATTACGTACAGGTTAAGAGTACAAGCTTAATATTCTGCAAGCACGTACACATGTCCCTCAAGATATTTCGTTAGGATTTTGAACTGAATCAAATCTTTGCAAACTATGTTAAATGGTATTCAAGTGTATGTGCAGTACTATTCCTCACGGACGTTCGCTACTCTGGACATGGTAAACTTCTGCGGTGAATAAAAACTTGTTCCTCTGGGAAAATCCTAGTATAATTGGGTTCATATTAAAGCTTGACTTTACTCTTTCAGGTAAGATAAATGATTTGGAGGATTTCCTACTTTTTAAATTTTGCCTTGTTTTGGCTCAATTGTACATTGTTCAAAATTCTGACCCATATATATATATATATATATATATATTTATATATATTACTTTTGGAATCTGAATTTTCACTTTGTTGTAAAGCGAGTTTTTCTAAAGCCATGGATTTTATAGTGGAAGTGTACTGTATGCACTTCAGTTTTCAGTCTTCTACTTCTACTTAGAACTACTACTACTACTACTACTACTACTACTACAAATACCATTAATATAATCTTAGTTACTATGATATAGATTTATGGAAATCAATCCTGTTTTATATATTTTCTGTCAATTTTGTATGTTGAATATGCCGATTTATGTTAACTGACCCTTTCAGCTTTATAAACGCTACTTTAGCATACTCCTTGAGATTTGCATACCATTACCAGTGAATATAAGAAATTAAATTAGAATAAAGTATGGTTTAACATTTGTGAGAGTCTCCCCAAGGGTAGAACATTCTGGAATGTACAGGTAGAACATTCTGGAATGTATGGCCATGGGAGACCAGTAGTGTGTGTGTGTAAGCAAATAGCAAACGGACCTTTGTCTCCATGATCGCATCAATGAAGCACTGATTTTCCTTGATCTCTTCTGGTGTCACCACCTCAGAAACACCTGTTTCTGTGGAGTAGTTATCCAATAGAGCCATGAATCCTAAATGGGGGAAAAATATACAGATGGGTATAAAATTTGTTCAAAACTTTGTGGCCCTGTAATAACATGTTCCTGTTCTGTTCGAAAAATGAAATAGAGTTTGAATTGAATTGACTTGAATTGAACATGTCTCCTATGATTAACACTACCAATCACACTGGAAAACACCTTGTTTCTTCAAGGTGAATGCAAGGAAAATAGGAATGGGAACACAAAAGACAGTATACTCACTCTTGAAAGTGGGTCTCTTGAAAACATCATCATGGACAAAGGAGAAGAGGGGGCACTTGGCTTCGTCTCTTTCTCCTTTGTTGGAGTAGAACGTGTAGCGCTGGAGGTCGATCTCATAGTCCTCGCCTGGAACAAGGCGGTTTTCATCCAGCTCCCACAGCTGGTTGCAAATGGCCGACAATTCCTTGTCAGGATCAAAGCTGTTTGATTATCATGGAGATACACGTGTATAATTAGTTATAATGACAATTCTGAAGTTGGGATGTAAACAAAGCAATCACATTTTAAAATTCTGTTTGTTTCAAGAATTTGCCTTCCCATCTTACTTTTTCATTTACATAATCTCAGATATTATTTCCCATGATTATTTAAAAACAATAAAGCATCTGTTTACCTACATCTGTTAGAATAAATATCTGTTTTTCTTTAAATATGTCGAAATAAAAAAAACATATAGACATACAAAGTACTGTACATCATACACAATTACACAAGATATTCATAACCTACATTTGTGTGTATACACATAAGCCTATAAGCACTTTACACTGTAGGAGCAGACACACTGTAATCCAATCAGTACAGAATTTTGTAATTCACCTGTCCCTTGCCATGGCTTGTGTCCGGAAGTGCAATTGACCTGAAGAAGAAGCAGACAAATACATACAGTTGATAATATGAACTGGTTACTCATGAGTCAAATATGTTTAATGTACAGTAATAGGTCAATGTCAAACATCTACATTCTTTCAGTATAGGCTCTATGATGTAGGCCGACATCTCTCTACCAGCAAGTAAACTTTGACAGAGTCTACATGCATGGGGGTCACAGTGCAAATCCTTGACAAAAGTTTTGACAAAACTTTAGAATTGAGGAGGGTCAAGGATATGCACAATATGATTCTCTCAGCATTCTTACATTTACTTAGCTCCTTCTGATACTCATGCAAAAGAGGAAAAGAAAATATGAGCTCAACAACATAAATACTGATATCTGAGCACTGTCTGATCGTTTGGTTTTATAATACAGACAATTGAAAAGAAAAAAAGAGACCAACGTACCTCGTAGGATATACATATTATACAAATATATTAGAATCATTGCAAATTTACCCAAACCATACATGGATTCAATGAATACCAAATATTATACAAATGTTTATGAGGAAACCCAGACAACTTGGTCAAAAGTGTGAATTTTCAAACTTTATAATCAAAGGAGAAATCCAGGCCATTTTCATAATTTCACATCATGTAGTACATAAATCAACAGCGCTATATTTAGATTTGTGGAATTAATTGTGGTCCTTGGGCAGAGAAACCAGTACTCTGTAAACCTCAAAAGCAAATTACACTGAATAAACAAGGATGATGACATAGCACAGCTTCACCACAAGAATGCATGAGTGGGGCTCACCATATGAATGCATGAGTAGGAGGGTCACATATTTCAGAAATGTAATACTATGCAATATCGCTTGCTTCACAAGTTCACCTGTGTAGAATCAATGAATGCGTTCTTTTTTTTGTTTTGCTTCCCTGAGCCCCCACTCATGCATTAGATGGTGAAGCTGTGCTTTACTTATGTATCACCATCCTTATTCATTGTGATCTGTTCAAAATATTGAAAACATTTGTATTCCTTATCCCATTTAATCATTAGTATTCTGTATCCAGTATAACCAATTTATAGTTGTTCAAATCAAAAGTCTGAAAATCATCTAGAATTCTACTTTAAATCCATGTGATGACATGTGCCATCACCATATCTGATTACTGACTCAAGAGATCATTCAGTATATTGTATTTAACACTGTTGGATTGGAACAGTAATTTGTAACAAAAATACAAATACAGAAAGAAATTTTCAAATCTTCCAGTTTCATGAAAGGTACTCCCTGACCAATGATGTCCTACTGACATGGTAGGCCTACTGTAAAAGCTGTCATTTTTTGCATAGATCACAGATATTTTCACGAAAGAAGAGCCCAATACAAGCAGGTAACAGACATTTTGACAAAATGTTGTTTTTGCGACTTGACACCACCCTGGGATATCCTAAGTGCACTCATGCCTGTCCATTCACATTTTTGTTTGCCCACTACCTTTTCTCATATTTGCAAAAATAACAGGTCTTCAAGTGTTCTTCAATCATGCAAAAAATAAATAAATAAATAAATAAATAAAAAGAAAAAAATAATGTGGGCAATCCTAAATCATTCTAGAGGCTTCTCAACAGTACTGTATACAGCCACATTAAGTAATTACCCTCAGATAAAATTAACAAAAAAGTGATCTGTATCAAAGTAATATGATTAAATTGAGGTGGCTTTTGGGTTAAATTCTAATAGAAGGATTAGGTTAAGAGTTTAATAGGCTTAGTAAGGTAATTAAAGTTTATAGGAATAATACTAGGGCTAGGGTTAGGCTGATAATAGGTTAGGGCTTAGCTGAAGTTTGAAACCTAGAATGATTTACCCCTCTGAAACCCATGATAGCCTGTAAACCTGAATCCAAGAAATTACCTACAGGGTAGATATATGATATGGGTAGATAAATCACAATGAAAATTAAATAAATTTACTCCCCCCCCCCCCCCCCTTGCAATTTAACACCAAAACATGTATTAACAACTGGAAATTGCAGTGTGACCAGAGTGTAATACAGTGTATTTATCAGTTACGAGGTAAACCATATTTGGCAAACGGGCGACAGATAAATATTTAAACGGAAAAGAGGTAAAAAATTAAGGGAAATGTCGCGTCGCTGCTCCCATGCTCTACGTGTCTATTTCACTGCACACACCACGCACATGTGCACACAGCTGGGCCTACCTACGTCACCTCCCTGCACATACGCACCAGGGAGGGTGGACAGCACACACCCCAACGCACCTGCTACGAAGACATTGTAAACCAAAGCCCAATAGCCCACGAGAAGTCTGACGTCCACACAGCTGTAAAGACCAACTTATATTGCCCCTGCCCTGTCTGGAGGACATGATATTTGAAATCAACTGAGAGCAGAAAAGTTCCCAACTTACCCCTCTTTGCAGATCTGTTGAGAGTTTTGGATCTCGTTATAAGTAGCTTCACGGTATATAAGTCAGAAACTCGGCGTCGTATCAGCCTCGTTGCTGCATGAAGTAGTCAGCTCTGGTGGCAGGAAGCTGGATGTGTGCTATGCTACGCATGCGGTGCATACGTCTTCGGTGCTAGCTCTAGCTCTTCGTAGCGAAGCACAGGCAGGAGCTTCGCGAAGTAGAGCATTCAGCTGGGAGTGTCAGCTGTGTGGGCGTGACCCCCGGGGGTGACCTCGTCACGATGGCTGGCAGACAATTCCTGTTATCGTGGTGGATGAAATCCCTTTTAGGAACTCATCGTGACTTTTGTTGTTCGTTTTGATCAAATAAATTTTGTTGTCGGAGTCTTCGTTGTTGTGATTGTCATTGTTATCATCGCTAACATTTAGTTGCTTTCGTAAACAAGAATTAGTGATGTCTTCAATCACTCAGAATAAAAGCGAAGGCATTTCCACCAGCAGGGAGGTGGAAGTACAAGTATATACATGTACGCCATTCTTACGTAATGGTGGCGCCATTTACAGTGGAAGTTTTTTTGTCGGTGTGACGCCATACCACAGAACTCTTACACATAGAAGAATCATACCCATTCACAACCCGCTGAGCTCGGTGTCGCCACCGCGCACCCCGGATGCGTTTTTTTTTAAGACGGCACAGATTGGGGCATGGCGCGTGTTAAACCTATGGGAAAAACGTTGGGTTAGGGTTTTTGGTTATGGTTAGGGTTAGGGTTAGGGTTAGGGTTGGGGTTAGGGTTAGGGTTAGGGTTAGGGTTTGATGGTTAGGGTTAGGATTAGGATTAGGGTTAGGTTTAGGGATAGGGTCCCCGATAGATTTTTAGTTTCCCCAATCTGTGCCGTCTAAAAAAAACACGCACCCCGGATGTGACGCCTCAGTGCACATGCCGCCATGTTGCTTTGAATAGGGCTGCGGTACCTCCGCAGCTCCTCGCGAGTACGGTACGGTCAACTCACTGATCGGACAGTATGACAGCCGCTATAGCCCTTGATATTTACTTGAACTTGTAAACTGTCAAACTGGTACTTCTCAATCCAGCGTTGACCACAGATTCATGTACTCATTTATGTTATTTATTTCACACTCTTCCCTGAAAGTTGTCTGTATTGAAACAGGTGCTTTTTTCCCCTTTCGGATAGATCTATTTGACTTCGGAGACGTGATCTGCTTTGGTATAAAATAATCTAAGACGCGCGCCTGTCCTTCGTGTCCTGCCATTTTTCTGATACCCCTCTCACCCCTATGTCTTGCATTTTTTCCCCTCCAATGATATTGTAAGAAGATGTGTGTTCGTGCTTTTGATTTTTCTCCCATTAAACAGGTCAAATTAAATTTCCAGTCAGTCCAGATGTAAAAATCAATGATTTGTGGATATGATCATCTTCCCCATCTGACACTCGTTCAACATAAATTTGGAAAACAACATCACCTTAATTATCTATATTCCTGCTGTTATCATTATCATTAGTAGTGTGTAGTAGTTACCACTATTGCACATATTGGTATAGGAAGCAATATGCCTATAGGCATGTATACACTGTATATCTGTATACATGAAATAAAACAGAAATCGAGTTCATGCTAATCACCGACAATTTATTTCACCACACCAATTTTTGAGCGATTTGCAACAACACTTGAGAAAGAGCGAATCGCTCAAATATTTGTGTGCTGTAAATAAATTGTTGGTGATCAACATGAAATTGGTTTCTGTTTTACTTTCGATATCATGATATTGCTGCACCAACATGTAGACTACCTGGTACTCAATCAATCAATATATATATATATATATATATATTTATTTATTTATTTATATGTATGTATTCACACACTCACACACACACACATTACAAGCATGAACTCCTTTCAAGATTGTCTTCCACAAAAAACAGAAAGTTAAGTTGGACAGAGTTAATTTTCCTGATTTTTTACAATTTATTTGACATTCATCAAGGTCAAAGTTGATTGCTTAGAATCAACCACAGTACAGTGATATACCATTTGCTTGAAGTACACGTACCATTATCATACCTAATACGGCGGCTATAATCACAGGCAGTACATGCGTCAGGAACATATTATGCAAATGATAGGCAAGACCACCAGTGTCGCAAATTTGTGACAACTATTGTAATCACAAAATCAAATGCATATACATCTATAATGGACATGCAATAGGGCAACAACATAAAATTCATGAATAATGAACACTGTCTGGCAAGATTATCTAAGGCAATACATCAATATAGTGCACAATTTCACTTGCCCTTGATAGCTTCAAGCGTGATTCAAAAAGAAAATCCTAATGAGTGTAAAAACGCAATATGGTATAGTATGAAAACATATTGTGTTGATCCGCATGCACTATGGCAATATAAATCTACGAATTATGAACACTGAAAAGAACACCAAAGGCATTCCTGGCAACAGTATTAAAGGCAATACATTTGTAAATGTAAGATTTCACTTGTACTTAGCTCAGCATGATTCAAAATTAAATCCTTAGTAATGAGTTTAACAAACACTATCCCATACACTCTGTAGTATGAAAACATAATTTGGTAACAACATGTAAGCAAAACAAGGATCACAGATATACAACAAATGTATATCACGAAAGCAAATGCCTGTATAATCAACTATCATGCAATATAGCAACAACATAAAATCCATAAAGAATGAACACTGTCGGGCAAGAATATCAAATGCATTCTTGGCATAACAATATCAACTAAAGGCAATACATGAACATCTGTATAATGCAAGATTTCACACGCAACCATTTGCTTCAAACGAAATTCAAAGTGAAATCTAAAGAGTGTGAAAACATACTACACTGCATCTCAAAGTATGTACATGTAGGCAAAACAAGTGTCACAAATAAGACAACTACATGTATTGTATATCATGAAAGCAAATGCATGTACAATCACTTAGCATACAATATGGCAGTAAAATAAAACCATGAATAATGGACACTGGCAAGAATATTAAAAAAATATATCAAAGGCAATACTGTAGTATCCAAGATTTCACTTGCACTTTTTCACTTCAAGCACAATTCAAAATGAAATCCTTATGAGTGTGAAAACATACTATATGGTATAGTACGAAATGTTAACGTGGCAACAATATGTAGGCAAGACAAGTCTCGCAAATACATGTATGACAAATATTGCATATTGCGAAAGCAATGTCCCGGGGTTACTTTAATACTAGAGTACACAGTCAGTCTAGACAATCTAGTATCTAAACGACTGTAGACTATAGTGTAGTGTTGTCACTAACACCGACACTGGCCCACCACTAGTGCAACTAGTGCTCGTGGTACTGTGACTCTAACTAGCTAGACAAGAATAAATCTACGTGTAAAGTTTACACCTAGGCTCAAATTTACATAAATTTACACTTTTTACATGTACAAAGCTGTTTGCCCCAACACACAACGTACAGAGTGTAATATAGCCCCAGGGCCTAAATTAGGCCTACTTGATCTTTTTTATTTTGCATAGTAGTTGGTGGTAAACAGATATGTCGACGGCAAACACAAAATCCAGTGTCTGGGACTACCTTTGCTACTGCGCTCACAAGAAAGCCAACATACGACCGATCCGCCTAATTGTAACGTTACTTGGGGAATTAATTTACTTCTTATTCTCATCATGGCTTGGTGTCAAACTTACCTGTTTCCAAATCCTTTTGTCAAGTGATTTGTGCAGTTTACAGCCGCACAATATGGCATTTTAATGCCTCGCTCAGGGTCTCGGAACGTCAGAAAAACACGGTACAACATGCAGTCACTGTATGTGGATAGCGTCTGCTGGGATTTGCACGCAAAAAAGTTCCGCTAAGCAAAATGGCGGACGTCACGTGACAATGAGTCGAGCGACGGCGACAAAACGGGTGGCGAGTGATTCTTCTATGTGTAGAGTTCTGTGCGCCATACTCGTTGGGCCTACCCTGTGGGCCTTTTTTGTCATAGGGCTTATAGGGTGACATTCAGATGTGGCGAAATTAGTCATGTTCGGACCATTTCTGAAAGTTTGGATGTGTTTTGGTATAAAAGTCATGCACAGTTAATATACCTTAAAACGGCGCCACATGATGTGTTTCTGTACTTTTTACTAGAGAGCAAACTTTGATCCATCACAGCCTGTCTTCTTATATTTCTCTTTGAGCACTGTATTCCCCTATTCCTAAATTCTCCATCCGTGGCCGATATGTCACTCCCATCATGCACCTTTTATAGGTATAATAAGATTTTAATAACTCTCGTTTAAAGGGATGGTAGGCCTACAGTAATGGTAGAGATGAAAATTGGGCTTTTAAATTTTTGCAAGATACCAAAAAAAAAAAAAAAAACCCACTTATGATATAGTGCAGAGCATACCATTTTATGAAGTATTCAAAGTTTATTTGATGAAAATCGGGCTTGGAATGACTGAAACATCCAAAAATAAAGTCAAACAAAGCGATTGTTAAAAGTGTGGGTTCCACACTTTATTAGAATTGCTCTTTTTTGGATATCTCAGCCATCTCAAAACCAATTTTCATCAAATAAACATTGCATTCCTCATAGAATTAGATACTCTTTCATATTTCAAAAGAGGTTTCTCATTATCTCACCAAAAAATGTTAGAAACCTTGAATTAGGTCTCAATTAAAACTATAATTATGATCCCTTTAATTTGTTTATGTAGTTATGTTCATTTTTTCTTGCCTTTTTTTCAAATCATAGCTAGGCCTATTAAAAATATGAAGAGTCCAAAGTGAAAATATAGATGATAATTAAAGAGTATATAACAGATTACCACAATTCGGTAGCATTATGAAAACCTGGCTCTGTTCTTTATTGCCAAGTAAGTGTATGCCATGTGAATGTATTCAACTTCGAGTAGCCATTTAGGGGGGGGGGGGAGTATAATTATGATAGGGCCTATAATAATCCAGGGAAGATTCATTTTGATAACTGACTTCCTGTTTTTCCATTAAGGCTGTATATATCTAAGTTAATGAATAGACATTAACTTGCTATTACAGCAATTTATACCCATGCAACGATAAAACATGTTGCTGGCCTTCACCTTTAATGTAATGTTATATAATTTATTATGTTTTTCATAATCCTTATACATGTATTAATTTAAGATTTAAATGTTAAGCGCTTAGAAACTACTGTAATAAGCGCTATATAAATGTACATTATTATTATTATTAATTATACAAAGAGAGGAACGATCAATCAATAAGATGTTTGCAACAAAGAAGTAGTAATTATAATTTTGTATTTTAAAATCATACTTCAGGGAGGTGGTCTACAGGGGACAGGTGTTTCCAACTGTCACTTAGATCTTTTATAAGCGCACAATACTCATGATTTTTTTTTTTCAAATATAGGTGCATACTTATGTCTGTATGTAATACCTAGCAATGGATATTTAAATAAATTATTAAAAACTTTGCGTCCACAATATACATAAATGCCTTATCTTTTTTTTTTAAAGCAAAACTGCTACACTATATTCAGCCGTCTCTTTGGTATTCAGTTCGACTATAAGGGCGAAAGTTTTGTGGACATATACAAGTTACCTTTGCCTATAATATAGTCCATAATTTCCTGGGGATACGTAATATTGCTTGTTTTAATTGCTTTAAGCCAGATTTAGACAAACAAACAGAACGAAACTGAGAAAAAATAGGCCCTACTGCTTGGTAGGGTCACCATCGCCTCCCAATTTTTTGGTCCTTCCTTTTCTCTGTGTATATAATACCGTTTCCCGACGTCTCTTCTTACTTTTCCTGTAGGCCTAAAATGCATGGCCGATATGTATTTCCCCTGTATACCCTTTCCCTTCAGTTTGTTTGCCTGATGTGTGTGTTACTCAGGTGCTTCCATTACGTTTGGAATTACCTTTCTCCAGGCTCACTTTTTTTTAAAAAATAAGTCCGATTTATAAAGAAGCCCACATGTCGACTACAAGCTTCTTTTTTTAATTTTTAGCATGGGCTTCTCTTTCCGAATAACACAATGATTAAAAAAAACAACCCAGTAGTTTCTATAAATAGATTATAGTTCTACAGAGAATTGCATATTTTCTCTTCCGCTTTCAGAAATGCATTCTAGAATAGTTTTCTTATTCTTTTATTGCTTAATCATATAGGCATATCTCGCTTCCTTTATTTGGTACCACTGTTAAATCACCTGGTCTGAACTAATCTGTTAATTCTCCGTTTCTCTTTCACAAGCACGCCGGCGGGTCTTACCGCCAAACATGACGCAAGCTTTGTGCTTTCATGGTCCCATCATACTTCTCTTTGTACAAATAAGCCATTTCGAATTCGACCAGTTGAGTTATCATTGTAATTACTGTGTTATTTTCATGTATGTATTTTTTTTATTGTTGGCCAGGTAAAAGAATCGTAGGGCCTACTGTTATTTTAATGCGATATTGATATACAAGAAGTATAAATAGGGCCTAAATTGAAATTGGAATTGTGATAGGCCTATGTTTATATTTTTTTGTATTTCATTGATTTTTTGTAGACCCCGTTTGTTGCATCTGAAAGAATGTGTGCTGGTTATTATGAAACACAATTTGATTTGAATTGATTTGAATTGAAATAAAATTCAGGATTTGCGTCGATCAGAGGTTTATGTTTTTGTAGTTTTTATTTATCTATTTTTTTGGACGCTTTCAATATAAAAAAAAAGGTGAACTGTACGAAATTAGATTCGTGTTTGCAAAGAAGGATAAAGTTTAGTAAACAGACAAGAAAAAAAAAAACCGCCCAAAAATAGAACGAGTGAAAAGTTTATAGATATTTTGCAGAGCTACCAAGTCTCACGCATTCTGCGTGAGACTCAAGCATTTAGGGTCTGTCTCACGATCTCACGCATGGCACCCATTTTTCTCACACATCTGGTGAAGTCTGCAATTTGGGCCAAAAATAAGGAGCATAGCTCAAAGGATTTAGAGTGATAGGCCTAGTTGCAATTGAAGGTATATTTCCCTTTTGCCTTTCAAAATATTATTAGTAAAAAATCTGATCGCATCATTGAGAGCTAATAATTGAAAAAATCTCCCTATCATGGGAGGGGGACACCCTCCTCGTTCGCGTGCGCATGCGCGCAAGCGCCGAGACGCCGAGTCATAAAAATCTCACTCATAAAAGTTTTTTGAACTTGGCATCTCTGATTTTGATCGAATGCTCCTCAACAGCGTTTGTGAGTGCGGCTCATTGATAAGTATTGGTGCAGCCATGCGGCTACTTTAGTAACCTCGCGTGAACTTTGAACTCAGTACTACGTCGCCCCATGTGCACATCGTGCGTTCCGTCCACAGAACTGTAGAGTTCTGTGGTTCCATCTCCTACTGCAGTGTGCATACCGGATTTGACGGCGTCGCGTCGGACGCACACACACACCCGATCACAGACGTGTGGGACCAAGACGTGGAAAGGAAACTAACTGTTACAGATCGCCTTGAGGAAACAGCTCGGCTCAGCTCAGCTCATCTGACCTTCTTATCAAAAGGAAGAGGACGGAGCTGATTATCAGTCATGGCTATCAAGTACCTCACTCAGGAGCACTTAAAGGGATTCGATAAATATAAGGTAAATTAGACTCTAACAGTTAATGATATATCTCACTTTGACAGGCCAACACTGTCACTGTTTACATGCACAAAAACCGCACCCACCTTCCCCCATAGCCTAGGCCCATGCCATGGGCCATGGCTACATGTATGATGTTTAACAATAGGCAAATTATTTCAGGCTGTGCTGTGTGTAGCCTGTAGGTGAACAAACAAAAAACACGGTTAGGGCTAGGGTTATTTAGAAGTCATGGTACTCGTAGAGTCGTAGTCATTAATGGTAATATAGATCGACACTAAAATGAATATTAACTGGACATTGGCAAGTTCATTTCATTTGCAGCATATGAGCATGCAGTAATGTAGCCCCGGAGACCCGCCGCTCTGCGGCGGGGTCCTGGCGGCTACCCCGCAGTTTCGTTCAAGTGAGAATCACGAACAACTCCCTATTGCCACATATACGGCAACTTCACAAATAAACCATGGCTAAATGTCCATCATAAACACAGTGACAATATAAAATGAAATATACACTACCCCATTGCCTTGGTCCTTCTCACCAATTTATCTGGAAACTGCATAATTTTCCACATTTTTTAGGAGTAGGCGGTCTGCCCTAGTGGAGAGCTTTGCTGCTATTTTGAACGGGTTTATCCATCAGTACGCATCTACGCATGCGTAAACAATGACGTCAACGTTACGGACGCAAAAGGATATGAATAATGCATCATCGCACGGTGAATATGCATCATGTAGCGAGTAATACAGCTGTCAATGCACTGCACTGAATGCATTGTGTGCGCATGTGCAACTGATTGTGAGTTTTAGTGAGCATCGGTGAGCTGAAGATATTTGCCTTATAAGACAGCATTTTCTGCATCATAAGCAATGAAATGCATCAAACAGTCGCCGATGTGAATCATTTAGGTTTAGTCCACCCATGTAAGTATTCCCAGTAGTTTTTGTTGAAAAATTAAGGAAATACAGCGCCGGAACGGCACCCGTTTGGTACAACATTAAAATATCGAGGCCAAAACGGCGCAGCCCCAACACTGTACGTTGTACGTTGGGGCTGCTGGTCGCAGTTAGCAGTAATGTAACTACACGCAGCGCTGTCGCGAAGCGACAGCGCTGCACCTCTATTCCTTCGCGGACGTTGTTATCGTTCACTGTTTCCTTCATGAATATCTTTATTAATCGTGGAAAACTAAAATATAAGGAATTATTGTAATCTATGACCATCATTCAATAACCGGTATGCGATTTTTTGTTTAATTACGTCTAAAACTTACCGAAATCTATGGCTGAAATCAGGTCTGTAAACGTCCTTACTGCTTCACTCCTCATCTGCGTGTTATATGAATGGCATTCACTCTCGTATACTACAACGTAGGTAGTCGGGGCGGAAGTGATGAGATAGTCGGATGACCCCGACTAAAAAAGTTCAAATCATTGCCGGTGCAGCACGCGCGGATCTACTACAAGCTTTACGTAACACATGAAACACACGGGCGCACGGGCGTACGTAAAAAGCAACCACTTCTGAATGCGCATGCGTGGTAGTTTGTTGCTTTTGTGAAGCTCTCGAAGGAAAAGATGCCACCGCACGATCTACTCCGAAAAATTCAACAATAAGGTCTGGATACCAACAAAACGCCGAATTCAACTCAACCATCAGGAAAATACGCTGTAGGTAAGTGTTGCAAATTATATTACTCTTAAAGTCATACAAAATAAAATTTATTTTATGTGATTTTGCCGTCAATAGTGACGGTCGTTTACAACGTTGAAACACTAACACATGTCAGACCCTGTGCGCAGCACAGTGTCTGGTCAGGCTAGCAGTAATGCAGCCAGGCCAACCCACCCAGGACTGCGGGGCCCAGCCCCAGTTTCGCTCCTACAGTAACTATACACAGCCCAGTCGCTGTACAGTACGTAGCGGCGGCACAGCGTACTAACAGCGTCTGGTCGGGCTACTCCTACATCAGTCCGGGAAACCCGCTCATGAGGACCGCCCCCGCGTACGAGGACTGTCCCTCCTCATGAGGACCTCCCCCCCGCCTCATGAGGCCCCCCGGGGAACGCCTCATGAGGCCCCCCATTCACTTCTTATTCATCTCACATCTGACGTATAAATTGTCGCAACTTTGCACGGTGAATTTTTTGTTACACACACATGTCCACTATCCATGATGAAAAGAAGAAAAAATCCTGTCTGTTTTTTTTTTTCAAAAATCAAGATGCAGAGCGCCCATCAAAACACAGGCGCCAGCGCGTTCGCACAATGCAAGACTGCCGCACCTAGCGGCCTGATCTGACTAAATATTTTCGATGCTTTTTTCTGCGGCTCTCACCTCTCCTCGCACGAATCAGCCTCGTGAAGCTGAAGTCTGACATCTTTTTGCACAAATTCGTAAGGAGAAAAATTAAATCAGTACTAACCTGATCTTGTCCATATATTCCAAATTACTATTCCACACTGATAGAGTAGGTGGGTAGATGACATACTCCAGTTTGTTAGCAAAATAATCACTTTGTAGGTATGACGACTTCACTTTCTTCGTCAATTCCGCCCACGATTCCGCCGTTTGGGCGCTTTTTCTGGAATCATCCCGCGACGCGACGTACGTCGCATCACATCACGCATCCAGCACATACCAGACTGGTATGTGCTGGATGCTTGATGTGATGCGACGTACGTCGCGTCGCGGGATGATTCCAGAGAAAGCGCCCAAACGGTAAGCGGGCGGCGGAGAAAACAGACAAACAAACAAACTAACTAACTAACAAACCAGCAGTTGCATTATATCAGAACGTATACAAATTTTTGTGTTTCATGTATGTATCATCTCTTGATGTATAGTAGCGTATCCGGGCACTTACCCCCTGGGCAACTACCCTCCTGATAATTACCACCCGGATAATTACCCCCAGGTCTATTCCCCCTTAGGGCAACAACCCCCCCGGACAACTACCCTCCTAGGGCAATCACCCTCCAGGGCCATTACCCCCTAGGACAACTACCACCCGGTCATCTACCCTCCTAGGGCAACTACCCCCAAGGGCAATTACCCTTAGGTCATCTACCCCCCGGATAACTACCCCCTGGGTAACTACCCCCTGGATGACTACCCCCCGGATAGCTACCCCCCAGATAATTACCACCCGGATAACTACCCCCTGGATAACTACCCCCGGAGAACTACCCCCTGGGTAACTACCCCCCGGATAACTACCCCCAGGATAACTACCACCCGGATAACTACCCCCCGGAGAACTACCCCCCGGAGAACTACCACCCGGATTACTACCCCCCCCCCCATAACCATACCCCGACCCCCACCCCCGCCCTCTCCTGATACCTACTGGACAACCCTCCCTCCCCGCCCCCCGAAAGAAGTACCACCCTTTGTAATTTTTCCATAAGTTCATAACGCCATATCAGAAGATGCACCTTTCTCTTACACTGTCATCATTTACTCTTTTGGCTTGTCATTTTCTACCGTTATAACACATTAGAAGATAAACATAAGAAAAGGAGAGTTGATTTCACTGCAATTCATATTTCCTTAACATTAGCGAGGGACCCTTCGACATAAAGCCATAATTTCTGATAGGATCCGGGCACGGTTTTATGAAGTCAGTCCTGACAAGCTGTCAGTTCCACACAATTACCAATCGTTGTAGGTCAATCAAAGCAGGTCCATGGTAACAAGTCGGTGACTCGAGCTTATCAATCAAGCAGAACCCATGGTTTTATTGAAATTATTAGAGACTAACAAGATGTCATAACTGGCAACTTTTATCAAACGGTGCCCTAATCTGTCATAAGAGTAAGATTACAGCTTGTGGTATACAAGTAGAATTGTGCTAGTTTTCAAGTTAAATGTTCTCGACACTTTAAGGGGAAATCCAGTTCATATATAAGTTAGTCTGATTAGAAAGAGTAAAATATTACGAGTTTAACGGTATTTCTTTTTTTTTTTACAAAACACCCCTAGTTGTTAACGAAGTCTTTTGTCCTGCACCCTCTTTTTTAATAGATCTATAGAGAGTTGTAGTTGACAGAATCCTTTTTACATTATATGGCTGCTCTGTTTTATCCCGGCCATTTCAAGAGTATTTTTTTTTCACAAAAACTTGAATCCTTCTTGGAATAACATGCTCTTTAATATTTCGTAAGGGATTTCTAATTTTCTCACCCAAAAGATATTTAAAACCTGAAGTTAGGTCTTGACCAAAACCAGACGATATGTAGTGAAAAAATGTTGTTGTTTTTTTCAATTCAAATAGCAAACGTTGTTCGAAAATAACAATAAGAAACGTAATTTTCTGGGGGAGAGTTATTGTAAGAGGGGTGACTGTTTGGAGCCTAATTTTAATAAGGAGTAATTGTCAAGGGAGGCAATGCTCTGCGGTGATCATACCAAGGAGGTGACAATCTCTTCCCACATTCTTGATATACTAGTTGTTAATGCCCAATGATGCAGTAGGGCAATTCTGAAATGAGCATTAACGGTATAACAGTAAAATAGTTACAAAATTGATGAAACAATGCAAAGAGAGAAAATTAAGACAGAGACGAAGAACACAAATAAAGATACAGTGCACTCCCATTACAACGAACACGGTTATAACGAAATTTCGTTATAACGAAGCAAAACTTCTGGTCCCCAAATTATCGCCATTAAAGTCTATGGTACACAATTCGCTTTATATAACGAAGACGGTTATAACAAAATTTTCGTTATCACAAAGTATTTTCTGAGCACCACTGACAAAGAAAAATAAAGGAAATGTGCTCCGTTTTAACGAAATGCGGATCGCATTCGAAAATGCGTAGCGGAACAAGCATTTTTAAAGCGTCTCTGCATGAGCGAACGCATCATTGAATGTTCACTCCGTGTATCACGCACAGTTTCCGAGGGGAACTTGCATTATTGTAATACAATAATCTGAATTCAGATAAGGTTAGTTTCATTGTTCCGAAGTCCTTTAATACAAAACACAGATTCTGATACAACTAAATGTCCGTAATAGTTCGGAAATGAAATATTAAGCACATTTTGGCGTTATTCCATAACAAAGGTTCGTTAATCCGATAATAAAATATGGTCGTTATTCTCATTCTTATACGGTTCGTTAGTCCGAACATGATAGGAATTCAAAACGTTCGTTAATCGGAACATTACAAAAATATCGTTAATGCATGGTGAAAAAAGGAGAGTACACTAACGAAACTTAAGAACTGCAATCCTTATAATCGTCTTAAGATAAATAAATCTTCGAAATAACTAACCTTTCTCATTTTTTTTTTCATTAACAAAATTTCTTCGGAATAACGAACCTTATTTCATTTTCGGATGAAAAAGCCTTCGGAACAAAGGACTTTCTGAATAGTGAACCTTTCTCACTTTTTGATTTATAAACCTTCAAAATGACGAACCTCATTTCATTTTCAGATCAACGAACCTTCGGAAAATGAACAATATATTATTTTGATCTAAATCATGAACTTTCGGAATAATGATTCTTCAGAAATGCGAACCTTCAGATAAACAAACCATCGGAATCCCGGGAATGGCAAAACTTCGGAATAAGGAGCCTTCGGAGTAACGTACTTTTATAGTAAGAAAAGAACTTTTGGAATAGCGAACTGTAACCAAATCCTACACCGTCATTTTCTCCACATGTGTGACAACACAAACAACTTTATGCTCTTTTTAAAATGTAATATTTAAACGAAATTAAAAAGGTATTCTCCCATCTCACATAGCTTTCCAGCGTATGAGGATTCAACAAACAAAATTTTTTATGTGTGGTTTCCTTCTTTTCCTTATACATTGCATATTATATTTGTTCGGTTATAATGAAATTTCGTTAAAACGAAAACAAAAACAAAAACAAAAACAAAAAACTGCCGGTCCTGAGCATTTCGTTTTAACGGGAGTGCATTGCACATGAACACACACGAGATAAATCCCTTGTAATGAGAGAAAGAGGAAAGGTGAGTAATGAATGACAGGAATAGACTACCTTCACGGTGGACAGAGAAAAGCGAGAGGGAAGAGGAAGATGATGGGTCAAAACCAGGGCACGTGAGGCATGAGATATAAGCTCCTCAAAATAAAGAAGTGTTACATGGAGTTGTTGTAAACCATTGTGGCTAAAAAAATATTGCAAAAAGTATAACTCATTCTGAAGTGTAACATTTCTTCAAAATGTCTTTAATTCAATGGTAAAGGCATTCAAACTTAAAGGGACTGTACAGTACTGGTTGAGGTGGGGATTCATGTTTTGAACATTCTTCGGTGAGATAGTGAGAAACATCTCATGAAATATGAAAGAGCATGTAATTTTTAAAAGGATTCAACGTTTATTTGATGAAAATTGGTGTTCAAATGGCTGATATCCAAAAAAAGTGATAATAATAAAAGGCGACATGCCCCACCTTTATTAGGATCTCTTTGTTTCACCTTGTTTTTGGATATCTCAGCCATTTCAAAACCGATTTTCATCAAATAAACTTTTGATACCCCTTAGAATTGCATGATCTTTGACATCTCATAGAGTGCTTTCTGAATATCTCGCAAAACGTTAAAAGCAAAATTCTCACCTCGACCAGAACTGTACATACCCTTTAAAACTTCTTTTATACTATACTATCAAGAGAAATCCGAAATTTCGGAACAGTAAAAGAAAATACAGATTTAGCGAAAATAGTTTTGGTGAAAGGCATTGACATTTACTGGATTACCGGGTAGGATATGAAGGGACAGCTTTGTGTTTTATGAACATAGAGTCAGAATAGTAGAGCAGATAAGCCGAAAAATTGTGCAAAATTTGACTAAAGCATGAAACTTTCACCAGTGTTAGTACATGTTACGAGATTCATTTTAAGATCGGGAGGTAAGTCTGAATTGACCTCTGATGACCTCCAAAGGTCAATGACCTCAAAATTTGATAAAAATTGATATTTTGCGTCATTGATTAATGTTAAATATGGTAATGATGTACTAAAACTCATTTTCGTTACAGTGAAATTGTCTTCATGTTCCATAGAACCCTGACAGGTTTCTACCTTTGACCTCTGATGACCTCCAGAGGTCAATGACCTCAAAATTTGATAGAAAATGACATTTTGCGTCATTGATTAATGTTGAATATGGTAATGATGTACTAAAAACTCATTTTTGTTACATTGGAATTGTCTTCATGTTCCATAGATCCTTGACAGGTTTCTACCTTTGACCTCTAATGACCTCCAGAGGTCAATTATTGACCTCAAATTATCAGAATGTTGATATTTGGTGCAATTGGTTGATGATAAACTTAACGCTGTCCTAAAAATTAATTTGTGTTACAACTGAATCTTTTTCCTATTCCTCAGATCAAGGGAAATTATTTACGCGTCTCTGCCTTTCTGAGGACTGTGACAGGTCAATGACCTCAAAATATCAAAATATTGATATTTGATGTATATTCAATGGTTAACTGTTTACCTGGTGTGCAATCATGCATTATGCTATTAGCATATACTCCATTGTATAAGAAGTGTCTTCTCATTCCACAGAACATTGGTCATTACCCTGAGTATATCCAACTTTGACCTCTAAGGACAATGTGAGGTCAGACGTTTAGAATATCACTAAAAATTTGTGTAGGATTGCAAATATTGATGTTTGGCTTCATTGGTTTAATCCTAAATGTTTAATCATGTACAAATCACGCCTTGACGTTATAATCAAAGTATGTATGCACATTCCACTTTAAAGCATTGGTTCATAGTAACAGGTCTGAGGAATGTGAGCGGTCAATTATTTCAGAAATGAAGCTTACGTGTCTTCAGTGATGGCAGTGACCTCAAATATAATATTTGTTTGGGTAAGCTATGCAGACTATAGCTTGCATGAAATTATATGCAACATTATCCAATTTGCACTGGACAAAATTTGTACGCTTAAACATGGAAGGTGGGGAGAGGAGTACCATATTTTGGGTTGATGCTTAATAGTTTGTGAACAGGCATATGGCAAAGTCCCTTGAACTGGATGAAAGGGTGACAGATGCTAACCAGAAAACAACAGGCCCACCTCATCAGCGATGTACGTCACGAGTCAAACAACCCGACTCGTACAGCCCATGAGTTACGCAGCCCACGAGTCATACATCCCGTGACCTAAACACTAGATAAACAAGGTCAATGAGCTCGGCATCAAATATAATAGGCCCACAAGCTGTGCGGTCCGCGAGCTCGACACTCGAGGAAAACAAAGCCCACGAGATTAATATATGTATTACATCAGTAAGCTTAATCTATTCAGTGTAGGTCTTGTGGACCTCCCCCTCCCCCCCCCCCCCCCCCTCCATGTGTCGGATTCGTATGGGCCTGGTTTGCCTAAGTGTCAAGCTCATGGGCAATGCTACCTAGTTTCCAGCTGGCGGGCCTGTGTTGGTCAGTGTCAAGCTCGTGGGCTGTATGGTTTCGGTGAATGACTCATGGTCCTGGAGCATACAGTGACGTCATGGACCATTTGGAAGGCCACATACTGTGAGGCATAACATGCATTCCACATGAAGCAACCCTGTGTCTTGCAACTTGCTATTGTCATCCAATTAAGTTTGGGTCATTACGTCAGGCAATTTTGGGCATTTTTTCAATGACCTGTTTAGGAACCTCAATTCCAAATAGGAGTGGAACTACTATTTACTCTAATTGTCTTCTTTATGCTCGATACTCCTTAACACTTGGGCCTGGCCAAGAGTTGTGCCCCCATGCCCACATATTGGTTGTTTCCAATATGCCGCCATCCGGTTTGCATCATATGTGTGAATCAGGGTACGCTGGCAGCGGGTAATATCACCTGCATGATCCGGTTAAGACTCTCTGCCAGCAAGTGGTGATTCAGTGTAACCTGCTGAAATTGGTCTAGATCTATACCCTCGATCTCTTTTAAGACAGGGCAGCATCTGCGTCTTCAGTGAAGCACGCGATCGGCACACAGATCTCCTCCACGACTAAACTGGATAGACATCCTGTAGTCAGACCAGCGTTCTTATAGGTCCACAGCCACTGTATGCGATCATCAGAGTCTTCCAATGGCAATATCTAAACAGTTTGGGTGAAGGCAAGCTTTTGTCTCTATGATGAGTGCATTGCACATAGAGTACAGGATGCACGAACTGATAAGAAAGGTTCTTTTTGAATCGCGGGATATTCTACACTCCTTTCTCAGGCAGAGGTTCTGAATTATCAGGTCGTGCTCAGTCTGCACACAGTGAGCTGAACACCATATCAAGTATACATGTGTAATGATTGTGTGTAATGATATGGGAAAAATGCATGGAAAAATCAAAATACATGTTTATGTATTTTACGTGGAATCAGTTCCTGTTCCGAAAATGCGAGGCTGTATTGCAGGTGGCCTATTGAAGGTGGCCTTCAATTTGTTTTTCAGAGTATATTGGCATGTTTAACAGACTGTAACTCACAAATATGCCTCTTGAAATGTTTCGAAAAAGTTCTGCTTGCTTTTACATGAGCGGATGATTATCAGTTGTTTTTTCTGCTTTTTCATTTTGTGTGAAACAAAGTATTGTTTCTCTTCAAAAGATAGCGTGCCAATTAATCTGCACTTACTGTTAGTGCTCTATGGGCCCTATAAGACATTCAAACCCACCTTCAGCCTAGACATCCGTAGACGTTGTGGTGTCGAGCGGGATCTGAACATCTCCCATGAAGCGAGACTTCTCTTTTCTTTTCTTTTCCCCACTAACAATGTGAAACAAAGATATCCGTAGGCATTGTAGTATGTAGTCGTGGTAGAGCGAGACTTCTCTTTTCTTTTCTTTTCCCCACTAACAAACAAGTTTTCAATAGCAGGAAACATAATAGAGGTATTCGCACATACTGTTTACATTTCCCATCACATGCATTTTAGCGTGCCAATTAATCTGCACTTACTGTTAGTGCTCTATCGGCCCTATAAGACACTCAAACCCACCTTCAGCCTAGACATCCGTAGACGTTGTGGTGTCGAGCGGGATCTGAACATCTCTCATGAAGCGAGACTTCTCTTGTCTTTTCTTTTCCCCACTAACAATGTGAAACAAAGATATCCGTAGGCATTGTAGTATGTAGTCGTGGTAGAGCGAGACTTCTCTTTTCTTTTCTTTTCCCCACTAACAAACAAGTTTAGCAAGAAACATAATAGAGGTATTCGCACATACTGTTTACATTTCCCATCACATGCATTTTAGCGTGCCAATTAATCTGCACTTACTGTTAGTGCTCTATCGGCCCTATAAGACATTCAAACCCACCTTCAGCCTAGACATCCGTAGACGTTGTGGTGTCGAGCGGGATCTGAACATCTCTCATGAAGCGAGACTTCTCTTTTCTTTTCTTTTCCCCACTAACAATGTGAAACAAAGATATCCGTAGGCATTGTAGTATGTAGTCGTGGTAGAGCGAGACTTCTCTTTTCTTTTCTTTTCCCCACTAACAAACAAGTATAGCAGGAAACATAATAGAGGCATTCGCACATACTGTTTACATTTCCCATCACATGTATTTTAACATCGGAATTTTCATGTACACATTTTGCCTGGAAAAGAATTACCAAGAACTTTTCAACACAATACATGTTCAAAAGAAGCCATTTGGTTCATATATAATTTACTCGACAGAGTGACTTATAGGGGCCTACTTATCACTGTCCACGTACTCGAACAGTTTTCGCTAAATATACAAGCGGATGTTCACAAGACTGCAAAGAGTAGAATGATTTGCCCCTTAACATGTCAGACTACTACATCTCTTGAAATATCTTCAAACGTAAATTAAAGTCATTCCTCTTAAATGATTACTCTCGGTCGACGAATGAGGTCCTCGTCTGCATGTCATTGTCGATCTCGTCAGTGTGACTGCATGGGCCGTCCGTTGATCGGTCTGCTGTCACGCTGTCAGTAGGCCTATTCTCTTCGTCACCATCACTCTCCACTTTGTATCAGTCTGACAGGGCGCTTCAACATCTCCGATGACACCAGTTGACTATTTGGAGTTTGTAATTGCACTCCAAATTGGCGTAAACCAAAGTTTTGTGCTATCGTGACTCCTAGTTTTTCCTAATGTCCTGCTGCTCGCCGGTTCAGTCATGACAGTCAGATCCTCATCACATTCACAGCGTAGGTCGATGGTGCATTCGGCGTCGATAAAGATTAGTTGGTTGACTTGGAGGGGGGGGGGGGGGGCATGATGTACCAAGAAAGGGGAACTCCTGACTTTATCTCTGTGGTCTCCAACTATTCTCAAAGTTCCTCAAAATTCCAAAATACTCTGCAGCCTTTGCTTCACTACATAGTGTGAAGCCGCTCCCACTGTGCTTGCCACTCTAACTGATTTCTCGGCTGAGACATGTTTTTTTATAACTAATTTACTAACAAACTTCCTTTCCCTAAAGCATTTCATTGGCTCAATCTTACATTGGGGTGTGGCGTTCACTGGAAATTAATTTCTTACCGGTCAAATGTTCAATTTGCTCCTCCTATTCGCTTCTGTGAAAACTCAATTTTCTATGATTCATCTCAATTTCTGATTAACTCGCCCACTGTCTTTTAGTTTCTTCATTCACTTGTTCTCTGTAACCACTGGTAAAGACTTTATTGTTTCTTGGATATCAAAATGATAAACCAAATGAATATTAGTGTCCTTATGGCATCCAACGTCATCGTTGTTCTGGGTCATTATCCCTGAATTTGTCTTTGGAGTTCCTGTTTGACCCACTCCACTAAACAATAAATGCTAAAATAGAGGATAAATTCTGGCAGGAGGGCCACCTTCCAGCTCAGAGGGTCATTTATGTTTGGGGATCAGAGGGCAAAAACAAGTCATCACGTCATTCCCCGTAATTTGGCGCGGGGCTTTGGGGATGGAGAGTGCTGACCACTAGCGGGGAAAGTAGCCAACATCAAACTCATAAATTCCTATGACCATAGACTTTTCTTGGAAGAGGTGGTTTTGACACACACACACAAAAGAAAGGAAATAGCTGGAAGGAACATAAACGGTTTCATAAGGGCTTTTTACACTTGTAAATTTTTGCTTAGTCCCGTACCAAAGGTGGGGCTGGGGGGGGGGGGGGTAGGGGCTTAGCCCCACCGCTTGTACGGGACTATCCTTAGCCCACTGTTTACACTCGTTTTTGCCAAAGTGGGCTAGCCCCACCGATAATCCCGTACTATCTGGCCCTGCAAAATAGCAGGGTTAGCACCGCAATTGCGGTGCCAAGCAAGTGAGTGTAAACAGAACGAAAAAATAATCCGGGGCTAAGCAACGGAGACGAAGTCCGACCCCCACTGACCAATCAGAAACGAGGTAATCAAGTGCTGCCGGTGCGTGCGTGTACGTGTACAGTGCACAGCGTAATCATGAATATTAATGTGGTTTGGAAAGTCCGGGGCTAAGAAATACGAGTGTAAAAAGGTCAGTTTTCTCCTTAGCCCCGGACAAGAGATAGTACGGGACTGATTGGCCAGTGTAAAAAGCTGAAACAATTGATACGGGACTAACGATAGTCCTGGGTCAGAGAAAGTCCGGGTTAAGAAACACAAGTGTAAAAAGGGCTAGGAAAAGGACTGCAGTGTTGTTTTCCTTTACGCTCTATCCTATTCTATTCTATTCTATTATATTTTATTCTTTATTATAAACACGTGCTAGTAGCCATCTGGGCTACAATTGTGTTTGTTCTGTACATCCTCTAAAGGTCACCAGAGGTCAGAGGTAGAGCCTTATCTGTGCTTCTTGGAATATGAAGACAATTTCTTGTAAAACAGGTATATGCTTGTTTTGTACATCTTAACCGTGTTTATCATTAACTATTAAATGACACTACAGATCAATATTATGATATTTGGAGGTCATTGACCTCTAAAAGGTCACCAGAGGTCAGAGTTAGAAACCTGTCTTTGCTCTTTGGAATATGAAGACAGTTTCATTTCAAAACAGATATGCTTGTTTTGCACATCTTAACCATGTTTATCATTAACTAATAACATCACAGATCAATATTATGGTATTTTAAGGTCATTGACTTCTAAAGGTCATCAGAGGTCAAAGGTAGAAACCTGTCAATGCCCTGTGGAATCAGAAGATTTGTAGTACAAATGCATATTTAGTGCAGCGTAACCAAGATCTAAGCCTGTCATTCACAAATGCCTCCAAACATCAATATTCTGATATTTAAAGTTCATTGACCTCTGGAGGTCATCAGAGGTCAAATCAGACTTACCTCCCGATCTTAAAATGAATCTTATGGTATGTACTAACACTGGTGAAAGTTTCATACTTTAGTCAAATTTTGCACAATTCTCGTGATTTTGAGGGCTTAACCGCTCTACTAGAATACAGAGGGAGAAATTAAGCTTGTACATAAATCGTCCTAAATGCAAACGATACAAATCGTAAATCCTTAAGATGTTGTTTTCATAAGATGATGTCTCAGTATGGCATCTCCGTGATTCCTGGCAAATAATACAAAGAACTTCGTTTTCTGTAGTAACGATATCCTTTTTATTAAAAGTAAGAGTCGGGGTGGGGGTGGGGGCAGTGACCCGGGAGGTAGTTACCCAGGGAGTAATTGACGTGGTGCACTGTCCTGGGGGTAATTTTCCTCTTGATAGTTATAGGGGAGGGGAAGTTGTAGGCCTACTTATCCGGGGTAATCATCCATGGGGAGTTATCGGAGGGGGTAGTTATCGGGTGGAAGTTATCTGGGGTCTAGTTATCGGAGGAGGGGGTAATTAATCTGGGGATAATTATCCTGGTGGTAATTATCAGGGGGGGGGGGGGTAGTTATCCGGAGGGTAATTATCCGGGGGGTAATTATCCGGGGCGGTGGGTAATTATCCGGGGAGTAATAATCCGGGGGTAATTATCCGGGGGTAGTTATCCGAGGGGTAGTTATCCGGGGGGTAGTTATCCTGGGGGTAGTTACCCAGGGGGTAGTTCTCCTGGGGGTAGTTACCCAGGGGGTAGTTTTCCAGGGGGTAGCTATCCAGGGGGTAGTTTTCCGGGGGGTAATTATCCAGGGGGTAGTTATCCGCGGGGGTAGTTATCCAGGGGTAGTTATCCGAGGGGTAGTTATCCAGGGGGTAGATTTCCTAAGGGGGAATTGCCCTGGGGGTGATTGCCCTAGGAGGGTAGTTGTCCTGGGGGTAGTTGTCCCAGGGGGTAATTACCCTGGAGGGTAATTGCCCTTGGAGGGTAGTTGTCCGGGGGGTAGTTGCCCTAGGGGGGAATTGTCCTGGGGGGTAATTATCCGGGTGGTAGTTATCCGGAGGGTGGTTTTTCAGGGGGTACTGTTCCTAGACCCGTATAGTAGGCATTTGTTGTTGTTTTTACAGCGTTTCCTAATAAATGCCTATAGCGAAAACCCAACACAACTTTTATCAAGGAGGGAAGGGAAATTAAATTTAAATATAACATAGTTTACAGAAATCAGACATGTAAATATGGCAATCATATACATCCGCACGGCCGATTGTAATCTCTTACTTTGATTATCAAACGTGATCGCCTCAAAAGAATTTTGACTACGATTACAGAGGTATCATCTACAAGACATAACTGATGGTTTACATAAGTGATCATCAATTCAGTAAGGATTAGTCAAGTCATGAATTCACTTTACCCATCATGTCTAATCGAACCACGACATTGTTTGGGTAACCATGCCTTTTTATTCTCATAGTTCAAACTAATTCTTGACATAATCAAAACAAATAATTCTTTATATAATTTCTCAAATACTCGAAAGATGGCCTAGGTCAAAACTTTCTACAAAGATTGCGTACGGCAATCTTTACTAGCCTAAACAAGTTTTCTAGAGCTATCAGTTCCCCCTATGACGATGACTTCGATTGCATTTTGAACTTGCATCGAACTACTTTCAAAACAGCTATTACCTTTATAGTTCAATTAATAAACCAGTCTTTTGAATTCATAACCAACATTCGTAATCGTAACCATACAGTAACATAATACTGCATGTCAATAAAAGTTGGAAAATGTAAATGCTATGTCAGTAGCGCAGAATAAATGAGTAACGATTATCTTCATACATTCTAATTCCTAAGTGATGTCGCTGCGAAAATGGTTTGACGACTGCTTCAAGCAAATAAAATAAAAAGGAATGGGATTTACTTCTAATGATAGTGCCACGCCGTACAATGCATTTCACTGTATTTGGTAACGTTTCGTTACGTTTCTGTGCGCTTTACGTACGGAAAATAAAAGGCAGATTGATGCTATTAACATGCTAACACACAACGCATTCAAAATGTTTTTGTTTTTTTTTAATAAAAATACACAGTGTACAATATAATGCTTTAGTATACGTTTTGAAACTTTGAATTTGCGAGTCCTTTATAAAGTTATAAGCAGGGTTATTACATTATCAAGCAAAAATTAAAGTATTTAGGGATTCGGATTTGCGCAGAAGACTAACAGTGCTATATATGGCGATCGTTCGCAACAGAGACAATCCTCTTCATTAGATATACAATGTAATTCTGTCTTCATGAATTGAAAGAGAAACGAAAAGAAGTCAACTTTTTAACTTCATTTAGCTTCTCACCAACTGAACTTAATTTGATCTGCCATGCATGACATCGCTGTGTGTTCTATTAATTCTATTGAATTATTTGATCGGCGTGCTTGTTTTTTATGCAGAATATCGCAAGTAAGTTTAATTCATTGAAGTTCATAATGTTTGTACATATGGCGTGTTCGTTGTTTTGTATTTTCATTTTCATAATATATCATTTGTCCATTATCTGATTCTGACCACGAAAATATGGCGACTGTTCAAATGCGGAGCATGTACTGGAAAAATGTAATGTCTCCTGCCAGTATAGACAAACTAAATTCTAGTCTATCCCCGCTTTAAATGGAAATGAAAAAAAAAACGAAGTTCGACTTTCAGTAGATTCCAACTGTTTTGTATAGTGCCTGATTCATGTAATGGACACAATTCTTCAGCACATAAGCAATCACACAACTTTCGGGAATAGATGTATGTCTTTATTGTATCTCATGGAAGAAAACTCGTCTCCTTGCCTGAATTTTAGCTTCTTCCTGTTCAAGCCTGAAAGAAATAGTTGAACATCAATCGCAATCACTATATAAGAGAGGCACATCCTTAAAAGTAAGCACAGGAGTACTGAGACACACTACGAAATAAAAACGGGCCTTTTATCACTATTGACAACGCATGACATTGAAATGTGTTTTTTTTATCCTTGGGGGAGGGGGGGGGGGGGGTTAATACAATGGATTATTCTGAAGGTTCGTTAATCACACAAGGAAACATGGTTCGCTATTAGCTTAGGTTCGTTAACAAGAAAATTAAATGCGGTTCCTTTCCGGTGGTTCCTTTACCCGAAAGTAATCAAGCAATCATTTTTTCTAATAAGGTTTGTGAATATAAAACGAAGTGAAGAAGGCCTAAGTATTAATTCCGAATATTTGTCAGTATTATTATCTATACTCCAAACTCCAACTGCAAAAGTGATGTAAAAAAAAAATCAACTTAAGCTCCAAGTTAATGTTTTTTTATATGCTATGGTATTACAGAAGTGACTGAGAATAAGAAGTATATTTATGATACAATCATTGTAAACCCAACGTGAAGCTGTCAAGCCTACATCAACCTTTGCTTCTGATATACGTATAATATGTGCAGCATTGGCAAGCGTGATAAGTGATGATTACTGTGCACACAACGCCTATAAAGGAAATGTGCCTAATATGGCGGGAATTCAGAATGTTACGGCTGTATACAGCTGCAGCAGAACAGACGCGAAAGCAGTCTTTGATGCTCTGCAACATTACGACCATGTGCGTAATTTGAGGGTTTTTAGTACACGCAAAGAACACGATCTCAAAAGACGACTATCGTTAATTAACGTCATTGACTTTTTCTACCGATGCTGTCTTTTGAACCCCGCCTACAATAGGTTCTCAGGTTCTATTTAGGTATTGGTACTTGCTAAACGCATCCTCTTTAGTTTCCATTGACAACAACATGGGAGGAGAATGGAATCGATGAACGCCCTCGCTAAAAGACGCTTTTCGTAAGACGCATTGCGTGCTCGCTTACAATAGGTTCTCAGGCTCTATATTTAGGTATTGGTAGTTGCTAAACGCATCCTCTTTAGTTTCCATTGACAATAACATGGGAGGAGAATGGAAGCGATCAACGCCCTCGCTAAAAGACGCTTCTCGTAAGACACATTGCGTGCCTTTTTTTCTTTCTACTGTTTCCTATTGTTTGTGAGTTAAAAACTTGCGGCAAACCACAACGCAGCCGACACGCAACACGTACCGACTCATTCATGCGGCGGCAACGGCACGGACACAAACGCGCCGAAGTTTACATTCGGGCTGCCGTATTGGTCAGATTTGTTAATGATAGACCTGTCCTGCGATTGGTTAATTATCTTACATACCCAAGCTATCGCCTTATACGGTAGTACGTGCGATGGAGCGTAAACGCCGTCGCTAAGCGGGACTGTTGTATTGTTTCGTCCCGTGAAAGAAACAGGTTGTGAGCTTGAACATAGCCTGAACTTTGAGAACGATTTTCTCCGTTATTTAGAAAATGGACTGGCGTCATGAACATAGTTGATATTCGTTTTAATGATCTATAGGGATGTCGAAATGAGTTGTATTACATATCAGTGTAAAGCTTAGAGTCTGTAGAATTCACATATAGGCATAACTACGATTTCATTTTTTGCGACTTTTGACTCATTCCGACGGAGCGCATCACATATATGGACAAGATCAGGTTAGTAAGTACTGATTTAATTTTTCTCGTTACGAATTTGTGTAAAAAGATGTCAGACTTCAGCTTCACGAGGCTGATTCGTGCGCGGAGAGGTGAGAGCCGCAGAAAAAAAGCATCGAAAATATTTAGTCGGATCAGGCCGCTAGGTGCGGCAGTCTTGCATTGTGCGAACGCGCTGGCGCCCGTGTTTTGATGGGCGCTCTGCATCGGTTGATTAAAACTCGATTTTTGAAAAAAAAACCAGACAGGATTTTTTCTTCTTTTCATCATGGATAGTGGACATGTGTGTGTAACAAAAAATCACTGTGCAAAGTTGCGACAATTTATACGTCAGATGTGAGATGAATAAGAAGTGAATGGGGGGCCTCATGAGGCGTTCCCCGGGGGGCCTCATGAGGCGGGGGGAGGTCCTCATGAGGAGGGACAGTCCTCGTACGCGGGGGCGGTCCTCATGAGCGGGTTTCCCGGACTGACATACAGTAACTTTACAGTGTATGATTGAGGGTATACGTACCACCTATCGGCACCCTGAATTGCAACTCATTTACTCCGAAAGTATAAAACAAGTTCTTCTAAGTTTTTCTACAAATATGCCGTAAATACTTCAGTTTCGAATCTCATGACTGTCCTATTGATTCTGTAGTTCTGAACCTCCGCTGTAAAGTAACGCAATTTTAGTGCATGCGATGCATGTTCTTCGCGCGGCTGTAAAGCCAAGGGTAGGCCTACCTCACGATCGGCACCCCTCCCTCCATACATGTACACTATAGATCTACATCACATGTAGGTAATACACGTGAAAATCATAGTCGTGCATCGTTACTGAGCGGAAGTGTAAAGCAAGTGGCCCAATGTTCGCCATCCTAAGCAGCGGAAGCAAAATAGCGTGCATGATCCGAACGCTTGCGCTGCGACCATTGTTCGGCCCCCTATGTCCGTGGATCAACATGCGCGACGTACGGTGCGCTCGCCCAACCTATGTGAATGTATCAGCGCGCGTGCTACGCACGTACTGTACTATAATGCACTACGAATGCGCGGTACTATCCATGTACTCGCACGCTATGCGAGAGATTCGTTGCATTCACAACACGTTGCGATCGAACACTGGAGATACAGCAAATGCCGGCACGGGTGGCATGCAAAATATAAATATGGCGTAAACGCTCAAGTTATCTCAGAAACGGATGCAATCATGGCTGTAAGTGTACTTGCAGTATAGATTCGATGCCAATAAACAGACTAGTAACTTCAAAACTTGGAATGAAACGAGTCTATATGTGTTGCTATGCAACTTTACTTACCTGTTTACTTACCCGTTGAACTGCTTGTGCGAGTTGACTCGGGAGGGTTCGATTAATGATTTCGGGGGTCTGGCGACATGGCCCACTGTTGTGCACTCCGGAACACGTGTGGAGATAGTTGCATAGTTTGAATTTCGCACTTGATATGCGCCATTTTTTATTCATGAATTTCAGTGAATTTTTATTTGTAAGAGTGGGTGATTCATGGAACCCTGGCGAATCAAGGGCCACTTGCTTTAATTGAAATATGTTTAGTTTGTTTTGTTAGTTTGTTTATGAGTTTGATTTTCGTTTCTTTGTTATTATGCACCTATCAATTGTAAGACCCACTACTAGGTGACCCCCGGGAGATGTCAGTCATGGTCAAAGGAGAGTCCACTTCTTATTTACATGTACACACCCTCCGTCGCCACTTTGGACTCACCATTCAATGAATTATACGCACCCTCCGTCACAATTTGGACTTACCTCCACAGAATTTGACTTTCCATCTTACGCACATCGGGTTTTGGAGGTTTCTTGATGTCTGTAACTTGTGTCTTCTTTATTTTCACTTGCTACTAATTAAAAATTTATCAACAGAAAATTTTGACCTTAAAATAACAGTAGTTTTGATATGTAAAAATATCCCTCGTAAATATTTATTGTTGAACATTTTTCCCCTCCAAATTCAAATTCGTCGTTCGAGTACATACGGATCGTGCAGTGCATGCGCGTGAATATGTGCTGCTGCACGGTTACAACTAATGTGCATGCGCATGCATATTGTACGTTGCGCTATAGCGGGACTACAGCTGTATTTTCAGTGCCAAACCAGCAGCAATCGCAACCGCACGGCACTGCCACACAAAATACATGCACTTTCAAAGATAGCAATCGTGAATAGGTAGGCCTACACTTCGTACATGTACATTCATGTTCAATTGGCTTTGAAAAACTGATGTTTCTTTGAAGTGTATTATTGCATTTGTCAAATATTTGAACTGCAATAGTATTTACTGGTTGTTTTGAAGAGTTCTTGTTCACATGCATTCACTGATTCTACATTCATGTACATGCGTTGATCGACGCGTCCACAGTAATACGGTACCGGTCCTGTGCGTACGTGCGTATGTACAACGCGCGTTCGGTGCTGAAAGTAGTGCCAGCAGTGGACTAAATTGGACACACATCGGAACCCACCCAGTAAAGAGACTGACATTGCCCCACCATAACGTCTCTGGCGCGACTCACCAAAGGTGTCCTTGACGGTGCCCTGAGTCCATAATTTTGGCGCAAGTACCAGGTATCACCCATGACGCACTTCTCCCGGGGGTCACATAGTGGGTCTTACAATTGACAGGTGCATTATTGTTTGCATAGCTAATAGTAATGGCACTTAATCCCACACATACCTTTTCGTTCTATACGTAATCAGCCATGATAGGTGTCGATGTCAGTAGGTGGTCGATATCAATAGATCGATGCCGATAGGTGGTACCCTTAGGCGTTACCATACATGGTGTAGACTGTAGTCTAGAGTCCTACATTGTAAGTAGTCCTCTACGCTGAAGTACCAGGAGGTAGATAGAGTCCCCCCAACTGCGACCAGCCCGAACGCGAGGCCCACTGGCCACAGTATAACTCTGTGAAGGAGTGCCCCAGGGTTACGTCCCCCGTAAACATGCTATTAGTTACTACTAATCGCAGTTAAATTACTGTATAAGCTGTTAGTGAATTTTCGCCAGGCTGAGGGTTTAATTTTCGCAAATTTCACGAATCACAGTTGGATTGCGAATTGAACAAGATGCAAAATTGTCTCCTTGTGCTTATAAATGCCTAGCAATAGCCCGACCAGAGGCAGTGCGATGTTAAATAGAGCATTAACGTAAGTGTCAGCGTCAATTTGCGATAGACCACACCATCCCAGCAAAAATGTCTATGACCTTGTCATTCGCATAAATATCCGTACACAAAAATTAAACTATATGAACAGTATTGGAAGTTGGCAGAGTCAAACCTCCAAATTGAAATTCTCAAAAGTATTAATGTTTATGCTGAGAACCACACTCATTTTCTTGTGTAGCCTGTGCAGCAACAGGGCTGTGTGAAGTTAATAGAGCACGGCTGAGAGTGAGAACTGTAGAATCAAGCTACTTGTATGCTGAGTAAATCAAGCCACCCATAATTCAACCAAAACTTTAAAAATTTGACAGCCTTCTAGTTCTACATGCAGAAATCTGGCTGTGCTTTTGCGCACAGTCAAATTTTGGCATGGGAGTTTAAATCTTGCGGGTTGGTGCAGGTTTTTTTGTTTTTTTTTTATTTTTTTACTATAATAATAATACTTATAAATAGACAAGCCAATTTCTTTTCATCTTACAGTAGGCCCTAGTTACCACCGGTACAGTACCTACATGTAAGTAGGCCTAATTGTCATTGCATCAGTTCTCGATTAGCTCTCAGTTCTTACACTGACAGAGACTCCACCCCCTAGCTACCACTACAGCTCTGGCTATCATTCTGTTGTGATTAGTACATAAATACATCCATGGACAAACACGATACTTCAAGGAAGTTAAAGTGATTGACACAACTTTAGTGGCACAGGATGATGAAATGGGCATTTGACAGATTTGTATCTTCAGTTCTATGGAACACAGAATTCTTGTTTTTTGTTTTTTGTTTTTTATTTGTTGAGGACAGGCTGATTTTGGTACAACACGCATTTCCCATACCATAGACACCTGCCTGAGTATACTTGGGAGGACTCGTCTTCAACGACTTCATGAAATGACCTGGGTATGTAATTTATTTTGCTGATTCGCTATTATGTGCATTTGTTGCATGCATTTATTTTGTTTGTTTGTTTGTTTGTTTGTTTATACCTACCAGTATAGCAGCAAGGACACGTCACCCTTGGCTATCTACTTGATGCACCCATTTTGGAATGCTTGTGTGAAGGTATGTGAACTTCTCTAGCAATATGTCTTCAGATTTGTGTGTGCTTTTTTTTTTTTTTTTAAATAGAAATATGGTAGTCTGTTTGAACTTTAATCTCTGGTACAAACTGTATTTGCATACATGGTGTACAATGTATGTCTTCAGGAAAAATGCAAATTTTCCAGAGTATAACCTTTTTCCTTAGAACTTGTATACAAACACGTATCCAAGTTATCCTGTGTATGTCAGGAGGCAATATTTTGGCTTGTAGTGAGTGGGAATAGCAAGTAGATTTTCTTTTTGCGCTAAAAAGTCAAGGTTTATCATGTTTGATATTAACCCTAAAAAGGCTGGGGGGGTTGAATCAATCCCCCCTCCACATTTTTCGCGACCATTCTACTGCACGAAAATTTTTGACTGCGCCAATAGAATACATAAGAAATTAATTTTGATACCACATTTTTTTTTAAGTACATTGTTGGGAATGCAACAAGAAACTGTGTCACCAAAAATTCGGATGCTATTAGCTTTATTTTCTGAATTAGAGTAAAATTTATGATTTCACGCATATTAAAGGGATGGTCCTGTTCCTGTTTATGTGGCGTATCAGAATGTTATTTGCTAGTATTTGCAGAATACTCGATGAAATTGTGTTGAGGAAGGATAGTATCAACATCCACGATGGTTCGTTTCACATTACAGGGTAAAATAGATGAGAAAATTACGAATTTAGTACATAGTAATTTGCTGCAAGAAGGCAAAATCTTTCAAACATCTATCAGGATGACCGTTACATACAGAGCGCCACCTGCCGTTTTCATTGCAATACGATACTGTCTCTGCGTTTTGCGAGCCAAACTCCAGCCACCTTCCACGCCTTCCATTCCTCCAAGCGACAGGCCCTCCTGACCCCTTGACCGAAACACATCTATTTTTAGGCTTTCTTATCACTCTGCGAGCTCCCCAAGGACTCTCGGCAGAATCTCTCTCCCCTTCTCTCGCCGTACAGACCTACACACACCAGAGAAACACACCCAATACCCAATGATGCCCAGCCACTTGCTTCATTTGGGCTGCGTTCATGCGAAACTAGAATTGCGTTTCTAAACACGTTTAGTCGCTAAACGTGTTTAGTTGCGTTGCGTTCATGCGATTTTTCCATTTAAACGCGTTTCAAAACGCCGATCTGAAACGCGGAAAATAGGGCGTTTTGAATCATGATTCAGCCAGAATCACGATCGCAGAAACCGCATGAACGCAACCGTGATTTCAATCATGATTCTATGACGTCATTGTGCGTTGTGCGCATGCGTGTCTCGAGGGGTATCCCACAGCTTCTTGCTCTGTTCGCGTGCTTGTGTACGTCTTATGAATCGTGTGTTTCGGTACCATACTTGCACTTATTTGTTTACATCAACGCCATACACCGATTCTATGCTAGTATCTAACGTTAGCTGTTTAATATAATAATACATGTAATTACTCTCCGATTGAGTTGATAAAAGTAATGCCTGCAGCGCTGTGTCTACCTAGGGAAATGATTGGAGAGACGAAGAATTAGGATTATTCCCTTCTGTGGGCAGAGCCTGAATGCCACACCTTAGTATTGGAAAGTATTCACTGAAATTAAAACGTAAAGGCCTATAATAACTGACTGATCAGTTGGCATAAGGAGGTCTGGCTCGAGTTGCAGAAACTGCGCAGTGCGCTGCGCAATGGCAAAGGATGAGCAGAGCCAGAATCAGCATTGCGAAAGCCCGCATGAACGCTCTTCCGCTGAGACCGTGATTTGAAACGCCGTTTTGAATCATGATTCATGTTTGTGATTCTGGCTACGAAATTCGCATGAACGCGGCCTTGGTGTACGGTGGAACACACACCGGTATCGTAACCCCATTGAACGTGTTGGGTCGCCGATACCAGTATCCCTACCTACCTGGTTATGGAAATGATCCGAATGTCTAGTAATGTACAGCTCCATCCATTGAATACTATGTATCCAAGGTTGTGCCATTGGGTACTAAACTTTGTGAGTCCGAAGAAAGTAATTGAATGGTTATGGCACCGACTGTAGATATTTCACGTATGTCTGTACTTGAGCCCACCGGCATCAACGATTTTATCATCTATTCGAACATGAAAGTTTGAAGCTAGACACACGTGTACTAGCTACTACACACACACAGAAAAAAGATCCTAGATGGATTTCGATTGAATTTTTGATGTTCAAACCGCCAGCTCAGAGATATGTTTATGACTGTCTTGACACAGGCTTGATCAGCGCATGTGAGGCACTATTGAATAATCGCGACTAGCCACCCTCACAATTCCCAAAAATAGGAAAAAAACTCGATCGGTAACTTCCGATTTTTTTTTTTTTTTGTGTGTGTGTGTGTGTCAAGACATTACAGAAAGTATCCAAACAGATAGACGACGCCAATATTTGAAACGCTACACCTATATTGCAGTCTGCAGCTTCACACACATGAAACGAAAGAAGTTTGCATCAAGATTTCAACCTCCAAATGAGCCAAAATACATTAGTATAAACACTACATTTTTATAGAAATTAATTGTGAAGTTACAGCCCCCCCCCCCCCCCCCCCAAAAAAAAAAAAAAAATTGCTGGGGTGAAATTCAGGCAATCTATCGTCCGGTCATTTATTATCATTTTTTAATCAAAATTTACCGCATACAGTCACTTCCCGTTACAACTGCCGAAAAAAAGCTAACGAGCAGAGATTTGTTTACGTGAATGATCCATATTACGGGCAGGTATCACCAGGGAGGTGAGAGGAAACGGAGTACTTCCTTGGTATCACAACGTTTTGTACGTGAAGTATTTATAGAATATAATAGAGACAATACTTGGTTTCTTATCATCAAACGATGATGATAGATTTAGTGTTAATTTACTGTTACGGAACTATTGTGGCAAAGTCTGTATTATCAATCGCGTCATGAATAATATGACTTACCTGCTTGACAAATGGTTCATTCTGCTTTATTCTGCTTAGCGCGTGTAAACAAAATAAGTAAACACGTACCGAACGCGATGTGATGAATAATTTGAATCAAAAATATTTTAATCAGAATTATTTTAAGTAAGACCCCCTGGCAGTGACTTGATTACATATTTATGCTGTATATACTTCATGGAAACTTCTAGTTAGAATGCGGTTACAGCTCGTTATTCCGAAGGGTCGTTATTCCGAAGGCTCTTTATTCCTAAGATTCGTTATTCCGAAGGTTCAGTGTTCCGAATTTCATTTTCGGATTAACCAATCTTCGGAATAACGAACCTTCGGAATAACGCCACAAATTTTCGGATTAACGAACCCTTTTTCATTTTCGGATTAACGAACCTGTAGGTCTAGGGAATTTGCGTGTTTCGGATTAACGACCCTTCGGAATAACGAACCTTCGGAATAGCGAACCTTCGGAATAACGAACAGCACCCTTAGAATGCTATATATAATATCAATTGTCGGGTTTTGTCACCGATGGGATCGTATGTTTTGTTCAGTATAATTATAGTGGTCGAGATTTCACTGATTTCACTGTGCATAGCATACAAACTGACTTGCCCATGTTTAGTGGATCGAGCTATAAGAGCTCCACCGGCGATATTGACAGAATGGAGTTATATGGTTCACAATAGGCGTTTTCACATCAGCCCGATAAAAATCCAAGCTCGAGATATTTTTAAATTTCCCAAGTCAGAAAATAGCGCGCTATTTCGAAACATCGGGCTGATGTGAAAGCGCTTATTGAGTCTTACTGAGCGTTATATTGTTATAAACAATGTATACGTTGGAGGCGATGTGATAGAACCATACACAAGTTTCGGTACGGAGGAATCAACAATGTTTTAATCAAATAATTTTTAGTAAGACCCCCTGAAAGACATTTTATTTAGGTTTATTAATTATTCTTTATGGAAATGTCGTGTTACAATTTCAAATCAATGATAGCTTTTGTTACCAATTGTATAATTCGAGGCCGAGATTTTTGTTTACGTGAATGACCCATATTACTGGCAGGTATCGTACGTAGTACCTCCTTGGTATCACAACGTATACGTGAAGTATTTATAGAATATAATAAAGACAACACTTGGTTTCTTATCATCAAACGATGATTATAGATTTTGTGTTAATTTACTGTTACGGAACTATTGTGGCAAAGTCCAAAATCTTCGAGTGATCCCTGCGGTCACTCCAAAATGAGTGAAAATGAACATGTTCACTCGAAATTCACTCCAATTTCACTCTAAATTCACTCTTTTTTGTATTCACTCCTTCGAGAGTGAATATTTTCACTCAATCTTTTTTTTAGAGAGTTATGTTTGATAATAATGTGAGTTATGCGACATACATTTGTAATTGTCAATTGAAAATCAACGACACTGCAATTACCGGTAGGCCTGTAGGACTTGAGTTTCTGAAATTCAAAGTTTTTTCTTAATCATGTCTTTTCAAAGATGGAAATAAAGAAATTAATACATTGAATTGAATCAGAGAAGGAAAATATATACCATTTATTGGCTGGTTCCTTGATTTTGACTGCCAAATCGGTATGTTTAGCAACCAAGGGTCATCTCTATAGGTATGTTAATATTTCAATCTCACTGCTGCTTCTGAAATGTATGAAATTCATGTCCGAAATCATGCGACAAAATAGTAATAATACACGTTTGCATGAATGAAATCACCTTTTTTTTAATAGCTGTGTCTGATACACCTACAGTCACTTCCCCGTTACAACTGCCGAAAAAAAAAAATAAGAGCGGGGATTTGTTTACGTGAATGATCCATATTACGGGCAGGTATCGTACGTATATAGTATCACAACGTTTTATACGTGAAGTATTCATGGAATATAATAAAGACAACACTTGGTTTCTTATCATCAAACGATGATCATAGATTTTGTGTTAATTTACCGTTACGGAACCATTGTGGCAAAGTCTGTATTGTCAATCACGTCATGAATGATATGACTTACCTGCTTGACAAATGGTTCATTCTGCTTTATTCTGCTTAGCGCGTGTAAACAAAATAAGTAAACACGTACCGAACGCGATGTGATGAATCATTGAATCAAAAATATTTTACTCAGAATTGTTTTTGGTAAGACCCCCTGGCAGTGACTTGATTACATATCTATGTTGTATTATACTTCATGGAAACTTCTAGTTAGAATGCTATATATAATATCAATTGTCAGGTTTTTGTCAGCGATGGGATCGTATGTTTTGTTCAGTATAATTATAGTGGCCGAAATTTCACTGATTTCACTGTGCATAGCATGCAAACTGACTTGCCCATGTTTAGTGGATCGAGCTACAATCGAGTTCCGATGTATACCTATAATGCAAGTGAATTCGACAGGATCATGCTGGAACATTCAACTCCCTAGCAGTTATCATGATGTACATCTCTCAAGCACCCCACAGTGAAATTCGACTGCGAAACTCGAAATATATTGACAGAATGGAGTCATGGTTCATATTACACAAATCTTACTGAGCGTTTGTTATAAACAACGTATACATTGGAGGCGATGTGATGATCCATAAAAGTTTCGGTACGGAGAAATCAACAATGTTTTAATCAAAAATTTTTAGTAAGACACCCTGAAAGACATTTTATATGATTCTATATTTAGGTTTACATTATTCTATATGGAAATGTCGTGTTACAATTTCAAATCAATGACAGCTTTTTATACCTATATACTCACGTATGAAACAAGGTG
The DNA here is from genome assembly GCF_040938485.1 of Diadema antillarum. Lineage (NCBI taxonomy): Eukaryota > Metazoa > Echinodermata > Echinoidea > Diadematoida > Diadematidae > Diadema > Diadema antillarum. The sequence goes on from NW_027270954.1 coordinate 2,731,780, forward strand.
TCTTGGCTCATCTGCAGGTTGAAATCTTGGCTGTACATGGAAGGGTGCTGTTCGTTATTCCGAAGGTTCTTTATTCCGAAGGTTCGTTATTCCGAAGGTTCCTTAATGCGAAACACACAAATTCCCTATACCTAGATGTTGGTTAATCTGAAAATGAAAAAGGGTTCGTTAATCCGAACATTTTTGTAGCGTTATTCAGAAGGTTCGCTATCGAAGATTTTGTTAATCCGAAAATGAAATTCGGAATAACGAACCTTCGGAATAACGAAACTTCGGACTGAAGAGCCTTCGGAATAACGAGCCTTCGGAATAACGACCCTTCGGAATAACGAGCTGTAACCGTATGGAAGACGATGCCGTCAAGCAAAAACTCTTGTCAATCTATCTCCACAAGCAAAATCTATAACATGCAGTGACCATCATATCACAGTGTTTGACAGTGTTCATACAGAGATGTGTGTACATGTGTATTTATTGTAAATTTTGAACACCGCTTGTATTCGCGTGTCTTTTCCCATTCTTCAGAATAGAACTGGAAATTTGAGTAATTTCGAGACAGTTTTACGTATATATATATATATATATATATATATATATATATGTGTGTGTGTGTGTGTGTGTGTGTGACGGAAGGAAAACTTGCAGTATAGACGTTGCAGTGATGTTCAGTCTTGCCTTTATTCCCCAAGCTTTCGGCTGTTTCACCAGCCTTTTTCAAGGGCTTGATGAGACATAAACATAAAAGCAAAATAGCAACCAATTTGCATGCATTTGAACAGAAATAGAAATAGTAATAACAAGAGGCCAATATATATATATATATATATATATATATATACAGAATTGTAATAAGAAAATTGGTTTGCTCGGCGTCTTGATGATAATAAGTACAAGAATTAGTAGAAGAAGAACGCCGTAAAAAAAAAAAAATCATAGATCCTGAAAATCTTAAAAACGGAGCATAGCTCTCAAATACTGAAAGGCAAGGTCACACTCTTGAACTGATGAAGAGTGTGACCTTGCCTTTCAGTATTTGAGAGCTATGCTCCGTTTTTAAGATCTTCATGATTTATTTTTTTACGGCGTTCTTCTTCTAATTCTTTTACTTTATATATATATATATATATATATATATATATATATCTGTATATATAACAAATACTTGTATACATGTACCTATGTAAACCACACCACATATTTTTTTTTCAATCACAATTCTGACAGTGCTAAACAATGTATCTTGTTTGATGTGAAAAGGTAAGTAGCATAAGAAACAAGCCTTATAATAAATAATGATAAATCTGTTGATCTTAACATTGGAATATAAAAAAAAAAATGCGTGTATTATGGTAAAAAATTTTCACATAGTATAAAAATACAACGATAGGCCTACAGACTGCAGCAATTCTCTTTAAATTAAATAGCAAGACTCTTTTGGGCTATTTTGGAAGGGAAAACTATAAAGTATCAACATGGAGACAATTCGCAAACCATAATTGCAGATGAGACATTGGTGTGAACTATAGATACATGTATCATTTTATAGAAATTGTATACATCACATCCAACTCATTTCGGGCATATACAGATACATAGATGTAAAAGACAGTGTACCAAAATTTTGTGTAGGAATAAGATGTCAATATATTCCTGAAAATCCGGAGATCAGGAGGTCGTAGGTTTGAATTCTTTTCGATTATGTACATCCATGAGTTATTTTGTCAAAGATACTTCAAAAACACTGATCAGATTTCTAATGCTTATAAACGTCGATGTATAAAAGGCAATTTTTCAATCGGATGCACCAAGACGAGGGATGAAACTGTGCGGCAGCACACCTCCCCGACCATGGATTACATTCAAATCTTTTCCGACAATTCTGATGTAAAAACTGAAACAAAACAACACGGTAAGCCTGAAACTAAGGTCAGAAAGAGAGAGAGAGAGAGAGAAGGAGAGAGAGAGAGGGAGGGAGAGAGAGGGAGGAGATATCTTTCCGTTCACAGTTCCTTGCTGAAACATGAGGTCGACAAAGCTGTGAACTTGACGAACGAAACAAGGTTGATCTTGTCAAGGATTACAAACTCGGTTCTAGTTTAGTTCAGTCTAGTTTTATTCACCATCATTCAAGTACAATGAAGTGCAATAAAAAGACACTAAAAATAATTGAATTACAATATAAATAAATTAGAACAAAACAAGAAGAGTTGATCTTGAAGGTGAACCCTATACATACATATTTTCATATGCTTTATATTCCCTGGAAGAGCATTTCAGTTGTGGTTAATCAAGTTCCCTCGATTGTTTACAGTTAGTTTCTCGTCAGTGTATAAAGTTTATCTTGCAAGTGCTCTGGATCGGCATCTCGCTTTAAAATTATCCCTCTTGAAGCTAACCGAGCTAACCAGTATCCACGATTACTGCACATTATGACCTCGGACAGAACCGGAGATGGTGATATCGGACCGTACATACCAACATTTCAAGGGAAATGTAAGTACAATTACAAGACGAAGTGTCGATCACTTTTGAAAATGAATATTTCTGTGATTATTCTTATCAACTCGTATAACAGCTAATGAGGCCAATGTGGTTGCGTGAAGTAATTAATGCACTTAACTTTTTTTTTTCATCAATCACAAACACGCAGTTCGTGGTATTAAAAAAAAATCGAGGTTATTGCTAAACAAAACAGCTAACTCCTGGAATTGGTACTGCCGCTTGAAATTGTAGCCTTTGTTGTTACCGTTTTTTATACCATTGTAATGATTATCATGAATACTGTACTATTATCATCATCACAAATGATTTCATTCTCTATATAAGTTGTCATTACAAACCTCCCGAGAACCTCTGTTTTGATTGAGGAGAAAATATGTTTTGTCAAGATTATTTTGACGATGCTCATAACGCCAGAGTACGTGGAATCCGTTCCAGTTAGTGCTAATGCTATCGACAATAATTATCTGATATCATTTGGCTCCCAGCCATTAGCCTCTTCACGATTCGCGAGATATAGGCATATAGCACACATACAAAAACAAAAAACACCAATGACCAATGACCAGTAACAGGAACAACGATGGCGAGACATAATACTAATAATGTGAATATTATACAAAAATGAATTACACTAATAATACTGAGCAGTAACATGTGAATTATCATTATCTTCGGTTTGACAGTGTTCTTCCCAGTCGTATTCAATATCACCTATAATAATTCCACGTCAAGCATATCGCTGTGCTTGAAAGCGCAAATTTAAACTTCTCTCTGCCATTATTTTAAAGAGGTGCGAACATTGCCTGTTTGTTAATAGCAAAATTTACATACTTACCGATGTAATAGATTATCTATAAGAAACTTACGGTCAAGCCACATATTTGCAAAGAAAATTCATACAGGGATAATTCACAGGGATAATATGAGAAAAGGAAGAGAAAAAATATACCTTCGACATAAAAAAGGAAATGTCTGAAAATCAAGCTTATCCGAGGTACTAAAAAGGACAGATTACGAACTTCTTGTGGGAATTTACCAGCAGGCCTGTACAGCGTATTGCACTACCAAAGAAATTAACCAGCATACATGTAAACATGTGTGTATACAATGTGTGAACTAATGATTGATCGTTGAGTCAATGTTTTTACTGTTTGAACGTCACTGTACAGTGTAAATTAGGCCCTACGTCCATGTGACGGGGGATGGGCATTCAGGGTAATATCTTTGGAGTGACTGTTGCGTAATGTATACGGAGTATAATATTATTATTTTGTATCGTAATTTGTTGTTTTGTTGAATATGACAAGGGCAATAATAAACAAACATACAGCCTATATAAACATGAAAAATAAGTGAAAACGCGCTGGCATTCATTACTCATCTATACACGCCTATAGGGGGATTCACACGTATAAAAATTACTGGGTAACAAAACGAGAAATTTGTAACCCGCTAGTAAACTGAGTTCTTTGCACGAGTTGACAAAAACCCAACAAAGCGCGGTCAGCAGCGCAATGCTAAACCCAAGAAATCTTGCTGTTATTAGCGCGCTAATCTTTGTCCCGCAAATACACTACACACGTGTGAACGGTCGACCACAAAAACTCGAATCTTTCATATCCCATCATTCATAGCGCACGCCACAACGGCGTGCACTCGACAATGTATGTGAGGTTCAAGAACAATGCTTGTAGTTTTATCAATTTATCGATAGGCAATTAGCGAGTTACTAGTATTTCTGTGAGGGAGAAAGGCTGCAAAAATAAAAACAGACAAATAAAGAAACAGACAAAAAGCCCAACAAACTCTAGTTTCCGAGCGCATAGTATACTCTACTAACCAATTAATTTGGAGAGTGTCGATTAACGGTTTCAACAAAAACAAAGAAAACAAATAAAACAAAACAAAATAAAAACTCGAGTTTCGGGGAGCTTGGTAACCCGCTATATGGTACGTACAAACGCGGCTACTACACTCGTGGACCTTATACGTACAATTTCCTTCATAATACCCTATCAGTACAATGAAACAACCCGGATCGTTCGCATTCATGATCATGCATGTCTTGATATTGTGTTTACTATCTTTCCAGTATGTAGAATATCTACGCGCAATTAGCCGGAGCCACACGTATAACAACATAGCGGGATGACGACCCAGGATGACGATTGAACTCCAAACCTCGAGATTTTTCCCCCTCTTCACGCGTTTGCATGTACCGACAATATTTACGCAGCTGCCACACAGTAGTGTGATGTTGTCATTTACCCATTATTGTGATGCTCGCTTGAATGATGGAATATAAAATCTGGAGATGAGTAAAGTATTTTCGGTCAGCCGTTTACGCGGTCACCGGGAGCAAATCAGCGCACTATTTCAGAAATCAAGTGCAAGATTTGTTGGGGGTACCGTCGCGATGCTGATCGCGCAAATTAGTGGGATTTTGTGTGCACATTTGCAAAAATCTCGAGATTACGATGGTCATGTAAATCTCGAGATTTGTATCCCGCTTTTTGGCATACGCGCGAACCCTAATAGTGGCTCTTGTGTTTGTGGGGATATAGTTGTGTGCAAAACTTAGAACAATGTACAGTACACTGTATTTAAAAAAAAAAAAAAAAAAAAATTACGGCCTAATAGTACACCATGGTATAGTCTACTGCCGATTCCACAGCAGAGTAGATTACCAAAGGAACTGTTCATACAGTTTGAACAACCACCGTGGATACTCGCTGTGATGCCATCAACGTCGTTCCCCAATGATCAACTCTTTAGACAGGTGGGCAGTGGTAGCAGCGGGCCAGATGGAATGACAGGCCTCGGGCTGGGCATGGTTTTCGCCAGGAACGTTCAGGCTGTGAAGGGGCTCAGCCGAACTTCGGAGAGGTGGAGGAAGAAACTTTTCAGGAGAAAGACAGATGGATACAGCGACTTGTCTCTGGCGATAATTCGTGGCCGGGAATAGAAAATCGGCATGTCCGAACCTCTCCAATTTTTTTAGTGCTTTTGGTTTTGGTTTTGTTATTCTGTTGAACACATCTGCCTGTGTAATAAAGAACAAAACAGAAACATTTTCATATATAATTTTATCATTACCATGGTTCCATGAGCAGACATTTTCTTCAACTAATATACGATTCAATTGCACATCCTGTAGTTTATGTACCAGCGTAAAATGATATTCACACAATGCCTTCCATTCTGACTAATAAGAAATTCGCGGAATAAAAATAAGCGTCATATAGGCCGATATAGGCCTTACGTGTTTTCACATTCTACAAAAAAACACAAAACAAAATAAAACAAAAACACAAATACACATGCACACACACACACACACACACACAATGCGAAAAAGAATAGGTCACGTTTGTTGATATGTTTATTAGAATAACATTACCTTTGTTGACTGGCTTCCAATGCGCATTCCTGTCTTTTCTCGATTTGCTCCTGAGATCTATAAAAAAAAATTGATACAGTGGAATTAGAGATTCATTCTTTTTTCACGCGTAAACGTATATTGAAAGAGTAACGTCGGGTCATACAACGTATCTCATTGACTACCATGATTCATCGTAATATCCCGCGTTCCCTGTTAAAATGGAATCAATTGAGTTTTCACAAGTTAATTCCGAGACAAACTTGAGTTTTATTTATTCATTTATTTTTGGTGTCCTGTTCGGATCGCTTACAAAAACGTTCAATTCGAATTTTGATGACCCGAAAAAAGAAATGTATCGTGGCCTACCAATGAAAGGAAACATTTTTTTCGACACAGTTCTCCGATGGAACCGTCAAAATATAAACTGTTTAGAAGTTAGGTGGTCTGATTTCATTTTCAGAGGTCCCGAGAAACCACTAAAGTGCCACTTAAGATGTAGAGTATCCATAGCCTACTGAAAGTGTAAAAGGAAAAGACATTGGTTGCATTCATAACCGACAATCTATGAAAAATTATACACGCATTGTTCCCAGGATGAATCCCTTTTGAGAAAAAAAAATACATCTGAAGATTTTTTTTTTCTCAGAAGGGATTCATCCGGGGAACATAATCATAGCATCCTAAAAAGTTTTAGAACCTGACATCAAGCTGTTCTCACTGACTGTGATAACAAATTATGAAATGGAAATGGAATTATGCAACCTGCAAATCATCTTATAGCTTGTCAAATTACAAAATCTATTTCATATTTCCATTTATCATAACTTTCATATTCATTCAGTACTTCAAAGAAAAGGGCACATCAAAGCAAACAGCAATTCATCATGATGGATCTATGTACAACATGTACGATCTACATAGATGGACAAAACTGACACAGTGAATGAACAACCTACAGTCTTCTACGGCATATACGGTACATGTACAGTCTCAGTCAATTTAATAATAACAAACAGTAATTGAAAAGCTTTGAAAACAAAAGCAAACAAATCAAAATACAAATCAAAATACATATAAGACTTTAATTAAAAAAGTATATAGGATACTACGCAGAGAAAATTGAATGAAAATGATACGTAAACACACGCACATTATCATGATGCATCGGACCACTGAACCTCCGCCAAACGGCCAGCGTTAGTCGTTATGTTGCAGGTATTGTATACTTCATTTTTATGATTATGATATGACAGATTAATTACATCATAAGGATGAGCTATGTAATATGATGAAGAAACGGTTATTATAAATAGGGGCTACTCAAAGGTAGGGAAAAGAAAATGACACGACGAGGGTGCAATGCTGCCGCGCCATTGTGTTCCCCTGTTTCTGATACTACCTAGTAGTATACAGTGTAGATCATCCCCTTCCAAATCTCATGTAAACTATACTCGACAGAAATTATGATCACCCCTTCCCCCATTCTCTTCGGGCACATATTATTCACTTTTAGAATTAATAACGAATATTCCTTCATTTTTGACTGACGAATCTCCTTTTTGGAATAACGAGCCTTATTTCGTTTTCGGATCGATACACATAATCTTGAGAATACTATGGACGCTTCAGAATAAGGAAATTTATTTCATTTTCAGATCAACGAACACTCGGCACTAAGGGACCCTACTTCATTCTCGTTTGGCCGATTACCCCTTGCGAATTTCATTATTCAGAAATCTATTTTTCTGAACTTTTTACACGCATAAAACCTTGAAAATCAAGGTGAGAAAATAAAGTAATCAAGTCTTTTGTGGGTCATCCTACATACATCTTTTCTAGCAGGCACAGGATATTCTTCACGAGATAAACTTCAAGCTCTCACATCATGCACTTACGGATAAAGATGGGTCGGACTGACTAACTTCTACACTAAAATGCCTGTATACTCACTTTTTCACTCAGGACATCGCGAGCTGGGGTCGGTAGATCCAGGTGTCGCGTCGGTTCATTTCTACGGGATGAAGGCATCTTGTCCAGTTTCAATAATCGCGATCCCTTCGTTGTCCCCTACGCCTCATTTCGAAAGATTCTATATTCTTTTGCGAGATTTCTGGGTCGGAGACGTATGTACACCTCGTCTCGCAAAACCTAACTGTTTTAGTTGCTCTCGAGTCGGAATCCGTAGAGCTCTATACGCAGCATCACACCGAGGAAAAGAGACTATGTGCCCTCAAGTAAACAAACGGAACGACGCGACGGCTGATAGCGCAGTGCGATCACAGAACTCCACTCACACACGACGTGCATACAGGTCTGCAAATGTGCCATGAACCCCCATGATTACGCAATATTCCCTCGCCGCGCCGTCTCTCTCCCAAATTCACGGAGGTGAAAAGGTCAACCTCCCAGACCAAGCCGTGCGGTACACATCGCTCGCGTGTGCGGAAGATAACGGTTGAAAAAGCCCCAAGCCCAATGTAGTCAAATTCAAACGGTAGAGGGAGGTAAGGTCGTATCACGGGGGAAAGTGTGGGTCCCACACTTTTATCGGACGACGTATTTTTGCATTTCTCAGCCATTTCTAGACCAATTTTTGTCAAACAAACTTTGAATTCCCCATAAATTTCAATGCTCTTTCATATTTCATAAGTAGTTTCTCATTATCTTGCCAAAAAATTTCATCCCGACGTGCCATCATCAACCAAAACAGGACCTTCCCTTTAACTATGAAATATAAAAAAATGAAAAATTAATTTTTTTCTTTTATAGTTTTTAAAAGTAGATTATGCAGCAAGTAATGTGTGAACCAATTTTCAGGGCAATTGCGCGATCGACGGCCGAGATCTCGGGGGGGGGGGGGGGGGGGGGGGTTCGAATCAACCCTCCCACGGCCACAGAACAGGTCAAAAAGCCTGGCCTGGTTAGGGTTTTAAGGTGGAAACTTTGATATGATTAATGTTATTGTGAGGATTACCTGCTCAAGAAAAAAAGTATGTACATGTAAGCAGGGAATTTCAATCTTTCATTGTCTTGTGTAGTTCAGAAACAAAGTTTTCTGTCTCTATTTCTTTTTGACTGATAATGCCAACTCGGCAATAACCCCAAGAAATATTGTGAATAGCCACCCTACAAGCAGAGGGATGGTGGAGATTGAATGATCCCGTGTTTCACTCTGGTTGTTGTTACAGCTGTACCCGTTGTGGATTGCCCCCAACCTCCTCACCCTCCTGGGATTCCTCTTTCAATTGGCTCTCTTCCTCCTCCTGGCCTTCTATGACTGGGACTACTTCAGTAACAACAGGACCCTGACGGATTACCCCCCTGTCCCCAACTGGGTCTGGTTCGTTGCCTCGGCCTGCCAGTTCCTTGGCCACACCCTAGGTAGGAAGAAAGACGCCGTTTGAACAGACTCTGTTGGCACAGTGATTGCGGTCATTGCTCGTGGGGAGTTTGGAATTTTATTTTTTTCTTTATTTGTTTTCAAAACAGAAAGGAAACAATCTATTTACAGTTTGCATCTACCAGGTAAACTTTATTTTTCCCTTTTGTGTACCAACCAGTTGGAGATTTGTTTGTTTAATTTTTTTCATGATAGTATAGTAAAACCTTGTAATTGCATAACTTTCTCAGAATTGCATGTTAGAATTGTAAGTCTAGAGTTTTTGAAATTGCTACTCTTTTATTTTCCTGAAGTTTCAAACTCTATTTATCAAAGCCAAATGGAACATACAGTCGTGCTGACTTGGGCTTCAAGATTCTTGTGTCACAAGTATTTTTGAAAAGTTACTATATGATTAAACCGTTGAGGATGAGTCCTGAGTGTACCCCGGCAAGTGTCTATAGGAAATGCGTGTTGTAGTAAAATCAGCTCATCCTCAATGGGATAACTATGATTTATGTTAAGATTCAAAAAGCAGTAGACTTAATGCATTCATATGAATATAACATATCTTCTAGATGGCACTGATGGCAAGCAAGCGAGGCGCACTGGCTCCAGTACGCCATTGGGGGAGCTGTTCGACCATGGCAGCGACAGCATCCTGGCCACCCTCCTGCCCATCGGACTCTTCTCGATCTTCGGCAAGGGTCTGGAAGACTATGGCGGGACCTCCTGGATATTCTACGCTGTCCAGTGGCACATCATCACGGCTTTCTTCATGTCACACTGGGAGAAGTACTTGACTGGCGTCCTCTTTCTCCCTTGGAGCTACGACTTCAGCCAGCTTGTGAGTGGTGTTGAATTTTGAATGGGTGGATGGATGAATGAAGGAAGGAAGGAAGGAATGTATGAGTTTAATGAATGAAATTCATTCATTATACTCATACAGGTATCTATTCACTCATTCCTTCTTTCCTTGATTTAATGTGTGGGTTAGTTGATGAATGAATGAATCATTGAATGAAATTCATGAAATTCTTTCGTCAAGGTGTTTTCATTGCAACTGATTAACAAATTGCCCTACATCGACGTAAATAAGCACTGAATTGATCAGTGTTTAGTAGTAGCCATGGTGAAAAATCAAGGGCGTACATACTCGAGCGGGATTCGAACCTACGACCTCCTGATCACTGGACAGGCGTCATCTCCACTAGACCACCGTGCTTTCGCCCGACAGCAAGTGTTGGTTCTGATCCTTATGAATAAATTGTTGAGTTTGTTAATGAATAGATGATTCACCTGTATCCATTTTTTATATTGGGAAATGAGGCGATTTTCAGCATTGTGTGTGGAAATGAGCTGCTTGGCGGAGATCTGCGCAGTCTAAGTGCTTTTCTAGTTATTATTATTATCATCATCATCATCATCATCATCATCAGTAGTAGTAGTAGTAGTGGTCGTAACAGTAGTATATTTTATCATAGTCATTATCGTTCGTACATAATGATTTATATGACTGTTGATCTATTGGTTTATACAGTATGTGCTCCTATCCCAACAGGCTATTGCAGTGGTGTACTTCTTGACTGGTCTGTATGGATATGAGATTTGGAAAATCACTCTTCCCTATGGGTTTCAGTTCAACTATTTCTTCCTGAGCTTGGTTTGCAGTGAGTATTCGTTTAAAAATCTTTATCGATTCTTTCCAAGGAAGCGTTTCTTTCTCTTTCTTTTTTTTGTGTTTTATTTTCAAAGCCGCAGTATCATGGACAGACATTAGGAATGGACCACAGTGACAAAAGATAAGGTTTATGGAACAAACTCGGTGTTAGCTTTTACAGTTAAGTTGCACAACATGAGTTCACAAAGTTTTGGTGTGTTAGGCATATTATACAAGTAAGATGGTATCCCATGAAGAGCAGCTTTTATGATGTATTGTTGATTGCTACACTAGGCAGTGTTTCCCTAGAAAGGTGACAGTTTCTGAAGTGAAAATAGATCAAAGTATTGTCATGAAAATGGGATATTACCAGGTAGTAATTGTTTGCAGACTTGTGGGTCATGAGGTCAGAGGGCTAGGGTCAAAGGTCAAGTGAAAATGCTCAAATTCCCAAATACTTGCTCTTGTTAGCAATTGAGCCATCCATCCAAATGAAACCTAGTTCAAGAAAAGTGAACACTCAGCACATTTGTGACAAAAGTATGTCACTTCCGTTTTTTGCCAATTATGTGAAACGAGTCTGATATTGTCAAGACGTCCTGTATACCTACTACTGTAGGAGAACATATGCGATATGGTGGAGGCATACCAGTCGCCATAGCAGTATTTCTAGTTTATAAGATGATGTTCTGATCACTGACTATGATTCACTCCCACGATGGAACAGACGCCAATTCATACTTCTGCTTGTTTGCCAAAATGGCATTTGGTAAGACTTTCACCGTATGTTTTGTCAGGCTTGGTGCGTATGTAGGTACAGTAGTTAGGTGGTAAGAATCTACAGCTTTTGCTGCAGGATTAACTTGTGATGGTACTGGTAAAGTCTTTGTGTCATACACAGGTCCCTGCAAATGTTACTTGGTGTCAGCCTTGATCTTTCGCTTTCAGGGAGAGTGAGGATTTATTCTCTTATTGCTTTATAATCCTATCCTCTTTATGCTTCTCAATGAATGTACGGTTTTGGGGATGATCTGTTAGTTTTGAATATAGGAAGGTAAGGTGTCATATTAACTGTGTGTGTGTGTGCAACATTTGCACAAAATCACACTTAAACCAAGTAGGAAGATGCCGCGGTACATTAAAGCATCATGATGAAAGCTTTTGACACAAAGTTTGCATGACAGCAAAGCGGGCAGTGTTCTCTACATCGTTGCTGTGATGCATTTCCGGGATAAACACCACTACAAAAAGTTACATGGCAGTGAAAACAATGTTTTCCTTATAAATGCATTTGCTCATTTATTGCAAAATAATGTGGCGCACAGATGATTAATAAACAATAATAATTTACATTCTCGCATAGAGCATATCACTGTGAGAGTCTCAGTGTCCTCAGACACTAAAAGGAAAAATAAAAAGAAAAAAAAGTTTTTTTTTTGTGTGTTTTTTTTTTTTTTAAAGGCATGTTTGTATGATTTTCTAAATTTGGTGTTCAAATGTGACTTCTGGTCCTGACCGCTCATTTTTACTCTTTACCACTGTGGGAATAAAGTGTAATTCTACTGATTTACATTGCACAGGGGACTCCTATAATAACGATGTCCTCGGGACTAGCAGCTTTCTTGCGTTATTTAGTCCTTTTGGTATAGCTGAACGGATAACTTTGTAAAAATATGTAGATAATAATTTTTGGACTTGAATTTTTACTTCATTGCTTCAAGAATTTTGTTATAACGGGAGTGGACTGTTTCTCAACAATAAAACACAATGTGTATACACTGTAGATGTGATGTAGATAATCATTTTGGACCTGAATTTTTACATTTGTCACTGTTACAACAACTTACTGGTCATCATTGATTTATGAAAAGATACAAACACACACACAAAATGTATGCTCCAGCATAAACCAAATTCAGTCTCAAGAACAGAAAATTATGTCTTTAAGGTTTCAGCTCCTGCTTTTTATGCAGCAATTGAGCTAAATGCCAATTACAATTAAGAAGGTGTTAGTGGAGCAATTGGAATGTGTAAAGTGTGGGATTTTCTGTGAAAATGCATGGAGGAGGTAATGCTTTATGCCACTTTGTGTCTTTAGCAGTGCATGTACCATAGATGTAGGAAAAGCAGTAGTGAATAGGTTATCTCTTCTTAGGAATATTTCTGCATGGTATTGACTACAAAGATGCCGTTTATACTTTTGCATATGCCATAAAGTTCCACAGATTTGATAATTTTTTGAAATGGGACTTATTTTTCATTAATTTTGCATAAGATAATTTTGTGAGTGGTTGAATTTGCCATCAAGAACCACATTGATACAGAGTTAGAGACAAGTATTATGACTTTTCAAAGGAAATTGTTAGCAATATGTCACCTTGAGGGGAACATCAGTATTCAGCATCAGTATTCAGTAATATGGGGTCAACTTTTTCGCAAGCTGTAAATTTGGGTAATATCAGTTGAGTCGCAAAATTCACGAAGACACAAAAACACTGAACTATACTGCATATATACAGGCATGATGCTTTAATGGTTTGATCTCAGGTGAACTACATATCAGGGGTACAGGATATCAGGGGTATGCGTAGAGTGAAGGTGAGGCTCTACCTTTAGTCATATGTTAGTTTTTAAAAAAAGCAACTTTGGAAGCATGTGCCATTTGGCATTGTGCATTTGTAAAATAGAAAAGTCAGCTGTTGATTAGAGTGTAACTGATGTAAGAGGTATTACGGTGGACAACTGTTTACACCAAGTTTCTCTTCATGTTATTGTAAAAATATATTGTGATCTGTGTTGGGATATGTTGTTGTTTTGTTTGTATTGGAGCCCTGCCGGGTGGGCAATTTGCTAAAAAACAGAAAAGAAAAAAAGTATGATTCATTAATCTAATTACTTACATTTAAATACAAAACGTACAATACTTTATTTCAACTATAACTAACATTTATTATATTTAGAATTAATACTTACACGTCAAATGATCACAGGAAATAAAGTGGATAGGTTTTATGGAAAAAACAGATCTTGCCTGCCGACCCCTGTACCGGAGTACAAGGTTGTGTTGGGATGCGTTATGTTTCACTCTGACTTTAACCCTTACTGAACGTTGTTCGCTGATTGGCCTGCTTGCTGGGGTACTTTCTATTGGCACAAATGTCTGGAAATTATACAACACCTATTTAGAATGTAGCTATCTGATTGGTCGATTGCCCATCATGTGACATTGGGTGAAAGGTTCCATTGCACGCTCTGGCTGTCTCAGCAGTGCAATTTTGGTTGACCAAAATGTTCCATTGCACGTGCTCTGATGTCACAATAAACAAACATGTGCCGCACGCACTCATCAATTACAAGCGCGCTTACAAGCGCGTAGTTTTGTCACTCGTTTTTGTAAACAACTTCGTTTCGCGCATACGTACGTACACATGTACATACACGGTGACTGCGACTGTATGGCTACTCATTCGTCTTTCACGGAAAATGGTTGCCATTTCTGTGCTAAATTCAAGAATCTGTGAGTACCAAATCTGTTGACATTTGAGGTGTTGTATAAAACAAATAGTGTATGGTCTTTACTCGTGCAATGGAACCAGATTTCGCACTCGGTGAAAGATGAGGCACACTATTCAACTGGGCTTTGCCTCGTTGAATAGAGCGCCTCTATCTTTCACCTCGTGCAAAATCTTGTACCATTGCACTCGTGACCATTCACTATTTGTATACTAACTGTCAATCAGTTAAGAGATTACCTAATTCCGCCAATCCCTATTGTGACACCATAGCCAGCCTGTTGGACTGTGGCCATTGCTTAATGCTACACCTACATAGGTGGGCTTGCTACTGGTATCTAAAACTACATCACGTTTGGATGGATTGCTAAACGCTGAGGAAATAGCTTAAAAGGATTAAACTACATGGACATTTACATGAAGGGTCAGGTCTAAATTTTGTAGTAGAGCAACTACTGAGCAATAGTGACAGGTATGGATGAGAACCATTTGTGGTGCTGAATTAGCTATAAAAGCACATTTTTCTTTTTCGCCCAATGTTTGAATGCATGAATCAGTGGGTAAGTGTTGAGGTGATGACATCATCACCTGTATGTGTGTGTGTGTGTGTGTTTGTTATCAATGAATACAGGAGAATGGGATATTCTTTTGCGAAAAATATTTTAAGATGTTCATTTAGAGCATCGTATGTTGAGAATTTCTAGATCAAGGTGATATTATTTCATTGTTTCTTCTTTTTTTTTTGTTTCTTTCGTACCTGAAAGTGACTTATTAAAGGGGGGGGGGGGGGGGTGGTAAGGCAAAGGACAAAATGTCAGATGGTCCACAAACAAAAGGGTAGGCAATAAAAAAAAACCAAAACAAAGCGCTGGCTATGAAGTGAAGTTACTTTATGTCTGTCCATCCTGCCGTTGATTGCTCCTGAAAGAATTCCTAATGATGGGAACTTCCTTCACAAATCAGAGAGCTCATTGTCAACTCGCTAATCGGGCAGGTCAATGTCTTTCCATCAAGATAATTGTCACCTATCAATAAGACATGTGACAGCCAAGGCAATGGACCCATCAAATCCCGGCAAAATTTTTGATCCTGAATTTTTTTTTAAAATCCAGATTCCAGGCAGATTCTGGCCCTTTTAGGATTAAAGAAAGAACAAACCCCCTTTAGATAAGAACTACTGTTATACTGTATGTTATCTCATGATTCTTTGTGTTTACTAATGTGCAGCATCAACTTTCCATAAAGATAATGCACACATGTGACATTGCCTTTGTATGACAATTTTTGATGTGGAACGTGATATATCCCTGTGTCATCAGCAAGGTTATCCTTATAGATCTTGTGGAAGTTTCCTTTATATCTTTACTACATAGAAAGCACAAAGCTGACACGAGATCAATTTTGCACACACACATTTAGCATGATAATTTACTATCAGGACCACACTCGCATCCAGGAGAAGAACATCCGTATCACCAAGATCCTGGAGGACCTGTCCAGCTCGGAGGAGATTTGGCAGCCAGTGATGGACGCTGATGAGAGGCCTGAGAAACTGCTGACCGTTGAGGATTCTGAGGTGAGTCCTTTCATCTTTCATGCTTCACTCACCTTGGATGGAATTATGCAATCAAAACTTACAAAACAGAACAAATCAAAAAAAGACAAATTGAATTACTTGTTTGTTTTGGGTTTATGAGTGTACTTGTCCTAGATACTATGGGTAATGCAATGCTAAAAGCTTCTCCACCTACCAGCTCCTTCAAGTATAATTCCTTTACCAGTATCCAATATTTTGTTGCAAAAATTGTCTCTGACAATCCTCATAGGTAAACATTTAGGTTCATCTGTAAACGTTTTGTTGAGAACATACTGTACAGTTAACAGGCCTAAGAAGCAAACACTGCTCAAATCAGTAATAAAGCAGGATATAATTCAAGGATTTTGGTTTGTTTGATTTTTCAAGTCTTACTTGCTGATGAAGTCCTCACTCAGGCCATATTTGGCTTGAACTCTCAAGTGCAAATATACAGAGTGGTACAAAATTTAAAAAAAGCAAAGGCTTGTCAGGAATAGTGCTAGATGGCCTCAATTTAAAGCCCAAACAAAGTTCTGGTACGCTTGCAAAAGTTGTCAAATTTCGCTCCCAAATGTGAACGTATGCTTAGGAAATGTGCAGGATAACGATGTTATTACAAGATATTCGATGGGTAACGACGAAAATGCGAAATATTAACCAAAAAGGTTCAGTCTCAGTACTTACCCGAACGGGGTCAGGCTAAACTTGGACTCGGGGATAACTCGGCTTCGCTTTGACGGCGGGATGAGTGGTAATGGTTGTCCCTCTGATTGTACAGTGTTGTCCTATGGGAGCGGCCTGTATAAACTAGCGTTTCGTGTTCTAGCTACTCGCAGTAATGGTCCGAGTTGTTACAACGCGCGCATCAAAAACCTCTTTTGCGCGCATGCAAAATTAGTGTGCGCCTATCAAGCACCTCTAAAACAATCAAAGGCGCTTGATAAACAACAACAAAAACTCCAAAGACCGCACGTCTCAGCAACTGAGGACCGCGCGCTGTCATTTTTGTTTTGTTTTGTACAGTATTACGTTAGCAGGCACTTTCCTGTCCATTCAGTTAAGCCTCATTTGGTATTTAATGCAGTGGCCAGTAGAATGTGGCGATCACTTACTGTGTGTGAATTGTCTGAAGTAGGGTCGAATTTTTCCCGAGACCGAGTTAGTCTGGAGCCTTGTGGAATAAAAGTCGGTTTTCCTACTATTATCATTTTTCTCAAAATACTCCAAACCGACTCATCATTCCGGCAAACCGCGTCAGCCAGGTAAGTTTCTTAGTGGACTCTTTCGATATATTGCAAGCAAAAATGAAATGGTGCTAGACGGGTTCTCAAGCACTTACCGAAACTTAGTTTTCACTTTAAGTGCAAGATACCGTTGCTTGATGTCATGTATCCTGCAGTCTGTTTCATTATCATTATCTTTAGCCTTTTGCTTTCAACCTTTCTCGACCAAGGTGACGGTGGAAAAGTTCGTCAGCGCCGAGCAGAAGGCCAAGATGGAGGAGGAGGCCCAGCTGGAAGAGGAGCGTAAGCGGCTGGCCAAGGGAGACAATGCCCGAGAGAGGGCACTAGACATGATGATGGGTGGCGTCCTCGAGATCAAGAAGGAGGATGAGCTGAAGAAGGTGAGTACTGTATAAGCCGAATACTTTGCGAGGTTTTTATTTTCGTGAATTTCACGAGTCAGCTGCTATTCGCAAAATTAAAAACATACAAAAATATTGACTCTGATCCTGATATGAATGTGACGTATGCTGACACATTTCTCCATTCAGTACAGGACTCCACGATCGCGAATTTAACCACTCACGAAATTGTTGGGAAGTCCCTATTCGGGAAAATTTAGACTCGTGAAATATATGGTGTAAACAGTAATTGATGTTGGGAAGGTATGACGTTATTCCAGAGCTGCCAACCAGTATACATCTCTTGGCATCATTCTATGCATGCATATTGAAAAGAATGGCAAACTGCTTTTAAGCAAGATGAGACTTTGCAGGTTGAGGTTGGAAGAGTTAACAATGTCCCACACTAAAGAAAAAAAAAGAATAGATATGTATTTTATATAATGATATAAACCTACAGTTGACAGTAAACACAAAATAAATGCAGTTTCTGTGATGGTGGTTATCATACCTTACATTTCTTGCAGTCCATACTATAATCTTTCAATTTCTTAAGTGTAGTCATGAACTCCAGACATTTTTTGTTTTAAAATTATGTCATTTCATGATGTGTGTAACGCATGTACAATTTAACCTTTGGTTGCCATGTATGACTTATACGCCTTTCATATTTCATCAAAGTAAGATGATATGATTAAACGGGTCTAGGGCAATTACCTCCTTGGCAATTACCCCAGACCCTTCCCATAATCCTAACCCTAATCCTAATCCTGAACCTAATCCTAACCCTTACCCAAACTTTAATCCTAAACCTAACCCTAACCCTAATCTTTACTCTAACCTTCGACCTTATCACTAACCAGTATTCAATTCAATTCAATTCAATTCATGCTTTATTTCATTTTTCGAAAAGAACATAAACATTTCACTTTCTTTGGTAACAGAGAATAAGGTTGCATAGTCAAAACAGCCAGGGGGTAATTGCCCTCTAGAGGTAGTTGCCCTGATACAGATCAATCATTAGCAAAATGATTAAATCTCTTGGATTGTTGAGTTTGTATAACCCTTGATATCTTGTCTTTACAGGACATCCCCGTACCCATCTTCATGGCAGTGAAGGGAATGGATGAATGGAGTGATGAGGAGAAGAAGCAGGCTGCAGAGTACGAGAGAAAGGTCAAGGAACTTAACGAGGAGAGAGAGAAGTACAAGAAGGTCAGTCAGATTCAGGGTCCTTTTGATATTCTTCTTTTTAACTGTTTTCCCTTCTTGAAACCCTGGTCTGTATATGAAGATTATTCAAGACACTTTACTAATTCGTTCATGTAGCCAAATAAGTATAACACTTTCTAGTTATTTCACAGATCAATCTGTGAACAAAGTGTAATTGTTGGGGCCATAGTATATTTGGCATTGCATACATAGAGTGAAATTCACATTGAAGAGAGAAAAAAAAAAACAACCATAACATAAAGATAACCATGCTACATCAAAAATGTAGAGCGTCCTGGAAAACATGGCATGAACTGTGCTTGAACTGTTGCTTAGTTTCTTTAATTTATCAACAAACTCTGAAAGTGGACTTATAAAGCACTTACGAAAGTAAGGAGCCCAACTAAAACAAGTTTTGTTTTGCTATCAAGCACATGAAGTAAACATGTCATCATTGCCTGTAATAATCATCAGCATTGAAGGACAGAAGACTACCTAAAGGAGAACAAGAAAAAGCACAAGTTAAGGATTACTGGTAAACTCTTTATGAAGTTAAAGTTGCTTCAATCTGAGGGAGCACACACAAGACAAAAATCTTCATGCTTTGCTCTTGAGAGTATGAGATTGTAGGGAGGACTTGTCTAATTAGCAAATGTGTTGTTTCTTTTTTATCCCACCAGACCTTGGAGGCAGAGCTGAAGAAGCTCCAGACCATCATTGCAGACACCACATCAAACTTTGACGAGAAACTCATGGCTCTGTTTGCTAAGAAGGTCAAGACAGAGATTGCTCTCTTCCAGGTATGTTCAGCTTCTCTCTACTAGAGTCGGTTCCATGACATTTTGCTCCTGCGATGATTGCTGCCATGAAATATCTGCATGCTAAGCCAAACATATATTCTACTCCCAAACATAGCCCTAACCCTAATCCAAATCTCCATACGAAACTAAACCTAAAACCCTATCACAATCGTATCCCAAACCCTAAGTCCTTGGAGAAAATAAGACCAGAGCAGTCGTCGTAGGAGCAAATGCCGTGTCACCACGAGAGCCATAGTACTAGTTGTAGGCTTTTCACTCTCACTATCTAGACACTGAATGAATCAGGAATTTGAACTCACAGGTTACAGTAGATGAGAAATTCATGGCTCTCAAACAACAGAAATAATTTGATAGTTGCTAGATATATTGCTTTGGTTGACATAAGTCTTCCTTTTATTTTTGCACCCTCAAACCTGGCTCATTGTAATTGTTTTACAGTGAAAGGTGCTGGTGGAAAAGAACAGCTGGTACTATTTTGTAGCCTCCTTTTTTTCTTTTCTCACATGCGAAATGTCACTCAGAACCAGCTTATTGTCAGTTGTCAGTGAAAGGTGATCCTATTAAAGAACAGCTAGATAGAGAGGGAAAGAGGGACAGGGGAAGAAAACATGTCTTGGATGACCAGTCTAAATGCATGGGTAGCAGACAGAGGTGTAGGACATCAAGATGTAAAGCTGATTGAAAGGCTACAAACAGATTTATGGCACACCATGATTGCATACATCTCTGGATACAGCACCTAGAGGGAGAGAGTGTGTGTGTGCGTGTGTGTGATGATTACAGATCATAGAGTAAGCGTTGATGCTGATTGTGATCATTACAATATTCGTGCAAATGAAGAAAACATTGACACACTCCTACAACAATTGCTCTGATTTTTTTTCTCCATGGACTTAGGGTTAGGATTAGGATTGTGAGAGGGTTTTAGATTTATTTTGATGTGAGGATTAAGATTAGGGTTAGGGTTATGTTTGTGAGTAGGTTTTACGTTTGGCTTTGCTTGCAGAAATTTCATGGGAGCAATTGTCGCAGGAGCAAATGTCATGAAACCTCTGGATATGGTGCCTGGAGAGAGAGAGAGTGAAGAGTGATAACATGATGCTGATTGAAATAGTTGCAGTTTCTGGCAAATAAAGAAATCCACTGCTACAGGGTTAGGCAATGAGATGTCTTACCACCACTGTTCTCCCCTGCCCTGCCCTGCCCTGTCTGGGACACACCTTGTAGGAGGAGCTGAAGATCCAGCGACTGAGCCGTGTCCTCATGATTGAAGATGAGTTGGATGCCAGGGAGGAGGAGCTCACCAGACTACTCAATGTCAAGAAGGCACTCAAAGTAAGACACGGACTCACATCATACCTATCTATCTATCTATCTATCTATCTATCTATCTATCTATCTATCTATCTATCTATCTATCTATCTATCTATCTATCTATATATTTATCAACTCATTCATCTATCTGTATATCTATCTATCTGTATATTTATTTGTCTTATCAATTCATGTATCTGCCTATCTATCTATCTATTTGTCTATCTATCTATCTATCTATCTATCTATCTATCTATCTATCTATCTATATATTTATCAACTCATTCATCTATCTGTATATCTATCTATGTGTATATTTATTTGTCTTATCAATTCATGTATCTGTCTATCTATCTATCTATCTATCTATCTATCTATCTATCTATCTATTTGTCTATCTATCTGTCTGTCTGTCTATCTATCTATTTATCTATCTATTTATCCATCTATTCATTGGCTAATTATGTGTCTGTCCATATATCTACATGTATATATCTTTATATACACATATATAAGGAGAAAGAGAAAGACTGAATGGCAAGAAGGCACTCAAAGTAAAACAAAGACTCTGTGTATCAAACTCTCAATATATCTGTCCATCTATCTGTATATTCAACCGTACACACTGGCACTAGTCCAGTGGTCCCTGACCAGTAAGAATCACTGTCAGACCAATAACATTTCAGGAATGGACCAGTTAAACATGGAAATACTGGGCACCAAAGACAACATACTGGTCTGACAGACAGGTTGGACCAGTAGAAAAAATGGGTTAGTGTGCAGCCCTAGGTGGTATATCATTATATAATTATATTCATGTCAGAGGAGAGAGCGACAGAGAGAAGGAAAATTATACTCGGGATAGACCAACAAAGGGAGTCATATCAAGGACAAATGGATGAATATAGATAGTGGCAGAAATGAATTAATTATTAGTGGAAAATTGAGCAGAGAAAATGGGATTCCATCGGGATTCGCACCCGAGACCTCCGGATGCTAGCCCGGTGCTCTACCGACTGAGCTATAGAAAGCCCTAGTTCAGTGTTCGTCCCAGAAACCCTAAAATTCAATGCTTGAAATTGTCCTAGAAATGAATTAAATACGAAAGGTGGAGGGAGACAGTGACAGAAAATCATGTGTACCGTCATAGCTAGAGTGATCAGTGCCATATATCAGTGTACATCACTTTGTCAAAAAAAGCATCTGAACAAAAACAAAAGAGAAGAAAAAGCAACTGTTGATTATTTTCCCTTGTAGAAAACCACCTCTGCAGGGTTAGGAATTGAGATGCATTTACAGTCTTTGTTTTTCATAAATTGATATGTACTCCCTAGCTGAGAGAACAAAGAGTGTAACTAGCAATGTTTTTAGGAGTATAGAATTTTTCTTCTTCATTCCAAGACAAAAACTGAGACCAGCTGAATACTTTCTAGTGGATATAACTCTGACTGCAAGTAAATTGAAACAAACATATTTCAATGGATTTTTTTTTCTTCCTAGGCAAAGAGTGTAACCAGCATGGCACAGGCCAAGAAAATGGTGGATCAGTATCGAGACACCTACGACATCCGGGTGGCTGAGGATAAGGTCATGGAGAAGAACTTCCGCAAGGAGTTCCCAGATGTCCACCCGGTGCTGGTTGACCAGCTATTCAAGCTGTACCGCCGCAGACCGAGGTCAGTTCACACTCACATGTGATCTGTCATGTTATTTGTCACATGGTCCGTCATGTGATCTAGCCTGTTTGGTGTGATGGAGTATATCTTGTGCACAAACTAGTACAGGGAATACTCATTTAATATAATGACCTTAAAGCAATGACAAGTACCTTGTTTCATCGGGTGTGTTACTCTGTCAGGGTACAGTAAAAAATACCAAGAGTTGGGACCTACAAAGTCACCTTGTTATAAGAGTTTTTTTTTTTTTTCATATTTAACCTCTTTATGAGGAGGTTCCACTGTAGTGACAAATTATGTATGTATTGTATCACAGTGCTTGTGATCCCTTTTGAGAATGGTTGCAAAAGATTGTGGTAAAACATTATGTAGTGACTAATCATTCAAACATGTTCCCATTTTTTAAGGGAAAACAGCAAATATTTCGAGTGAGTGATTGACACCAGATTTTACACAAGCCGTTACAAGTCATATGTCATATGCAGTAATTTTTTTTGACAGCAACTTGATTACATCTCCCTTTACAAATGTTCTCCCAGAGGGCAGAAGCATCCACGCAAGGGCTCAGCCGGGGGTGAAACGCCAGTCCAGGTAGCTGGCAACCCGTACGGAGAGCGCCCTCTATCGGCCCGTCAGCCCAGCACAATTACAGCCATGGTGAGAGCCCTGGACGAACTGAATGATGAGTCCCACATGCCGGAAGGCGTCGAGCCCCACGTCTGGGCACACATGTGCGACCTCCGCAAGGCCAAAGTCATCAGTGAGCAGGAGGTACGTGCCTGTGTAGTTTTCCTCATTTTATGTCAGTGCTGCAGAGTATATACGCACACCAAGCACTGAATGATACCCAATGTTACTCCTGCAGGACCTTGTTTCACTAACATGGGAACTATATCAAGCCAAATGAACCCAAAGTTGGGACTAATTCAGATCAGTTCTAGTTGGAAAGGAGACACAGACATTCATAATGTATTCTAGAATGCAGCAAGATAGGCACATGCTATTGTTCCCAAATGGCTAAGCTAAACAGTACCTAACCGCTGAGGACTAATAGACTCCCAAAAGTGTCCCGAAAATCAGTTGACTTGAACTTAGGATTGATTTTAGGGCCTAGTGAAACAGCCCCTTGGAGAGGCTTTCAGTGTTTTGTTAAGCTGTGAACAGCAGTAGGAAAAAAATCAGCATATTCTTGCTGATAGAAAATCTGCTATACAACTATAGTACAGTCAAACCTGCCTTAGCGGCCACCTGTCTATAGCGGCCACCTGTCTATAGCGGCCACTGAAAAATCCCCCCGAGAGAAAAGCCCTGTTAAAGACCCTGTGTATAGCGGCCACCTGTCTAATGCGGACAGCGGCCACAAATTTTGTTTCCCGCGGTAGATTTTAACCTGTCTATAGCGGCCACAGAGCCGGTAATTCAGCGTGTTTTTCTGATTTGTGGCCGTGCCAGACATTCATGGGCAACGTTCAGTGATCGCCACTGCTGCATTCATCACTTTTTCAGTCATAATAATGCACTAGTGTTCAGCTTTCTTCACGACTGTACAGATGCTACTGTGCAACAATTTCATAAACACCGGCATTGTTACGTGCATGAAACACATGTGTGTATATGTACGCATGTACATGTACATTAAATATACTTATCGATGTATCCAACAATGATATATGTACACGTATAGGCAATGCACATAAAGTTGTGTTACCTGTCTATAGCGGCCACTTTTTTCGTTACCCTTTGGTGGCCGCTATAGACAGGTTTGACTGTAATTGCGTTTTATATGGATTTCAATTTCCTCTTTGTATTGATGGAGATCATTCTCTGTTCTCCACTGTCACCACTTTAGAAAATGCAAGGGTATAAATGCATATGAACTTAATGCAGTGTGTATACGCATGTGTATATAGTGATAAGAATCCGCAAGGAGAAAGAAGATTACTCCATGAAATCCTAAATTCTGCTGAGCTTTTTATAAGGCGTATTATTTTTCATGTAGAGCTGATTTAATACCACTGATGTTGACTCTTCTTTTCTATCTCATCGTTATTATGCACAGTTCATGGTCAAGCTATCAAAGATGGATTTAATAATTTATCATCCTTTGAGAACCATAAAGAAACAAAATCACTTCCAGATTTACTATTTCTAGCACAAGTGACTTCCATTTCACCACAAGGTGGGTGTTGGGCATGGTATCATGTCTCCACAACACACTCATAACCCTGTTTTGTTAAACTTTTTATTTTGTTGTTGCTGTAGTTGAAGTTCATTTTTTGAGGTATGATCAAATCATTCACTGTGTGTACATAGAATAGTTCACATATACCGAGATTTGCAGTCAGAACTGACCAAGTAATACCTCCCTCTATGTCCACTCTAGGTCAAGGCCCACGCACTGACTCTAGCTGACATGAATGGCTTCTTACAGCGTCGACAGGAGGAGGATGAGAGACTAAAGAGTGAAATTGAAGATCTCATTGATGCACTCAACAGGTGAAGACTAGGCAGAATAAGACACAGAGCCTTCCATTCACTTTTGCATTGAATATTTCTATTTGTCATGACGTTCGGGCATATCCCAAATTATGGATACCACATCCTGATCATGGGTGTGTCTTAATTTCAATTTCTCTTCTTGTGAAACAGAAAGTAAATGTCTCTTGACACTTTCATCTCAGGTGTAGACATCTTTGAGTGTGTTTTGACGATTAGTCCAAATTTCATTAGATACGAAGCAAATTATTATACTACTGACTGGTACTGACAATCACTTGGCTGCGCTCTGCTGCATTGCCCGTGTATGACAAATGCATTGCAAGTAAAATTGATGTGTGCAGTTCAAATAGCTAGGAGCTTGTGTTGGCCTGAAGTCTTGTGAAGATGGCTTCTTTGAAGCTTAAACCATGTCACAATTTTATAAAACAAATAATGCACATCACCTGGATGGGCATTATTATTAAAAGTGTCCAACCTCCATAACTTTTGAGCGTGGCAAAACACACTATGCTTCACCTTTGTGTTTCCAACTGATCCAAAGTTACTATTGGGGGGATAATTCTTACCTAATGCCTTTTGTAATGTGCATTATTTGTATAATGTAGCACCTCTAGTCCTGTCTGCCCCTAAGCTGAGTGAATTGTTGTCACAACAGATTGCGAGAGGAGCGGCTGAGGTTCACCTGTAACCTTGAGGTGCAGCTGGTGCTGAAGCAGGGCCAGGTGGAGATAGACTGTGGCTCCTTCATCCCAGAGTATGGAGACAGCGTGCTCCTGCATCGCAGCGTAGTGGAGGATCTCAATGCTAGCATCAGGGTGAGTGCCACAGACACACACTGGTCTGACAATTAGAAGACAGCAATGCTTGCTACATCATTGAGCCATTGATGTAGACAAAGCCTAACTGCAAACTACTCAAATTCTACTGTGATACTCTAAAAGTATAAATTTTTGTGTGACTAATTTGTCACGCTTGGCCAGATAAGATGAGTTTTGCATGTATTTAATTCTGCGAAATCAAGACAACTACTGGAGCATATGGCAAGCAAAAATATTTGCATATGTTTCTGTTTTCGTGCTAGTTTCTGATTGCACAAAATACGTGAAAATTTCGGCACCAAGAAAATTTCCACTGTTACAGTACTTTTATATATCAAAGCTGAGTGTGAACCCCTGTCTTGCATTTCCATTTCGGCATTCTATAATTACTAGTGTTTTCATGCAATGTGATTTTCTGAATGTTTCTGCTTTTGTTAGTATTCCAATACAGATTACTTGCATCATAAGGCCATAATAGTCTGCTTTTACTAGTTATTCTCTTTGATATCAAATGCAAATGTTTTTGTTTGTTTATCTTTTAATCATAGCAACTTGGTGAACTGAAAATTACAGCAATGAAAGAGAGCAAGGACTTTCGAAAAGGCATCCACGTCTTAGAATGGTGAGTGCTCTTCAAATATTTGTCCCAGTCAAGATTTAGTTTGCAGGCACAAACCCTTGTTAGTCGCAGAGGAGTCTGCACCAAGACTACTACATGCACCCTGGCACTATCTCATAGACCCTGTGTTGTAGCTTCTCCCAACAGCAGCTGCAAGTGCCAGGATGGTGCCTGTAGAAGTCTTGGCGTAGACTCCATTACGAGCAACAAGGGTTTGTACCTGCAAACTAGTCAAGATCAATGGTGACTTTCTGTTTCATTTATTATTGCGAGAGCTCTGATGTTGTGTAGTCAGTATTGGGTCTGCCTTGCAATCAAATGGCTCAGGTTTGAATTTGAATTAGTCTAGCTGAGCAATGTCATGTAAAATTATGCCACCCCATCTAGTAAGAGGCCAAAACACTCTGTCCCTTGAATAGGACATTACGGGGAGGAACCATGTGTAAGACAGTCACAATTCACACACATAAAAGATCCCACTTTACTTTCTCTCGAAGAGTAAGGTCCTTTATACCTAGTGATCCCACACACCCACACAAGAAAAAGGGCAAATGATGCTAACCCCTTGTGGTTCACCCCAGGTGAACATCAACAGTCATCAAACAGTATCAACCAGGCACATTGTGCCATATGAAGAATATGATGATTCATAATTGCATATTCTCTCTCTTGGGGGAAAATATAAACCCCAGGGGGAATATCGTTTCATATTGCACCTCTAAAAAGGCAATATCTGTGTAACAGTGGGATTCGTGATCCTTGATTCTATGTGTTTGGGCATTAGCAATGGTGTCTATGTGTTTATGTGTGTGAGATAAGTGAGACCTTTGTTTCATCCTCCTTTTCTCGCCAGGGAGCATAAAAAGATGATCATGCAGATTGAGGATCTCCTGGACAAGGCGAAGACCATCCAGATACTGAAGGTCTCCAGAGAGCTCCAAGGGGTGAGTTATGTGTGGTCGGGTGGTTAGGGGATATTGAAGGTCTCCAGAGAGCTTCAAGGAGTGAGTTATATATGGTGGGGTATTTAAGGGATATTGAAGGTCTCCAGAGAGCTCCAAGGGATGAGCTATGTGTGGTGGGATGGTTAGGGAATATTGAAGGTCTCCAGAGAACTCAAGGGGTGAGTTTTGTATGGTGGAGTGGTTAGGGATATTGAAGGTCTCCAGAGAGCTCCAAGGGGTGAGTTATGTGTGGTGGGGTGGTTAGGGGATATTGAAGGTCTCCAGAGAGCTTCAAGGAGTGAGTTATGTGTGATGGGGTGGTTAGGGGATATTGAAGGTCTCCAGAGAGCTCCAAGGGATGAGTTATGTGTGGTGGGGTGGTTAAAGGATATTGAAGGTCTCCAGAGAGCTCCAAGGGGTGAGTTATGAGTGGTGGGGTGATTAGGGAATATTGAAGGTCTCCAGAGAGCTTCAAGGAATGAGTTATATATGGTGGGGTAATTAAGGGGTATTGAAGGTCTCCAGAGAACTCCAGGGGATGAGTTATGTGTGTTGGGGTGGTTAGGGAATATTGAAGGTCTCCAGAGAACTCCAAGGGGTGAGTTATGTGTGGTGGGATGGTTAGGGATATTAAAGGTCTCCAGAGAGCTCCAAGGGGCAAGTTATGTGTGGTGGGGTGGTTAGGGGATATTGAAGGCCTCCAGAGAGCTTCAAGGAGTGAGTTATATGTGGTGGGGTGGTTACGGGATACTGAAGGTCTCCAGAGAGCTCCAAGGGATGAATTATGAGTGATGGGGTGGTCATGCAGGGGATACTGCCACTGATCCTTTGCTGGACATTTCTGTGGTCTGTTCATGACTTGTATTGGTGGAGCATTTTCAACTTTCAGCCATGTAGAATTATTTCTTCCTTTCATACATAAGACAAATTATCTGCCATCTGCAGTTTTTATGGCATATATGACTTTGGTGTGTAAATATTCTTGGGATCTTTGATCGTTAGAATACTAGTATAAATCAATCAATCACAGACACCCAACAACAAAACATGTACAACATGCAACAAGCACAAATTGATCACAGATTTACCATTTCCAGATGACGAAGAAGTCTTTTTTTTTTTACCTACAAAATAAATGTCATGGGATATTAATTATTAGGGCCAGAATTAAGCTGTAACTGTGATGTCATTATGTAACCATAGCAACAGCTTCTCAGAGTTCATATCTTCTGGAGCTGTCGGAGATAAAAACAGAAATCTGGGTGAAATCCTCCATGTAAGATTTAGGAATTCTAAAGCATACAATGTACTTGCTAATTTGATAATCAAGTCAATTTTGCTTTTGTCTGAGGTGATAGTCAATATTGTAAAACAATGACATGCTTGTGCAATGCTAATTTCTTTTTGAACATTGAACCGTTTGGACGGATGTGTAATCTAATTATTTTTCATGAAGTGTATTCTGTACTAGATTATTTTGAAGCCAAAAAACAGAAGAACAAAATGTACATTACATCTGTGTGGATATTTACAACTCCTGATAATGCACAGTAGGCTAAGGCATGCAGGAGATACTGCTACAAAATTTTTTGGTTGTTTTTCATACCGAAAGGTTTGCATATATACATGACATGTGGTCTCAATCAGTCAATGAATTATTTGATTAAGCAGTTTGTTCAATTTTTCTTTCCTTGAAATTTATCAATAGGTGTATTCATTCACATATCTATTTATTTATTGGTTTACTTGTTTAAACTTATGCAGTGATAAATGAATATTATTGATGTGCATTATTATGAAGTGGTTGGGAGTGATTCTTCATGTCTTTTCATGTCCTTGTCAGGAGGCTGTTTGTAGTTTGTTGTTGTGCTTTTCAGGTTTCGGCAAATTCCTCTAAACAGCTACTAGAGTGCATAATGTGTACATGATACTGTGGTTTTCACAGTGAAATGTACCTTGGTTGGGTCATTTATTATGTGTGTATGATTATTACAGTGAGTTGATTTGTACGTGGAAAGCAGTTTCCAGTCTCCAGCTGTGTGTGTTTTTGGAAGTGTGTTACCTTGTACAGACACTGTGGTTATCACAGTGACAATGTATCTCGGTTGGCGCTCATGGATCATTATGGCCCGAATTCACGAAGGTGGTACAAATGAAACCATGGAGCGCCAAGTGTCGCACGGAATATTTCGTTACGAAATTGGTCATTTTGTCGACAAAATGACCGTTTCGATAGCAAAATTATCATTTCGTGGATGAAATGTTCATTTAGTTACAAAATGTTGTCATTTCGTTACAAAATAATCATTTCATTGACGTAATGACTGATTTCTTAACGAAATATTCCATGCGACACTTGGCGCTCCATGGTTTTTGTCCATGGTTTAAACCATGGTTTCATTTGTACCACCTTCGTGAATTCGGGCCAATGTGTTTATAATTGGTTTCATCATTACAGTGAGTTGATTTGAACGTGGAATGCAGCTCCCAGTCAACGACTAAGTGTGTTTTTGGAAGTGTGTTACCTTGTACAGACACTTTGGTTATCGCAGTGAAATGTACCTTGGTTGGGTTATTCAGTATGACTTTATTGTGTGTATAATTCCTTTCATTATTACAGCGAGTTGATTTGTACATAGAAGGCAGCTCCCAGTCAACAACTAAGTGTGTTTTTGGAAGTGTGTTACCTTGTACAGACACTGTGGTTATCACAGTGACAATGTACCTTTCCTGGTGGGCTTGGATGTATGTGTGTGTGTAAGTGTGCTTTTTTTGTTTGCATATATGTACTTCTTAACAGCTTTCCTGCCGACAACCAAGAGTGTTACTGTGTTCATGATGCTGTGGTTATATAAGGGAAGCATGCTGATAGTGTTAAAGGGACATAGTCCCGGTAGTGTAGAGGGCGCTGTTGATGATACTGCCGATCACCGTTAGCAGTGATACCAAGATTACCGAAGTTGAGCTGTCATCAAGAGTAAAGTGCATAGGTGTTGCTA
Source organism: Diadema antillarum (assembly GCF_040938485.1). Classification (NCBI taxonomy): domain Eukaryota; kingdom Metazoa; phylum Echinodermata; class Echinoidea; order Diadematoida; family Diadematidae; genus Diadema; species Diadema antillarum. The sequence goes on from NW_027270954.1 coordinate 2,762,318, forward strand.
AGTAACGTTGCCTTCGTTGTCTTCTCTGCGCATCGCGCAGTCTGTAGTAATGCCAGGGTGCGTGCATGTGTGCTTGTTATTATGACATCACAAAAGAAGTTTGCTAAAGCTGTCATCCCCCTCAGCTGAATCATGAGCCGAACTGTGATCGGACCACTGACTACAGTGAATCGGACTTCTTCGGACTCGGGAAAGTGGGCCAAAGCGTAAGCGCTAAAGAGGAGTCGATAGCATAGGTCTCTATAGGAAACTTGCGCCGTGCGCCCGCGTACGCATTTGACTAAAACACCGGGACCATGCACCTTTAACCTGGTCTGCATTTCTCCAAGAAGCTCCAAGGCTCCCAAACAAGATTCTTTTTGCCCTTCGAAAAAGAATGGACAGGTTGGCAATCCGCCTGTGCAAAAGCAGTCAAGTAGTACATGTATCTCCTTTTCACTGTTAACTGCATGTACCATCAAACAATGGGAAATATCGATTGGACGTGAGATTATGCTTAGAGCATGTGCTGATGGGTTTGCAAACTCTTTTGTAATACACTATAAGGACACCCAACTTGGGTTAGAGAAAGTCAAAATCTGGTGACCTCAGCCTTGATTTCTATGTACATCTTCATATGAGTTTTATGGCAAATCAAGCACACTACTGTGTTGAAAAATGTAAACCAGACAAAAAAGTACACAGTTTTGAAACAGAAAAAGAACAAATATTGATGGAAGGAAATGTAATCTTTCTATCAAAGTTATTTGTCTGGTCTGCATAACACAAATAAACATGAATTTCAGCCCAAAGTGCAGACACTATTGTCTACATTTTGTGAACCTGGCATACCAGGTTCCTGTAAGGAACATATTTATTGTAAACGTATCATGTGAATGTGTGTGTCTATTTGTAATATTTACGTGATTCTTTTTTAAACAAAACTCATTAAAAAAGAAATGTAATGATTTTTTTATTTTATTTTGCTCAATTAAGAGAATATGTTGAGTTCACATGTGTGGTCTAAAATCGACTGTGACGAATTGCTTAACTCTTTATGTGCCATGGTGGAAACCCCCTGTGTGCCACGTTATTTTGAGACACGAAGGTAGTCATGCTTTGAAAAAGAATTCTGTTTTTCCAATTTGTATAACTTCTACAAATTTCTGTTAAGATGGGCGTAATAGTAGGCAAAGTTAAAGAGGAATGCCAAGCTTTGTTTCGATATAGATTGTATGCCAACTCTATTTTCAATTTTTTTTCTTTTAATGACCAGTTGCTACATTACTATAAAGGCATGACTTTTGCACATTAAACCGTGACAGAAACATAGAATGTGCGAGTAAATCTAGTTGGGAACATCGCTTGATAGTCGATCACCACATAGAATGCAAGCCGTATATGAGAGGAACAAAAGCACGAGAAACGCTTTCATTGTGCCGCGGGATTAGCAGTTTATAGATCGGTCTTGGCGGCTTTGTTTGTTGAGCAGAATATGCGAAGTTGGCACGCCGTCGACTGAGTCGGAGGTGCGAACGTGGCACATAAAGAGTTAATAAGCATAATTACTTACAACTGAAAAAAAGTCTCTAATGGTATAGTGCAATAGACAGAGTAGGGTGAAATGTAAATTCCAGTAAAAAAAATTGACAATTTGGTATATCTATGAAATGTATTTCACAAGTAGTAGTGCTGTGTGGTCCTAAAAATTATCAGTACATGTCAGCTTGTCTGTTTTTTCTCCTTGGTGTTGGGTGTCTTTTAATTTTTATGCCTCCGCCACGAAGTGGTGCCGGAGGCATTATGTTTTCGGGTTGTCCGTCCGTCCGTACATACGTCCGTACGTCCGTACGTCTGTACGTCCGTCCGTCCGCTTTCGTTTACGCGATAACTTGAGTAATATTTTCTGGAATTTTACCAAACTTGGTCCAAGTATGAAGTATGATGGGGCAATTATTTGATTAGATTTTGGGTGAAATCGGCTAAAGGTCAGAGGTCAAAGGTCAAGGTCAAATAATGAAATTGTATCCGTTTACGCGATAACTCGAGACTGGATAGAGTGAATTTTACCAAACTTTGTTGGAGGATGATGTATGATGGGACAATTACTTGATTAGTTTTTCAGTGAAATCGGACAGAGGTCATAGGTCAAAGATCAAGGTCAAATCCTAAAATTTATCTGTTTACGTGATAACTCAAAACTGGATGAAGCAGCTTTCACCAAACTTGGTCCAAGGATGATGTATGATGGGACAATTAGTTGATATGATTTTAGTGACATTGGCAAGAGGTCAAAGGTCAAAAGGTCAAGGTCAAATGCTACAAATGTTGCAATTTCCCCCATATCTATGCAATGCCCAAAGGTATTTTCTTGAAACTTGGTGTGGACATGTACTACTGCGTAAAGATTCCCCAGAGAGTTTCATGTCATAAGGTCAAAGGTCAAAAGGTCAAAGATTAGGTGAAAATGTTGCAATATCACTTTTCTCGCAAATGGTTCAATGTATCTTCGTGGAACTTGGTACATACGCATGTACTGTCTGGCAGGGATTATCTAGGGAATTTAGGGGTCATGGGTCAATAGTCAGGGGTCAAAGGTCAAGGTCAACTCAAAATTTTACTATTTCCCTCATATACTAGTTTATATGCAATGCTTGCATTATTAGTTTCAAAACTTATTACATGCATTACCTAATGGAGATTCTCTTGGAAATTTCCAGCCAGAAGGTCAAAGGTCAAAGGTTAAGGGTCAAAGGCCAGGTTTCATTGCCCCCCCCCAAAAAAAAAAAAAAAATCCATTTTGTACCGTCATTACACTCTTTCTTCATACCTTGGAAATTACTCAGTGCATAAACTTATAAAAAGGTCTGTCAGAATTCAAGTAAAAATTCTCAATTCTCCAAATATGTGTACCTGCACTCTTAGAAAATTAAAGCAAACCCAGTTCAAGACATTTCTGACAAACCTGTCATTTCAATATTTTGCCAGTTACGTGAAACTGTCATGGATCACACATTGTGAAGACATTGTACTATACGCCTATTGGGAGAATCATGCATTATGGCGGAGGCATCAGTCGCCATAGCGACATTTCTAGTTTTCTCCATCACACTACTCTCTTTTAAGTCAATTGTATGGTTGAACAAGGTTTTTAACTCAGGCGTACAGTCGACTGTGGCATCTGTGTGTGAGTTTGTGTGTCTTCTTCTTCCTTTTTTTTAATCAAACAACATGGTCTGGGAAAGGATGTTCCCAAACTAGGGGCTTGGATTATTTACCGGCTGAATGTGCTTGAACTCTGTTACCATTGTGTTTCAAATTTGTATCTTTTTTTTCCCCTCCAAAATGCGTTCTTTGTTTTAAGCAGCATGTGACTTCCAATAAGAAAGGTGTAAGTAAGAGTGGTGTGAAAAAAAAGTGTTGACATGTGACCTCTGCAAGTGATCACAAGTGAGGAGTTCTTTGTTGTTTCAACAAGCACTTTTTTTTTTGACAGAGAAGAAATGAATTCGTGACTTCCTTTTTGAGAAGTGCTGTACGTTTTCTGTGTTGTCACCATATAAAATGAATATGAGGATAATTCTCTAAGTTTGTGGCAAGCATGCATAAGTTTAGGTTCGATTCATATTCACTCAGTGAACAGTCAGCATGATACAGATAAGCTTTAATACTGGATTATGTCATTCAAGGGCTGATATTCAGTTGATAGTCCATGAAATATACCAATAAATATATGTATACTTCTGAGTAAACATGGAGAATTTGAATGGAGCAGTAGTGTGAGAGGTTGTAGTCCTGAGATAAAACAAAGGAAAGGCCTGTTGTATTTTGCAAATTCCTGGTTTGCTGATGAGTGAATACTTTGATTGTGTCAGACACGCCTGTTTCATTTTTGTGTTGAAGTGTGTAATTGTAAAGTATTGAAATATCAAATGCATTTTTGTGTTGCAAGAATGTTGTGAATTTTTATTCAGTTTTATTCCTGATGCCCCCTTTGCAATCACTCTTTCATGAGAACGATCACAAAAGAGGTACGCACCACACACACACTGCTGTGTTACTATCCACACAAAGTTTCTTATAATTGCGTCATCAAATTGAATGTGTACTTACGCAACAATGAATAGATGTGACATCTTCGCCAGCTGCCAGTGGCTGGCCCAACATCGTAATAACTGACATTATACTCAATCAGAATAGAAGCCATCTTCAGCGGAGAATAATTGATGAACAGACAGTGGCTGGCAAAAGGATATCTCGAGTGTATTGTTTGTTGATTTGAATACATTATTAGTAATTGCATCCTTGAGCCCATAGTTCGTCTCATAATTATAACCTTGAGCTAGAAGACCCAGTCAGCCATGATAATTCAAGTCTCTTTGGTTATTTTACTTCTTTTAGTTCCTCCACAATGAAGACCAGGAAGGCAAGAAGCAGCAACAGATCCAGACTCTAGAACACACACTGGAAAACCAACGAGCAGTGAGTGTACAACCCTCTTTAATCCTTAGTGTTCTTTGAGTGCCGTTTGTTACAGAAAACCCCAAAGCATTGTACACACTGTCCAAAGTCCCTGGCACCGAAAGGATTAACATTGCTCTTCCCCAGGTTGTAGAAACAGATCGAATTACCAAGTAAACATACTGGACTCAATATGTGAAATGGAACTGTGCTGGTTGGAAAACAGTTTGTATCATACACATTTCCTCCGACCTTTGACCTATCATTGTGTGTATAGATGGCAAAGGAAATATGTTATGGGCAGTGGAGGTTGTGTCATAGCTCAGAATGTGTTTCATGGACACAAATTGCCTGCAAGAGAATTGCTCCTTTGACCTTTACATGGCTTTGAATAAATGCAATCTTCCTCCCTTTCTCATACACTGTACTTCCATGCTTTTATTCTCTTTTCATGCTTTGTCTTATGCCTCACCCCCCCCCCCATTTTGGACATATCAGTACTTCCATATTTTTCCTCCATCAATCTGTATCTGTATATCATTATCCATGTCTGTTTTCTTCACTGCTAGTCTCTCATCTCTGTCTTGTATCATGCAATTCTTTTCTTTTTTTGGTCATTCTTCTCTTTTGTATCTTTTTGTCCAATTTACTCTGTTTGTTCTGATATCTGTCAGTTTGTCACTTTTCTCTGGTTTTCTCTTGTTTCATCTTTCTTTTTTTTTTAGTATTCCATACCATCATCATTTCTGGATATTATTTTTCCCTCCTCCCCCCCCCCCCCCCCTCTCTCTCTTCCTTCTCTCATATTTCTGGGCCCTGTTGCATAAAAGTTGAGATCAAACACAAGTCAGAAAATCAAACATAAGTCAAGCTCTGAATACTCAGTTCTGATTGGCTGATACCCGCCTTATTTATGATTTTCTGATTGATGTTTGATTGCATTTTTCATTGCAACAAGGCCCTGGTTCACTGGGTATTAATATCATGCATTGGTATTGCTTTTGTATTTCTCTAGGTATCTCTCATAGAAATTGAGTATAAAGATAATTCTCAAGGAGTATGGCAAGCTTACATGAATTTAGTTAATTCATATTCAATCACTGAGCGGATAGCATGATACAAATAGGCTTACTGGGTTTTGTGTCATTCAAGTGATATGCCTGTGTCTCTGTATCAGTCTTCTTTGAGTAAGATCTGTAGTACCAGTACTGCATCCAGTTTTCAGTGTGTAAAATATTGAGTTTGTTTTGCCTCCCTCCCTAGCATCACGAGAAGACAGTGGAGGAGCGGCAGCAGAGCTTGACCAAGCTGAAACACACCATTCGCCAGAAGCAGCTGGACAACGCAACCCTTGACCGCGAGCTGGAGGAGATGACCGTCATGGTGTCGGAGAGGAAGCACATCAACAACGTCAATGGTAAGAAGTGTGACAAGTACACTGTGATGGTGGGATTAAAGGTAAAACATAGTTCTGGTATGCCTGCAGAATTGTCAAATTTCGCTCCAAAATGTACACATATGCCTAAGAAATGTGTAGAATAACACTGTAATAACAAGATATTCATTGGGTAATGATGAAAATGCAAAATATTAACCAAAAACGTTTGCCAGAGCCGCAATCTCAGAATGGGGTCAGGCTAACTCGGACTCGGGGACATCTCGGCCTCGCTTTGATGGTGGGGGCCGAGTTGTCCCTCCAAATTGTACAGTGTTGTACTATGGGAGCGCTTCGCATTCTGGCTGGTCGCAGTTATTGGCCAAGTTGATACAACATGCGCATCAAGGAACCTCTATGGCATGCATACAAAATGAATATGCGCCTATGTATAAAATTGCTGCTTGTAAATGCATGTCAATCTCTTTGCTGTGTGTAAATTGTCTGAAATAGGGCCAAGTTGTCCCTGAGACTGAGTTAGCCTGGCTCTTTCTGGAATAAAAGTTGGTTTACCGACTTCTAAATTTTTATGCCTGATGTTATGAAGTTTCCATAAACGTCCGACATATATATATATATATATATATATTTTAAAGGATTGATATAAATGCTATAATGATTGTGAGTGTTAAATATTATTATTGATACTGGCGCATTAATCTCATGGATGTTATATGTGTTGTATGTTCAATGTGTACCTGCAATTATCTAAAGAGATAATTGACCTGGTTATGTATAAACATTTTCTTGAATAAAGAAATGATTCATTAAAAAAAATACAATACTACAAAACAACTCATCATCCCGGTAAATCGCGTCAGCCAGGTAAGCTTCTGAGTAGACTCTTTTGATATATTGCAAGCAAATATGAAATGGTGCATGACAGGTTCTCAAACCCTTACCAGAACTATGTTTTCACTTTAATTGCTGTAGCCTCAAATGTATTGTTCCTTGGGGTCAGACGGCCAAATTCTTGAATTTACAAGATGACTCTACTATCATGCCTAAGGAGGTTGCTCACAGCCCATGTTCAGTGATATAAAGTGACAGAAAAATATTTGGTTGATCTTGGAAATGACATCAGTGCAATTGTGCAATATACTCTTTGCGTCACATGGGGAACATTTCATGAAAGGAATGTGCAGTATGATGGCTTCTTTCTTAAAAAAAAAGAAAAAGAAAAAGAAAGCTTTGATCCCAAATGGAGCACAGCTCACTTCAAAACCAGAACTGCTGCAAAATACATGTACTGTAAAACATATCTTCGCGGTGTGAAATTTTTACACGAATTGGAGCGGTGGTCATTTTTAGGGCATGAAATTTTTGCAAAGTGCCTCTGGCAATCAGTGCATATATTGCAGATAAGAACTTCATGTGCATAATTTTGTGAATTTTGGCTCTTGCGAAATTCACGACATTAAAATGCATGCAAATATTCCTCGTTTTACAGCATGTTGAATATAAAGTGGTATTCAGAGCTTTGCCAGTTGATGATGTGATGGACAGCATTTTTTCAGCCTCAGAAATTTTTTATTTCATACAAGGTGATTAAAGCGTTTAGTGACAGGCAACATAGACTGTAGTGTCTATCTTTTGTGACACTTGTTGTATTTCTCTTTTCTTCTCGCTGTTTTACTCCTTCTCGCTGTTTTACTCCCTCTAGCGGCAGCCAAAGCCAGCAGCAGCGGTTCCGAGAAACGCATGCAGGACATCGTACAGCGACGCAAGCTGGTTGACCTGGCTAAGGCTCAGGCCCAAGAAGTAGCCGTGCTTCGGGCCGAGGTGGAGCGGCTCCGCATGCGTACCTTCCCTGCCCTGGTGCAGGTGGAACGGTAGACAGAAGAAGCAGAAGAAGAGAAGTGCTTACCAATCGGCTTTTGTACCTCTTCTTTCTCTTCATTTGGTCCACTCATCATCCAAATTTCCTGATTTGCTGAAAGTCTGTGCGATAGTCTTGTGTCAGACAAAGCCTAAAGTTATATAAGACTTCTGAGTATACCCATCAGAACATGGACTGCATTCAAAACTTCTATTTGATTTCTAACACAACTGATCCCATACTGAGATGAAGAAACAAAGATATGAAGTCTTGAAGAAAGTCATAAGTCACACCTTTTAGTTTTCCAACACATCTGATATGCAATATGACATAATGACCCCATTTTATCAAGAGATAAAATTGATTTTAAATGCCTGTCACTAAACACTTTAATCTGGAGGAAATCACCTTGTGTGAAAGAAAAAATTACATTTCCTTAATTAATACACAGGCTGCCATAGACTTATGGTAGAAACCAATTTCATCATCAATTTTAGCTCTTCATAAAATAGGGCCCTGGTACATAAGGAATATTTTGCATATTTAGTGCAGTACCTTCCAGAATATGTATGATAGGAAACAGTATTAATGTCATGTAGTGATATCACTAATGATATTAGCCATGATGCAAGTAATGTACAATGTATGTTCAATTGATTGACTGTGAAACACAATTTTGTTTGGTTTACACCACAAGAACTACGGCAAGAAGAGACACTTTTGATAAAAGGTCCAATATTGTTGTTAATTTTTTGGTGAAATTGCGGTGATACTTGGATTTGTACAGAACTACTCACTCGCAGGAAATGAAGAAAACGGCAAGAGACCCATATGATGTATATCTTTACCTTCTGCTTTGCCACTGTTTCCATTCCATGACAGAAGTTTGTAACACTTTTGTTCCATCACTCAGTCTTTCTTGATAGATAAGTGCTCGCTCTGGTCCTTGCAAATTTTTAAAACCTTTCATGGCGTCAAGGGATTGACACACCCACCATGACACAAGTCTTGCATGAATTCTTTGCTGATTCAACTACACGTTGTACATGTACCAGTGACAATCTGCCGACACTACCAATACATATTTAGGTACAGAATTAATTTGTGATGGAAATACTCATTAGGGGAACACTGTAGTGTAAAAATTTTTCATCATTCCATACATCATTCAAAAGACACCTTGATGACTTTGCACATTCAACCCGATTTACCAATGATCCGTCCGTCCCAGTAGTGATTTCTTGATATGTTCATACTGTATAATTATGTGTATACCTGTATATATTATTCTGTGGTGGAGAAAGATCTATTGGCTAATGTTTTCCTATATGCTTGTAGAAACATTTCTGAATGTTACATGTGTGACTAAGATATTTAACAAATCTATTATGAATAGCTGTACAGTGTTTTATTTTATATGAAGTGATATCTAAGAATAAGATGGGTTCCGTTTTGTTTATGATTACCTTCATTCTTGGAATAAATGGATCGCTTTCCATAGCATCCATCCATGAAGAGTAGCAGTGACCATTTTCTTTTAAAAGTGCACACAAGATGTTTGAATGAATGATTGTCAACATAAATAGCATGTGTGTGTGTTTGTGTTGGTTGTTTGTGTGTATCTTGATGCACTCTATTGAGAGTAATTTACAAGGAGTTAGAATGGAGTACCTATTAGTAAGAGGCATGTTTGTAATTGATAAAAATGTCTCAATTTATGTCTGTGTTCACAAGATATTTATAGAAAAGATTGAAAGAACGCAGGTTGTTCATAGACAAGGTACATGTGTGTGTGTTTTTGTTGAAAACAAAGGAAAGAAAAGAGACACAGATGCTATACATTTGCAAACTTTTTCATGTTCAAAATTAAGTAGAATACAAGGTATGTGAGGACTTGCTTTTCTACATCTTTGCATACTACACAGACAAATCATATAACAAGCATTCTACGTTCATCTACTTCATCTAAAATGGTGACAAAAATTCAATGTCAAAGTCAACTTCTGTCGAAATGCTTACACATTTCTTGTTTCTTTGAGCTTTCTACACCATGCTAATCAATTATGCACTTGAATGATTCCTGATGTAAACATTTTTAGTCATGAGCACTTGAACATTGAAACAACATCTCAAGAACTTATGGACATTGTATATAATAGACAAAAATGTTGCTTTTTTACCTCTGACTGAATGCCCAGCTGAATAGTAGGGGAGCTTGTCACGGGAAATTGGGGTTTTTTTTCGGCCTGCTTTGTTGTTTATGTGATATGATTTGATTTATGAGTTGGTTCAAGATAATGATCATACTAAAACAGTAACAAGCTCTGATACATAAATGATAAGGCAATGATGCTACATAAAATCAAAATGATTACAAGACTACAGATGATAACTTTGTAAAAAACTGATAACAGTGATAATACATGTAAAACATGGCAAGCTCTGATACATAAATGATAAGGCAATGGTGCTACATAAAATCAAAATGATTACAAGACTACAGATGATAACTTTGTAAAAAAAAACTGATAACAATGATAATACATGTAAAACATGGCAAGCTCTGATACATAAATGATAAGGCAATGGTGCTACATAAAATCAAAATGATTACAAAACTACAGTTGATAACTTTGTAGAAAACTGATAACAATGATAATACACCGTACATGTAAAACATGGCAAGCTCTGATACATGTACCAGTACATAAATGATAAGGAAATGATGCTACATAAAATAAAAATGATTACAAAACTACATATGATAACTCTGTAAAAAACTGATAACAATGATAATACATGTAAAACATGGCAAGCTCTGATACATAAATGATAAGAGGACAACATAAAATACAAATGATTGTAAAAGCATATAATAACTTTGTAAAACACATACAGTATTTCATAATTGCATAGAAAAGAAGGTGGGATGGCTATATAATTCATCTAGATTTACAGTAACAAACCAACAAAAAAGCCCATGGCACATGCCTCTTTAGTGATGGCTTGCACATTTGCTTGTATGCATGTGCCTGCTGACAGGTGCATGTTGCCTGTAGTTGGTAGAATTTAGGGAGTGTTGTAGGACAATGGATGGAGGTGCAATGGGGAATTTGCACCTCAGACCGAGATTAACAAAAAGGTGAAAAAAATACAAACAAACGGCTGGATAAAACTGTATTGGAGAAATGTTTTGCCTGTGGACACACTTTGCATGCCTGTATCATTATTGTAAGAACCTCAGGGATTTTTTTAGGACTGAATTGTGGGGATTCCCACCTCCATGTTATGATAAAGACACACACACACACACACACACACACACACACACACACACACACACACACACACACACACACACACACACACACACACAAATAGATACAATAACATGTACAGTACAAACAAACTGCTGAATAAAGGTGTATTATATGCAAAGTACAAGGGAACCTTCCTTTTTGTAAAATTGAAATAATGTCTTGTGATACAAAAATGAATGACAAAAAGATACAGTCTGATCAACGCATCAGACAAAAATACACTAATAGCCTTACAATAACACACACATACATAACCCATGACATGAAATCTATGGAAAATAGTGTCAATCATGGGTTTTATTTTGTTTTGTTGTGTTTGTTTTTGTCCTAGTCACATGAAGCAGTGTGACATGCTATATGACACAAACCCAATGTTTTCAAAATTATTGTCTACATCAAACTGATCTAAAATTTGTTGCAAGCAACATTTTCCAGTCAACTGATATCAACCAAATGACAAAATCTCAGGTCAACACACAGTCAATCAAGGAGTCCCTTCACTTTCAGTGACTTGTAATACACATTGTACTCTATACTTCTGCAGATTTCCTTTCTACATGTTATTTATATGGCAAAATATAATAACAACTACAACTACTTCAGAACATACAGTCTCAAAGAATATACTAAAAAATGCCAAGTTTTAATTGGCTGTCACAGCTGCTGATTGGCTGTTTCAAAGCTGATGCCATGGTAAATGCAATTACTGAAACTTACAGTATGGAAAACTAGGCACCCTATCAATAAATTGGACCCCAAAACTCTGAAACACATGTACACCTTGTACAATGAATACAAAAACTCACAAATCAGACCCAGTCAATTTTAATTCTGATCCATCACGCTACTAGTAACTAAACTCAAAGTGTATCCCATAGTCGCCAATATGGAAAAAACAGTAGTACAATGAGGTAATTACCAGTATGCTACTAGAATCTGGTGATCTCTAGAGACGATCCACTTGATTAACAAGTTGGTCATTCTACATTATGATGTTTATGGACATTTGAATAGTCCAACAACTATGAGTTTTCTCAGTTGTGAATGAAAAATCATATTGATCCCTATGTTGTAGGCACCCATCAGTGGAATGTCATGCTCCTGGTATGTTAAGTTTTAAACAGAATTTATTAGTGAAAAATTGAGGAAAGGAAATCAGATCCAATAGAGCATGTAGAACATGCCAGGTTTTGACAAGCAGTTAAAGTTGGTGCGAAAATGCCAGCTAATGTCAGGTCTGAAGTAAGGCAACTACCAGTGCTTTATTAAAGCTGCTTCAGATGAGTATCTCATTTGTTTTAAGTAGTGGGCGCCATGATTTTATTCACCTCTACAGTGGTAATTACTAACATTATCATAATATTACGTTCTACTTTTCTTCATTTCATAATTCAATACAGTAACTCTGTCAATACCTGGAATGATAGAGTTTAAAAAACCAAACAAACACTGGTTCTCCAACAATCTCAAGATTGACCAAAAAGTAACAAGGAAAAAAGAAACATTGACAGTCAACTCTAGAACACTGTTTTTCTCACAGGTTGTCTTATTTCATATGGCATTTAAAAAAGCAATTTCATTTATCGGTAGGCCCCAATTGTTTAGGTTACATGTGTACTATACATCTAGTATTCATTTTCCTGTTGTTTATACTGTACCATGATATGTTAATGCCTATTAATTTTCTTTGTATTTCATAATTGCATTCAATTCTCATCTGAAATGTATCTGAATGTACTACAAATTTTTCCTCATCTAACTGTAGGACCTACATAGGCCTGGTGCTTTACATACATTGTACATGTATATCGCATCTACAGCGTAAGGGACCCAATCTGTGAAACCGTAGGGTACCTACTGTTGTACCAGCACCAAGGAGTCATCCCTGTGTCTTTACAGTACTTAGTATTCATTTGTATAATATATCTTTGTACAAAGAGGGAAATACAGTTCGATACAATACAATGCAACGTTATCAAGGGACAGATACATACATTGTATGTGTACATTAAGTCTAAAGCTATGCACTTCTACTCAAGAAAGTAGGCACACTATGTACTTGATACAACAACCAACAGTGTAGACCCATATACATGTATCAAACAAAATAGGGTTTCATATACTACATGTACTACGCATATCATATTACAGATCAAACCAGTTTTGGAAGATCGCACTGGAAAACAAGTACATGTAGGTCTATGTGTTAACAGTGTTCAGCAAACAGGAATATTTGTGTGGAGGGTAGATAGAAAAAAAAAGTGAAGGAGCGCTTGTTGAAAAAAAAAAGACACCTAGAAATACTATCATGACATGAAAAAGGACATGAATGTACGAATCTACTGCCGTTCTTGTTCTGTCTTGGTGTAAGACAAGCAACTCCAGGTGTGACTGTAGCGGAGTTGTTAAGGGGAAGAAGACTCATCACCATCTTTAATCTCAGAGAAGACATAAATCTCTCGAGGTGTACACAAGATGAGGCAGGTTGGATCTGGAGCAGATAGAATGATTGATTCGTCTTCACCGACTTTCATCTCCAGATCAGTAGCAATCTCTTCACAGTACAAGAAGGAATCTGTCCAATACTTCTTGATTGTGATGGAACCTTTATTGCGAAGATCGGCGATGAAACAGTGTCCTTCACGATCAAGGGTACCAAATCGCCGAGTGTCAGGTTGGTGACATGGCAGGTGTTGTTCCTCGACGATCTTTTTCTCAGAGAGATCCAGATGAAGCAGCCGTAGAGTCTCTCCGTCTCTCAGCAGGACCACGGTCGTTCGTCCGTCTGGCGATTGTCCAACTCGAAGTTGAGATGGCTGGTGCTTGAGGTCAAGGGACATGGTGCCAAGAGTACCCCCATCCTTTGACAGTAAATCAAGGTGACTGCGGTATAATAGCAAAATCTTTCCAATGTGATCAATCGCCACTGAATTTGGTGTAGCAGTATTTGCATCATGTGTTTTCAATACTGTCTTGGCACATTTGCTTTGGTTGAACTGCTGAGCTGCAATATCTCTTCTGTTGTTGAGAACAATGATGGTATCTTTCGTCAGAAGGGCCATGTCTTTGATTGGTTCGTGTTCGACACTGTGAATGAATTTTCCGCTCATCTCGTAGACATCTCCATTTGGCTTATTTTGGAAGCCAACAACAATTTTCTTATCCTCCCCCAGGGTGACTACACTGGATGGTTTGGCCGTTCCCCCACTCCCTTTCAGTGGAAACTGTTGCAAGGGTCACTCTCTGACAAATTTGATCATTCCCACCTGGACATCAGTTTCTTGGGTGCTTTCGTACACGACTTTGCTCTCGAGTTTGGTGATACATGACTCAGTTTTACCGGGCGTGTTTGACAGTCTTTCCTTGTTGCCCAAATAATCTTTGCACATGGACTGATAATGATATAATAGCTTTTGGTCACTGTCGTGATCAAGGCAATTTTGAGCCATTTCATTCAGTTTATCAATCAAACATATTGCTTCCGTATTTATTCTACATTCACTTTCAAGCGTAGATTGATAGTCATCTTTGATGTCATGCAATTTTGTCTTCATCTCCATTTCTTTTTTTCCCAACTCTCTCCTGACCCTGGCGAAGGCCGTGCCGATATCATTCTCCACGTTATCGAAGCATTTGTCGAGTGTTCGTTCTTGCTCTTCTTTTTCTGCTTGAAGACGTGTCATAGTGCTCTGGCCCCAATCGAGGTAATCCCGCAAAACAGTTTTCCTCTTCGTTACAGCCTCTTTCATCGGAAGCACACAGTGTTTTTGGAGATCTCGATGATTCCGCATCCCACAATTGCCGCAGATTGCAACCTTACAAGATTCGCAGTAAGAAGTAGCCCTCTGCAACTGGTTTTTGGTGCAGGATGACGAGTCTTGGTTGCAGTCTCCTCCTTGGCATGAGATCATCTTCTTCCTCTCTGATTCGATTTTTTTAATTTTTGTCACCATATCGTCAGCCAACTTATTACTTTGTAGTTCGTCGGAGGAACCGTTTTCAGGCAAGATTGTAACCCCCCTACAAATTGGACAAGTTAAATTTCTGCCCGGTGAGAATAACAACCGATTTCGTGGTAATTTACGTATGCATTCAAAACAGAAGCAATGCTTACATGATAAAATTTGAGCGTTCTTTAAAAGATCTTTGCAAATGGCACATTCTAGTTCTTCGCTTAACACTGTCAGAGGATCATCCACAGCAGCCATTGCGAGCAGCTTGTGCGACTTCAATGAACACGGAGAGTTTTTTCTTCTGGAGGGTGTCAGCGAAACAACGGCCGGTGCAAGAAACTGATGCAGAAATGCGACAACTTGTGCCTTACAGATAGACAACTATGACTATGTGATAATGAAAGTTATAAACAAGTAACACACCGCTCCCTGTGTTATTTTGCACAAAGAAAACGATGAATTCCCATTCAACAATTCCATCCGCACACTGTACCATCAGTACTTCGTTATTGCAAATCTCACGGCAATGACTTTTAGGAAATATCGTATCCCACCGTACAATGTATAATCTGAAGAATGCAGACTACACTTTCGGTTCTCTGCTGTATCGTTAAAGCCCTTAGAAAAGTTTTAGTCACTAGTCAGGCAAGGTTTGAAGGTACTATGAACACCTACTGCTGCGAAGATTTTCGTTGCATTGCACAATAACGCATTTCAACACGACTGGATTACATTAACGGATATGAGTCACGAACATGGAAGCACGATAAATTTGCAACGTTGCTACAACGCGTTGCAGAACACGATCAGGAAACGGTCGATCACAATGAGCATGGAGATTGATCGCTTGCACATTGGTCCACCTATTGGTCCTGTCATCAATTAGCTAATTTAATGTCATTGAGCCGCATTTGAAATGTACGCAATGGTGTAACTGTGGGTAGTTTGACGTGTCCTACATCATGGCTCGACACTTACTTTTTTGTTTGGTGGCCCGACGGGGCCACCAAAATCCTAAATTTCAAATTTTTGGTGGCCCGAGAGAAAGATGTGGTGTCCTGAAAAAAGAAACAATAAAAAACATTAAAAGTCCTTTTTTTCTAATGAATCAAATATTTAAGTTTTATGATAGTAGAATTAGAAGTTGGACATATCTACTCATAAATAAACTTCAACAAACTTGCAACACTCACTCTCGGGCACTCATTCAGTCCTTTACATCCATGCTTTAAACAAACTTAACTGCTAATTTCCTGCGCAAAAAGTTACGAATTTATTGACATACTTTTAAAAAAAAAAGTTGGTGGCCCGAGGCGGGCCACCAAATTTGCCCTTTTTTTTTGAAATTTGGTGGCCCGACTTTCATTTTTGGTGGCCCCGGGCCACCGGGCCACCGTTAGTGTCGAGCCCTGCCTACATTATCATTCTTACATAGTATACCTTTTCTACATTTGATACACATGCGATTACAAAATGTTGTCGTTTCGAAATTGTCGAGGCATACAAAATAGCAATAGCCAACGTTACAATCTTTGGCAGACGTTGTACTATTGATTATACAATATGACTTGCCATGTCGATATTGCCCGTCAAGGGTTTAAAGACTGAATAACAAATTCTGGCAACAAGACGTCAGCAACATAATGCGCAAGCAAGGAAAAGAAATTATAAAACAGAAAATGTACAAGAGAGTGAGAATTTATATTTGCATCTTTTTATTTTCAAAAACGTTAAATCATTTTCAATATCCAATAGATAGGAAAGATACTACTGACAGTGAGGATGAATTATATATCATTTCAATTTGACACTTGCTCGAGATAGGTAAATGCGACTTGCTTTCTCTCGTATCTGCTCACGACTTTTTTTTTTTCTCTCTCTCTCCATTCTACATTCGTCAGTCCATATTATCATATTCTCGTAGTTCTCTCTTATGACTACATCCTCTTTCCTCCTATCTCTCATTCTATATTCCATATTCTAATTTTCTCTCATTTCAACATCCTCAATTATCTCTCTCGCTCTATCTCTCTAATTCGCATTCTGCTTAACCCGTTCTATACTAAATTCTGAAATCCCCATAGACTTAATACACAGGCCACCAGGTTCCCGTATGGAACGGGTAGAGTGTTACTCTTCGTCTAAATTAAAACAATTACCTAATGAAGAGAATACAGAGTACAAAGTAAATATGGAATGCATTCAATCATTCACCACATATCCACATACAGTTCATACATAAAAATATTCGGACTTAGTCGGCATATACTAGTCTCTAGACAAAATTGTACCAGACATGTGTATCTTACTATCAAAACATGTTCGTGTTTTGATATTAAGATATCGCCATTTAGTCTTAAATAAACCACACTTTCCTGTATCGTGTACAATTTTATTCAAAAAGAGATTCAAATGCACGCAGCATTATTATGATCATTATCTTGTATATATTATGTATAAATTCTTTGGTGGAGAACTATCTATTGGCTAATGTTTTCTATATCCTCTTAGGAACATTTCTTAATAAATGCTTCATATGTCACTAAGATTAACGATCTATACAGTGTTGAAGACTAAGTGATGGCTGAGATGGGTTCAGTTTTGTTTACCTTTATTCTTGGAATAGGTGGATCATTTTCGTAGCATTTAGTGAATATTCTGTCCATTTCCTTTGTAAAGGTGTGATTTCACGGAGCACGCGAACGATTTGCGAAGGATGCGAATGACAAAATCCAACATTCGGAAAAGTTTTTCTCCGAATGTGTTCCGACAATGAAGCCGAAAACTACTCTTGCGCAATTTATTTCCACGACGTATGTGCGAATGTCGTGTGGAAAGTACAGCATGTTACGTACACGAAGAACACGCGACGGAAATGCGAACAACAAACATTTTCAATAATCATGGGAGAAAATGTACCCAAGGAGAGGTGGACGCTGTCTTGAGTTGAATTTTTTTTCTTTCCTCTATTTCTCCTTTCTTTTTCTCTCATTTCTCTATCGTGTGCTTTCCTACATTTTTTTTCCTAGGACCTATCTCCACTAGTAGAGCATTTTCTCTTTTTTTTTTCTTTTTGCAGTTCCTCCAACAACATAATCTCTATAGTTCAAATGAAATTTTACATACTTTAGATTAATTTTAAGTGTATTCTGCGATTTTTTTTTTTTGTATATCAAACACTTCTTTCTCTTTGCTAGTCTTTATTTTTTTCTGTTACTATAGTTGTTAATATTTGTTTGATGTTTAGATGTATGCTACGATTTTTATTTGCAGGAAACGTATAGGTCATATACATCCCCCCAAACGTGCGCTAAACATTCGCGAGAGTGTCTCAAAAGGTACGCGAACAGCTTGCGATTACGTCGTAAAATGATGGGAAAAACTTCGCAGATTTCGCGTAACATACGCAAGACATTCTCCATGAAGATTCGGAGTCTGGGGTTTCACGAACATTTTGCGAACATCGCGCGTGTCTTGTGAAGGCCTTGCGCATAATTATGACGAGGCCTTAAAGACACTTTCGAGAACAATTCAAGAGCAAATCACGACCAAGTGCGCGGAAAAGGTTCGCAAAAAATTTCAAACTTTTTTGAAATTCTCGCCGAAGCAAAAACGACATTCGCGAACAATTGACGACGCTTCCGAACCCTCACGTTCGTTTCGCGATCTTTTGCAGACTAAAATACGAATGCTGGATTTTGCCATCGCAAATCGTTCGCGTGCTCCGTGAAATCACACCTTAACAGTGCACACAAGATGTTAGAATGAATGGTTGTCAACATAAATAGCATGTGTTTGTGTGTGTTTATATTTTGATGTACACTCTACGTGGGGCCATTTTACAAGTTATGAGTTATAATTTGAGTATTTATAGAAAAGCATGTACCCAATGAATGTAATGTCTCAGTCTGTGTTTGTGTTTACTAGCAGAAATTTGAAGAAAAAAAATGGGAGAATTGCAGCACAACTCGTTTATAGAAAAGGTATATGTTTCCGTATGTGTGTGTACATGGGTACTAGTATTCTATTTAGTTGGGTTTTCTCCTTCGTTACGATAATCTGCCTCCTTCAATGAGGAAGATTCAGGTATCAACAGTTGTGTGTGTGTGTGTGTGTGTGTGTGTGTGTGTGTGTGTGTGTGTGTTTGATCACTTTACCCAGATATCACTATGTTCTCTATGAGAAGTGAAGGGGATTGACTCTCCTATAAGACTGGTGAATTGATAAGTCTCCTCACAAAAACGTGGCAACAAGGATAGAGAGTATAGTGCCAGAGGACAGCACTGCCGACTGGGACTCAAATCTATAATACGTGCATGAAAGCCGATGGTCCTTAATTGATCAGCCATGACATATATTTTTTTTTTGGTTAAAATGTAGAAGGAAAGAAAGCACACACTAAAGCTTTACTTTTGCAAACTAATATTATTGAAGACCCTTTACGTGTAACAGATTACTGTAATAGATTACAAGCGATAAGAGGAATTATTGTCTTAGTACACTACACTGTCAAATTTTCAACATCATTGGACATTCGGCATCTGCACTAACAAAAAAAGTTTTGATGTCAACATCTGTCGTCACGTGTTCCTCGTTTCACTAGCGAGCTTTACATCTGCCACGCGAACACTAAAACGACGCTATCATGCCATAACTAGGCAAAAAACTGTGTTATGAACATGCGCGAGACAGCTGTTTCCATTGGCCAATAACCCGGGAGGCTGCGTCGTCTTAGCGTTCGCGTCGCAAATCTGAAGCTCGCTATTAACGCGCAATACGACGCAAATTAATTAAGCATATAGATGAAAATCCCGGATGTATACAAGCATTTAGTCATTGGCATACAGACATTACTTTAGTCATGATCTCAGGGACAACCCTCGAGGATAAAGAGTTGATTCAAGAAATTCAGATTCAGTATCCTCAAAATATAGGGTAAAACAATTAACTGTACAGTATATTAAAATTCTTATGATTCACAAGAAATAGTTAAATTAGAATTTCTGCTTTCAGAGGCCTCATTATTGGATATCTCAAAATCCTCGGGGCAATATTTGCACTATCCAGAATTGGATTCAGCATCTTCGAAATAGGATAAAGCAAGTTTTCATAAGCAAGGAAATACTTATTATTTGAATTTCAACTTTTGGTCGCCATTTAGGATATCTCAAATTTCGGGGGGGGGGGGCAGGCAATAGTTGCATCATCAAAATTCAGATTCAGTTACCTCGATATAGGGTAAAATCATTTTTAAATGAGTCACTATTTCAGAGGAGTTATATGAAATTATAACTTCCTGGTGACCATCTTAATATCTTTAAATCCTCGAGGATTAAAGAGTTCCGATATGGCACTACAAAGTAAGTAAACTTGCATTTTTTTTTCTTCAAATTTTAAGTATTTTTAAATTTAATAGAAAATCCAGATTTTGGCTTGACCATCTAAAATATCTGAAAACCCTCAAGGATGAGTTGCATCATCCAGATTCAGATTAAGCGCCTTCAAAATAAGATAAACTCACCACAAAAATATTGGGCAGACATTAAAACAAGGTAAGGCTTAAAATCTGACTTTGGCACTCAGACTGCTGGGTGGAGACGGGGAATTCCAACCACCATAATGGGACAAGAAAATGAAAATACAGTGTACAAACAAACGGCTGGATGATGGATCACTGCGTTAGATGCATTGTAAGTTTGTTTGGTTCTGAACATACGTGCCTGATTCAGCATGAAAATCTAGGGAGTGTTTTCGGACTATGAACCGAGGGAAATTCCCACCTCTATGTTTTAACACAGATGAGAAAATGAAAATACAAACAAACGGTTTGACGTTAACTTGCGTATTGCGAAAGTACACAAGGTTCCCAGTCATCGTTGTTTTGTTTTGTTTTGTTTTGTTTGGGGGGGGGGGTTCTAAGAGAGAGTTATTCTTTTAATTCGTTTATTTTCTGCCAATTTCCTTTCATGTTGTCTTATAAGTATACCAAAATTAAGTACAATGCCATGTCTTGGCTGCGACAGAGGACTACATTACGACTCCATTAGACTATTCGGCTACCTCTGAATATATACAACCTAAATGATTATACCGAATACAATGCAAATTCCTGACCGTCGTATACAATATAGACAACTACATTACGAATAGGTTACGACTATGACTACGTCTGTATAGGGTTAATATCAGGGGCCGCGGAAGCAGGGGGGGGGGCTGCAGCCCCCACCCCCCCCCCCCCCACACACACACACACTTTTGGTTCGTGGGGGGAAAAAAGAAAAGAAAGAAAGAAAGAAAGAAAAAAGAGGAAAAATCGTTGAAAAATTCACAACATTCATAAATTTGAATTCCCAAAGATTCCGTCCTTGCATAAAGTTTCCGTCTAAGCACCGGCGTAACAAAGGTATGGGGGCGGTCGCCCCCTTCAGATTCTGAATAATTCTGAGTTTACAAGACTTATCACTTACATTCCGAAAAATCAAAAGTTCCCTCAGGTACAAGGGGAATATCCTCTTTTAATCAACCCTTTCCTCTCTCAGTTGCCCCGATCAATTTGTTTTGCTAATCTCCCACATATTCCATCAGGTATGCGTATACGAGATATCTAAATTTCAACTTTAAAAAGGCAAAAGCTCCCTCGTACGTGAAGGGTGCGGGGATAGCACTCTCCCATGCTTTCTCCCTGCCCCCCCCCCCCCCCGCACTGTGCACACAAGTAGACTATGGCTACACTTTGAGTTTTCCAACTATATGTCCCAAAATGTGTACACCAAAACGTTTAGCTGCAATCAGAAAATACAGAATCTCTTATCCCCCCCCCCCCACATCTTCCTGCTGTGTCTTCTTCCACGGACTTGCACTTCTCTGATAGACAAATTTCCAGATCTTCCAACAGAAACGTGCGCCAGATTGTTGAATTTAAGTTCAAAAAATGAAAAAAAGAATACTCCCTCAGGCGAATATGGGAGGGGTATCTTGCCACCCTCCCGTTGATTGGTCTCCTCTATTGACTTAGTACATTTTTGGGAATGACAATTTCTGAATTTCCGACAAAAAGTGTGGTTCAGATCGCTTTATGTCAATTCTAAAAACGCAAAAGCTCCGTCGAGCGGGAGGGATCCCCCTCCCACACCCTCACCCTCTACCTCATTAGACTTTGTACATACACACAGATGTGGAATAAGAGCTAAATGCCGTGATTTTTCTATTAACACTTCCCTGAAAAAAAAAACCCATAATTATTTCCATTATTATTTTTTTTTTTTTGGGGCGGGGGGAGCTAGAAAAAAACCTCCAAGTATTGCACCAAAAGTTTACACCAGATCACTAAATTTCAGGTCTGAAAATGTAAAATCACCTCCGTGTGGGAGGAGGAATATCCCTTACGTACACCCTCGTGTGCATGCCTTTTCTCTTTGACTGCTTAACAGATAGCGTTCATGAAATTCATTGTTAGAATTAATAAAAGAAGTTTATTTAAAGAGTTAATGCTACCACTTTATAGGCAAATTTGTCAATAATAATCCACATAAAAATATCCTGCTACCTTAAACAAGTGGGGCCGTTTCAAGTCGATAAAACACGCAAAACCATGCATCAAACTGCACCATTTACAACATCAAAAAGCAAAAAGTTCTCACTGTGGGAGGGGGACACCCCCCTCCCACACCCTCCCCCTCTCGCTCGCTCCACTCGCTCGGGCTCCCTCGTCCCCCCCCCCCAGATCATATCCCGGCTACGCCGGTGCGTCTAAGCGGGGGGGAGGGGGGGGGGGCTGACCTTTGTACCTCCCTCCGGTCCCGCAGCCCCCCCCCCCCCAACTGAAAAACGTTCCGCGGCCCCTGAATATAGGCCTATAGACCAAATTTTTAAAAAGAATATATCAAGTCTGAAATAAACTGTTAGCTGTCACAGAGGACCATACCTTATGACTACATTTTATGACTGCATTTTGATAAAGACTACCTGTCAACATGTTAAAAAATATTACCGAATATACTAGTAATGTGTTTAAATTCTTGGCCGTTTTAGACCACTACGACTACCTCTGGATAGACAACCTTAAAGAAAATACCAAATACAATGCAAATTCCTGGATGTGACAGGCGACTACATTACGACTACGTTACGACTATGACTACATCTGAATAGATGCAAATTCTTGGCTGGGACAGACGACTACATTACGACTACAGTACGACCACGACTACCTCTCAACATGTAAAGAAAAAAATACATATACCGAATATAAATGTAAATTCTTGGCCGTATTAGAGGACTACGTTACATTTACATACCACTATACGACTTCCTTTGGATAGACAATCTGAAAAGAAAATATCAAATACATTGTAAATTCCAGGATGTGACAGACGACTACAGGAAGAATACATTACGACTACGTTACGACTATGACTACATCTGTGACTACATCTGAATAGACTAGACCATGCGAACACGGTGCAAATTCTTGGCTGTGACAGACGACTACATTAAGAATACAGTACGACCACGACTACGTCTGAATATCAAGTTTCAAAGAGTATAATCAATTTTATTACCAAATGAAATGCGAAGTCTTGGCTGCAATGGCTTTCATATATAGCAACAAAATTTAATGCTCAAAGCTGATTGGTTGCTTCATGGCTGATGCCATGGTAACTGCAATTACTGAAATTTACAACAATTGGAAAGTTAGGCGCACTTAACGGAATGGACCCAAGAAGTCAGAAGCATAGGCTTATGTGTATAATACAATGCAAATTCCTGTATGTGACAGACGACTACAGTACGAATACATTACGACTACGTTACGACTATGACTACATCTGAATAGATGCAAATGCTTGGCTGTGACAGACGACTAGGCCTACATTACGATTACAGTACGACCACGACTACGCACGGTCTGAATATACAGTTTTAAAGAGTATACCAAATTGTAGTATGCAAAGTCTTGGCTGCGATATTTGTCATCATAGCAACAAACTTTCATGCTCAAAGCTGATTGGTTATTTTATGGCTGATGCAATTGCAACTGCAATTACTGAAACTTACAACAATTGGAAAGTTAGGCGCACTTTTAACGGAATGGACTCAAGAACTCAGAATTAAGCAATCGGCTTATTTGTATAATACAAAATCTCACAAAACAGACCCAGTCAATTCAAATCCTGTGTATCCACTTCCTGCAAACATCACCAATGCGGAAATATTACAATAAGCAACCTATCTTTCGTGGAATTGTCGATATTTTAGAGGCCATCCGCTTGACTAACAATGTTGCTCGTCGTACATTATGATATTTATTACAGGGTACAACAGCTGCGGGTTTTCACGTGACAAGATATGCAATTATTAGCTGTGCCCGAACAAATCGATTTCTATGTAGGTACCTATCACTGCAATGTAAATTCATACTGTCTTCTAATATATAACATTCAAATGAACAAAGAAAATGCCAAATTGTGACAAACAGTGAACTCTGCTGCGAAAAAAACAAACAAACAAACAAACTACGGTACAAATAATGCACAGGTGAGAGGGTATATTCACAATGATATGCAACATGCACTAGGCGCAACCAAATTTGAAGCTTGAAGTTAGAGGTTTATCAACACAATCATCCCGCCTGCCCACGGGTGCAAAGTTCGGTACCATGATAGGCCTATACATAACGTACATGCGCATTGCTCTATACTACACTTCATTATATTGTCCTGCACGGTTGGTCTATTCAGTTGCACAAAAGACCTTCCCAAAGGCGCTCTGCAATATTAAATGTTGTTTAATCATAACTTTATTCAAGTTCAAGGCAGTGTGAAAATGACATATATATATATATATATATATATATATATATATATATATATTCATTTATATTTATCAGGGCTCCACACTAACTTTTATTTTTGGTGGCCCAAAGGCAAACATCTGACCTTTTTTGGTGGCCCGATCAGGCAAAAAACAGGTCTACCATTTCATTCAAAACGAATGGAAGGTTAGAACACGTACATGACATACAAAAAAAAAAACCAACAACAACTAAACTAATGAAGTTTACAATAACTTCAACACAAAATGCATAATTATTTACCACATCACACACAAACTGTCATATATTAATCAATCAATCAAATATCAATAATATCACTGCGTTACAATGACAGCAGTGGTATAATTATCTTACGCAATATCAGTATAATAATTCTCATTAAAATAATGATGAAATAATACAAACATATATGTTTATAATCCTTATCATCATCATCGTCGTCATCTTATCTCATCTTCACTTCCTTAAATTTTCTTTTGCCGCTATGCCTCATAATCACCCCCCCCCCCCACGACCACCAATTGATAATCAACACCCATCTATACATCATGGAAATACATAATGGAACTACATGGTACATTATGTGCATATACAAATTAAGTATATACAACTGGAGAGTGAGCCAAACATGCTGATACAAAGTCAGAATATCAAATAGTTGAAAGGAACAAAAAAAAATCTGCCTAATCATATTCAACAAAGACAGAGGGAAAAAACACACAAAAATGAGAAATAAGCCCATTTGCATTCATTGAAAGTCTGTTTATCTGGTGTGGATCCAGGTAATTATTTTGGTATGTCTACACTCTGAATTCCTGAGAATGCGTTACTCTTTCACCAACGTCACGAACTTTGATATTATATAACCTGTGATTTATTTGATTCATAAAATAGGGATATGACCTATGATATTACGTTGTAGAACTTTGTATTTCAATACAACGGGACCGCTTTTCGATCGGCCAGGCAGACGAACGTTGTGAATTAAAACGATTATTTGGGTTTGTCGGTGCTGATGCAGCTAGTTACACAGAGCAATCGGATACCTGCCACAGGATAACACGCAGTGAAGTTATGTTTTTTTTTTACACTCCCGTGCATTATCATTAATTATCTGAATTGTATTTATTAGCACAGTAGGCTCTTATCACGATTTATTCACCTATTTTTTCAATTCTAATCTTTACCGCTATACATGCATTTTTTTTCATCGTATGATTCCATATCGTAACTTTACATGGAGCGAGTGAGTAAAAAACAGAATGATCTGCAACAATCTTCACATGGATTCACATAATATGGAGGAAGAGTCAATCGGTAGATGACGCTGCGACAAGAATACTTATAGATTGTCTTTTCATATAACACTTAAAGAGTATTATACAGTATCAAGGGACAGATAACAGTAAATCAAGTAAAAGTCTGAGTTCATTTCTTTCTGAGGGACTATAGAATACATGTATAGTAGGCAAACTATTCAATGCAATATTATCAACAGAGTAACCTCATATATCAAACATTTTATATATACCATAACATATTGCCAAATCAATCGATTCGGCTTTGAGACAGCAATAAGAAACGTTTGTCTGCAGGGAAGACAGACGGATCTAGAAGTAAAAGAAAGGCTGTTGAACAAGGAGCTATGTAGTTATGAGAAAGTAATAAAAAAAAAGTACCGTTCTCGTTGGAACCTGATATAAAATCAAGTATAACTTGCATGATGGTGTGCTGTGCCTGTATAAATGAGATGTTTAAGAGAAAGAAGACTCATCGTCATCTTTCTCAGAGAAGACATAAATCTCTCGAGGTGTGCACAAGATGAGGCAGGTTGGATCTGGAGCAGACAGAATGATTGATTCCTCTTCACCGACTTTCATCTCCAGATCAGTAGCAATCTCTTCACAGTACAAGAAGGAATCTGTCCAATACTTCTTGATTGTGATGGAACCTTTATTGCGAAGATCGGCGATGAAACAGTGTCCTTCACGATCAAGGGTACCAAATCGCCGAGTGTCAGGTTGGTGACATGGCAGGTGTTGTTCCTCGACGATCTTTTTCTCAGAGAGATCCAGATGAAGCAGCCGTAGAGTCTCTCCGTCTCTCAGCAGGACCACGGTCGTTCGTCCGTCTGGCGATTGTCCAACTCGAAGTTGAGATGGCTGGTGCTTGAGGTCAAGGGACATGGTGCCAAGAGTACCCCCATCCTTTGACAGTAAATCAAGGTGACTGCGGTATAATAGCAAAATCTTTCCATTGTGATCAATCGCCACTGAATTTGGTGTAGCAGTATTTGCATCGTGTGTTTTCAATACTGTCTTGGTATATTTGCTTTGGTTGAACAGATGAGCTGCAAAATCTCCTCTGTTGTTCAGAACAATGATAGTATCTTTCGTCAAAAGGGCCATGTCTCTGATTGGTTCGTGTCCAAGCGTGTGACTGAATTTTCCGCTCCTCTCGTAGACTTCCCCATTTGGCTTATTTTGGAAGGCGACGGCAATTTTCTTATCCTCCCCCAGGGTGATTACACTGGATGGTTTGGCCGTTTCCCTTTTCCCTTCGAGAGGAAAATGTTGCACGGGCCACTTTCTTACATACTTCATCATTCCAACAGGGACAATGCTTTCAAAAATGACATTGCTCTCGAGTTGGGTGATACATGAGTCAGTGTTCTTAGGCACGTTAGACAATGTTTCCTTGTTGCGCAAATAATCATTGCTTATTGTTTGGAACTGTTCTAATAACTTTAGTTCACGGCCGTGATCAAGGCAAGTTTGGGCCATTCTATTCAATTTATCAATCGAACACATTGCTTCCGTATTAATTTTAGATTCAGCTTCCAGAGCAAATTCAAAATCATTTTTGATATTCTTCAATTTTATCTTCATCTTCATTTCCTCTTGATTCATTTCTTTCCTGGTCATGGTGAAGGCCGTGCTAACCTTACTCTCCATGTCATCAAAATATTGGTCGAGTGCTTGCTTTTCTGCTTGTCTGCCTGAAGACGTGCCACAGCAGTCTTGCCCCGGTCAAGGAGTTCATTCAAAATAGCCCTTCTCTTCGTTACAGTTTCATCAAATGGAAACACTTCGTGTTTCTGGGGATCTCGATGATTTCTCATCCCACATGTTGCGCAGATTGCAACCTTGCAAGATTCGCAGTGAAATGTAGCCTTCTGTGGCGAGTCTTGGTTGCAGTCTGCTCCTTGGCATGATATCATTCCCTTCCGCTCACCTTCAATTTCTCGCATTTTATCAGCCATATCGTTAATAAGCATATGACCTTCTAGTGTGTCGGGTCGACTTTCCGTAACAACATTACACACCGGACATGCAAATGTGTATTCAGGTTCGTCATAATTACTCCTAAACCGTCTTTTCCAAATGCATCGTTCACAGAAGTAGTGCTTGCATTTCATAAACTTGGCCTTCTTGTACAGATCTTTGCAAATCCCGCATTCTAAATTTAGTTCTTTTCGTATCATTCTCAGAGGATCTTCCATGGCAGCCATTGCGAACAAGGTGTGTCATTCAATGAAATTGGACAGCCAGCCAGAGCCTCGCTCTTTTGTTCTCTGTAAGGAATGATATCAAAATAATAGTAGTCATGTCATACTGAACCATGCACGATATGCTGCTCGTCGTTGTGTTAGGTAGTCATGGCAACTTCCTCCCCAGAGAATGGTGCCATGCATTGCGTTGTCTGCATGTATTATGGTGGCACTAGAGACGGGTATTCCCAGATCAATTACTCCTTGTCACAATGGACTCGTACAAGGCTCTTTCACTGTTAATTGCACGGCATGCGATATTTCATGGCTTTTCCACAATGTCTGAATTCAAGTTTTAAGCCTATTACACACACACACACACACACACACACACACACACACACATATATATATATATATATATATATATATATATATATAGTGATTATATGTTTATATATATATGTATATAAAGCATTGTAATATAATATAATATAATATAATATAATATAATATGATATAATATAATATAACATAATGTAATTTAAACGTCGACATTGTCGCACGGCTCGGAGTATTGGTATTAAAGGATATAAGAGAAATTCATTAGTCGGTGCGTGTTGAGGCGTACAGACGGTTGTGAACGAGTTGGTGTGTGCAATTTCCTTTATGACTTTTCCATCATGACCTAACAACGATTACAAAGGGAATAATGCATCTCCTCCAGTCCGCAGGAATGTCACTGCATAAAACATTGCCACACTGCAGGGAGTGTCAAAAGGATACTGCTGTATAAGTTGTTATTTTCGCGCGGGTTTAATTTTCGCGAATTTCGCGAATCACAGTTGGATCGCGAATTTAACAACACGCGAAAATGTCACCTATACTCTAAGGTACTGTAGTACATGTAGTGCGCTTAGGGTGGGATTTCACGGAGCACGCGAACGATTTGAGAAGGACGCGAATGACAAAATCCAACATCCGGAAAAGTTTTTCTCCGAATGTGTTCCGACAATGAAGCCGAAAACTATTCTTGCGCAATTTGTGCGAAGTTTCCATGTGCGAATGTCGTGTGTATCATTGCTAAAGTACAGCATGTTACGTACACGAAAAACACGCGACGGAAATGCGAACAACGAAAAATTTTCAATAATCATGGGAGAAAATGTACCCAAGGAGAGGTGGAAACTGTCTTGAGCTGAATTTTTTTCCTTTCCTCTATTTCTCCTTTCTTTTTCTCTCATTTCTCTATGGTGTGCTTGCCTACATTTTTTTGTGTGTGCTTCCTAGGACCTATCTCCACTAGTAAAGCATTTGATTTTCTTTTTTTTTTGCAGTTCCTCAACACATAATCTCTATAGTTCAAATGCATTTTTACATACTTTAGATTAATTTTAAGTGTATTCTGCGATTTTTTTTTGTATATCAAACATTTCTTTCTCTTTGCTAGTCTTTAATTTCTTTTGTTACTGTAGTTGTTAATAATCATTTGATGTTTAGATGTATGCTACGATCATTATTTGTCGAAAACGTATAGGTCCTACATCCCCCAAACGTGCGCTAAACGTTCGCGAGAATGTCTCAAAAGGTACGCGAACAGTTTGCGATTACGTCGTAAAATGATCGGAAAAACTTCGCAGATTTCGCGTAACATATATACGCGAGACATTCTCCAAAGTTTCGGAGTCTGTTTTGGGGTTTCACGAACATTTTGCGAACATCGCGCGTGTCTGGCGAAGGTCTTGCGCAAATGACGAGGCTTTAAAGACACTTTCGAGAACAATTCACGAGCAAATCACGACCAAGTGTGCGGAAAAGGTTCGCAAAAAAAAATTAAACTTTTTTGAAATTCTCGCCGAAGTAAAAACGACATTCGCGAACAATTGACGACGCTTCCGAACCCTCACGTTCTTATGGCGATCTTTTGCAGACTAAGATACGAATGCTGGAGTTTGCCATTCGCGTCCTTCGCAAATCGTTCGCGTGCTCCGTGAAATCCCACCCTTATGAAGGCCTTTGTGCAATTCGTGAAAAAAAAGCATCTCGCGAAAATGTCCGTGACCTCCTCATTCGCGTAAATATCTGTACGCGAAAATAACAGCGTATACAGAGTAGATGCGTCAATCGGGTGCGTTGATTATGATGATAATATACTTGTTGAGGCGTGGCGAGTGTGAACGAGTGGGTTTATACATGATGTATATATATATAATGTGTGAGTGTGTGGCATGGGACATGACCCCGTGTAAGCGAATGATGTGCTAAACCAATAATGTACTTGCAAAAATGCTTTATGCTCTCTATTGAGAACGACATTATTCTCACAAGGAACACAATAGAAAAAAAATGAAAACGGCATTCATGAAAGACTAGGCTCACTAAAATTACTCAACGTAGGGGGCCTACTTAACTGGTACATGCCAGTGCCGTATATAAACGGCACTGGTACATGCTTACGAATTCTTCAATTACAATTGCACTTTGTACTGCAGGAATTCTTGTAAATGCTAAGATGTGGGAACTGAACGCTTCAGGCTTGCGAGTCTGATTTTTTCCCATTTTTTTTTTTTGCTCGTGGTTCTTGATCACTGCATGCACGAAAGGCTTAGCACCATGTTTGTACGTTCTGCCTGCGTGGTTTCATTATTGGACAATTTATTTTTATACCTACGATTCCATTCTAATGGCGATGTATAAATGACACAATGACAAAAGTACGTAAGGATCACGGAATGGATCCTCTGAAAGACCAAGAAGTTTTAGTGTTAGCATCACTGAAGGGGATGTCATCATTCGTAAATATGAGTATACTTGTTAATTCTACGGCACGTATATCCAAAGACGAATCTTCACATAATTATGTTGTTGGATTTCAATTATATTTTTTTCTTGAAATCTTGCAAATTGAAGACAAATCATACGAAATCCTGTCGTAATTGTAAAATATGTCCTGGTATGTTTTGAAATGTCAGTCACCTGCAATTACCAGCATTGTATCATTAATTTGGCAGACGTACATTTACAATAATCATTGTTCAGAATATGATTTGTCATGTCTATATCTTGCCGATCAAGGACTCAAAGACATGAGAAAAATTCTGGCTACATGACGGCAGCAAATATGTCACATAACAAGGAACGAAATTAAAACATAAAATAAACAAGAGCGTAAGAAAATGACGTTGCATCTCTTTTATTTTCAAAGCTGTAAATCGTTTTCAATAACCAGCACATATACGAAGGATACTAATGACAGTGGGGATGAATACTTCAAATTGATATTTGCTCGAGTTCGGTAAATACAATTTGTTCTCTCTCGTATCTATTCTCACGCGTCACTCTCTCTCTCTCCTTTTCTTTCTGCATACTTCGTTCTGTATTCTATATTCTAGTTCTGTCTTACTACATACTACATCCTTTTACTTCCTGTCTATCATTCTGTATTCAATGTCTACTTTTCTCTCATTTCAACATCTTTTTACCCTCTCGCTAAACTTCTCCAATTTACATCCAGATCAAGTTATGCTTCCTTTCGGTAAAGACAATTATACCCCACTAAGAGAGTACAAATATCAAATACATGTAATCATACATGCATGTATATCCCTGGATATGCATACATTCATATACATACATACATACGTAAAAAATGATAAATACAGATTTAATCGGTATTAGTCTCTAAAATTAAGATCGTGACAAACATGTTTTTAGAAAGCGATGTTCGTGTATAAAGCTGATATCGCCGTTTAGTCTTGATTAGAAGCACACTTTCCTGTATCGCACTGTTTGATATAAAAACGAATTCACTCATTACACACGCAGCATTGTATCTCGAACCTGTCAAAATTCATACAGGCAGCAATTCTATAAGAATTGCATGGCTACTGAAAGCGGCAAACAGTACACGATACTGAAAATACATGTAATCGCATGATTCTTTAATTCTATCTACACGTATAGCCGAATTTTGACTGGGAGAAAACTTTCATGCAGTATTCATGCTACTGAGAATGATGGGTCTGGAGCCTCCTAAATCTATGTAATACACACTATAGGGCCTACATATGCATGAACATGGAATATATACTGCTGGCATAACGCCAAGCTATTCTTCTATATCCTTCATTTACATTTCATGGTATATGGCAAACAGACTATCATTGTAATAGAAAGGTGCATAAAAGAGTTAAGTATAATGGTCCGAGGATACATTGTGTTCGTCCTTTAAGATGTAGCTACCTGAGCTTCTGTTGCATTGTCGGGACAATACGCTTTATTATCAGCCTCTGGTGCGACTTTCATTGACAAGTGAATCTTGTCTTCCAGGGGTTCCTTCTCGACAACCGAAACTGGTCTCAGGATTTGTTTGAGCAGCATGCAAGAAACGGCAACTCCAACGGCGAAGAAAAGCATGAAAAACATCATCAGGGTGATGATACCGGCTTTCCAGTCGAGCAGCTGAACGAGAACGGAGACGACCATGAGGATGGCATAGGTAAAGACGACGCCGCAGATGTACAACGCTTCCTTGACTGGACTCGGCGGACGGAACGATTCGTCCGCACGGTCACCTTTGATCTTCTTTTCGATCCAAAGGAAGAACCACATCACCAACCAGGCGAACAAGACGCAGAAGTACTCAATGGCGGGAATTCGTACCATTTCGTTGAGACGGATCCAATAGCGCCCTTGTCGATCGGCAAACACCCATCCGTAGCAATAGATCCCCGCGGCGAGGTAGGCGACGAAGGGAAAAGCGCGAGTCCACTTTGGAACTTTGGTCCAAAGTGGGAGTCCGAAGAGCTGGGTCATGGTGAAGAGCCAGAGGAAGCCAAACATGAACATTGGGTAGAGCGTCGACCTGTTGAGAGCTGGACCGCCAGTTTGCCACGCAACCACCGTACCGTGAATGATTACCCATGCCTCGAGGAGAAGGCGCCAGTAGCGATTCAGATGGAACTGGGTGTACATGAGACTTCCCTGCAGCAGAAACATCCAGGTGTGCGTGAAACCCATGACGTGTCCAATGGTGTTTTCCATTGGATGGTGCCAGAAGGTGAAGATAGCTCCCCAGGCGAAGACATACCCGTGGTACCTCCGGATCAGTTCCTGGGGCCCCCAAGGAAGTCTCATCTTCTCGCTGATCTTTCC
The DNA here is from genome assembly GCF_040938485.1 of Diadema antillarum. NCBI lineage: Eukaryota > Metazoa > Echinodermata > Echinoidea > Diadematoida > Diadematidae > Diadema > Diadema antillarum. Next base: position 2,795,764 of record NW_027270954.1, read on the forward strand.
CTGGTCATCCTTCGAAGGCCACCCAAACGCCATCCCGCGGTTGCGGTACTCCAGCATCAAGACAAAGATTAGCAGCATGATAGCTGATCCGATGTTGCTTGGACCAGAGACATCCTGCGCCAATGCATCGTAAGTCCAGTGGGTCTGACCCAGATGGATCAGGTGAAATAGAACGTTACCGATGAAAGCGATCCAGTTGAAATTTCTCAAGCGCGAAGAGTATTTCGGCTCTCCAGGCTGAGGATAAATCAACTTCAGCTTCTGAGCGTAGTAGATGCAGCCCCACATAAAGAGCTGATGGAGAACGTAGCACAGCCAGGGAACGACCCGAGTGAGAACATTCACTTCATTTGGCTTCAGCTTCCAGTAGTACCACCTTGCACCGGCGTCGGTGCCGTACCGACCCCTGACCCCGGGTTCCTCCACGTAGGGTTCAGAGAGGAAGCGAACGGCGGAGGTCTCGCTGGTGTTGTGAGTCCACCCCGAGTCGGCGTCCCATCGACGAACGTCGCCGATGTAGACGACGCCGAGGAGGAAGACGCCAATGAAGATGACACCAACCAACCAGACGACGACATCCCAGGGAAACACTTTAGCCTCCAGACCCTGCACAAGTGACAAAGGCATTTTGATGATACCACAGTGTACGCCCTTCAGAGATCTTGAACAGTAAAACTACGTCAAAAGATCGATGAAGAAAGGAGTAATTATGCTGGTAACCGTTTGACGTTTTTAGTGGCATTAATGATGTAATATTGAATATTGTACACACTGTATATATATTCCTATTTATGTTGTGTTGGCGCTGTAAGAAACACTTGAGAATTATTTCAATGAGAATATGCAACATAAGTGTTCTGAGGTTCAAGAGTGTTACTGATGTCACGCATGCACTGATTTCTTGCATATTCCTATGTATAACTCGATTGTAGTACTGTATAATGATTAACAGCACACTTGCGTACGTATTTTTGCATTAAAGAATTATCCTGTTTTCCTCAGTTCGTTAGAAAACTTTAGCTTAGAAATCAACACAGTCTGTAGGTCTTCAAACAAATAGCGGTTACACGTGATTTTTGCTATTATACTACTGTCAGACTATAGACAATGGAATAGAGCCGAATTACTTGCCTAAAATCCGATTACGCCCGCGTCTCCCCTCAAAATCATGTTTATCCTTATACATTTGCTTGCTTTGTGTTTTTGATGATTAATCATAATCGGAAATGACACTATGAACACAGTTTCATAAACGAGGAAATCATAATCGGAAATGAAACTACAACATTGTATATACAAAGTTTCAGAGATTCATTGTAAAAGCAATTATCAGCCTTTACAAGAAAAGTAAATAATGTTGACTCTTGAAAAAAACCCAAGCTTCTCTTACCTCTTTATTCTTCTTTTCAGTGCTTTCTGCTGTAGGGACCGTCATGCTTTAGTAGTTGATATATCTCTGAAACGAGAAGAGACAAAGACGAACACTATGCGTGAATATACCACCATAAAACTATCACGACGGAAGGACCAGGCACTAATATGTCTAGAAATCACGGAAATTCTCCTATAGAGTCAACCCGTCTAGACACGAATCTGCACAATCACATCTGATTTTCCTCCCGTCAGAGTTGATTTAGATCATGAAAATCATCATGCTGAACATTTTGCCAATCAGTAGCAGAGTTGAGGTATGCAGCACGTCAAGATCTGTGCAATTCAATGAATTTAATGATGCTATAAGCACGTATTTTCTGTACCAGACAATGATGGAACTGGAAAGCACCCCTGCTGGTTTGTGAAAACCGTGTTTCAAGGCACAACAAACACTAATCGCAGTAAAGAAATACTATAATAGAGCTTGCGTGACTGCTTACACCGTTTTCTAATCCCAAGGGCATCAGCAGAAATCACTTGAACTATTGTTGAAAATTGAAGAAGACTGCCAACATAATGCAGAAAACGCAAAAACTTACTGAAGGCAACCTACGACTGCCTGTTCTTGCAGATAGTATATAGCAAATGTCTTGACAGTAATTTTGTTTGAAAGTGAATCCCTTCGTATGTTGAAGGTTTTCGACTGTTAGCACATCAATTTGTTGTCTGCCCAACTCACCACGCCCCGCCAAAGGAAGTTAATCTCTGCAGGTGATTCGCTAAACTAAAGAAAATGCACACGTGAATTTACACAAAAGACTAAAGTCGATCTCATAGTTCTATTGACTCTCCCCCAAAGGACCAAAGGCGTTAAATACCTGTCAAGTATTCTACAAACAGGTATAATTCGCGCTCGCGCACAAATTCACACTCTTTCCCCCAAATAATCTTTATTCATTAACATAATCTTTATTCATTCACGCAACAAGACACAAACACAAAACACAACCACACACACACACGCATACACACACACACACAACCACACACACACGCATACACGCTACAGCACAACGATATCTCCGGCTTGTCCCCAAAGACAATAACCTACTTTGCCCAAGTGACACGACGAAGGACCACGTATTTAACACATTGCATTTTTTTAATGCCATCCAGAAGTCGGAAAAATGTGATTAAAAGTTCAAATACTGAACATGATGAACTCCTATAGAGTTGTCTTGTTAGTGTGTGTGTGTGTGTGCGTGTGTGTGTGTGTGTGTGTGTGTGTGTATGTGTTTCACTACTGGTGCCAGATTCATGGTCATTGATACAATGCGCCAATCTCAGACTTTCTTCATAATATCTTGATTCTAAAGTTGGTGATATAATTTATCAAAACATATGACTCTTTTATGTTGTTAAACTGCAGAGCGCCCTCAACGAGGATACGAGTTATTTTCACGACCCGTCCTCTTCATTTAGGCTTAGAATCATGAAGCCACAAACTAACCGTTGAGGAATTCAAAGCTAGATAATCGTGAATGATAATACTCCAGTTTGTTTCCTCGAGAATGTCAGTTAACCCAGAATAGATCATTTTCCGACCCCCCTCAACCAAAAGGAAAACTCAAGGTTTTAAAAACTCCTCAAAAAAGTCTGTTCACTTAAGAACTAAGGTTGTATGCGTTCGCCCTCTGTTTTTTTTCCAGACCTCCTTTAGATAAAAACTACCCTCTATAGCCACGGCTCAAGTTTACTCCTATTATATAGGGGGAAATAAATACGTTTACTTTTAGTGAGAAATTAGATGAATTCCTGTATTCTTCCTTTAGTATAGGCCTGTCTTGATTCAAGAATTATATATTAATGTTAACCCAAAGAAATATTTTTGTCTATCTATTAAGTTTTCCGTATGCTCTGACTATTCACTTCTGGTTACATTTCTGTTTTCAAAATAGATGTTTATATCAATTTTATTTTATTCCATATCTTCTTTTGCTAATCATGAGTGGAAGAAGTCTTCCAGATTTATTCACTTACAGTGCTCTCCATGTACCAACGAATGACCTGAAATATCACAGGTTCTACAGAGGCCAGTTTTACTCGCTAAACGCAGAGATTGAGCATCTGCGGATCAATGAGAATCAAGTAACCCCATGATATAAAAAAGTGAGTTGTTAGCTTCTCTGCATTTTAAATATATAGAATACATATATATTACGCCCTTTGTTTTGCAGTTACAATGATAGCATTATGACCTTGAATGCTCTGGATGCATATGGTAATTATGGTTAGCATTAAAGTAGTGTATGAGAAAATTATAATAGATAATGATTTATGATGTTAATGGTAGCGGTAACAGAGAGTGATCATAAATGTTTTCACCAAGATATCAAAATTTTCAGTTCTCATGTAGAGCTCAAGCACTAAGGTTCTTCGTATTTAACTAACGGTTTCAAGAAAGAAATTCTCGTAGTTATGAAAGATTCATAACTCACAAGTCGCCACATAGAGTATACGACGCGCCTTCTGTAAAAATGGAGTATAACGCGACGATTTAACGCACAGTGCGTTTTACGGTCTTCCGGCCTAGTGAATCAATCTTTCAACATCTCCACGGGTGTTTTCATCTCATGTAATTGTCCTTTTCTTTACTTGTTCTTTGTATTCGTTTATTGAACCCTTGTGACGATCCTCAAACGTTCAATCATGCCTAATTAATACTCATGCTTTCTTTAATACTCTGCAAACTCACGCAATTTACTCGGTCTTCTGGCCACATGCCACAGTGGAATTATTTTGAAACTTTGCAACTTGGGACCGACGTAACACTATAAAAAATAATAAAAAAAATAATAAATTGGATTTGTCATGATATTAGCACCAGGGTAATTAACCACAAATAAATAATAATATACTTTAAATCAGTAGGCCTATGCGGAGACTTCTCCTCTACGCGTTGTATTTGCATGGCATGCCGAAATTATTTGATTTTACAATAATCCTCCGATATTACTACAAAAGCTTAATGATCTCATTGTTTACTTTCCCTTAATACCTAAAATTTCTAAAATAATTATTCACTGGGACTAGTGTTTTTCTTGTTTCTCTATTCTTGTTGTTTCTGTTTTTGTGCTGATGTCTGAGACAGGCATGACGTAATAATATGTAATAATAAATATTTTGAGGGGTGAGCTTAAAATTGACGTGTTTGCATGTACTTTGACAAACTCAATGTGATCTGTGTCTTGTCTTGGAAGAACACTGTGCTCTCTTTTTGTATAAAAAAAAAAGAATTGTTTATCCTGTGATTCAATCCCTTGAATGAAAGCGTTTTCTAAGGCTTATCTAAGCATTTTCGTCTTTACCAGAGTTCATAATTGACTTACCAACACTAGGATGAATAATGTCAACTGTTTTATTCTGCTATTTTCTTTCAAATATGTTTTTATTCGGGTCACGATTCGATTAAGGACACTATGCTTTCAAACAAGCTGACTGTCAAAATACTTAGTTCATTCATGAAGGCAGTCTGTGAAAATCTTATTTTGATAATACTATGAAGATTTTAATCATGTAATGAATGAAAATAACTTATAGATATGCTGCATTATTTACTACTGAGTGATAGATTGACAGACATTCGCTCAGGATCGTGTATTTTATTCATGAAATAGAGGAAATTGAGAAGTGTAGATATTTTCACAGTAACACATGATATACGCCAATATAAAAGTCTAGCCTGCAATGAACATGAAAGAAGATCGTTCTACTCAATTGCAAGATATTGAATAAAGTGATTCCGAAAATATACGTGTACTCTAAGCAGCGGCGGGTGAGAAATTTACTTCTCATACTTGATATAATTATCTTAAACTGGTGATATTTTGTTTGGTTGTGGCTTGTTTGCTTCTCTGTTTGTTTTGAAATACTTATCGGGATATTATCTTTCTGAGCAGCAACGAACCATTTATTTTGATTCGCCTGGAACTATCTTTTGCATACACACACACCTGAAATACCTATTGTTTATATCTACTTTTGCACAACATAAACATTCTTTTTTTGCAACGTTATTTGAGGAAAAAATTATTTCTGCATGCACTTTCCTCAAATGATGTTTGGTATTTTACAACAAAATAATGTCATGAAGTTCAGTAACAGCGGGAAGCGACAAATTTATGATAAAATATAAAAAGGACAAACAATAACTCTGAACCGGCAAAAATAAACTTTCGTCGGTCTTGCACCATGAAAAAACCTATATATATCGGTATATACGTTATGCAACGCTAAGAAAATGTTTAACATAAATCGCTTGAAGAGATGGCCGACCTTTTTGATAGTGAAATACAAGAGGGCTGTATGTGAATCATAAATACAGATTGAAATTCTTAAGTGCAGTAAAGTACGTGGTACTGCGTGTAGGTATAACTTCCGAAGAAGAATACGTTGCTTTCCGCAAAACACGTTAATCACACGAGGAATTGTTATGAACTTCATCTTGCACTATTGCGCTGCCAACATATGTTAGTAATTAATGTATTTTCTACCCCAACATTTTGCATTGTTTTGATGAACTTTCGTGCATAAAGATAAAGTTCAAGTGAAATTGAAATTGATACTATGTTCCCCACTGCATGCAACGAATGTAAATGCTAAGTGTCCTTTATGTGTGTCTAGGATTTGGAAACATTTCATTTATAGAAGTTATACCCCATCAAAGAGTTGTCACTTCCTTATTACCTTGTATGAACACTAATAAAAATGAACTAACGCAGGACGCGTATAAGTCGTTTAAGGCATTTCAATGTTTCACCTATGGAGGTCATAGTGAATCTATCATATCGCCTTGAGCGCCTTGAGCATCTAATCAAAGTGGAGAACGGCGCTATAGAAATTGTATGTATGTATTATTATTATTATATCATTTGTCTTATAATTTTGTTTTGTTTTGTTATGCTATGTTTTGTTGTATTTGTTGGTTTTCTGTCCATGTCTACACTTTGTACCTTAAAAATCAATTATTTTGTGCATACTCGTACATAAGGGAACTTACTTTACAAGGCCTTCTTGGCTTTATTCAAGTTATCTTTTTTTATTTTCACAGATATATATAAATGATTGATTTTTTTTTGTTCTGTATTGTAAAATTTAATACTGTTGTAGTGTTTTATGAGAAAATGAGATGAATAAACGAATTGAATTGAAAAAAAAAATGAAAAAGATCTAACAGAATGCAAAATGGAAATGTGTATACCAACAACAACAAACTGATCTATTTAGAATTGAAGCTCAAGTTTTAGTGTCCGGTTCTCAAAGAAAACATAGATGTTGTGTAGTAAAGAATGTGTGTTTATCGTATGGTGTGTAGGTTCATCGTGGTCATTATTATTTAGACAAAAATCCTTATCATATTTTTTGAACACAGTGGTGAAGTACGCGAATAGAGAATAATTAAATCGAAGTCTTTTATTTCATTTTGTCGGTAAATGTTAACACATATCACCTATAAGTCAGGAATTGGTATCAAACATTTTATGAGGTCATACAATGCCTTTGATAGCTACAGTGCTAGTTTCTATTATTTTACCATTTCCGTGGTACACAATTTATGACACGTTTGTACATGTGCAGGAATAAGTTAGATTCTGTGTATACCTACGTTTTATTTCGTCAGAGCGGTTTGTATTAGTTCGATTGAATGCAGTAGAAATATGTTTTATGTGTATGAATGGGATAGAGAAATCTCATGATGACGACATTGTTTAGCGATAAACGGAGAATTGATTGGGTGCCAGACGAAGCTTTTCTTAACTCATACATTTAAGAGCTTTCGCCCGTTTGTTATTTTTGTTTACATTTTCCATACTTTTGCTAGATAACAATATATAACTTCACCTTGAACATTATGACGATAACTCTCACTCGCTTGTCTTGATGACATCGACTGTAGCAAATTCACCTTCTAAAATAACGATGATTATTGGTCTCGTATAGGGACAGCACTATACAATATTCGCAAAACACTAAACTAAAACTACAAAACAATTAAAGCGTTTAGGTAAAATTTGTACAATGCAACTTTATGATAGATAAAATAAATGATATGAAAAAATGTATATATCACTTACCGGTAAGAATACGCCGAAGTCCTAAGAGTAATATACTTCAATCTCCGTGTACTATGACCCAGAATGGGCATGTCTACTCCAAGAGAGCGGTCCCCTCAACACGAGGTGCAATCGAGTGAATCTATAAAGGATTTTTAGTGTTGTTATTGTAATCAGTTAGGAGAGTGGGTGATTGATTGCCATTGAGAAGACGGCGGAACAATGAATACCCAAGATACATCGAGCGTGTCCACCACAAAGAAGGCCTCTTCATCCCTTGTTGGTATGTAGCGAAACACGTTGAGGCTCACGTGAAGCACCAGGCTTGACGCTTTCTCTTGCTCTTTGAACCACTACCAGGAAAACATGTAGTACCTTGAGGCCTACACAGGTGAACCACTTGGGGAGAAATGCAAAACCACATACAAAGATATATATATCGATTGTGAAATCATATAACTCTGGAATAGACAAAAATGAATGATACACTTGAAGAAAAAAAAAGTTCAATGACAAGTGATACAAATATGTAGCAGTCTATATTATGTGCTACCTCTTAACACAATGGTCACGCTACGGGCTAGCACTCTGTCCACTATATTTTGGTATCATTTACCCAGACCATATTAATTCAAACGTCTTTCATTTCTTAGGACCAATGTTTTCCTTGCGAAAGTGATTAAGAAATAGAAGAAAAACGGTGCAAAAATAATTCAGGGCTATGACGCTGTTGCGTCAAGGATGATAGTGAAGGGAAGAGTAGTACGGAGTACAAGAGAAGACATTCTTGGCAATGTGGCATGTATATCAGCTCGACAGGCTGTGGCATGTACATCAGTTTAGCTACACTTGATATAATTTTCTTTGAACAAAACCAACCCTGCTAAGAGAATTGATATGCTTTTTAAGAAGTGCTATAGGGTGTATTTACTTGATATGTATTTGTGTATTTTGGATTGATAGTATACACTTTGTGAGGAAACACTAAGAATAGATGTTTATTGTGAGCACGCTACACTGGACCTATAGTTTGAAGTTTTCTCTGAAGGAAAAGACTATATCGACGGAAATATAAGTGAAACACATCAGTGAAGTTTCCAGAAAAATCGGATCGACAATTTCCTCAAAAGATATATATTATGTTCAAACCTTCGATGCCATTGTGAATGGAAAAGAAGACTAAAACAATTCGTGATATCGCAATTTGGCAATAACATAAAGGAAATATGAACAGAATTCTATAAAAGTTCATATTTAAGTTTACTTATTAAGAAAATAATACACTCCATTCACTTGTCACTGACATTAGGGTATGGGTAATATTGTTCCCTCTATACCTTCTGAAAGAGGTACACGTAATCCAGAAGCTCTTTCATTATGTTATGTTCTATCATTCTGATATGTTAAATTGTTATGATCTTCACACAGCAATAGCTATATAATGTACTCTTAAATGAATCCCACAAGGATTGAGACCATTCTGAAGCAAATAATTTTCAAACAACAAGAGCTACATAATGTACTCTTAAAGGGGATGGCTAGTAACCGATCAGTGGGAATCAGTGGGAATGCTGCGGGGATGATTGTTCCAATCCTTGTGGGATTAATTTAAGAGTACATAATATATATACTGTTGCGTGAAAATTATTTGCTTCAGAATGGTCTCATATTCAAGTAATGTGCAGATTAATGCCTCGTCACTGACCAGGCACGCTAACCTGGAAACATTAAACTGCACATTACTTGAATATGAGACCATTCTGAAGCAAATAATTTTTCACACTACAGTAGATATATACAATGTAATGTACTCTTAAATGAATCCCACAAGGATTGGAACAATCATCCCCCAGCATTCCCACTGATTCCCACTGATCAGATACTAGCCATTCCCTTTAAGGCTTACTTGGTTGCTCGACGCGAAACACATTGACTCTTAGCGTGGGATGATGAATAAAGTATACTGAAATATCATGTCATCTGTACACTGTGTACACACACACAAACACACACACACACACACATTATGTATATATGTATATGTATATATATATATATATATATATATATATATATATATAATATATATATATGAGAAAGGAAGAAGAAATTTGTGAGTAGCTTTGACATCATTATTCCTCTCACTGTTCCTCCTTTTCGGAAAATGTATGTGTGTATATGTTTTCCTATATACATTAAGAATAATAGATTAAAGATGAACCTATTTTTTAAAGAATGTATATATATGTATATATATATATATAAATATATATGTATATATATATATATATCCTGCGAAGCATTATATACGCATCAGACAAATATTTACAGGGTGTCAGAAATTAGTTTAAAATGCAATACAGAATCAACAAATATCCATATTTCAATGATTTGTATATATCCACTCTTTATTAATAAACTCATAAATACATTTTTGCATTATTGTAGAGTACTGTTTTTGGTATGAGATTCATATAATATGTGCGGTTTCTTAATGTATGTTTTCATTATACAATTCATTTTTATCGACAATAAAATGTATCACAATCCTGAAAAGCACTTCAATAAGATTATCATAAGGATTCATTATTGACATAATAACTTCTCCACCACTAAACAATTGTCGTATATACACCCCTTAGTAAGCATGACAAGTGTTTGAATTACTAGAAATCACTGTCTTACTGCTACAAAAATAGCAAAGTTTCTTCGAGGTATAAACTCAAAATTGACCCTGGTTTGACCTGATTTCACATAAAATATCTAAAAGTTTTTGTTGTTTATCAAATTCGAAACATTATCTCTTCCGGAGAGAAGTCACTTTCAAATCTAATACGAAAAAAAAACCCACACACACACATGTGTTTGAAAAAATGAAAGTATACATTTATCTTGAAGTGCTCACTTCAAGTAACGAAAAAAAAAAATCCTCCTGAATGAATTGCACTATTATCTTTTTAAACTTATCTGATTTAAATTTATGCACCTAAATATAAATCCTATAGACACAAACAAGATTTTACAGGGTGAATCCTTAGTGGTTTTGTCGTAATTTAAAAATTTCCTCTTTTATGCACGACCATGCCAAAACATATACAGACGTGTGCACAAGAATAATGTATTTTTCTTACTGTTATGAATAATTAAGGCACTACAGCAGCAGCATTCAGATGAGCACAAAAAAGCAAAGCAAAGCAAAGCAAAAGGAATAAGATTCAATATCCATTACAGTTGTATTTACAACTACATAGGAATCCAAGTACTTTTTGGTACATGTATACGATGTATTCATCACAAGAGACTGAAAGTTGTGTTACTTATCTGGTATCACATAATCGAACACACAACTGCAAATATCCGCGGCATGGATGCAGTGTTTTTAGTTATACAAAGAATTGCGGCGGGTCTAAAATGTTCATGTGCCTTTTCTCCTTTATAGTTGTTTAGTATCTTGTCAGTAATGCAGATGTCTACATTACCTCTCATCACGAGTATTTTATGCCACATCAGAGATATCTTGAATATAATTAGGTCAAGCAAAAGAAAAAACACACACAAAACACACAAATCAAAAATTTTCGACAGCTCTTTGTTTCCTAGTGGTCAACGTGTAATTCCTAAGCGCTTAAACTATATGTCATAATGGGGCAATGCCATTTTTACTCTGAGATACGTATCACCGAGGTAGATTATCATCAAAAAGAATAAAAGAATAGATTTTCCCGATGTGTGATAGGTCACATTACTTTGCAGTCAAGAAAAGACACGATAGCATATATATTATACACCAGAAAAACTGTCTTGATAGAAGCAACACTAGTTTGGTTCTTTTACAGTAGAGAAATCTCCACTCTCCAATCATCTACAAAAGTATGTAAAAACGGCCCTATGTAAAGGCTTAAGTGGAAAAGTCTCTAAATCTGATTTTTTGACGGGTCATCGCAACAATGGTGCCCTTCAAAAATAGAACGAGTGGAAATGCTTTGAACACGCATAAAAGAGTTCATTGTTTCACATTGGTGTTGGTCGGACACGTGGTCAAAGACACTCACACGTGGGTGATGTAACATAGCTCAAGACTTCTTTTCCGTGTCCGCCAAAAACGCGGCGTTGTCAAATTCTGGCGCCACCTTGGCACCACTGTTGTTGCTTGGAATGTCACTCGTGTAATCGGCAGGTGGAATGATCTGTTTCAACAACATGCAGGTCACTGCTACTCCAACAGTGAAGATGAGGACGAAGATGACCATGAGGGCGATCAGATCCATCTTGACGTCGAGGACCTGAACAAGGACGGCAATGACCACCATTAGAGCGTAGATTAAGACGACACCGGACACGTACAGGATCTCTTTGACGAGACTAGGAGTCTGGAACGGCTGACTAAGTTTGTCAGCTGAGACTTTCTTTTCGACCCAGAGGAAGAACCACATCACTAACCAGGCGATCAGAACGCAGAGATATTCTGTTGCTGGGATTCGAATCATCTCGTTCATGCGGATCCAGTAACGTCCTTCCTTGTCGTAAAATACCCAGCCATACGCGCCGATCCCGGCGCCAATGTATGCGATGAATGGCAAGAAGTAGGTCCAGCGCGGCAGGAGTTTCCAAACGGGAAGTCCGAAGAGTTGGGTCATGGTGAAGAGCCAGAGGAAACCAAACATGAACATAGGGTAGAGAGCTGTGCCGTTGAGGGCTGGGCCACCGGTTTGCCAGGCAACCACTGTACCGTGGATGACCACCCATGCTTCAAGGAGAAGGCGCCAGTAGCGATTCAGGTGGACCTGGGTGTACATAAGACTTCCCTGCAGCATGAACATCCAAGTGTGAGTGAACCCAAGGGCGTGTCCAACAGTGTTCTCCATCGGGTGGTACCAGAAGGTGAAGATTGCAGCCCAGGAGAAGGCATAGCCATGGTATTTGCGAATGAGTTCCTGTGGACCCCATGGAAGCCGGACTTTGTTGCTGATTCGACCGACGTCGTCTTTCGAAGGCCACCCGAACGCCATACCTCGGTTCCTGTATTCAATCATCAGGACAAACATGAGAAGCATGATCACAGAACCCTGGGAGCTCGCCTCCGAGACGTCTTGTGCCAAGGCGTCGTACGTCCAGTGTGTCTGCCCAAGATGAAACACATGGAACACCATGTTGCCGATCAGAGGAATCCAGTTGAAGTACTTCATATTGGTCGAGTACTTCGGGTCTCCAGGAGTCGGGTAAAGATTCTTACTCCGCTGAGCGTAGTAGATACACCCCCACATGAAGAGCTGGTGTAAGACGTAGCAGATCCAGGTGATACTTCGGGTGAGTGCGGTGACTTCATCGGGTGGTAGCTGCCAGTAGTACCATCTCGCTGTGGCTCCCGACCCGTGTCTTCCTGGGACGCCAGGTTCTTCTTCGAAGGGTTCCGGAAGGAACCTTTCTTGCGAGCTTTCGCTGAGATTATGGTCATATCCGGAGTCTGCATCCCATCCTCGGTAATCTCCGATGAAGATCATGGCAATGAGGATGCAAGTGATGAAGACGACACCGATGACCCATCCCACAACGTCCCATCTGAAGCCGGTATCTGCCGACTGAAACAACAAAAGAATATTGAGAGAAAAAACAGCTTCCACAGTTCTGCTACGAATGTAGAAACATATTGTCAAAACCGTTTGTATCTTCTTCCACAATAACTGAGATCAGTCACTATCCCTAAAAATTGAATATCATTTGCGAATCGAAAAAAACACAAAACAAACGACATGATCATAGTCTCTCATGCAGTGTCTTTTGAAATCGTTCTATTAACGCTATTACAGCGATGCCTGTGATATTCATATTCCTGTTGAACCTATTTGTTGTGTTTTGTTGCCTAATTTGAAGGTGCTTTAACCCTAAAAGGGCCGGGGGGGGGGCGGAATCCCCCCCCCCCTTGACGTTTCGCGCTATAATTCTCTAACGCGGGAAGGCCTCGTCGCGAGTCTTCTTGACTTTGTTTGTTCAAGTCTCGCGCAACATTTGAGACCAAATTTGCAACGTCCGCGCATACTTTTGCGAAGCCACGCCCATTTTTGCAACGGAATGTCGCCCAAAAACGGGCACAATTTTGTGATTTTGTGTACATTTCCTATGGAAAACACTGCTCTGTCATGAAAGTCATAAAAACCTAATTATTTTTTTTACAATTAATCACTTTCATTGATTACTTTTGTGCTAATTATGGTAGAAAAGTGGTCAGTGACAATTTCCAATGAAAAAACAAAGAAAAAACAAAAGTTGAAAAACAATTAAATACATAAGAAATTCTGAAAACAATAAAACACATAAGAATTGAGTTTTGGAAGTTTTTGTGATGTACAATTGTTGAATATGCTAAAACAGATTTACATATCAAAAATTAGACTCTCAATGCTTTTAATTAGGCTAAAATATGATCTTGAGCTTAATTTGCATAATCAATTAATTAGAATTAGAAATTGATTGTTTCAAAAAATCTTATGACATAATCTTGTAAATTATGATGGCCGATGGCCGAGACCGGGGGGGGGGGGGGCGGAATCCATCCCCCCGGTCTGAGCATAGCCAAAAAAAGCCCGGCCCTTTTAGGGTTAAAGGAATCAAGGAATAATCGTTTTCTTTAAAATGTTATATAATGTTGTGATGTATAAAAGACGTGATATTTAACATAGATTCAATGGAAAAGTTGGGATATGAGTAAGAAGGCAGAAGTATTATTTTTACTCACCTTCGTGAGGCTGGATGATGTTGATTTGGAAGCAGCACATACTCCATTACTCTTTCCCGTGCCCTTGGAATCTGTACATAGATATAAAAAGTAATCACAAAATGATTATTCCTGTTATTCTTTGTATAATCATGTGTGAGTGTGCATGAAAATAATAGTACTCTGAATGGGACGATAATTTTTGTAGACGCACGCGTGTGTTCGGTGTGTGTGTATGTGTGTGTGAGAGAGAGGAAGAGAGAATTTTCTATTCTGCGTGCAAGTACTAGTAAAAATACTAGCCAATCACTATGACTGCCATCATTTATTAATGACACGTGTGCATACCCTCGAATATAAAAGAACAACAGCAACACAGACACACGAATAAAGAAAAAAAACAGAACCTGATAGATCAACGTATATATAGAAAGACATTTCCTTGATGCTACAGGACTTACTTAATTTGCTTTACTCAAAGCATTTGAGAAAACGGAAAGGAACAAAACGGTGTTCAAACTTTCAGTCTGACAGAATTGACATCATGTATAGTAGATACTCACTTGTATCAAACTGATGAAAGTTAAAAACATAAGTTAAGGCGAAATTTCCCGCCCACGTCGACTGATAATACACCCAAGACGATTCTAAATCTTCGGGTAATATATCAACGGATGTCGTCCTCATGATTTTATACCGATTACGCAGGTTATGAGCAGACGATGTATATTCGTGACATTTCCTATCTGTTACACGATGAAGAAACAGCTGATATCAAGTTGATCAGAATATGAACAATCTCAATTGCTCAGCTTCTGGAAGCTTTCCTATATAGGAGACCTGTTTGGCTTTCGCAGATTTACTAGAAAGAAAAAAACAGACGATTCACGGCACTTGACATACACCTAACCCGCTATTTACGCGGAGCGAAAATGTGTAAGGTACGTTAAAGTAAATCATGTTGATACACGTGACGGATTCTTAATGCAATTTCTTATGCGCTTATGCAAGGAATAAAACAAACAATCTACATCATGACAGGCAGAACATTAACCCGTCGCCCTCGACATGGAGTAATTCATCGCATCGGCACGTCTGCTCCCCCTACACAAATTTTATATACGACAACACATCTTGTATAACACTTGAGTGCATAATTATGCAGATATTGGACTTTGGAGCGCAATGATTGTGTGCAGCATGAAAAATGTTCGTCATGTACCATCGCTAAATGAAACAGAGTTGCGACTGCGTATCTTGGCACGTCATAATTCAAGTATGACCTTTGACATTGGAAATTACTCAAGGAAGACAATGGAGCAAACGGTGTACATTATAAGTGGAATTGAGTCATTCACATTACTTCACTGCGCATTGATCAAACGATATCAGAACCTTCATCATTTTAGAATCATTCAATGTTCGGCTTTGTCGCCCATGAGACTTCTTCTACAACCACCATATAGCTTTCGTAATGATCCTATGACAGTCATAATCCCCTCCTATATAGTTGTTTATTATACCATCTTCACTCGACCTGATAACACAATGGATGACTTCATGTCCGGTGTTCATAGTGCTGGCGTTAGAAGTTAGTGCCATTTTAATGCCATTACCCGCGCTAAACCCGAACTTTATATCATGCTATAGTGTTGGCACCGGTCGGTGTTGAGTGTCATGGGAGCTAGAGAGCTCCACTGTACTTGTTGGTCACTTAATTATGTGCTTCTTTCCCATTAGCTTTGACATCAAGCGATATTCGTTATTCCGATGGTTCTTTAATCCGAAAATGAAATAGGATTCTCTTTCCCGAATGTTCATTTTTCCGAAACACACAAGTTCCATATGCTAATGTTCATCAATCCGAAAATGAGACAGGGTTCGTTAATCCGAACATTAAATTAATGCTTCATGCCGAAGATTCGTTAATACGAAAATGGAAAGTAGTTTGTTAATCCGAAGGTTTTGCTAAACCGAAAATGAAATCAAAGGTTCGTTATTTCGAGGGTTCCTTTATAATCGGAAGATGAAATAAGGTTTGTTTATCTCGAAGCGAAAAAAAAAGTGCTTACTAACAAACCTTATTTCGTTTTCGGATCAACAAACCCTCGGAATAACGGACCTGATTTCATTTTCGGAGTAATAAATCCTTGGAATAACGAACCTTATTTCAACTTTAAGTGAACCTTTACTGGAATAACAAACCTTCGGAATAAAGAATTGTAAACATTAGCCCTCTAGTAACCCTATAGCTTTTAAATCCAAATAGTGTAGGCCATATTACCACCAGCGAACATACCAGCCCAACCAGCGCACAAAGGAGTCTCGAACAAAAGTGCTCTGAAAATGTTCCCTTTTTTCCCCCCTAATAAAGATCGACTGCGTTTTACATTTTTTCCTTCAGAGAGCTTTATCTATATATTTTCACGGACCTTTCCTAAACTTTGATTCACACATTGACTTTTAATCAAGGCTTTCTTTGAAACTGTTGATGTCATGCTTCAATATAGGTCAGTCCCCCCCCCCCCCCCCCCCCCCACCCGCCCACATAGTATAGATTTACCTATACGTGCACACGTTCACAAAATGATGCACACACGCAGAACAGAGTCAATATCCGAGCACACAAGATGAGTTCACATTCAATCATGCTTAAAGACGAAACTACTTCCTGGAACGAAGGTTAGAAGAGTAAAGGCCACTGGATGGTAGAGGGATGAAGTGATAGGCTTATATACCGACAAACAAGTAAGTTCCTTAGGACGTTCTTTCACTTATGCAGAGCCATTATTTCAAAGCAATACTACTCTAGCATGATAAAATATGGGAATGTCAGGATATCATACGCGGGATCCAGGTCATATCGCGCTGCATTTACCTGTATGCACGGCGAATCTGGAGCGTACGATACCACTTTGCATTCCTCGTTTTTCACAGTAACGCTACTAGACTTGAGACAGGGCCACACCTCCAGTGTCCTCGGATCTCGTCTAGAAGTCAAACCAGATCTTCGATCAGACGTCCTCAAAATTACTCGCCAGCAAAACAAGCTATTTGCACAATAAATTTATAACCCATTCATATATGCAGTATCGTAGAAGTGACTCAGACCATCGCATGCTGGTGACCATTTTCCCCTGATCAGGCGACAATAATGTCCAATGATTAAAGCTATGAACAATGATTATTTTGGTACGTAACAACATGCTCCAAACGAGACTTTGTCCATTGAGCGTAGATAATTATCATTAAACTGTCGGCAGTGAGTTGCTCAGTTAGGTGTATAGATCTAATGCGTATAGTAGGACTTTGACACCCTCTCTCAGATCCCAAAGTCTATTCTCTCTTAAACTCTCAAGGGCGTGAAAAACCACATAAATCAGCGTAAATTCGTCATTATATCAACTGCGGTTTACACGGTTTCGTGCACTTTGAACAGAAATCCATAATGAGGGTGAGTGCCGTTTGTGGAACGAGCTTCCGGATAAATTGGCTGTTGGCATATAGGCCTATAACAATACTTATACGAACTTCGAATCCAGTTGAAACAGCATGTTTCCCATTGGTGTGAAAATCACAACACGACAGGTTTATTTCACATGTAGATATGCATTATTATGGAGAGAGAACAATATGACTAGTTAAAATTACAAACAACAACAACAACAACAACAACAGATTAAGGCAACTTTCGAAGTTTTTTATCAACAATTTTTACAATGATATGGTATGTATGGGAGTTTTTCGTCACTGACGGAAAATGAGGTGGAATAATGTCATTATTATTTCAATTGAAGAGAGATTGATAATGAGGATAGATTTTAGATAATTTATAAAAATCATGACTTTAATCTTAGACCCCCCCCCCCCTTCACGGTCCTTGAAGAGGGCTCTTTGCCCTATATGCATTAACCCAGTAAGGTTTTTTTTTTTTGTACATTATCACCGCGGACCTACTGGATTACGCTTGGGTTCCTTATTTCGATTTCACATTTTATTTATTGCATGTTACGTAATATATCGTCCTGTCCTAGAGTTGCTTATCAGCCATTGATACGTTGTTACAAATATATAATATCACATTAAAATTAATGGCAATGCATGACTATGATTATGGTTTTTCACAGGACTCACGAAAGTAGAGTATGAAACTGATAGTCTGAGAGCTGGCTGCTGGTCAATTTACCCCATCAAGCCCATAAGGTTTGACCCCTGAGAGTTGCTGGGGCCACCCTCCTCATTAAAAAAATGCCCGTCAGCCTGGTCCCTGAGGGCGGGTTCGGCCCCCAGGGACCCCCCGAAAAGGCCCTCCGGCGGGTGTAATTTACCCCATGGAGCCCATGGACCAAACTTGGCCTATATGAATGTCCTATGGGTGTACATAATCAAAATATAAAAACTGACAAAATATCTGGTCGGGAAAGGGGTTGCCAGACCGCTTGTTTGCAGGCATAAAACCTTGTTTTTGGTCAAGGAGTCTGCGCCAAGACTACACTGTCCCATCGGCCCTGTACTGTAGCGTCTCCCAACAGGCTGACGGACAGTGCCAGTTAGTGCATGTAGTAGTCTTGGCGCAGACTCCTTTACGCCCAACAAGGGTTTGTGCCTGCAAACTACCCGTTATACCCTGGGACCCAGGGTAGTTTGCATGCACAAATTGACCACACACACACCCACACCCACACACACACCCACACACACACGCGCGCACACACACACACACACACACACACACACACACACACATTCACACATGACTCTATGTATACTAAGAATACCGTAAGGCGTAACACAAAACATGACCAGTGGTTTCTCCATTCAGCCATGATACCTTGCACATACCTATAATTATTATGTTCATAACTTTTGAATGTTTTACATCGATACTATCAGTGAACCTTTAAGCAGGAACACTGAAGAGATTTTGAAATTTGTGTGAAATTGTATTCTGTTTTACTGGCCACACAACCTGCTTACCCTTTATTATGTATCCACCATATAAGACAAATATATATATATATATATATATATATATATACATATATATATATTTGGAAAATGCTGAAATAAACCCTTTGTTGTGAGTAGACTTCAATTTCTCAAATCATGCATTATACTGTATGATAGACTAAAATGTGAAATTATGTTTTATATTATATGAAATAAATTCATGCCAAATACTGGTCAGTTCAGGAATCATAAGACTGCAACTGAAACATGTGCAATGCTTATCATAGGCCTACATTATACGTAATTTGTGTAAGCTTTAGTCTTCCATAGAGTGTGATGCATGGTTTGATGTGTAATTGCCATGGTTTTGAATGGCAACTAAATCATAAATATGAACTAGGACCTGCATTGTAACTGTAGATGGTATGTGACACCCTGGAAGTATTATCTTTTTTTTTTTGGGGGGGGGGGGAGAGGGGGGTAGACAAAGTATCTCAATGAGGAGTTGACAAAAATTCTAATATAAAAGAGAACACAACATGTAAATGCTCTCAACGTGCATGCTATTGTTAAAGAAAAGAAATTAAGCTAACATTTCATTTAGCTGGTAATTTTATGTTTCACGTTGTGTGTATATGTCCCGGGTTAACAGCAATCATATACTATGATGCGCTCTTTGCAGTGTGTGACACCGTAGGTTGAGTTTTGTTTGTGTGGGGCTGGGGAACTGAAGATGAAGTACAGTGTATCTCCAGAAATAAGGAGTTGACAAAACTGCTGATATAAAGAGACCACAAGACCAAGTTAATACTTTCAGCCTATATGCTATATAAAAAGAGAGCTATTATGTTTCAACTTGGTGTGTACTGGTCACGGTCATTGGCAGTGTTTGCAGTATGTGACACCATTTGTGTGGGGCTGGGAACTATTATAAATAAAATATATCTCCAGAAATAAGAAGATGACCACAAAAAAAAAAAGCGCTGAAGAGATGAAGAGAACACAAGATCAAAGTAAATGCTCTTGGCCTGTTTATTTCCATTACAGAAAGTTAGCATTCTATTGTGAAGCTTGTTATTTGAGGTTCCAAGGAAGAAATACATGTATATAGAACACCATAATTACATGTTCATTAGTATTATAGATATGCAGATATAAATTTTGTCCAAAACTATGAGGTGACATGCACTACTGAGTATGAAAATTGATCAATATCATTTCCAAAACCATTAAGCTCCTTCCTTATGTTATGCAGTTTATTCTGATTTGGAATTTATTAGAGTCAAATAAAGGAAATGTTGGCATGGATGCTGTAATCCTTGCCTATTTTATACATCAAAGGGTGGTTTTTATCAGCCAAAAACACAAAAAGTTATTAGTTTGAGGTTTTCAAAGGAATCTTATATTAGGATTGAGACTTGTTATTTGTATCTAAAAGAGGATATCAAGCAGGAGAAAAAGAAGTAATCTAAGCTACATCCCACTTGTTGACATAAACTTTATTGGAGTTATGTTTAATGCACGGTTGATGAAAATGTTTACTTAAATGTGTTATACAACTGGCCTTTAGCGCTGTTTTGGTTGGTCTTAAACTGAAGTTTACTCACAACAAAGGTTTTTCAGCATTTTCTGAAAAGCTCTATTTGAGTCTCATAAGGTGAATACATCGTACAGAAAGAGTAGGCTGTGTGGCCAATAAAACCTAATACAACTTCACACAATTTCAAATTTCTTCAGTGTTCCTTAAAGGTGTATTGATAGTATCCATGTAAAACATTCAAAAGGTATGAACATCTTATAAGTTTGACATTTATTATGTGCAAGGTATTATGGCTGCATTAATGAGAAACCTATTAATTGTAACATGTTTAGTGTTATGGTATATACAGTTGTACATTAGGCTACCTATAGAGTCATGTGTAAACATAATTGTGTGTGTATGTGTGTGTGTGTGCGTGTGTGTGTGTGTGTGTGTGTGTGTATGTGTGTATGTGTGTGTGTGGGGGGGGGGTGTGTGGTCAATTTATGCATGCAAACTACCCTGGGTCCCAGGGTATAACGGGTAGTTTGCAGGCACAAACCCTTGTTGGGCGTAAAGGAGTCTGCGCCAAGACTACTACATGCACTAACTGGCACTGTCCGTCAGCCTGTTGGGAGACGCTACAGTACAGGGCCTATGGGACAGTGTAGTCTTGGCGCAGACTCCTTGACCAAAAACAAGGTTTTATGCCTGCAAACAAGCGGTCTGGCAACCCCTTTCCCGACCAGATATTTTGTCAGTTTTTATATTTTGATTATGTACACCCATAGGACATTCATATAGGCCAAGTTTGGTCCATGGGCTCCATGGGGTAAATTACACCCGCCGGAGGGCCTTTTCGGGGGGTCCCTGGGGGCCGAACCCGCCCTCAGGGACCAGGCTGACGGGCATTTTTTTAATGAGGAGGGTGGCCCCAGCAACTCTGAGGGGTCAAACCTTTTGGGCTTGATGGGGTAAATTGACCAGCAGCCAGCTCTCAGACTATGAAGTCTATTGTCAACCCGAATCCACTCTGTTCAATACAATATCATAATACATGTAGGTCAACCGTCATACATTTTGTTCTTGACGATGAAAATTGGCCCAGATGTACAAAGGATTGTAAGAGAGAATGTGTGCAGGTGGAAGTTGCGGTTACAGTTCGGTATTCCGAAGGTTCATTATTCCGAAGTTTTGTTATCCTGATGGTTCGTAATTCCGAAGGAATTCGTTACTCCGGAGGCGAAGGTTTCGTTAATCTGGGGTTGCTTTGTACGCATTTTTTTTTCAATTTTCGGATTAACGAACATTCTTAACAATGAACATTACCCGAAGGTTTTAAAGATTTGTCCATATGGGTCTACGACAGCACGTAATGACCTTGATCTTGTAGATCTGAAAACTATGTCATGAAAATATTGAAGACTGAATTCTAATATTTTGCGATACCATGAAATCACACGAGTTATAAACTTAGGTGAGAATGGTTTTCCTGGATTAATCATACATTGTATAAGTAATTACGCGTATCCGGGCAATTACCCCCAGATGGCAATTACCCCGTCTAAATACTGGTTAGTGGTAAGGTTAGAGTAAATATTAGGGTTGGGGTTAGGTTTAGGGTTAGGAGTTTGGGTTAGGGTTAGGGTTAGGATTAGGTTCAGGATTAGGATTAGGATTAGGGCAGGGGAAGGGTCCGGGGTAATTGCCCAGGGGTAATTGCCCTAGACCCGTAATTATATACGTCAATATTCTCTAGCGTAAAATAAAGTTACCCCATGCACTGCTGGCTGTAACTTTGCTTCTTATCAAATTCCTTGAAGTGTCATTATTCATCATCAGGTCACAGAATTTTTATGAATTTAGTTTGATCTATACGTTTGTCTGTCCAGAAAAGAGGTCCGCAGATTATGGTCCTAAAAGGAACATGAATTATCACAACTAATTACTTCTACGTTATCAATCATCATTAGTATTAACGTCATTGTCGTAATCATTTTGTTAATATTATCATTATCACATCATCGTCATTGCCATCCTCATCATCATTACAAGCCATTCAGACGCTCCCAAAGCAAGATGAGTACATTATACGCAACTGTAATAAATCAGTTTACGTAAATTCAGTTCTAATTACAGCCCCATTAGTCCTTGCAACCCGGTTGTCGAGAACTGAATTATACGTAACTGTCACCATAATGACAAAGCCTGGACTAATTTTTATAAGTCAATTGATTGATAGAATGTACAAGCTCTTTTTTGAAGTTCCCTCCATATTCCTTGATATTATAAAGTGCTATTTCAACTCAAAGTGATTTCATGAAGGTCAAAATGTTAGTATACTACGTATAGATTTATATGCTTGTAGGTGCAGGTGTTATATTGTGCTATTGTTTGTATGTGCTTCATGACATTTCATCTTCTTAATTGTATATACAAATCGTCAATTGTACTTTGCATTAATTTTGTATCATTTGGATATGGAAATGAATGAAATGAAATGAAATGAAATGAAATGAAATGGATTTGGAACTGTATTGATTAAAGTTGTTCAGGTCGTCGTCTCTTCTGCATCTCTTAATTTTTCTCTGCATAAAATTATCTCTCTATTGATAAGTCAAAGGAGATATCGAGGGGCCCCTATCACATGCAATGTTCTTATCTGATATGAATACTCACATTATCTCATACTTTTGTATTTCATAACTAAGATTTCGCAACCATCATCTTCAGGTACATAATAAGGACGATCGCTGCACAATCGGTCTTTCTGGTTATCAAGTACCACACTCAAGGGAATAAAAATTGCGATAAAACTTTTCAAGATCATAATTCAAATATTTAGATTGTATAACAGCTCCCTATTTGAACCCCGTGCAATAACACTTGTGCTCTTAACCGCATGACCCGGGGCTCTATATCAAATAATTACATCTGGAAAAGCAAACAATGAAGTTCAACGTGAGCCAATTCCATTTCAATCCTGTGTGGGATAAAATGTACACTCACAAAGATACAAAAACACATCTTAAAAGGAAGAGATGGAGAGAACGAACTTATAAAAACGATTTCAGTGTATGTGACGCAACCTACATGGGAAAAAAATGACTTGAGTATCATAGATGAGGAAAAAAGATGACTGAACAAAAGGAAATTACGATGTGCAGTGTCCTCCCCCTCCAACTACTGAAAAGGACAACAGAAAATCGTTTCATGAGAAAAATGAGTAAGATTTATAGAAAGAGACACAGAGTGGGTAAGATAATTATATTATGTATACTTGTGCTGTGCATCCATAGATTACTTCTGTCTGTTTTGTTTTAGAGGGGCCGCGGAACTTTGGGTTCTAAGGAATAAATAAGGAAAAATTGGGGAAAAAACGCAAGAAAACCCAGAACTTTGGAGGGCTTCTTGATGGGCGGCCCTAGAGCTGTTTTGAACTTCGTGCCCATGCAAGAGCATCTTCCTGACAAGATAATCTCAATTCTTATTTTCAATCTAAAATTTCCACTTGGAAGATAAAAGAGTGAACGCAAATGTGATGGATCCTCGTTGGATAGAGTAACACAGTAACTCTCGGGAGGGAATAAAGACATGTCGACAGCCATTGTCATCAAGATAGATGTATGTATCCTATATAATAGTCTTTCATTCAAACCAGCTACCAGCACACGCATGTCACAACACACTAGATTCTGCTCATTCGCCTTTGCGTTGGAAGTTTAGGCCCTTTATGTGTGCTGCAAAGTTTTCTCGTCAGAATGAATAATAAACATTATTATAAGCATTATTATAAGTACAATATGACAAAAATCAATGATTTGGTGCCTCTACACCAGGAAAACTTCGTCCGTTCTAAACTTGTGGATACATTACACTTACAATGTTTTCTCATTTTGTTTCTGGCTTTCATGGATGTACATCATACAATTGGACATCGATAAACTTTTTGTAAAATGATACACATCTGATTCCTTAAAGGTCCTGTTTACCTTTGGGAGCGGTGATTTAAAAAATATTCAAGATGTCACATTAAGTCAGCCATTTCAAAACCGATTTTCATCAAATAAACTTTTGATACCCCTTAGAATTGCATGCTCTTTGACATCTCATATATAAGAGTGGTTTCTGAATATGTCGCAAAACGTTAAAAGCTACATGTAAATCCTCACCTGAACCAGAACTGTACACACCCTTTAAACCCTTACTCATCTTCAGCCATGGACTCGTTTATTTTGCCGTCATTATAATCATCAAATATTAACCAGCCTTAGCAACAGGCATAGCACGTCAGCTGTCATAAAGCCTTGCCAAATTAGATTCCCATGCAGATAGCACAGCTATGCCAGCGGTCATCCGTACCCTTGCAAAAAAAAATCACGCCATAGACCAAGGGGAGGATTTAAGAAATGCTTCGAAATGTCACTAAATTGTTTCTAAATGACTGAAATCTCGCATATCAATAGCAGGGAATAGAGTTATCACTCTGGCCATGGAACTACTATAGCTCCATGCTCTGGGTTAGGCATACTTGCTCGCCACGAAAAAAAAAAAGCGTGCAAGGCCACGATGTCCGACTCAAAGGACGAGGAGTTACGTAATCACTCAATAATTCCCTCAGGATAACAAAGCACACGGATAAGATCTAGTTGATAATGACGCACAAGGTAGCAAGCATGCTTATGATGCTGGGATCCATTATATCTCATTTAACCGATCTGCAACTATAGTTCTTGGCTATAGGGCAAAATAAATCTTTTGACATGATGTTATCCTGCGATGTAACGTCATGTTGATACCACAATACCAGGATATTCATTATCTCGTAATTCTTTGGTTACTTGTTTGTTTATATATTCTGCATTTCACATTTAAAAAAGCCAACACAGAGCAATACACGAATCATACATAAATCAAAAAAAGATAACAAAATGGATGGATTGCCCATTTCAGCTAGATTCGTTATTATAATGGGTTTGTTTTTCCATTTGGATCTATTGCAGTCACATCATTATTTTGACGCAACCTTGTCGAGCACGATGTATGCAGCAACATAAAGCTCCCATCAATGTTTCGAAATTAGTTTTTGTGCTAACATAAGCAGCTTGAGTCTTATCAGCTTACTCAAACAGAGGGCCCTGAAGATACTTGTGTTTAGTTATCATGATAATTATACTCTATAATGAGAGCAGGATCATGATTGTGAGAAAAGGATTCTTTTTTTCATTGAGATGAAAACTGAAAAAAAAATAACACGACCAAGCTAACGAAGATCGGAAAGTGGGGGAACTCGAATCAGTCTATGCATGTTCTATATTGACTTGCATGAAAAGAATAAAGTAAAACCGATAGAATACATAAATGCACTGCTTTGAAATGTCGTCAGAACAATAATTATTATGTCCATAACTACACCACTAAAATCATTCCGCATGAATAAGGGAATACTTCCACCTTCCGGGGAATGATAACCTGTTTCGTTACTCATTATATTTCCACAATGATTTGATCCAAATCACATGATGTCTTGTTGTAAGAAGATAGAAAGATATGGTAAAAAAAAAAAGGCAGTGAGACGTGTAATTCCCATCATAAAGATATGACAGATATCACTGCTTTACTAAACAGGTGGAACTTTCAAAATGATATTCCAAAACAGCCTATATGTGACTTTTCTTCTGGACTGAGTTTACCTTAGTTGCTTGCTAACTTGCTAGTTGTTGTAAGTCAAATTGGTAATTGATTGAAATACAGTACCTTTGATTTCGACTGGCGTTGACTTCTTGTGGCCATTTTGTCCGGCGATGTGTTTTTCCTCATCGACCGTCGAATCGACCACGCTTACAAGCTCAACAGAATTCTTCTCTTTCGATGTCATTTTCGATCATCTGCTGTCGTCTGCAATGAATATCCAAAAAGAATAGTTCCCCTCTATCACAAGCTCACGACCAGGTAAACGGTTAACAATATAATATGGCAGTTTTTTTTTTTTTTTTTTTTGAAACAGATACTACAGGCCTACAGCAAATCCAAGGAGATCTGGTCCAATCGCGATGATGACGTTGTGGCGTATATGGCGCTGCTCGCAAAATCTACAACATAATACAGTGTATATAATATATAGATGAAGAACAATTTCAGTACTGCGAAAAGTGCAGTTGTTCAAGCGGTGACATGGTATTGTTGTACAGGCACCAAGAAAACTCACATGAATGAATGAATTGTGATCGTCAGTTGACTGGTAATGAATAGCACGCATCGCCTCGTGTATACACACGAACATTCAACGTGAATGTACGCAGAACGCATTGATATATAGGCGGATGGGAAAAGCTCCTATATACCTCAATGTTCAATTACTATAGCTGTATGGATAATAGATAGATAGATAGATAGATAGATAGATAGATAGATAGATAGATAGATAGATAGATAGATAGACGGATAATAGATGTTGTATAGGTGGATGGATAGACAGATATAGGTAGATGCATTTATATGATATACATACATAGAAACATGTGAGATAGGCGAATATTGCAGATACAACGTAGATATATACATCGACAGAGAAGTAAGACATGATCAGTGCATTATCATAATGAATTCAATCAACGTAATGGAATAGCATACCGCTATATACCCTCACTGAATCCAAGTGACACCTGCCATGTAATAATCATACAATAGATTGTCCTCGATCATCCACCTCCGTCACGATAATAATACAACAGATATATACTCTTTTTGAATTCAGTAGTCTGTATATATCATACTCACGAAATACTCTGTCGAATCGCAAAGGATGTCTCTTGCACTCTTCTGCTCGATCGTTCAGTAATGTGCAACTGGAAGATCTCCCCCACTCGCTATATACAAAGGAGATTCAAAGACCGAGAAAATAGTACGTTCTATGAGAATGAGTATACCTCCTTGGAATCTCTTGCGCTTATGCTGTCGGGAGTGGGTGTAGAGGGGAATTAATAAATCATATCTCAACTGTGGGGTCATTCAAGGGGGGGGGGGGGGGGGGAGGAGGTTGAGAACGCTATCAGTCTCCTTCAGACGCTGTAGAAATTGTACGGGACTGTCAGAACGGCGTACTATCACGCAGGAAAAAAAGAATGCGCCAAATCCTTCCTACACCTGTAGGTCCCATGCGCGAAAGATGTGTTTACGTCACAAATGTATTAAATGATAAGAGCTACACAGTTTGATAATGGTCTTGCAGCAGTATTGAGAACTACAATATAATTTTGAAAAAATAAAAAAGTACTTGCAAGTCGAAGCGAATACACTGCGCAGCGTCGTCTACACATGGAGCTGTACACAATAGATTGGTCAGTGCATTGGTCTGTGACAGGACAGGGAGGTGAGACAAAAATCTCACCTCCCTGTATTCATTAACCGGACAAACAATAACACACGTGGGGTGTCCACGTGCAGAATGGACTGTCCACGGTTGAATGGCATCCTGGTTTGTGAATGGGCGGGGCCTAGAGAGGGGGCGAAAAAAAGGTTCGGTGTAATAATGTCACAGGTAAAAAAGTCAGAGGTGAAAATGTCAGAGGTGAAAATGTAAGAGGTAGTAATGTTAGAGGTAAAAATGTCAGAGGTAAAAATGACATTATTACCTCTGACATTGTTACCTCTGACATTTTTACCTCTGACATTTTACCTGGCACTGGAAAAAAGCTCCCCCTCCCCCATCCCCACCCCCCCCCTCGAAAGAGAGAGGAGGAAAAACACGCATATCATACACACCAAAAAAAAAAAAAAAATACCACAGCAGCTTGAAGGTCAAGTTCGTCATTCTCCTTTTCTTTAGAAAATTTCAGATTTCTTTGGTATTTGCAAAAACTAGACCTATTATATAGGACTTTAACTAATATTGACAAACCACTCGGGGAGTACAATCATGACATAGGAATTGGATATCCAAGATATGCAATGACCACAAAGAGCGAGGACTCATTCTTTTAATGGTTTTATGTTTATAAGTGTGTATGGTGGTGTAGTTGAAGTAGTTGGACTTGTTCAAAGCCAAGCATTAGGTATATTGCTGACTAATTTTCATCGACGTGAAATGTTGCACCTCCTCATTTTCCATCATGTAACGGTTATTATTGTCACTTCTGGGAATATGAAAACTTTGAAGCTGTAGCCTCTTTAATGTTCCCATTTTAATGTCTTAATCAAGATGAGATTAGATCTCCCTGTTCTAATAAAACTATTTTCAATAAAGTTGAATCGATTTTAAAGGGGGCTGGAACCCTTAAAGGGATGGTACAGTATTGGTGGAGATGAGAATTCTAGGCTTTTGATATTTTGCGAGGTACCAAGGAAACACTTATGAAATAGTACAGAGCATACCATTTTAAGAGGAATTCAAAGTTTATTTGATGCAAATCGGGTTTGGAATGACTGAATCATCCAAAAACAAAGTAAAACAAAGTGATCGTAACAAAAGGTGGGTCCCACACCTTATTAGAATCGCTCTGTTTGGGATATCTCAGCCATATCAAAACCAATTTTCATCAAATAAACGTTGAATTCCTCATGTGCTCTTTCATATTTCATAATAGGTTTCTCATTGTCTCTCCCAAAAATGTTGGAAACCTGAAATTAGGTCTCAACCAAAACTATACGATCCCTTTAATATAATGGTCCCTTTAATGTAATGTGGATTATACGTGTTATAGAACATAATCCAGTGGCGGATATAGCGAGGGAGCGCGCCCCCTTTATATATATTTTTTTCGTTAAAACAAAAGAAATTAAAAAAAAGTGAAATAAAACCCGTAAGTTGCACCAGAAATATTTTTTTTCCGCTCCCTCCCCCCCCCCCCCCCTTTGAGGAATTCCTGGATTTGATCCTGCATTAATGAAGCTTCAGGAATATCAGATATTTCAAAGTTATGATTTCTTTTTTAAAGTTTCGTCAGGATAAGATGACCTCCACAATTCGTAACGTCACAATGGAACGATATAAACAAATTGGAAAAAATAATTCAATACCTTGTCATTCTTCCAGCATAATGAAAGTGCACTTGGTTTACCTCTTTCAGAAGGCAAGGAGAACAATATTACCCTGAACATATCACTAACAAGACTGTGTGGGAGGAATGTGCAATGCCTGCTTTTTCCAAAGAAAGAAAGAAAAAAAAAGACAGAGAAATCATATGGAATGATCAATTCATTTCCCTTTAACTTTATCGATAGGTAAACATTACTTTAGATTGGATTTATCGACTGATCTTGAATATTACCTCCTTACCTCGGATCCTCTCAGAGGTTGATGGTTAACACAACGGGGTAGCCAGGATTTGATCTTGGGGGGGGGGGGGAATGGTGTGGGAGGGGTTGCTTTTTTTTGGCACTTTTTGCACTTTGATGTTGCAAATGGTGCAATTTGATGCATGTTTTTGCTTGTTTTGGCGTGTTTCATCGACTTGAAACTACTTTTTCCTCAGATGCCATCTTGGGAGTGTAAAGGTGGGTCAAAGGTCATATGTATTCGTTGCTGTATCTTCGTTATTCAGTGTATACAGAATTTGGTACCAAAGATGGCAGATATGACTCCCTTTTCTAAATGAGAATCCAAACATCACACGGCCAATGTCTCTAAACGCAGATGAAACTTGTATGGTCATGCCTATTGCGATCAGGACTCGAATCATTGATTAAAAAAATCGGATCACCTTAATTTGTCAGTGATGACAAATTACAATCTCTAGTTGCACTTTGATGTTGCAAATGGTTCAATTTGATGCATGTTTTTGCTTGTTTTGGCGTGTTTCATCGACTTGAAACAGTCCCTCTTAATTTTCATGTCGATTATTATTGAACATTGTCGCTATAAAATGGTATTATTTAAATAAACGTCTTGTATGAATTCTTACACTGAATATCATGAACGCTGTCTGTTCAGCAATCAAACAGAAAAAGCATGCACACGAGGGTGTAGATAGGGGCATTTCCCCTCCCACATCGCACGAAGGTGATTTTGCATTTTCAGACCTTAAATTCAGCGATCTGGTGAAAACTTTTGGTGAAATATATACTTTTTCATCGAAGTGTTAAAATCACGGAATGTAGCTCTTATTCCGAATGTGCATCATCTGTGTGTATGTACAAAGTCTATGTGAGGAAGAGCATAGAGGAAGGGGATTCCCCCTCCCGTTTGGCGGAGTTTTGCGTTGTTTATAAGAATTGAAATAAAGCGATCTGGAGTACACTTTTTGTGGAAAATTCGGAAATTGTCATTCCCAAAAATATATTAAGTCTAAAGTGGGTAACAAGCAATGGAAGGGTGGCAAGATACCTCTCCCATATTCAAGGGAGCCTTTTTTTTTTTCCAGTTTTAAGCTTTTTGAACTGAAATTCAACAATCTGGCGCAAACTTTTGTTGGAATATCTGGAAATTTTTCAATCAGAAGAGAAGTGTAGCAAGTCTGTGGAAGGAGATTCTGTATAATTTTCTGATTGCAGTTAAACGTTTTGGTGCACACATTTTGTGTCATTTGGAAAACTGTTTATGTTCAAAGCGTAGACATAGTCTACTTCTATGCTGAGGGGGGGGGGGGGGAGGGAGGGGCGGGTGAGCAGGGAGAAGGCGTGTATGGGCGAGTGTTGTCTCCACCCTTCCCGTACGATGGAGCTTTTGAAATTGAGATATCTTGTATACGCATATTTGATGGAATATTTGGGAAATCATTAAAAAAAAACTGATGGGGGGGGGGAACTGAGGGAGGAAAGGGTCGATTAAAAGGGGACATTCCCCTTTTACATGAGGAAACTTTGAGTTTTCGGAATGTAATAAGTCTTGTGCACTCAGAATAGATTATTATTCATAATTTTTTTGTAAATCTAAAAAGTGTACTAAGGCTAGGGAAAGAGGCACAGAAGGGGAGGGTTTGGGAGGGGAATACCCCCTCCCAAGCACGAGAGATTTTGCATATTTTGAATTGAAATTCAGCGATCTGGTGCACACTTCGAGTGAAATATTAAAAAAAAAATATGATCATATTGATGAAAGGTTGAAAAGGAGACCCGCTTCATGTGCATGCATACAGTATTCTGTACTCGCATTTTTTTTCCGCCTCGCAAATCCCCGGTCCAAATCTTAGGGGGGGGGGGGGGCACCGCCCCCATCGCCCCCCCCCCCCGGCTACGCCAGTGGGCTAACATAGTGCTACGAAGTCAGTCGCTTTGTTAGTTCACGACTCCACATATTATTTCTATTATGAGAAGACTCACAGTCATCGGAGTGTAAAGATCGCGTGAGACATTAATGGAGTGGCTGAATATGATACAAGGAGATTATTACGTGAAATCATCCGACCTTATCGTTATCAGCATACAGTTGTCGTATAATATCTGTTATTTGAGATGTATTCGGTATGTCTTCCATGTACAAAACAAATAATGACTATTGTATCATTCACGTGAAGTGCAATCAATAGCTGTCTAGAGTATCATGCACATACAGTTGCGCAAGGTCGTTTTAGTGTCTGAGGTTCCCACGGGTGATATAGAGAGAATGCTATAACATTGAGTGTGCAACCGGTTATCAAACATTGCATGTTCGCAATAACCAATGTAAAGAATGTACCATGGACCTTAAATTGTTATACGTACTGATTCAGTCAGAGGGGTAGACATTTAAAGGTATAATTTACCATTTGCAGATGAAACAAAAACTCAGCATTAGTGCTTTAAAAAAATAGTTCTTAAATGTGAGTTAGGGATAGAAACAAGCACTGTAAAATTTGAATCTGTATAACCAATGTTAAGTATTGTTGATTAGACAAAAAGCGAACAATAGTTATAATAAAAAATGTTTCCAGACTAAACCGTCTTCAGATATGGTTTATTGAAAAAAATACTGATATCTCCTTATATTTTAGATTTTATTGTGAACATTTTATATTCCAGGATGTTTTGTGATACAACAGACCTATACACATATGGATGCGTTATATGTAATATCTTGATTTTTTTAAATCATTGCTCCCAAAGGTTAACAGGACCTTTTATTGTTGCAAAGCTTCTTTGCTGAAATTATGTCGTAATCATCTGTTCATAATCATAGAAACTTGAATTAGGTCTGTGTTCATAGCAGGAAAATCATGATCTTATGGGTTCCTCAATGATCTCTCCTGGGTCCGCTTTTATTGATTCTTTGCTTGATCTACCTCAAAAGTTTGTCAAACGTCATGCCCCCCCCCCCTTTTATGATTGCAGAAATTCCAACATTTTCCTTGTCACAAAAGCCCTTTATAGCTCTAATAGGGATTCAAGCTAACAAAATGTCTCTATAGGCCTAATTGCATAAGCAACGCATTTTTTTTTCATTTTGTTGTTAATATCTTCGTCATATTTATGTATCATCTACCAACAACTTGCCAGACATTATCTGCGAATATGTTCAAATAAAAAACCATGCAACCCATACTTATCAGACTCCACGAGACAAAAATATGAATTTCACCTTCCACGTGTAATACTCAGTACTTGCGCTAGTCTTTTTAAAAGACTATAGAATTATCCCAGAAAATTGCATTTACCGGACCCACTCATTTTGGAATTATCTTTCTGAAGATATTTTATCAAAAGTTCTTTATCTCTATGTTAGTTTACTTTTGAAACAAAATTATATTACGTTGCCTGATAGAATGCATTATGTTATCTTATCATTATCCTCTACCCTACGTGTGATAATAATGTTTAGACCTATTATGGAGTGTACGTTTGCTTTACTTCTTGTCTCAAAGGCAAAGAAAAATATTTTTGCTTTCGCTTTCGTAGTCTCTTTGCGCCCGTTTTCAGAACTTAAGTCCGTGACGAACCTGACGTTAGGTAAATATGCTCGTATACTTCTTTACCCTGTTATCCTTCTCGTTAATTCTTCTTTCGACGATTTCCTTTTCACCCTTTTTTCTTTGCTATTACAGCTCATACATGTGTCCTTCAGTACTTTTTTGTGCCTCATCGGCCATTTATGATAATGATAATGAAAAACATTTATATAGTGCCATTTATCTGCAGCACATTCGAAGGTGCCCGGCCTTGTATAATAAGGACAAAATACTTCACCCTTTACCGCTGGAAGAAGCTACGCAAGGTCTACATACAGTACATATCCCTACATCTTATTAGTCAATAGAGGGCGTACTAATAACATAGAAGTCGAGAAACCGCTTGAGAACAGTACCCTTTGGCTCTGTGTGAAGCCCACCGCCAGCATCTACGGCTCTGTATGTGCAAGCCAAACTTCATCAGTGTGGCGAGTAGATTCAGCTACAAATTGTACTTTTGAGAAGTTGTTCACTTCATATTGCAACAACATGAAAAAATTCCTTACCTCGGCCAAAGATGTTTTATTTCTACAGCGGTCGTTTATCTGATATTTCTGTTCTGATACCAATGTTCCTCGAAAACTTGAGTATGTGACTTCATCGG
Source organism: Diadema antillarum (assembly GCF_040938485.1). Classification (NCBI taxonomy): domain Eukaryota; kingdom Metazoa; phylum Echinodermata; class Echinoidea; order Diadematoida; family Diadematidae; genus Diadema; species Diadema antillarum. Next base: position 2,829,896 of record NW_027270954.1, read on the forward strand.
CTATTTATTTTTATTTTTTAAAAATTTCTTTCTCTTTTTAAAGTTTGACCTAATAATGTATCATTACTTTTCACTTTACCCTGCGGGATGGAGCAATTATCACTCCCTTGAAGGCGTTTGTCACGGACCAAGGAATGTTTAATTGTGTTTTATTCAAAAATCTGCGTATTCATTAATTCGTAATTGTGTTTTATTAAAAAAAAAGATCTGCGTATTCATTTCTGTCATTTTTATTTTTTTTTTTTTGGGGGGGGGGAGGGGAAGGGGCAGGGGGTGTCAGTGCCAAGGTTGGTGAAAGTGTAGGTCTCTTAAGGCACACACACACACACACACACACACACACATAACAGACAGACACACACAAAAAAAAAATCAATGAAATGCTAGGATGATTGAATCTTTGGAAAGTGATGAGTTTTCGCGTCTCTCTCTCTGTGTGTAAAGGTGTTTTTTTTTTCCGTCGACAGTCTTTTTTTTATTCTAAACTAAAATTACTGTATATCAGTCAACAAACTACAATATTCAATTCATTTTTTCTCTCTCTCACCTCCCTCTCTCTCTCTCTCTAAGTGCATGGGGCAGGGGGTGCCTGATTTGGGGGGGGGGGGCGTGCTGCAGTTCCCCCACCCAATTCTGAGACCCCTTAGCCTAACTTAAAAGAGCACTTCAAGTGGTACAACATCATGTCCTCACTCAAGTCACGCAAATCAAACATAAAATAATTATTATGAAAACAAAGTCGAAGTCAAATAAACGACAAATTAAAATCATTTTTTAAAATAAATGCCAATGATTTGAATGCTTGGCAAAAGCTCAGTAATGGAACTTCATAACAAAGAGGTCGGATATAACAAAACCGTCTTAAAACCAAGGTGGTTTTCAGGCCCCATCCCGATAGAGCATAAGCCCTATATAAGTAATACTTTTCCCTATCATTTTAAGTGTACTTGATCTGATAACTGTACGTAAGTAATTCTATAGGCATTTTGTGTGTTGACCGCTAATCGCCGTGTTTTTTCTCCATTTTCTGATCAAAATAAGATACCGTGCCTTATATATATTGATTCCAATAAGCATAAAATATCATAAAGACCCTACCAATTATAATGAGGATGATGAATAAATGGCTATGTATATTATGTAATTACTATCATTCTTATTATTTTCATCATTATTAATAAAGGGTTAACAATATACTGATAATCATTTTTTTTTACTAATATCATTATCTGATTCTACACCTTTTTCCTTCTCAAATTCAAATTCCATCTGGAGAGAAAACTACTAGTATATCGCTCGTACACCTTTAATACATCGTGTACCTCTTCTTTACATTTATAACTCGATCAAAATATTGTATCTTCCTTAATTGCAGAGCTAAATCATCAAAACTTTAAAACAATCATGGTATAGATCGAACCACCGGGCATGAGGGGACCTTGTCTGCATGGCGCCATGAACAAGATTAGGTCTTATATACCTTGATAATCAAAAAGGTTCTTGTCCATACGTGAGTAGCCATAGTGGTGGAGGCGAGGACTGAGATTTTAACTTGGAGAAACCAAGAAACCACTTATGAAATGGTACACGGCAAACCATTCCATATAAGACAAATTCAAAGTGTTTTGATGAAAATCGGTTTGGGAATGGCTGAAGCATCCAAAAACACAAGTAAAATAAAGCGATCGTATAAAGGTGGGTCTCATCTCAGGCCCGTAGCCAGGATTTTTCAAGGGGGGGGGGGGGGGGGTGTGGTCACTAAAAAAAACGGACCTTCGGTACCAATATCAATGATGACACACACACACACACACACACACACACACACACAAACACAATTATATATATATATATATATATATATATATATATATATTCTTTGGACGACCGAACTACAAAAGTTGTATAAGAATTTGCGCGCGAAGCGCGCCGCAAATTGTGAATTTTGACCGTTGTAATGACGTTTTAAAGTCTCGAGGAAATTTGTATTTTTGTCTGTTGCATGCGATCGCGTTACGGTATTTCATCTAGGAAATAGTAAAAACTCATTTTGCCAGGAAGTTGCAAAGTTTAATTGTGTTCGAGACTCTGCGCGCGTAGCGCGCCGCAAAATTGAGAATAGTGATTTTCCTGGTGTTGTGTTAACTTTTATTTTTTCTATTGTATACCCGCGTTAGCAGGCCTGAAGCCAGGATTTTTAAAGGAAGGGGGGATTGCGTTAATTAACAAAACGGTCCTTTGATACTGTCCCGGGAGGGGTAGTGACAATTAAAAGATGGACACCATGCTCATACATGGACTTTCAAAATGGCCCCTAAACGAGTAAAGTTTATATGATTTTTTCGGGCCTTAAAAACAAGTATTCCTAAAATGTTTCCTGCACCCTAAAGAAGTACTTCATCATGATTGAACAATATACCATTTTCCCAAATTTCGGCCTTTTTGATACCCTTTGATTATATACGCTCGTACATCACACTTTCCATCTAATCCGTGAGAAAAAACGACCCCTATTACGCGTTTTCTTTAGCGAGTATGGTCACAGTGTCCACCTTTCAGTTGGAGTTTTCCATCCCATTGGATGCTGTTTGGAAGATGAAACATTCACTTTACTATACAGTATATCAGCCGTTGGTATGCGAGTTTTTCAAAAACGAAAATAAATAAGAAAATATTTAAAACAAAATGAATTGTAAATGTGAACCATTTATATTTTGCCTCCTTGTGGTAGGATATTTCCAGCATTTCCGAACTTTCAAATAATCATTTTAGATTTAATGATATTAAAGGTAGTAGATCCGATTCGCAAACATCTCCAATATCAGTCAAATGTCATATTAACCATCATGCTAAGAAGGTTTTCTCTGTGAAATTTGGAGGTCAGTGAAATTCAAAAATTAAACATCCGTTAGCCATTGGAAGAAGTTGAGTGCAAATTCAGACCTCAGGCTTAGTGCTCAGATGTTTTCCTATTTGATTTGATCTGTCTTACTGTGCACACTAAGATACATACTGGAATGGTTATTTCTTATTTATTAAATTATAGTAGCATATTTGGTTACTAGCTGTCTCTATATAGGCACGAATTTGGGCTGCAAAGAGATCCACTACCTTTAAGTTAGAAGAGAGATAAGTAAATAATGATAAAATAAACAAACAAAAAAGAATGAGTTTCTTTTGTAATACTATCTGACAAACTTTTTACTTTAACATTTTACTTCATAGCTCAGCACTTTCCATTCTCTCTCATACCCTCTTACCCATTACATTTAAATGAAATACAACTAAAATGAGTTTGCGTGCCTGCATAATACTCTTTGGAAATTATAAGTGAGAATGTTCCTAGGTTTTGGCTCACTTTAAAATGAGAACAAATAGAACTATCACAACATGAGAAAATGTATAAGTAATAATCAACAGTACATTTCCGAATTTGGCCTGCAAAGAAATCCGCTACCTGTAAGTTAGAAAAGAGATTAGTAAATAATGATAAAATAAACAACAAAAAAGAATGAGTTTCTACCGCCGTATCCAGAACAGAGCCTGAAACTGTGCAGGCTCAAGAAATCGTTTGTACTAATACGTCTTGTTTTTAAGACAGGCCTTTCATTTTGTTTTGTCTCTCCTGATCGTTCGTAAGAAATGCTAATTCATGACCACCTTTTCACAATTTGATTGAAGCATGCATTCATAATGGAAAATAGTTGACATAATAAACTATCCCCAGGCATTATCATGCCAACATGTACTTACATATACATGTACTATATCTTTGTGAGACGTAGATATAAAATGTCTCAGGTTTTCTTATATAGTAATTTCGAGGGAATTTCTTTAATTTTTATCATATATGTAAACTTGAGGCTATTAGATTTTCATCCACTTACCTCTGTTCCTGTGAAAAAATGCAAGTGTCAACCTCAATGTCATCCACGAATCGCACGTACTCGGGCGGCCAGTGGAAAAAAAAAAACACCGGTCACACGCGCCAAGGGCCATGGCATGCAGTGCCAATATAATAATAGCTCGCACAAATTGATACATAACATTTGTGTTTGTGTGCATGGGGACGATCCGATGGTTCATACAACAAAAGGGTTTCGTACAATTATTTTTAACATTGTTAAACGTACTCTTCCACATTTACGTAGCATATAATGTGTCTTTATATTTATTTGGATTGTTATCTTGACAATTGCTAAAAACCGTTATTATGAAAAAGTGGACCTTTCAGATTTTTTTTTTTTTTGGGGGGGGGGGGTGCGTACGCACCCGACGCACCCCCCCCCCCCCCCCTGGCTACGGGCCTGCATCTTTTACAAGGATTACTCTGTTTTGGGTATCTCAACCATTTCAAAACCAATTTTCATCAAATGATCGTTGAATTCCCTTTGGAACTACCGTGATATCTTTCATGTCTCATAAGAGGTTCAATCTATCAATCAATCAATCAATCAATCAATCAATCAATCAATCAATCAATCAATCGATCAATCATAGTTTATTTCCAATCAACAAAAAGTCAAAAACATAGTACAGGGCTCACACGGGTAAATAATTCCCCATAGAGACGTGTGTTAAAATTCAAATTTCAAAAAATTCTGTAAAATAGCTGGGAGAAATGAGGTGTTTCATCTTCACTAACCTGAATAAGTGAGATATTACCTTTCATCCATCAGATTGCCAGGGTGGGTTGTTCTGCTCTAATTCTGTCCAGGGGTCCGCAAAGCCAGACTACGAGTTCTTGTCACTCAAAAAATCACCTATTTTCCGTACACTTACCCAATGAATTATAGTCCCCTCAAATTCCATCAGAAAAGCTTTCATCTTCCAACCAAAATGCAGTTTGTAGAGGAATTCATACTCAATATCTACAGCTATTCAGTTTTTTGCCAAACTACATCATTGATTTGTAATTAATTTTTTTCTTCATTTATTTTGGTATCTTTGGTACGTATTTGTGAAGGGGTCTGGGACAGTCCATTTTATTTACAGGTGTGAGCCCTACAAAGTATACATGTCATGAAATAATATTGTTCAAACGTTTGCAAAAGATTCATGTAATATACGAGACAAATTATAGAACAAATTATGTACAATAATTAGGAGGAATACTGTATAACTTCGTGGGCGAGAGGAAAATGAATTCGATTATGGAAAATAGTGATCCACTCATTACCTCACCCGAATATCCCAGAAACCTGAATTTAGGTCTCGACGAAAATAAAATAAAATCACAGTTACAAGTATATGTCGTGTAAGAATCTTGAGTTATGCGATGGGCATGTCTGACCACAAAGGCTGATTTTGATATGGATGCTGTTGAGCAGTAGGAGCAGGAAGGTGTTTCGTCTCACCTCCCTAGTAGGAGATAATACCGGTAATATAAACCAATGAGCTTTCCCCGAATCCCGTTTCCTATAATGGGTCTCATTTTTGTGAGAAGTGTTGTTGCTTGAACTTAAATTTGGTAATAAATCATTCATTCATTCATTCATTCCTTCATTCCTTCATTCATTCATTCCTTCATTCATTCATTCATTCATTCATTCGTTCATTCATTGATTCATACGTATATTCCCATATAATTTGTACGGACATTGCATAATTATTAATGACTGTATTGGCGAGCGTTCGGGCGGGTTTCCAACGTCATGCTTCTCTTTTCCACCAATAGTTCATAACTCAAAGAGTGCAACCACAGATTTTCACACAGGCCCCCTACTCTTTTTTATTTTCATTTATTATTCTTTTTTTTTATGTGGGAGCAATCCGAGCTTGCACGCATGCACTTTTTATTTTGGGGAGCACGTGTCCGTCCGCCGTACGCGCCGCACTGCACTACGACATTTGCAAGGTGTATGCATTGCATGTATTATCTAGTGCATGTACATGTATGTTGCATGCAGCTCGGTGCTGCTCATGCCATGCTTTCATGACAGACTCGACTCGACGTCACCCACCCAATACCCAGGCACGGCGCGGCGCGGCGGGCAGGCAGGCATGCATGCATGTGCAGCTTTTTGTAAACAACATCATTCAGCTGCCTACACTGACACTGTTGTACCTATCAACGTAGGAACACGGGTAAACAATTAATTTACTGAATTGAATCATTGTCAAGGTTAATCTACGTCATTGCTCCCACAGTGGTAAGCGACTGAAGCGTATGCACGATTGCAGATTGTTGTTGGATTTGTGTAAACGAGTGTTGTTGGTGAATCGAACGAATGTTGACTGGCTATGCAACCTCTGTCTGCTGTCTGAATGCCCTAGGAAAGCACGTTGTCTCGGCCACGTGCGTGCATACATGCTGCCATATATCTACTGCAGTATTGCACTAACGTAGGTTGATGTGTCAAGGTGACGGACATGTTGATTGTTGACGTGTGTTTACTCATACCATAATTACTTCTTCTTGTCAGTAGTCTGCTTCCTTCAACCTTGAAGATTCTCGCAGAACTTGGTGATAGTGTGTGTCATAGGGGTAAGGTGCATGTGCCAATAATTTACAGGGTGCAAGTAAAAACTGCCTCGATTCTAGCTGTTGCTGCCTTCCGTCAGCAGGAGACGAAAGGCGTTAACTGAAGAGGCCGTCACAACATCATCAGGGAGGGCATTCCAGGATCTAACAGTTCTAGGAAAGAACAAGTTTTGGTGCTGTTGTGTCCGGGATTGAGGGATGTGGTAGCCTTAGGTGTTCACACCTCTGCTGGATGGTCTGGTGGATTTGGTGATGAAAGCCTCACAGTTGAATGGTACAAGCTGGGTGTGGATCTTGTAGAACATCACAAGACGCAGATGTTCACGTCTCTGTTGTAGTGATGTCCATCCCAGCTTCTGCAGCATTGATGATACACTTGATGTATTCCGATATCGGTTTAGAGTGTATCTGGCTGCCCTCCGCTGGATCATCTCCATCTTGCTGATATTCCTTGCAGTTGATGGATCCCACACAGAGGAGGCATATTCAACTAGAGGTCTGACCAGTGTTCTGTATGCTGTGGTTTTGAGTTTCGGTGAGTGGAGGTGTAGATTTCTTCTCAGGAAGGCCAGGGTGTTATTAGCTTTTTGGCAGACATTGTCAACATGCTTATTCCAGTTTAAGTCTGATGTTATTGTGTCGCTGAGGTACTTTGTGGCTTCCACAGGGGTCAGGATTGAGTTGTTGAGTTTGTACTGATATACTATCCGTTTCCTCTTCCTAGAGACTGATATCACTTTACACTTACTGATGTTCAGCTCCATCATCCATTTGTCTGTCCATTCACCGAGCATGTCAAGATCTTGTTGCAGCTGTTTGGTGTCAGCATCCGAGTGGATTGTGAGGTAGACAATGGCATCGTCAGCAAACAATCGGACCTTTGATCTAAGTTGGTCAGGCAGGTCATTTATGAAGTACAGGAAGAGACACGGACCTATGTACGGACCCCTGCGGCACTCCAGAGTCTACGTCAACATGTGATGATCTACAGCCATCGAGAAGTACCTGTTGTTTTTGGTTCTTCAGAAAGCTGGTAATCCAACGATGGCTGAGTCCTCTAACTCCATAGTAGTCAAGCTTCTGAAGGAGGCGCTGGTGGCCGACCTTGTCAAAAGCCTTGCTGAAGTCCAGCACCAGGATGTCTGTCTGTTTTCCTTCTTGTAGGCTTTTCATCAGGTCACTCACCAACCCCAACAACTGTAGCTCACATGATCTTTGTTGTCTGAAACCATGTTGGAGTGGGTACAGGATGTCTTGGTGATTTCCATGCGCCATGATGTTGCTTGCTAGGATGTGCTCCATCAGCTTACAGGAGATGCATGTAAGGGAGATGGGCCTGTAGGCCCAAAACCACTATTTCGGCACAATTGGACAATCGCAAAACGCGAAAATTAAAGTTTTTAGAATAGGTTTCATTTTTATATCAATCCATGACACAAATATTCAAGTTTGTACATGTAGTTCAAAAATATGAACACACAATCTTGCTTTATTTTTGTGGTGTGATAATTTCTTTCATAGGGCGTAGATTTCATCATGTAACATACATTACCAATGTCATTCTATTTCAAATGCTTTAAGATTGGTGACTACAGTCTATGATTGAGATAATTATGCGTCAGATGTGAAGTATACCATCGGCTGCCATGTTTGTAAATGCTGCCTGCAGATGGGAAGGATGGCAAATGACCTGTATGCTATACTGAACACAGCATGTCCTATTGTGTTAAATCTTATTTCATGTAGTGTTCATTTGTTTTCTCGATAATTTGATGTCAGACTTTCTTCAGAAAATATTTTCAACATTTATCAGTCCCAAATTGCCAGCCAATTCTTGAGTATCATCGATGAAACATGTGAATCTATGTGCGCAAAAATATATTCGTCAGATTCCACGTAACGTATGTTTCACGTTAATGTAACGTAAGTTACAAAGGTAATACTACTACATGTGCAACTGATTTTGGTACTTTTTCTTTTTGGTTTTGGTATATATTCTTACATTAATTTCTCGTCAACTCTAAGTGAACGTATATTATAACAAGATGTCGCAATATCATGGTGATACAATTCTCAAAAATTACAATTGAAATAGTTGTAAAACTGCAAGACTTTATAACATGTCCGCGTATAAATTCTGGAGTAGAACATTAATCCGTTACTGTTGATATTTTGAAGACAATTGGCTTCATACTTATGAATTTATGGCATTGAAATGATTAGAGTTGGGAACATGCTTTCACGTGCCTTCACGGACGAAAATATTGTCATGATGTACGTGTAATATAAAACGAGTGGTGGGTAACGTAGGTTTCACTTCAATTTTATCATAATGGAAGTTTTCGTATGCTTGACGTCTTGTAACGTGTTATCTTCATATTGATGTCTTGTAACTTATCTTCAGCTGTCACTTCATGCTGTTGAAAGATATGTTTCGAATCCATAACTTTACAGACTCCATAACTTTGCTGTCGCAACAGTTATTCTATGCAGGAACAGTTTGAAAATAGCAGATGCAATACAATAGTATTCACAAAATTTTTAGCACTTGAATGAAACAATAAGAAACGGCAGAAACGAGATGGTTACTCTATTAAAGTGCTTCATAATGAACAATAACGCCGTATTGCTTGTATTTGAAATTTCTGAACTCAGTAAACAAGAGATAGGGACAGAAGGAACCAAGAAATGTTCTTTGTTAATTGAATAAATGACCACTTTACTATGTTGACTATGGCAAATTAGGTCGATGAAATAACGTCAAATTACATAGTTGCATTAGCACAATACTGGGTAGGATGAATGAAATTGTCATTAGTGAAATGATGTACTTGATTGTCCTGATATGTATGCATTTATAAGACAGTATAATCCACAAGGATAACAAGAATAACAAGTCTTGCATTAATAATTCTTGCCGTATCTTTGTCTCCTGCATGGAAAAATGTTTTTTTAATCTTTCAAAAGAAAAGTGAAAGGACAAGTTGCTATACATGCACAACAAAGGTACTGATAATGATTACAGGCAGGCCCGTAAGTAGGATTTTCATGGGGTGGGGGATGGGGTCAGAGTTAGAAAAAGTCGACTACTTCCAGTTTTAATCACCTGACAGGGAGAAAAATAAAAGCTCCCGTGCCATTTTTTTTCTTTTGTTTCATTTCTTTTACCGGGTTTCATCGACTGACAAGCAAGAAAAAAAAAGAAAGAAAAGAAAATTGAAGAAATTATAAAGAAAGGCTTCAGCTTAATTCTATGCTGCCAGTACAAGCCCAATTTCATGTTATTTTATTTGTTTATTTCAAACTGGGGAGGAGAATTCTGCGATTCATTTTTTCTTTTTATTTCCTTTTGTTTATATTTTGACTGCTGGCAAAGGGGCGGGGGACCTCGAACCCCCTCCCCTATAGTTACCCTGGTATAGGGTAAATTAAAAAAAAAAAGATGCGAGACTTTGCTTCTTCTTTTTTTGTCAACTACGCGACGGGTACATGTCTTTTTTTTTTCTTGAATCTTTGCTTAGATATATGATTTTTCGCCAATCTGATTGCAGCTTATATATGTTCCCTATATACGTGATATATGGGGTTTTAATCTCAGCACTGCTCTTCCCATTGAAACTGCATTAACTTTAACGAGAAGGAAGAACAAGAAATGTTGATGTCTTAAACATCCGGTAATACTGAAACATACATCACTATAATCATTATTAGCATTATTATTATCATGTAGGCCTGATCTATGATGGTATACTCAGTAATAGTTAAAATTACATGTCTTTAATGCACATGTATTTTTGTTACCTTTTCTTCATTCAAAGTGCATTTTTCTTCACTTTGAGATCATCAACGATATAACGACACAAATTTGAGTTAATTTTCTCCTTTAAAAATTGTCAGGTAGTAGTAAGTCACCGTATTGATTTATGATAACCGAAGATAAATATAATTGAAAAGATTTATTTCACCATGGAATTCCTTCAACTATAGTTCTAGAACAATTAAATGTTGTTTTTATCCACGCACATTCTCTAAAATATCCTTTTTCAATGACATGAATTGATGAAACTTACGTTACCCAAACTAGAAACTTACGTTACTATATTAATGCAGGGACCTGATCCAATAGTTTTGAAGTAGAGGTCTGCGTAATCCCTAAGTTTATTAGGTATTCATTGCATTTTCTTGAAACAATGTTAAATTCATTGTTTATACCTGGAATATGACATCATTAAAGCCAAGTTGAACATCAACGCCCACCAAACGATTTTTTTCAAAGATACTATGATTATGTCCCCTTTTACTGCATCCTCCTAACAAACAAGAACATACAGCTGTAAATGACTTTGATATGTTTTGACGGAGAAACTCATCAACATCATAACTGCAACAATTAAATTGTCTCAAATTAAATGGGCTTTTCTGTGGATTGTCTGTTATCAACATGACAACATCTTGAAACTTACGTTACCAAAATTTGAAACATATGTTACGTAATAAATTGAGTGATTTATTTCAAAAGAATAAACCTGTACAGCAAAGTAATAACTGGATTTTTACGGTGGAATCTACTGACTTAATAAACACACAATAAACAGAAGTAAAGCATGATTCTATGAAAAACAACAACACATTTCCAACAAGCAAATACTTACTCAGTTTTTCAACACATAATGTAAAGGTATTTTGCGCGCTGCCAATGCTCAAGATGTCATTGAAAGAAGTTGCTGAGCTATCCCATGACCTCAAATCGACGGCACAGATTCGAGAAATGTACATTTAGGTGGTAATTAATGGTGTAATTAAGCTTTCTGTCATTTGGTGGTAACGTAAGTTACATCACGTATGTTACACTTGTGGATTGAATCGTATAAGTTAGCAACATAATAATGAATCTTTTGCCACCCATGGGTATGACGACAATCTACTCCATTAGTCTCAACTCTAGAACAATCATTCAGAGCTATGCACCTTCATACTTTTTACAAAGATGGTAACGTATGTTACTTCTCTTAAATCTACCTTTTTAAAATCTATATTTGCGAGATTAGCAGTCGCATGTCTTTTGAAGCTGAGTGATGAAATATCTTTTAACATAAACTTACACCCCTTTTGGTCAGAAAAACAATACAATTGTGTAGTACTCATTGTAATAGCATAACCAAGTTGGCAGTACAAAGATGGTAACGTATGTTTCAGCGGATCTGGCGACACATTTCCATCAGTTATTTTGTTGATAAATAATGGTTAGTTTAAAAAGTTGTGTTAGGTTTTCATAGAACCTTATGCCACTTTTCTGAAACCATGAGTAAGCTTCCTCTTTATGCTCATATTTTCCCACAAAGTTGAGAAAACATTAAAAATCATCGTTGGCGACATGCACTTTTAAGCCTGTTGGCCGAACTTAACCCTCCACCAACGGCTTAGTGGTACAATTTTGCCTTCGAAATGATTTCAGTTTTTGTTTATATGTCCCTTGGCATCACATAAAATGACAGGGGCATTTTGAAAGAGCTTTTTATCTCTTCTAGGTGAGTAGGAACATAAGCGACACGATTTTTGACCAATTGCGCCGAAATAGTGGTTTTGGGCCTGTAGTTGCTTGGGTCAGCTCTATCTCCTTTCTTGAAGACTGGCACTATGTTTGCATGTCTCCAATCATCTGGGATTTCTCCTGAGTTGTAGGACTTCCTGAAGATGTTACGCAGGCAAGGTGCAATGGTATTCGACAGCTTATTACTTATGAATTACAGCGAATTACGTATGAACCGTGCCTGTGTCACACATCCGCCTGTCATCTAGTTGTTGTCTATCTAGTATCATATTCATGCCTGGTACAGACTGATGGAAAGTGGATTGAGAAAGAGTGAAATAATTACCCTGTGCTGTGTGTGGCACACTTTGTACAGCTGAGTCATGTCTTGACCGAAAGATCGGTCTGTATCTGTCCGTCGGGGAATGTTCCGCGGAGACTACGTCTGGCTTCACGGATCCCCTCCGTATACTAGGACAGCGTCAATGGCAAAATATAAAAAGAGTCCTCCGGACAGACGGATCTTTCTGTCTAAGTCATGTCATACGACAAGTTGACCATTTTGTGTGTGTGTATGTGTGTGTGTGTGTGTGGCAGGGGCTATTTTGTTCATTGATAGACAGCCTGTTGCAAGCTGCATGACTGCAAACGTGGATAATATTGTTCTAGGCTTAAGGCCAAAAAAAAAAAAAAAAGATGGTTTGTTTGCCCTTCACGACCGACCGAAAATAACGGAAATTTACAAGTTTATTTTTCCCACAAATTTCATCATCTGCAAATTTGTGAATGGTTTTAAACCCAAAATTATCAATTTTAAGCTAAAGAAAGGATGAAAAAAAAAGTCTAAAAATGTTTTTTTTTCATCTCATCGACCCGTCGTAATCGTGTTCAGGCCTCGCGGGGCCGCAGGCTGCGTTTTAAAGCATGCATTGCATGCTACATGTAGCTACCTTTTTGGCTCATGTGCATAGGTAGTGCGCTAGCTAGCTACCGTACCGGCCACAGCCCGACTACCAAGATGGCTACTTTTGCAGTATCCGTTATCAGCTGCCATGGTGTGAGAAAACTGTTTGGAGTTCAGTTGCCAGCATCTCACTGGAAGGTACTTCGGAGCTTTTTGCAAAATTCAACAAAGGCTGCATTTATTATCTTTCCCTTGTTTGAAACAGCTTTCAAAAGCTTTTTCCAAAGCCCTGTCGAAAGCCGTTTCAAAAGCCCATTAGAAACGGCTTCCAAAATAGTTGCGTTTATCAACTCATCGCGAACACGAAAACTGGCCCTGTCACTTTGCAGCTGCATTGCGCGATTTGACTTAAATACTGTAACCGCAGTACAAAGCCGTTTCAAAACAGCTTTGCGTTTATCTTGCTTCAAAGGGTTCTAGAAACAGGTTTCTGGAGACCTGTTTCTGAAAGCACAAATTTGTGGCTTTCGAAAAGGCTTTCCGAACCCCATTATCAAAACAACTTTGCGTTTATCAACTCGTAAAAAATCCTTGAAAGCCGTTTGGAAAATCTGTTTCTGCCAAGAAAAAGACTTGATAAACGCACCCAAAGATGAACGTTTTAAGTGTTTGTCAGTGTTTCTGCCTCGCCTACGGGCCCTGGCAAGACATAAATTTGAGTGAATCCCTTGGAGTTTTTAGTGCAGTAAACTTGCGCCACATCCTGTACAAAGTTGAACTAGAACTCATGCCAGAAGGATGAGTGTATTACGAGATGCCCTGCCAAAGTTACAAAATTACATCCATGGGTAAAAAGGGTATTTAAAAAGAAACCAAAAAAAAAAAAAACCCAACCTACCGACCCTCATTTTTTTTTTTTTTTTTGGCCTGACCGCAGCCCGGCCCAGGCGGGGAACTTGTATCTGTAGTTTCTAACTACTGGTACTTAAACTAGTAGTCTAATGTCAGTATCGTAATGAACACGAGTTGGGACTGGTCCCTCGGCCAATCAGAGCGTGGCTTACATTAAATGGTGACTTGAAGAGTGGCCCTCTGCCCCTGATTGCTGCAAATATGTTGGCCTAAAATGAACGATTTCACAAAGTTTTGTGGGAAGGCTGCTAAAAACAGGGCTAAATGATAGAGGGCGCATGTTCAGGTTTGCATCAGATGGCATATCAGACATGCATTTACCGCACGCATGCAATCTGCAGTGCTGTTATAACCTAGCCTCTTATTGTGCGTACCTCCTATCGCCTCATTCGATCATGCCACAGACCGGAACATTCCCCTGCCGCAAAGTCGGACACCAGCCACCAACAGGGACATACCGGGATACATACCTTCGTGCAAAGAGGGACACGCTGACTTCACTTCCACTATTCGCTTTTGACCATGCAAATCACTAAATGAGCTGATACAGGAAATAATTTTCAAACTCAAAATTGATTAGCAATTTCAGCTGATGAACAAAATATTTCACATGGTATCCTGTACACTTCTATGGAAGAAGACTACTATACAAAAGTTGGTTTGTGGAGCAGTGATGTAAAAATGCACCAGGAAATTATTCCCTGCGATATGTGTGTCCTTTGTGTTGAGTGAGTTGTTTTTGTCATATTTATAGTACAATGAGTGATCCTAGATTTCTTCTAACTCTTCTGAGAGGGTTTAAGATTTTCCAAGGGTGCAAAAGTGTTTAAAAGTACCATATATATGCCACAAACCCGTAGGATTAGTGTACAACTCCCAGGGCCCTTGGGTAAACCTTGATCTAATCAATCATGGATTTGGGTGATACGAATGGCGATTAAAAAAAAAAATACAGCAACCTCTGTGTGACTTGGGGTGTGTTTATGCTCAGTTTGCAAAGGCAGAATCAGCGTTTTGAAATGATTATTCAAAATGCTGATTCAAAACGCCGTTCACGGGAGCACTGTTTATGCTCACTTTCTTCGAGTCTTGGAAAGAGAGTTTGTGATTGCTTCGCTGACCTCAGCAGAGGCAGGTCAAATTGGAGCGCGAGCTTTTTTTGGAAGTTCTGGCCTGAGTGTGTGCATTGTTCATGTTCGTTGCCTGTCTACATAATTTCGATTGCTTTACTAATACACACGTACATGAACTGTAGACAATGATGGGAAATACTTTATTTATTTCTTCTACAAATCGTTGACAAAATGGGAATGTTTGATAATATTGTGAGCTCTTCATGCATTAATATGTCTGTCACCATGTACAGTAAGTACAGTAATGTACCAACAGGGAGCTCGAGGGTCAGCAATTGCAAATTGTGTTGCGAAGCACAGTACAAGGTCGGCTGGCCTGGCGCTCTCATTTTCAAGTGAACTGGAAAGGCGATGGAGATGACGTAATTTAAACGCGTTTGTGATGTGAGTTGTGTTTATGCTTCCCTGTCAAATGTGATTAGTCAGAAACGCCGATCGTAAAGGCACCTTTTTGTGCATTTTGGATCAGCGTTTTGAATCAGAGTTTCTATCGAAGAGCATGAACGCAACAGCGTTTTGCACTAATCACGTTTCAAAAGCCTGATTTTGGCCCCAAAATGGAAGCATAAACACACCCTTGGTCTAAGATGCATGAGCTGGAAATTGCTTTACTCGAACCCTCCAAAAATTAAAAATCCTGATATTTTTCCCATGCATTGGTGGTAAATGTACAATGTAGCTACATTAAATTTCTGCTGATCAACTTAAAAGCTTAAGTAATGGGTCGAACAATTCAATGCAATGGGGTAGACCTACTGACCGTACTGTGACAGTCTTCTGACTGAGCTGTCGGTTATTTGGATTTGGCTGACAGGACTGCACATACGGTGTTACCTTTCACTCCTAATTGATCCATCAACCCCTGTTGTACATATTTTACTTCACTCAGTGAGAATATTTCCCCCATTTTATCATTTATATCATCATAGCGAAAAAAGTGAGAATAAAGAGGGTCTCGCATCTTGAATGGAAAGATAAAGGTGAGAATCAAGACTGGTTTTGCCGAGAGTGAGCACGTGCACGTCCTGGCCTACTGAATGGATGACATGCAGTACTCCAGATATTCACACTTTCCTAGGTATGGCTGTGTGCTGTGCCCACCCACCAACAAGAATGTTGAAGATTGGAACCAGCTGAGTGTGCAGTTCATCTTCTGCAGTTGTTTTTCGTGATCGTTTTCAGTTATCAAAGGGGAATTCTGGGCTAGTTCAAAAGCTCGCCTGGAAAGGGGGGGTAAAATTTTGTAAGCATGACACTGACAGTGAAAACTTTATCAAAATATGATAAGGATGAGGGAAGTTGTGAGATTATGAAGTTTTGCTAATTTTATGCAGAGCAATGCACAAAAAATTGATCTGAATATGCTGATGATGTCGTCACCTCACAATTTTGCGAGTTAATTACAACAAATTACATGTTAAATTGTGTGCCGATGACACCATCAGCTCACTCATTCGCATTCTCATATGGACTATTTAAGGAGTGTTGCATAAATTAGCAAAATTTCATGAATACATGACATCCCTGATTTGTATACAATTTTGATGAAATTTTCCCTGTTCTAATTAATTTTCACTCTTTTCTTTTCAAACTAACTTTTTCTTGGTGTGGAATTCCCCTGTAACAAATTGTCGAAGGATTTTACCCTTTGTTGATCAATTCCTGAATCTGAACTAAAAGCCTGCAGTTTGTTATTTCATGCATGATGAAATTTGACGTAATTTATTGAGTTACTTCTTTTACTGTCATGTATGCCAGTGATTGATTGGTTATTAAAGAAATATTTCTGGCTGACTTGAAGGTGAATTGTAATGTAGACCGTTCAGTTGAAGGTAAACTCCTTTTTTGTTCAGGTTTGCTATTTAGTTCAGTTTGTATTGGTCCTCACAGGTTTTCACCACTTCTTATTGAATGTCTATGCTATTTCCCCCATCACCTTCATTCCTTTCCTATTCTGATGTACTGTAAACGCTGTTCAGTTTTTGCAGTACATAACATTGATAACTGCATATTTCACCTTTTTCGGCTAGCGCAAATTCTAAAACCTGTGAAAATATACACAATTCTATCTGCCCATTTTGAATGGGTTGACAATTTGTATAGCATGAGTTCAAGAACCTAAGAACATGTTTTTGAGCTGCTCAGTGCAAAAAAAAAAAAAATTAATCTTGTGAAAGTATTGACGTTTACAGTATGCATTAATTTCACATATCTCTTGTGTTCAAATTTTTATGCCTCCGCCACGAAGTGGTGCTGGAGGCATTATGTTTTCGGGTTGTCCGTCCGTCTGTCCTTCTGTCCATCCGTAATGAATTTTGTGGACAGCGTAACTATAAAAACCTTTTGAGGTATCCTAATGAAACTTGGCATGTATGTGTATTAGGGGGTGAAGTTGTGCCTATCAACTTTTGAGTGCACCTTAAGGTCAAAGGTCAAAAGGTCAAATATGTAAAATTTCACTATTTCCACCATATCTATGCATTGCGTGAAGATATTTTCTTGAAACTTAGTGTATACATGTTTTACCCGATCAAGATTCTATGGTGAAAGTTTGGGATCATGAGGTCAAAGGTCAAAGGTCAAAAGGTCAAGTAAAAATATAAAAATTTCACTTTTTTCTCCGTACCTTGGAAATTGTTCAAGGTATCTTCATGGACTGACTGGCAGTGATTATCTAGAGAATTTAGGGTTCATGGAATCGAAGGTCAGAGGTCAAAGGTCCAGGGCAACACTTCAAAATTTTACTATTTCCCTCATATTTGTGTAATGCCAGCAGTATTATTATAATTTTTTTTTTTTGGTGTATGCATGGATAACCCAATAGAGATTCTCTTGGTAGTTTCTTCTTCTTTTTTTTTTGCCGCAAAGGTCAAAAGGTCAGAGGTCAAGTGAAAGTGCTGAACTAACTTTTTCCTCCATATCTCGAAAGTTACTCTCCTGAAAGTTATCTTGAAACTTATTTATGCATGTTCTGCCTGACAGTGATTTTCTTACGAATGTTAGGGTCAAAGGCCAGATGAAAATGGTAACAATTTACTGTTCAATACAGAAATTGCACTTTTTCTCCATACCTTGAAAATTACTCAATGCATAAACTTCTGAATGGGTCAAAGTGAAGTTAAAGTCCTGAAATCCCCAAATACATGCTCTCCTATTTATCCAATTAAACCTAGGTCAAGGAAGGTGAACATTCAACACATTTGTGACAAACTTGTTATTTTAATATTTGGCCAATTTTGTTAAAATGTAATCACACATTGTCCACATGTGCTATAGACCTATTAGGAGAATCATGCATTATGGCGGAGGCATACCAGTCGCCATAGCGACATTTCTAGTTGTGTTATGTATTCACACAGCAGGTTGCTAGCTCTCTCTTACTTCCTTTCATTGGTAGTTTAGGTAAATTTATAAGCTCTTACATTTTAGTTGGCCACCTTCAATTCTTTTACCTCTTTGGTTCTCTTTCTTAATATGAATATGTTAATATATGCAAATTTTACCATGCATATACATCTATGTTTATTTTGCTAAATTTTGCTAAATTTTGCTGAGGGCAAGCAGCCTCAGAATAAATCAGTGCACCCTGGGACTTCAACACTCATGCTGTACTAGTGTCCAGCACTATGTAGCGTCGTAGTGGTAATGAAATGTGTGTGTGTGTTTAATCTTCCCCTCACTTTGTGCTATAAATTGGCTCAAAATAGAACTAATCACCTTCAGTGGATCAAGGTATTGTCCAGACAAATAGATTAGCAACTTTATGGTAATCAAGAGATTCATCATCAGATTACCTTGATATAATGAGATCACATGTGAAAATGCATTTGATAATAATAATGATAAACAATCAGGGCATGGTCTTAGTGAAATTATCAGGAGATGAGTCAAAGTGTTTACGAAGAACTCATTTATTGTCTTATTTCTGAAATGTGTTTCTCACACACTTCAAAGCAAGGACTTGTTAAGACTGAAATTTTGCAAATGACTTTCCATATTGAAGAGCTCTGTCACACATCCATGACCTGTCAATCACTGGTTGGCTGGCATTGGTCCTTACCATGGCAACATAGTCATAACTATGCTTCGCCTCCTCAGTTGCATTCAAAGGTTAACCCATTCGTTATGTTAACACACAAGAACAGAATTGAGCAAAACCTTATTTGAAAATTACCTGTGAGCCACAAGTGGGCATAATTTATTTGAGAAACATGTTTTGAAGATGTATGGATTTAAGTTTGCTTGCACAATTACTGAAGTGACTTTGATTTTGCATGAAATGTGTTTGTTTACATATTTATGGTGAAGTTGTCTGTTGTGTGATGATACCTTCTTTAGCTTTGAATGCTGTAGTGTACTACAAATTGTTTTGTGACTGTTGCGTATCATTTTCTGTTGTTCATTCCTGGAACTGTTACCTCCTGTTTTGACAAGCCTACGTATCTCTTGATATTATTTCCATCTGTAATACATGATGATGTTACATTAAAAGGATGTAATGTTATTGACCTTAAAATGTCACATACAGTGTACAGCAAGGCTCGACACTATAAACATGTATATCGCAGGCCACCGAAATCATCAAAGTTTTTTGATGGCCCTCCAAAATAATGAAAAACATAAGAAATGATGTAATTTGATGAAGCATTCAGATCATAAAATAAACCTTAATAATCATGTGTAAATTGGTGGATATGATAAAGTGCTTCAAATAGTCAAGGTCAAAGGTCACCAAAGGTGGCTAAAACTGGTATTTTCTGGCCATGGCTTCCACTAGCTTTGATGATAATGGTACTGGAAAAAAAAAATGTTCCAATGGATGTATAAATTGGAACCATTTCCTTTATGCAGAGAGGGTAAAGGACCAATCCTTGATTGATGGTCAAGATTGCCTGTGGTCAAGATTGTCTGTGGTCAAGATCATTGATGGTCAAGAACAGTGAAACTCAAAATGACAGTGAAGGGAATTGTACTTTGATATGAATAATACCATGATTGCTTGAGAAAGTAGTCCAGTGGATTGTGCATTGCAATGAAAACGCTCATACGTTTGGTCTTATTTCTGTCTCATCTTTGCCGACAGTTCGCCCCCACTCTACAACTCGCCCCAGGTATACTCCTCTCCCCAGCTGTACAGCACGCCCCCGTGCTACAACACGCCCCCGTGCTACAACACGCCCCCACGCTACAGCACGCCCCAACACTATAATTCACAACCCGTCATGGATTCGTGGAACCCAATGGAAGAGGACTTCCATAATCAGGGCTTCAACTCTTACAACAGAGGTCCAGCCATGGGACTTGGCGGAAAGTAAGACCATCACACCTGTCACATTGAGTCTATGTCATTTGTGATGCATCACCATGAAAGCAATATTAGATAGGCCTACAGCAAAAATTATTATTTGTTGTTTAGCAGATACTGATTCTCCAGATACTGAACTGTACATTGACATATAATTTGCTCTATTTCATTGCAAGAAGATAACAGGAGAAAAGATGGTGAATTTGAAACTGTAAAAGCTGTATTGCTAGAATGTATTTTCCAGGCATTTTCTTCTGCTAATTATCTACTGTGCACTCCCGTTATAACGAAATGCTCGGTACCGGCAGTTTTCTTTCGTTATAACAAAATTTCGTTATAACCGAACAAATACAATATATAATAATGAAAACAAGGAAGCCAAGCATATATGATATTCTGTTTGTTGCATACTTGTCATACACTGAAAATAAAACAAGTAGTTATTGTCCCCGCCGAACGAGTTCGAGCAGGGGACTATGAAACGGGCTCCGTACGTGTGTGTGTCCGTGTGTGTGTCCGTGTGTGTGGTCGTCCGTCCGTGTGTCCGTGTGTCCGTGTGTGATCAAAATCTTCAATTTGCTACTACTCTGTCATTTATGAGCCAATTTTGATTCTGTTTGCTTTATATGATAGCACTATGTGGGAGCTTTGAAACTTCTACACTTAATTTCAGTTGTGACCTTTGACCTTGACCTTTGACCTATATTGTACATTTTGCTACAAAATGCTACTCCTTCGCCATTTCTAACCCGATTTTGATTCCGTTTGCTTTATGTGATGGCACTAGTTAAGGGCTTCAAAGCTTCTACACAGAAATTTAACCTTTGACTTCTTTGACCTTTGACCTTGATTTTTGACCTTTATTGTGCATTTTGCTACAAAATGCTACTCCTTCGCCATTTCTAACCCGATTTCGATTCCGTTTGCTTTATGTGATGGCACGAGGTGAGGGCTTCAAAACTTCTACACAGAATTTTGACCTTTGACTTCTTTGACCTTTGACCTTGATTTTTGACCTATATTGTACATTGGCTACAAAATGCTACTCCACCATTTTTAACCCGATTTTGATTCTGTTTGCTTTATGTGAATGGCACTAGGTAAGGGCTTCATAACTTCTACACAGAATTTTGACCTTTGACTTCTGTGACCTTTGACCTTGATTTTTGACCTGTATTGTACATTTTGCTACAAAATGCTACTCCTTCGCCATTTCTAACCCGATTTTGATTCCGTTTGCTTTATGTGATGGCACTAGGTGAGGGCTTCAAAACTTCTACACAGAATTTTGACCTTTGACTTCTTTGACCTTTGACCTTGATTTTTGACCTTTATTGTGCAGTGGCTACAAAATGCTACTCCTTCGCCATTTCTAACCCGATTTCGATTCCGTTTGCTTTATGTGATGGCAGCAGGTGAGGGCTTCAAAACTTTCTGCACAGAATTTTGACCTTTGGCTCCTTTAACCTTTGACCTTGATTTTTGACCTATATTGTACATTGGCTACAAAATGCTACTCCTTCGCCATTTCTAACCCGATTTCGATTCCGTTTGCCTTATGTGATGGCACTAGGTGAGGGCTTCAAAACTTCTACACAGAATTTTGACCTTTGACCTTTGACCTTGATTTGTCACCTGTATTGTACATTTTGCTACAAAATGCTACTTCCAGCGGGGACATATATTACGCACCGCGTAATTTCTACTTTTCCTTGTTCAATTTCAGATCATTGTATTACCATAATGCAAGTTCCCCTCGAAAACAGTGCGTGACACACCAAGCGAACACACTGTGATGTGACGCGTTCGCCCATGCAGAGACGCTGTAAATGCTTGTTCCGCTATGTATTTTCGAAAGCTATCCTCAGTTTGTTATAACAGAGCACATTTCTTTTGTTTTTCTTTGTCAGTGGTGCTCGGAAAAGACTTCGTTATCACGAAAATTTCGTTATAACCGTGTTTGTTATAAGCGAATTTTGTACCATAGACGTAAATGGCGATAATTTTGGGACCAGAAGTTTTACTTCGTTATAACGAAATATTGTTATAACCGTGTTCGTTATAACGGGAGTCCACTGTATTGTCTTTATACGGGTAACGCGATGATGTACCAGATATACATGTAAAATGAAGCATTGGTATGCATCAATAGTGAATTCAAAAGAACACGTCATAGATACTGTATGTGCAACTACTGTGGAGCAGTGATAACTTGATCATTGTGAATTGCAGTTAGCTGTCTTTTATGCCTCCTTCATGAAAGGAGGTATTATGTCATGGGGTTGTCCGTCTGTGCTCCGAATTCAAATTTTGTGGACAGCGTAATGATCAGAACCATTTGAGGTATGCAAATTAAGCCTGGTTTGTAAATAAAAGCTGCATGTCAACTTGTGGGTGCAGACACTCATAGTCTAATGTCATAGGTCAAGGTCAAATTCCAAAATTTTGCTATCCCCCCTCCCCCCCCCTCTGCAATGCCTGAAGGTATTTGAGTGAAAGTACATCAAGATTCTCTTTCAAAAGCATCTACAGGGCCATTGGGTCAAAGGTCAAATGCAAATGCTAAACTTTAACTTTAATCTCCATATCTTCGAAATGGCTCAAGGTATCAAAGGCTCAAGGCTCAATTGTATCTTAGTGAAACTTTGTAGATACACACGTACTGCTTGACTGTGATTCTCTTGGGAAGTTTGGGTCACAGGATCTAAGGTCCAGGGTCAACAGTCGTGTTAAAGTACATGTACTATGATTATGTATTTGCAGAAAGTAGTGGGCTTTGGAGTCAAAGTGGAGTCATACTTGCCCTTAGTAACAAATCTACCATCCGAATGAATCTTAGTTCAAGGAATATTGTATATTCACTCAGCACATTTTGATGTTGTGCCTTCAAACTATCAAACATTTCATTTCAGTTTCTTGCTAATCATAAGAAATGGAAATCTGTTGAGATATACCATAGACCTATTGGGAGAATAATGCAATATGGCGGAGGCATACCAGTGGCCATAGCAACATTTCTAACTTTACAAAACTGTTTCGTGCAGACCACAAGGTCTCTTGCACATAAACTGGTGACATTTCTGGAGTGTGATGATATAACAAGTTTCACAATTTAGAATAAAGGAAAGTGTAAAATATAATGATTTTGACCGTTGAAATATGTTGTGGAATAGAATGGGCATAAAGTGTAAGTTGATAACAGTTTTCACCATCGCCAGTTTTGTGTGTCACCTCTGCAGTGAATCACGTGGACACACAGGGGCGGGACCACCAAACCTCAAACTTCATGTCGGTGGACTCCCAACAGAAATGACTAATGTGAGTATTCTCATCTTGGTCTTCTTTGCATCCGTTGCATTGCATTTTGCTTCATTTATTTATTTTTATAATTTCTATGAGTATTTGTGTACTTTAAAAAGAATACATATATTTATTTGTATATTTGATAGTCTATTGATCAAATCCATGAAAATTATTTCATGAGTTTCTCTTCCCAAAAATCATAGCCATGTCATAGATATCACATTGGCATGTGTCTTGAAAGCAAAAACAGATTCAATCTTCCTTATGCCCCAGTCACATAGACATCCCGGATCACCCCGTACCACCCCGGACCACCCCGGATCTGATCCGGGGAGAGATCCGTGTTGACGCCGGGAGGCCAACGCGGCAACTTTTGGAAGTCAAAACCATCTGGCGTCATTCGGGGATTGCCGTGCTGGCAGAGCAATCCGGGGTGGTCCGTGTGGCTGCCGTGTAGATGCCGTGTTGATCCGTGTAGCTGCCGTGTTGATCCGTGTAGCTGCCATGTTGATCCGTGTAGATGCCGTGTTTGTCCGTGTAGACGCCGCACTCTTCCGGCCTTATCCGTGTAACTGCCGTGTTGATACCGTGTGTACAGTCATACCAGAATCCCGGATCTCCCCGGATCTCCCCGGATTTCCCTTGACGTCCCCGGATTTTCCCGGATCACCGTGTAGATCCTTGAGCGTCCTCGTTTATATGTGACTGGGGCATTAGCCCAACAGTCCCCTTTAAAGGAGACATCCAGATGATTTACATTTTTTTTACTGTAACTAATATCACTACTTAATTCTGGTAAAATATGGGAAAGATGGGAATTCCATAATTTTCCTTTTTTGTATATCTCTCAAAGTCAACTGTACGGTGGAATAGACTTAATAATCTGAAGGATTCTGCATGAATGCAAAGAGGGATGTTTTGCTGGATTAACAGGAGGTGGAAAATCGTGAAAGGGGATGGCTAGTAACTGATCAGTGGGAATCAGTGGGAATGCTGGGGGACGATTGTTCCAATTCTTGTGGGATTCATTTAAGAGAACATTATCTATTGTTGTGTGAAAATTGTTTGCTTCAGAACAGTCTCATATTCAAGTAATGTGCAGTTTAATGCCCCATCACTGTACAGGCATGTTAACCTGGAAACATTAAACTGCACATTACTTGAATATGAGACCATTCTGAAGCAAGTAATTTTCACACAACAATAGATATATGATGTACTCTTAAATTAATCTCACAAGGATCGGAACAATCATCCCCCAGCATTCCCACTGGTTCCCACTGATCAGTTACTACCCATCCCCTTTAAGTGCAGAATGATTCCATAATGATTAGGGGCTGTTTTTTTTTTTTTTTTTTTTCTGGTATGAAGGGGCGGGGGAGTGGGGCTGGCTGAGGTCTGAGTGGAGGTCAAAGGTCACTCATGCCCTTTTTTTTTCTAAATTCATTTATTAAAATATTTTTTCGTAAAAAAAAAATAAAGTGCCCCAAAATATTCCGCGGCCCCATTAATCATGCTTCCTTTTCTCTTACAGGAGGGTCTAACCAGTCTCTTCTCTTCAGTTGTCAAAGTTAGAAATGCCTATGTCATGCCAGCCAAGGGGGATCGACAGTTCACCTTTGGGTAAGTCCCACAATGCACTTAATTAGCACAGACTAAGAGCTAGAGAAAGACCAAAGAGTGAAATAATGTAGGACTTCTGCCCTGAGGGTATCTTCAAAGATCTGGTGATGACATCATGATCTTCAGGTATTATGATCCTTTAATTGAATGGATCTTCATTTGTTGCCCACTGTGAAAGACCATGACAAGCACAGACCTGCTAAACTAGAATTTCTGGCCGGGGAATATGTACACCAAAGTGAATTGCGTTATGAATCCTCCACACAGACTATGGAGGTCAGCAGAAGATGTCTTTTCAACCGCTTCATATTTTTCTTTAAGGCCGCCTGCAAAAGCATGTTGTACGAACTTTTTCCGAAGTATTTCAAAGATGTCAGAATATCAATAGTCAGGGCAGCCGTTGCAATACAGTCTAACCATAATGCCTTCTCTTTATGCTGTATGTATATTTAATCTGCTAGGTCAGGACTGTACAAGTCAAATATTTCATGATGTTTTTATTTTCGCGAATTTTACGAGTCAGCTCCTATTCGCGAATAAAATATTGATTCTGATCCCGATATGAATGTGATTTCCTCGTATACATAATCTGGGTGTGTCAGTACTTAAAACTCCATGATCACGAATTTACCCACTCGCGAAATCATCGGGAAGTCCTGATTCACAAAAATTTCGACTCGCTAAATATATGGCGTATACAGTATTCCAGTATCTTCAGCCCAGAGTAGTTGCTTTGAATCAAGCATGTAGACATGATGTCCAACTTTCAGTTTCAGAACTCCAGTCCAGGCAAGACTGTCTTTAGTCTCTTAAAAAAGAAAAAGAAAAAGAAAAAACACCTAAAACGACTCTAGTTGTACAATTGGTTGATTGCTCATCATGTGATTTGTGGTCAAAAGTACATTGCACGCCGCCGTTGTTGAGCCGTGCACTTTTTGTCGGAACCAACCTTTGATATACTGGGTCACACATTGTCTGAATTTAGTGTACAAATAGTGAATGGTCACAAGTGCAGTGGAACAAGATTTGGCATGAGATGAAAGATGAGGCACTCTATTGAATGAGGCAAAGCTGTGTGAGTGAAAAGAGTGAAATCTTGTTCCATTTGTTTTTATAGAGGGCAAACAGTTAAAGAAAACTCATACCTCATACATGCATCTTCATCTCTCTGCTTAATAATCTTTTAGTTTCATTAGCTCCGTCAAGGTAGGAGGTTATGTTTTCATTACCGTTGGTTTGTCAGTGTGCAAAATAACTCTAAATGTTGCAAATGGATTTGGATGAACCTTGCAGGAGAGGTTGAGAATGACACAAGAAACAGATGATTCAATTTTGGTGGTGATCCAGGAAATTTTTATGGATTTTATGAAGGATTTTTAATAGTTTGGCAGGTAGGGTCAATGAACTTGTGAGTTCAAGCTGAGCATTTTGAGGTTTTCATACGCACACTAAAGTGTGTGCTCTAGTTTCTGCTGGGGCAAGGTGCACCATGCAGCTGAGGGTTGATGATGTAACAAAAGGCTTATATGTTGGGGGAAATTGGACAATTTTCAGCATATGAATGGATGGAAATCACTGATCTCTATGGAAGAACAAGATCATCATTGGAAAGTAGCTGCTTGGCAGAGGTTTGAGCTCTCATAGTGCTTTTCTAGTTTAAATGATAATTCTGTTCAGGAAAGTCGTACATACTGATATTTCCTGCAAGAAAGGAGAAAGAGTTCAATCTTCATTCACCCCCCCTCCTCTCCCCCCCCCCCCCCAAAAAAAAAAAAAAAAAAAAATGGTTGTTCATTTTTTGCACATAATGAATGCAGATACTGAAGGGAATGTTTCAACCTAGCATTGTGTTGCTTGATATGAAAGAAAAAAAATCAGAAAAGCAGACCAATAAATAATTAAGAAAAATGTGGACACATTAAAGCTTTATGTAAATTGCCAAACTGTAGAGAGTGAGGCAAATTAGTTACTGTGTGATACTGAGATTGAGCAGCTCCCCATTAGTTTTGTACACAAAATATCTTCGGCACAGACAGATGTCATGCTTTGAGGGAGACAAACAAAAGTGTATACTCACCTTTCTACCAAAAACAAGTCTAAAGAAAAGTTTCTCTGGAGAAAATTGAAACTGGTGAATTTTTGTGTACACAAAGGGAGAGCAACTCAACACCAAAATCACACAAAGTTACTAATTTATGTTTCTCTCTGAACTTTTGTAAGTTATATCTTCTTCTTTTTTTTGCCAATTGTTTTTCCAAATTTCACTAATCAACTTGTCTGTTTTCACACAATATCTGAATGGACTGTCCCTTTTAGAGACATCATGGCATGATGGTTGTGACTATGTTGAGATGTCAATTTTATTCAGAGTAACCCCCCCCCCCCCCCCCCCCCGGCTAATGATCTAATGGAACTTAGCATATATACAGGATTGGCAATCTAAGCCAAATGTATGCATGTCAAGCAATACTTGCATGGGTTTTGGGTAAAATTATGTAAACTTTGGTATGACATCAAGGTGTTTTTGAGTGATATGAATGTTTCAGGTTGAGATCATTCTGAAATGATGCAACATAAACTGCTATGTATATTCTGTGATAAGTTAAATGAATTACAGATAGATGTAACAGATTTAAAATTATAGATAAAAATGCAAACAGTGGTAACAAATAAAATAAAAAATTTGAGGGGTAAAAAATTGTATAAGTGTCGCAATTTGTGAAAGTTTTATGCAGCAAAAAAGGGCTGTTGGTTCTGATTTGTGAAAGTTTCATGTCTCAAATGTTTCTCATTTTACAATGCTTAGCTAATGACAAATGCAGTCCTAGTCACAGCTGCCAGGAGGTTACGTAAATTAGTGTGAGAAAAATGTGTGTGTGTGTGTGTGTGTGTTTTTGTTTGGTTTTCTGCAAGAATCTTGTCCTTAGTGAGCAGAAATTACTGAAATTACTATGTGTAATTTTTTTTTTTTTTTTTTTTATTGGGGAATACCCTACAGTGAAAATTGCGCAATGGCCATACTTCCTTTCCTAGCGATTGCCAAGTGCACTGCTGGGAAGCTTACATACTCATTCTCAGGCAAACCCTTGTCATTGTTTTCTGTCGGGCATGCCTGTTCGGCAGAATTCATGCTGAATGGGAGGCAGTCTGTTATCATGTCTGTATTTTCTAAACTATGGCCCAGGAAAGTGAGGACTTACTAGCATCTGGCTTTGTTAGGTAAGAATGAGCTTGAGTACCAGGCATATTTTAGGCATATCTTTGTGCTTCAAATTGTCCCTAATCTGTGATAAGTTCTGTATCTCCTTTATTGCATTAAATCCTTTTGTGAGTTAGGAATTGAGCAGGTAGAATGATAAAATTACCTAGGCACAAAGGGATAAAAATTAGAAGAAATTAACAATCTGAAATAAACCACTAAAATTAATTGAATAACTGACATAATCATGATGCCTTGTCTACTTCACCAGTTCTTTGTGTGTTTTTATGACTTCACAAGTATTTTATGCCTCTATCCCTGTGGTGATGGAGGCATTATATTTACAGATTTGTGTCCATGCTAATATCCCCCTTGTAACTTTGTTGTCATTGTTTTCCCCACCAAAGCTTCTCAGAATGGTCGGTTACTTCTAGTGTTTATTGAATGTGTTAGTGTGTGAATAGTAGATATAGATGTCATGTATTCTTGTTGATCTGATCATTTGAAGTCAAAGTGAGTTTTAGTTTCTAACAATGTTTTTGACATTTTTAGCTCTTATCTCTGTCATGTTTGCTCAGTTTTCTTCAGCATGTCATAGCTGAGGCAGTTTTCTATGAGACAGTTTTCTTTATTTTTCAGTTAGGTGATGTCATCATAGTGGTAATTTTGATTAAAGGCGACATTCAAACTGTGTCGTGTTTACATGTTGTGTCAATGGGAATGTGTTAAGATCAAATTGGAAGAGTCTGCCTTTCACACCATGTGACCAACTGGTAGTAATATGTAATATCATCAGGGAATAATTTTCCTGGTATCGCATCGCAATTTGCTATGCATTTTTACACCACTGCTACACAAACTAACTTTTGTGTAGCAATTTTCTTACATAGAAGTGTACAGGATATCATTGAAGATATTTTCACCAGCTGAAATTGCTAATCAAATTTGAGTTTGAAAATTATTCCCTGATCATCAAGTTGATGCAGGGCCATCTTTGTTATGCAAATTAGGGTCAAAGTTGATATTTTAAAAGCTAAATTTGAATGTGAAGATGGCCTTTGAGATACTTGGTTTCATGATTTGATTTTTATCATATCAAGTCCTCTTGCTGAAAAAACATTTTCTGACCTTGTTACACAGACACATTCACACTTGCGATATTCATTGTTTTGTATCTCGGGAAGTGTTTGTCCAAATGTGCCCAAATTTTATGTGCATATATAGAAGTTAGCAAGACAAAGGTATTAATACTTCCCGTCTGTATGTCGTCCCCTTTAGTGGTGCAAATGAGAGTCAAAATTGATGTACACTGTATGGAGGCGGTTATTTCTTTTCTGAAAACAACTAAGTATATATTTCTGGGCTTACTGATATCATCTGCCATTATCTGATATCAAATCTGATGTACACATCCAACCCGTCTCAGTGATGAGTTTATGTCTCGTTTTTCTTTTGTTGAAGTGGATTATTGCTAAAATGTTGCTTTTTATGTCAATGATATGACAGGAAGCCGTTTTCTGTTGGAGGGAAAAATGTTCCCTTTCAGAGAAGAATTGCACCGAATATGGCATGCATCTTAGAATTGTTCATGTTTTTGTTATATTATTTCAGCTTTGTGACCGTTGCTTCTGTGAGTGATGTTGAGAAGGCCATCCGGCAGCTTAACGGCCATCGACTGAAGAACTTTTGTCTTCGCATCAACCTAGCGAGGGAGCCCTCTGCTCAAGTCTCTCAGGGGTAATGATGATTATGAAGAAGAGTTATTCAAGATACTTCCTACTACTAGTGCATAACTATTCCTTACTGTAAAAGTGGACATTTTCCCACATTTCGTGCAACCAGAAGCTAGCGCAAATATTAAAGTACGTGAATACTTTTGCGTGCCATATGTTCCAGTAGTTGATGTCTTGATTCCGCGGAATTAAAAACACGGGAAACTCTTCTCATGCGGCCAAGCATGAAAAATTAGTCTCGCAAAAATATCCACTTGTACAGTACATAAAACATTATTCTATTGTTTATTTTGAACCATTGCTTTGAACACAGCACAAGGACTTGGCAAACAAACGTCGCCCCCCCCAAAAAAAAAAGGCATTTGGCTTTTGTCTTATCGTTCATGTCTTACCATATCCAAGCTATTAAGGGATTGCTTGCTAAGAGAAGGTGATGGTTGCTCCTTGTGAAGTACTGCAAAATTCATCAGCAGCCTATTTGGCACATCCCATGCCAGCTCACAGAAAGTTTTCTGTCCCCTTGCCCCTCCCCCAATAATGTTTTTCACAATGAGAACTGAGAGACATATAATCACTCGCAAGTATGAGAAGAAAGCTGATGTCATGTATTGTCTGTGATATTCTGTCATATTTTACTCATCTCCTATGTTCTCCCACTTTAGGTTCAAGCCCCCAAGACCAATCCGCACACCGGATGAAACGGGCGACGCCCATGACAGTATGAATGGCAAGTTGTCTCCCTCCCCGTCTGTGAGCAGTAACAGCAGCAAGCGTGCCATGAACAACAGCCACGACTTCAATGGTGATGCCTCTGCATCCAATGGACATGGAGATGGAATCCACAGGGATGGAAGGAGGAAGAGTGGTAGCTCTGTACACAGCCCATCTCCGTCGCCCATGGCGATGATGGGGATGCCTTGCGAGGAGTGCCAGCGGCTCTGGATGGCTTTTACAGGCCACTTCCAGGAGGAACACATGGAGGAGGGCAGCTCTCCCATGATGTACCCATTCTTCCCCTTCTTTGGCATGGGTGGCGGTCGGAGGAGCCGGGGTAGGGAGTCGGATGCAAGCGACGGCCAATCACCCCACCCAAAGTCTGGCACCTCAGAGCCCATTGTGCGCAACCTCTTCAATGGGAAAGCGGACGACAGCGAAGGCAGCACCAGTAAGAAGACTGAGTCTGGAAAGAAACCGTCCAAATCTAACCAGTACCAGCGGGAGGACCTTGGCCAATCCGACAAGACTCCTCCATCTCAGGGGAGACAAGAAAAGGAACAACCACCGCAGCGATTCAAACAAAGTCCAGGTCCCAGTGCTTTTGGGAAACCTTCCCCCAAGAACCCATCAGCTAGCCCCCAACGAGTCAAACCTGTGCCCATGTTCAAAGGAGTTGAGACCACCAACGACGCCAGGAGCCCCCGGAGTCCACGAGGACAGTCTGGCAGCCCAAGAGATCAGAGGTCGAGAAAGACCCCCGGAGAACCCAAACCTTGTGAAGCTTGTGGGAAGGCGGGTAATAATCCATTCCTCTCTTTTACCCTGCAGTACATCATTTTTACTCTCTGCAACACTTGTGTACAAGACTTGAACTATGCAGCAAAGTCTCCTCCATTGAGATAGGCCCTTAAAATAACATGATCTGCATATTCCTGAACCATTTCCCATAGCTTTCAAAGATGCAGACATCCCAATCATTCAGAATTCGGAAGAAATAATCGGTATTCTGACCATTCCCAGCTCTTAATTTAAGAGGAGTTTTCTATTTTTCTTGATAATTTTACAACACACTTCTATGGGAAATGCATTTTCTTACCTACTTTTGAGCCAAATCAACCTTATTTTTAGTCAGAAAGGTTGGGAGGTCTGAAAATGGTCTATGTCTTGTGTAAGCATGAGTGTCTCCCAAAACATATCTGCATCTATGACACATCTCTGTCTACCGTATGGCATTTACTACGCTGAGAATTCTTTCCCCCCTCACGCAGGCACGAAGCACTGCTCAAAGTGCTATGTGACCTACTGCTCCATCAAGTGTCAGAAGGAAGACTGGGCTCGTCACAAAAACAAATGCAAACCAAATCAGCCAAGGTATTTACCAATGATTGTTCTTCCACACGCAGTGATTATGTTTATCCTTTATGCTTTCCCCTTATACTGTAAAACCAGAAATTTTCGCAGGAACGGAACCTTTGCGAGGAGCTAGGATTCGTGAAGGGAGGAGGAGAATGCACACGTGAGTGTTATGCTTACACAATGCGTGGAATGCTAGAGGTCATTGGCGAATGTTTCACACCGCGATAAAATTCCGTTGGCTGCAATTCGCTGGAGATGCATGCCGCGAATGTTTCTAGTTTTACAGCATCACTGAAGCAAACCCAAGGTAACATACCACCTGATAGTTACGAAAGATAATGAAATTATATGCCAAATGCATGCATTTTCCACAAAACAGTAGTGTTGGAAACATAATTGAACCACTTTGTGGTGCAAAGGTGTGCAGCTCCAACTGCATGAACTCCCGATTATTCAAAATGGCCGTCAGTGAGACGATGTACCCTTTGCACACACTACATATAATCTTCGTTTTCAGTAAGTTGGGAATAATGTATGTCAATATCGATAACATAGAAATGAAGTCTAATTAATGAAGATTGTTGTTTGTGAGTTTGAGATGACAGACACGATGTCGAGTATCACCCACCCAAGGCAATTGCCCTTTTCGCTTTGTGTTTGCTTTGATGTTGTGCACCACCCTGGTACAGCCCTGTCACTTTATTACTGCAAGTGGGCTGTGTATAGTTAGCAGTCACATATGAACAGAAAAGGATGCAAGTAAGTACTATCCAAGACTCATAAGAACTGTAATAGAATATACAGCCCCAAACCACAGATATAAGTTTTATGGAACTAATTTTTTTGAACTAATACAACTCGCCTCAAAATAACTGGTGTTCTCTTTTGCCCACAGTGACCAGACTGAATCTGATACGACATCAGGACCGTATAAGTTGTCTGCCAAAGATCTGGTCTACGTGAAACCAAGACCTGAAGAACAATTGGTAATCACAGGGAGGTGGGGGGAAGGTGAGGGGGGGGGGGCATGTGGGGGTGTAGAGGTGGTGAAAACTTCTGGATTTACAGTATGCTTGATTAAAATTGGTGCTGTGTAGCATAACTGAATGTGATGAAGTATTATAACAAGGATTCTAAACATGTTATTATCGACAGCATCGTGTAAGTTACAAATGGCATGACCTCGGTTTCCACCTCAAATCTAATCTTTGAGATTTTCATGTCAGTCAGTAAGCGCCTCACATCCAGAAGGGACATGCATTTGGTGCAGAGATATGAAAACTGCAAGAAGGGGACCTGTTAAAACTTACATCTATAGTTTCCTCATTCAGGATAAGAAGATCTGAAGGTGACTTGCAAAATTTGCCCCAAGGTGCGTTGTTCAGAATGAGATTGGCGAGAAGGCAGCCTGCTGTAACACACCAACGTGCATACCTGCCAACTGTTCAGTTTTAATCTGAATATTCAGATTTTTCACTGTGAGAAAAAGCATTAATTTCAGTGTGTTCTGATTTTTTTGAAAATATCTGTTAATAGTATACAAATAATGACTGCTATGAGGGGCACAGTTAAAATTATGGGCCCAAGGTGATGAGAAAACCGTAACTATGCCCGAAGCGAAGCTGAGGGCATGGTTACGGTTTTCACATCACCGAGGGCCTACATAATTTTAACTGTACCCCGAATATCAAGCAGTCATTATTTGTTTTATATACCGAAAATATAGATTCCGAAATATAGATACCGAAAATATAGATTCTAGTCTCTTTTACAGCACTCGTAATCAATGCTGATCGACAGCGCGGCGGTCGTATCATTGGTGCGTACAGTGATGTGTACCACTACGTTACGTGTACTACGGGGTTGCGATTGTCTCCAAACCAGTCCGCTAGTGTCTTTTACAGCACGCTGATTGAATGCGCGGCGGTCGTATCATTGGTGCGTACATATGAGCGATCTACGTGTACGGGGTCGCGACTGTCTCTAAAACCTATTTACTAACTGTGCCCGGGCCCCGGTCACAGTAACTCAAAAATAGGGCACAGTTATTTTCACGACTCCCCTTTTAACCAATCAGATGAGAGGATTCTAGAAATGAGGTATATAATAAAGTATATAGAATTTATGAAAGTTCCGATTTGTAAATAATTTTTCTTTGTTTGTTCAGATTTATTAAGTCTCAGGGTTGGCAGGTATGAACATGCCCACTTGTCTCAGTGCACCTAGGCAAGTGTTAAGTAGTTACCTTAGGTCTGCGACATGAATGGTGAGACATTACATACTCCAGGGTTGGACAATGGAAACGGCTGTTTCATGCATGTGCAGAACACCATTTTTTGCCTAATTAGCATTGTCGTAGCATTTATGTTGCAGATTTAAATCTTGCCATCAGTCTCCTGGGCTAGTTGTAACAGGTTTCTTCTATCTGTAAACAGGGTGCCCAAGTACATCGTAAGTTGGTGACTTTGTGGAATCACCTTCTAGCCTTCCAATCTAAATATAGGTCTCAGGGCCAGATTTGAAAAAGTTGTGACCTTTTCTTCTATTCCTAAAGACAGTGCCTAGGCAAGTTTGAACAAGTTGCCTGCTGGATGCGCATTGACTTCAAGGTTTCTGTTTAAGAGTTCATGGCATGTTACAAAATGTCTCTTGCCTTCGTAGGTGATAGTCACAGCGGCATCTCACCCAGGGTCGGTCTGGGTACAGCTTGGCGTCAAGAGCCATGTGCAGGAGTACCTGCAGCTACAGCAGATGATCAACAAGCATGTGAGGAGTGCCGGTGCCCTAACAGATCCCAAGGTACGGTGGGAAAGGGAAATTCATTGCAAATTGCTTCTAATCAAAGGTTGCTGTATCTGATAGGAATCAATGAGATACACAAAAATTCTGTAGTTACCGGTAATCATGATTTGTGAAATTCCAACTTTACTCAAGTACACCAGTGGCACCATCATTTCCTTTTATACGCGATCAAATCTTTTATCAGGTCAAAGTCATTTGAGCTGTGTTAGATATACAGAGCGTCACTGGATCTGTCAGTTAATATTGCTTCTTTTACCAAAGATGAAATCTGCAAATCAAAATGACAGGAATCTGTAGGCGTAGGATGTAGAAAATTTTGCGGTATGCCCATTTTTCTGTGCAACCCCACTAACAGAAATCAGCATCATATGTGTGCAGAACATCAACTGCAGTTTTAACTCGTAGATGAATTTGCTTCATAATAGCTGTGGATATTGGTGTTTACTATGTAGTTGGAGATCCCTTCAGCATTATGCAGGGATAGGTAATGTTCATTGGGAATAGCAGTGTGCTATAGAATGTATTTCATGTTTAGCCATATTGTGTATTTTTGGTTTTGTTTTTGTTTTTCAATAAAAAATTGGTTTTAACGGGCATGCATTTTTTTTCCCCTCACAGCCAGAAATGGTTTGCCTGGTACAGAGTGAACAGAACGAGGGTTGGTACCGAGGAACCATTCTGTCAGACCGAGGCCAAGATGTCTTCACAGTGCGCCTGGTGGACTTTGGCAACCGTGAGGACGTCCCTCGTCATAACCTCAAACCGGCCACTGCAGAGATGATGACCATTCCAGTGCAGGTCGGTCACTGTTGTCAAATCACCATCACTGTCTTCACTTTAGGATATCTCCTCATTTTCCTGAGAATTGTTGCATTAAACTGTTGTAACTTTGTGATAAATGGTAATTCTGAAATCAGTGGTAACCATCAGTGATTTCTTGGTTTTGATTGGCTGTGGAATAGTGTCGCTATGTTAGTTACCACTGATTGCAGAGTTACCATTACTCTAAAAGTGGACATTTTCACATTTCACGTAACCAAAAGCTACTGCGAAAATAAAAGCATGCAAATATTTTTGCTTTTATATGTACCACTATAAATGTTTTGATTCGGCGGAATTAAAATGACGTGAAATTCATCTTATCCAGCCCAGAGCAAAAAGTCAATTTCACAAAAATATCTACTTTTACAGTACTTGTAAAGTTGTCATGGTTTTATGCAACAAGTGTTGAAAGGATGATGAATAAAGAGATTCTTACTGGGGAAACCCTTGTCACATTTACTGAGCACTTCAGCACTCATTTACTGAGAAGTACTGTGAAACTGTGAATACTCTGAAATTGTATTGCTCTAATTGGAGTAATCTTTCATAGAGAACAAATTCTTCAAAACTTGAAAAAAAAATTAACGTTTCATCTGCAGTGCAAAGCAGAAAACTCAGGATGAACTACTGACCTTTGAACTTGTGAAAGGGTAACTGTTAAGCACCTTGATGACAGATCTTCAAATCTATTTCACCTTCTTTGATTTCTTTTGCAAATGTGTGGACTTTTTTTAGTGTTCCCTCAAATCAAGAATCTTTCCTCCTCCAGGGCGTCCACTGCGCCATTGCAGGCGTGGAGCCCCGAAGCACCACCGGTCAGTGGACACCGGCCAGCGGCAAACTTCTCCGATCGCTGACTGAGAAGCCGGAGATGAGGGCAGCATTCGTCGGCAAGGAGGCGGGGGTCTACCAGATCATCCTAAAGCTTGAGGATGAGAAACAAGGTACGAACCTAGCCTACCCATTGGCTCAAGTTGGTGGTTGTATTTCTACTAGATTATGACAGCAATGAGCTTCACAAACTACTGTATAAATGGACATTTTTGCGCTGCATAATTTTTTTTTTTCTGTGTTATGCTGGGTATGATGAATTTTGCATGTCTATAATTTGGGGGATAGTCAGGACAATTGAGAAAGGACTTCAAACAGCTCACTGCTGCTTTAGCAGCCACGAGCTTTGGCAGTACATACTACGGCATAAGGTAACTTTTGTGCATGACAACAGCAAGTCCACTCATGCAACTGGACTATTGAGTGGAATGAAAATTGCAGATAACATACTTGTAGGTTTACACACCCTTACAATACACCCAGTGTGAAATCAAAGATAAAGATTGATAATACAAGGATATAACAAGCAGAAATTTTGTGTACTTTTATTGTCATGCTCGCTTCACGTTCTTTAAACTGTGCAAAAATTTCCACCCTGTGAAACTTTCCACTTCATTGTATGCCATTTTACTTTGATTTGGTGACCTTATGTAAAGATTTCTTATCTGCTTGCTGTGATGCTATGCCTATCAACTTTTGGACAAACATGCTTGAGAGCAAAGGTCAAGGTCAATTGCTAAAAATTCACTCTTACATCCTCTGATATTTTTGCAATGCCTGCATGTATTTTCATAAAACTTCATTAACATGTATTACCAGATTAAGATTCTGCATTGAAAGTTTTGGATCCTAAGATCAAAGGTGAAGTGAAAATGCTAAAATTTTGCTTCTTTCCTCCATATTTCAGAAAAGGGTCTTCATGAAACTCAGTATATACATGTATTGCCTGACTTTGATTCTTTTTGGAATTTTTTGGTTAGAGGTCATATATATGTACATCCATGAGTCGTGAATGGTCGTCATGTTCGGTCTCATCTTGTACTCAAATTGAAAACCAATGCTTCATTCTCAACTATCCAGGTCTCATCTCTGTCAGTGATGTGTTGGTGGAAAAGGACGTTGCTTGGCCAAAGAAAATTGCAGATGGGAACGAGGGCGGTATGTTTCCTCTGTTTTATCATCTTCTAGTTTCAGTGTGATTTATTCCTCTTTTAGTACATCATTTGATAAATCCTTTATTTTGATTGGCTAATATCAGGAGCAAATATTCAGCAGTTTCCTTTAGTCGCATAGTACTGAAACTGCCCCATAGTACTAACTGCCCCATAGTACAAAGCAGCCCCATAGTTCAAAGCACCCCTTATTACTAAATTGCCATCTTATGGTATGTATAAGCTATGTATGTACATGTGTTGTAAATGCTTGGCTCCCATAGTGCAAGAGGTGATCGTTGTCTTATATGATCACAAAGCAATAGTTATGGCAGTGCCTGATGTGTGAAATGACTTTCATTAAAGTGATGGACGGACTCAAATTTTATTAATTTTCCTCAAATTATAAAACATTTGGACTGCATTCATTTGAGGCATTGTTGATATTATAATCTCTTGGAATCTCAACTCCGTGCTGTTACCTTTGGAGCAAGCTCCTTGGGTCATGGCATGGAGTTGAGATTCCTCAGAGCATTTTTATCCACAATTCCCTTAAAAGCAGTCCATATCTTTATACTAAGAGCTGTCTAGCCTTGTCATTATAATAGGAGGTCTTATTTGTACCAAGCCTGTATAACTTCATGCATTTTTTTCTCTCTCTCTTTGAGTGGTATTACCCACCATTAGTACAGTCCATGAAAGAATTGAAGGTTGGTCTAAGAGTTGAAATAACAGAACTGTGTTGAAGCCATGAGGAATTTACTCTGACTACTGTGAATGTGACTGCTTTGTCAAGTGAGATGAATTTCACATATTTAATCTCACTTTAGAAAGGTATTACTTACTATATTGAAATCTCGCAGTCAAAATACATTGTGCAAAACTTTCCGTTTTCCTACTAGTATCGCTCCTAACTGCAAAATGCACAAATTTCCCACACAACAAACTTTTTAATGTTTGCTGTATTTGACAAATGGCATGAATGTAAATATTACTTGGTATAAAAGTGGTAGACTGGTTTCAGGTAAATGTACAAGAAAGGTCAGGAAAGAAAAACCAAACAAGATTCTGTCTACTTAGGATCTCTCCATGGTAAGAATAAACTTAGGTATCTGTCATGGTACATGATAAACTTGTCACAGCAGTGCTGAATGAGATTGAATGTCACAACTGTTTGGCCCACACATCATTTTGAACATCCTCAGTTCCCATGATATCATCGCTGAAGACGATAACGGTCCCAGTCAGAGAGAAACCCGTGAAGATAGCCATCAACAACTACATTGACCCCAGGGAGTTCCACTGCCAGCTGGTGGATGATGAGAGTAAGATTAGAATCAGCAAGTCTTTTCATTTGTTTGAGAAAAGCTTAAAGGGATCGTATAGTTGTGGTAGAAACCTAACTTCAGGTTTCTAACATTTTTTTTTTTGTGTGAGATAATGAGAAACCTCTTTTGAAATATGAAAGAGTATGTAATTCCAAGAGGGCGTCAGCATTTATTTGATGAAAATTAATTTTGAAATGGCCGAGATATCCAAAAAAGAGGAAGGACCCACCTTTTATTAGGATCGCTTGTTTTACTTAGTGTTTGGATGTCTCGGCCATTCCAAAACCGATTTTCATCTAATAAACTTTGAATCCCTCTTAGAATGGTATGCTCTGTACTATTTCATAAGTGTTTTCTTGATATCTCGCAAAAATTAAAAGCCCAATTCTCATCTCCACCAATACTGTACCTTAACCATCCCTTTAATGTCCAGCTGTGAAAACAAGAAGAAAGTTTTGTCTTCAGGAACAAGCCATAAAGTCTGTATAAAGCTTGCTGTCTCTCAATTTACAACTGTATGTGCCAGTTTGTCTGTGCTTCACCATATGACAAATTCAAATTTCCATTGACATGTCATGCAATGTACTCTAAAGCAAGATATTTTTGTGGCGTAACATTTTCGCAAATTGGAGCCTACAGCCTTTTTTGCTGCATGAAGTTATTGCGAAGTGCCACGGGCATTCAAGGCATATAGTGTAGGCAATAATTTTCACATGCATTTTAATTTCGTGACTCGTGGCTCGTGCGAAATTCACAAAATTAAAATGCATACGACCAATTCCGGTTATACAATAGTTGGTGACAATGATGAAAGATTGAAAAAATATACAACATCCAAGAACACTGAAAAGAAGAAGAAGAAAACAATCCCAGAGAAAGAGAATGATGAATTACTGATGGTACAGCAAAGGTGAAATCAGTGAACGGAGTTGTGTCCGTAACCATTACAGATATAGCGTTGCAGGGTCAGATGAGGAGTAGGTAAATTTAGAATTTTTTTTGGACTACGGAAGTTTTATGACCTAGCTATTTCTTGACAGACAAGAATATAACACTGGTGGAAAAAGAAATAAGAACTTAGAATTAGTCCTGGTGTCATAAATGTTAGGAATTTTATATTATCTTGTGCTCATTTCCTAAAAAATAAAAGATATATGTGGATGATTGATGATTTTGTGTATTTTTTTTTTCATCTGTAGCATGTACTATGCAAGGGTCTAGATGAGTCCATGGATTGTCATTGAGAAAGATAACAGGCTTTAGATCAGAAACTCAGTAGCAGGACACAGATAGTGTGAGCTACCTCGTGGAAGAGGGAGAATGTAATCAATCATGATTGTATTTTGCCGAGATTGATTATCATATTTTCTGTGGCATGATATCTATGTTTTTATCTACCATCCCAATGCTATATAACACTACACAAAGCAAAGAATAAAATTTGGTTGATGAAATGCTTTTAGATATTTTTGTCTCTTACACAAAGTCATCAGTCTGATGATATCTGATGAAAGCTGAATAATTTCTGTATGATTTCCAAAGAAGTGGCCTAGTTTTATCAAGTCATTTTTCTATTATTTATGACCTCTTGTCCAATGTGTGACTCCTCTGTTGCAGACAAGCAGAAGCTTGAGAATTTCTCCCGTGCCCTAAATGAAGCTCTTGGGAGTCAGGAAAGTGGTCAGTTCATCCCCAAAGTAGGGCAAGTCTGCACTGGTCGCTTCACAGGTGAGGCAGTGTTCCCCCACCCACCCACCCATATGATGCAGTCTGTATTTGTTATAGCCCATATTTCTGTTGTAACCATTTTGGTCAAGACAAAACGGTAATCATGGTACAGGGCACTCCCGTCATAATGAACAATGTTATAACGAAATTCCGGTTACAAAGGAGTAAAAATTTAGGCCGCAACATTATCCGCTCTATGTTTTTTTTATTGGGTATTTTTACGGTTAAACAAGTGAAATGAATGGGCTTTCACCTCTTGAAAGTTTGGGGCCTGTTCCCAGTTGCCCATCCCAGCAAGTTTGAGAGATATTTTTTGTAATGCACTGAAATTAATGTTAATCTTTAACACGAGAATGTTTTAATTGTCCCCAAAAGATGAGAATGAATAGTTGAAGGTACTTTTTGCAGTTATATACAGCCCTTAAAGAGGAGAGTGCATTATTTATTTCTTTTTGTAACTACTGTATTCTTGTATCTCTTCAAGCTACCTTTTGGAGGCAGTTGTGAACCACGACTTGACCTATGCAGGTTGTTTGTCGTAGTGCTGCACACCATCTGCTTTTACCATCCCGATTGCCTCCGCAGCGCAGCGGCCATAGAGTTACTAGCTAGGCAGCCGGAGCAAGTGGTCGCAAGCCATGCTAAAAAATGCCAGGCCTGTCGGACGGCTGCGAGCATTGCCATCTCTCTCGCTCTGCATTCATGCCCGCATGCTCAAAGCAAAATGGCGCCGGAAGTGCTCCAAAGCGAGCGCGCCGTACGCATTGAGAACGTACTTTATCTTTTAGTGATGGTGAATTCTGTAATCTCATTGGTCAATCAACCACTGAATATATCCCGTATTACGTGATAAGGTCATATTGTGCGGATGCGCTAAATCCACCACTTAATATTTTCCGTATTCCGTGATATGACGTCATGATATTACACAGCTAGCTTCGCGTGTACCAAAGACGCTTATAGGAAAGTGCGCGCTAATCCTGTACAAAACAAATGGACAGCGCACGGTCCTCAAGCGTATTACGCACATAACCTGAGACCATTAGACGCTTGATAAACGACAACAGCAACTTACGTATCTGGCTACTGCAGTATCTTATGGCGTGTACGTATTTGTATGCGCGCATACACTATACTAGTAATCAGCTCGCGAGACGTAGGCCTAAGTCAACATGGTCATGGCTGACAGCCGCCGATTTCAACATCATTCACGAGGGGAAATCAGCGAGAAGAAGGTTAGCACTTACACTAAAAGATAAAATCGTTACCCCCTGCTTGTTCTTACGAAATACGGGAAATATCTACGGTCTGGTGCCATATTCCATTCGGCCTCCGGCCTCATGGAATATGGCACCAGACCGTAGATATTTGCCCGTATTTCGTGAACAAGCAGGGGGTAACTAATAGTATTACAGAACCTACATCGTATTGCGTATGGCCTACTGCCTAACGTCGTCTGCTGCGGAGAGATCTTATGCGTGCGTGCGCTGCTGGAGTGTAGCAGCACAGTCGATAGCATACAGCTCTATGGGGCATTCACATCACGTATAAACACCCAACATGCCCTTTCCAATGTGGCCTT
Organism: Diadema antillarum; assembly: GCF_040938485.1. Classification (NCBI taxonomy): domain Eukaryota; kingdom Metazoa; phylum Echinodermata; class Echinoidea; order Diadematoida; family Diadematidae; genus Diadema; species Diadema antillarum. The sequence continues at coordinate 2,872,339 of NW_027270954.1, forward strand.
GGTGCCCCTCTGACTGACCTAAGTGCCCTGGCCTCTTGGAAAAAGTGCCCTTTTCTAAATGGCCTTGCCCCTCCAAAATCCTATTTCAAGGCCTGCATGATGATCTCTTTTGTATTAAATCCAGAGGACAATACGTGGTACCGGGCTCACGTCATGTCTGTGAATGGAGATGGAGAGTATGACGTACAGTACATCGACTTTGGGAACTGTGAGACCATCAGTGCATCAAGGATGTGTCCTCTCCCCGCAAGATTCATAGATTTCCCAAGACAGTCTTTCAAGGCCTCCTTTGCAGGTGAAATGAGTTCTGTGGACAGCCATCTGTTGAACTAGACCTAAAGGGGAATTCCAGATGATTTTCATATTTTCACATAAATTGACTGCTCCATGTATAGATTTGTGGAATTCATTGTGGTCGTAGAGTGGAGAAATTTATTACTCTGAAAAACCCAAAACAAATTACGCTGAACAAATATGATGACATAAGTGGCTCACATATTTCAGAAATGTAACAGTGTAATTCCATTACAATACAGCATGCTTAGCAAGTTCAACTGTGAAGAATTTATGCATGCTTTCTTCTTTTGTTCTGCTTCCTTGAGCCCCCCCCCCCCATGTATGCCTATGGTGAGGCTGCCATGCCATCATCCTTGTTCATTGTGAGTTATGAATCTTAAAAACATTCTTATTCCTCATCCCAATCACTTTAAGATATGAGACTCTGTGCTCAGTTTTACCAATTTATAGTTCATCAAATATTAGAGTCTGAAAATCATCCAGAGTAGTCCTGCAACTAAGAATAGGAAAGTGACCTAGTAGCCATCCATGCTATCAGTCTTGTTCTCTTATCAATTAGTCCAGAGCCATAACCTGCTTGTCCATCTCAAAGGTTTCATATTCTTAAATAGCAAAACTTCAGAAAGATTCAGCAGAAGAAGTTTCTTGTGTCTTGAAAAGTAATAATACTAATGTTGTCATTCCTTGGCTGTGGTTGTTAATTGCCAATCTAATGGCTTGGTAAATTATATGTCAAGTCTGGAAATGTGACACATGCTTGTGTAGTTGATGTTGAATACTGCATATGTTGATTTCATAGCATTTAATCTTCTCGTCTCTGAAATAGTGCTGCTGAGTTGCGATTGTATCCTCCTTTGAAAAAAAAACAAACTTTCATGCATATATCATCTTCTATTCTGCCAGTGTGAAACACTGTTCTTATATCTGAATAATTATAGGCAAATAAAGTACCTTGGTACAGAGGTTGAATCTCTCTTTTTTTCTCTCCATCTTGTTTTTTCTAAATCTCTGATGAACCCAGACATCCCGCCTGGTGACATCTCCCAAGACGTTGCCACGGCAACTCTTCAGCGTCTTGCCCAGTGCACAGAGGGATTCTTCATGGCGACCGTATCCAGCAAGGTGGATGACACATACCACCTGAGGGTCGCCATTCCCAGCACAGGCGAGGACATCGCCATGGTGACAGGACTAGCACCAAGGGTGGAGCATCACAGACTGTCTGACCTTCCACGAGAAGCGGTTCCATTGAAATGTGACCTCCAGTACATTGCCACAGAGGTTGTCAGCCCGGCAGAGTTCTACGGTCTCTTCGGCACCCCTGAAGGTTAGTATTTCGTCTGTATCATTAAGCAATTCATAGTCGTCTTGGAAATGGTTCTCCGTAGATAAAAAACTAGGCAAATATGTGGGATTGGTGGAGAGTAAGCAGCATTCACGGGCCTTCATCTGTGCTGTTAGGATTTTTTATAACATGGGCTTTAGATTCTCTGCAATCTGATTGGTCAAATATCATGCATTGATTTTCACTGATCAATCCTGAGCCATGTATCTGGTAAAATCTGAACACATGGCTCAACCCGTGTATGTTATTGTGTAGGTGTACCGGACACATGATAAGGAAAGAGGTTGAATTTCATGAATGTACAGGCCCATTTTATAAAACGAATGATGCACAGGCGTATTTCACGGATCAGTGAGAATTGGATGCTCTTTAACTTTGGAAGCAGTCTAAAACCCACTCGCTGCACCCGTGGGTGTAAACAGTTCCAAAGGTAAACTCCAATGTCCAATTCTCACCGATACACTCTGTCCTGTGCATCATTTGTATAATGGTCTTCATGGAAGATTTGAAATACTTCATGGTAGGAAAAACTAGGCAAATATGTTATGAATGATGACGGGTTACGAATGTTCATGGGTAATATCATGACAGCCTTGTGTCGTACCATGCACGGGACTGTCGGCAGAAATTGGCCTTGATGTTGAAATCCGATGGTAGAAAAGTATTACTGTATTGATCTTTGGCTTTTAAATACGTCCCTTGCTTTTAAACCATACTGGGACATTTTCTCGAAGAAAATGTTGTAGTTAAAGATGAAATAAGGGATGAACCCATGAGCCTTGTGTGGTCTTTGTTATTACAGTGCAGGAAAGGAGGTTGAAAGTGACAGAAGGAGCAGCGAAAGCTGGCAGCCAGCCAGTAGAGCCAAACTTCAAGCCTAGAGTGGGAGATCTGTGCTGTGCCCAGTTCTCAGGTTTGTCCTCTTCCATTTACCCCCCCCCCCCCCCCCAGGATTTCAATTTGTAATGGCAATAGGCTGATGTCAGTTGCTTGTTCAGAAAGTGTTGGTGTAAACAGTGCACTCCCGTTATAACATACATAGTTATAATGAAGTTCTGGTTACAACGAAGTCAAAATTCAGGCCACATTATTATCCACTCCATGTATTTTTATTGTTTGTGTGTTGGGTTATAACAAAATTTCAATATAACGAAAGAAAACTGCCGGTTCCAAGGACTGCGTTGTAATGGGAGTCCACTGTAGTAAGTGGCAGCTGCACTATGCAAGATTGTGTAGGGTAAACCATGGCGCATTTACTGTATTTTGTAGTGTGTGATCTCTTTTACATTGTCTGTACTAATGGTTGATTGTGTGGTCTATGATCAGCCACGAAAACGTAGCTTGAGTAGTCACTGTGCAGCTGCTCTGCAATATGATGTGACATTGTGAATGAATGATTGAATACGTGGGTATCACTTCAGATTATAACCATGTGATTTGATGATGTGGTCAACAAGATCAACGTACAGTGCTTGAAAATGTACTGTAGGGGACACTTCAAGGGGATAAAAGAGGTGCTGAAAAATATCAGATGGTTGAAATCAAATTGCTTTTGTTGCTCCTATTTGCTCCTTACAGAGGACAAAGAATGGTATCGGGCAGCTGTCTTGGAGGAGTTGCCTGGCAACAAGTTTGAGCTCCAGTACATTGACTTTGGTAACAGGGAGCGGGTTGGGCTGGCCACCATCAGACCTATCGACAAGGAGCTTGCTACAATCCCCTGTCTGTCAACCAGATGCTGTCTAGCAGGTAGGTGTCTTCTCTCAGTAGGCACATCTCATCATATGCTTTCGAATGTTTGCATGTTTCCCTAACTACCCAGTCGATATCTTTTTTTTCCTCTCTCTCTTTCTTGTTTTTGCGATTGAAGCTAATTGGGCGCCATTTCACAAAATTTGCTATGATAGCAACTCATACTGCATTGACAAGTGTTGACATGATAAGAATTTTGCTTCCTGAATTGCTGTTGCTACAACAAGTTGCTTATTCTATAGCAAGAGTTGCTCTCCTAACATCTGTTATGAAATTAGGTCCTGGTCTTAAGTCAGTAGAATGCTTACATTAGTTGTCGCTAAGTTATGCAAGTGTTCTAGAGAATTTTTTTTTCTTTTTTCTTTTTTTGATTTATGCTTGGCCTGGTTGAAATAAAAGATTGAAATTAAACATTCCTCAGGGATATCATTTTCCATGCAAAAGCCTGAATTCAGGCCCTGGCAGTTTCAAATTTCAGGCTCTTTCATGTACAAACCAGCTTCGTATTGATGGTTTTCAATTCCTTGTACATTCGGACATGCATTCCGGGTTCCATGATCATAGATCACTCTACCCTCTTTCTCTAATCAAGTTTGAACTTGAGAGGGGAGTCTCCCTTTCATTATCACTATGTGTCAGGTCATGTGGTAGGTCACATGACAGGAAACCTAGGCTGCAGCACCTTGCTGCCATTGAGTTCTGACTCTTTTTCCTCTCGTCCTTGCGTCAGGTCTTGGGAGTGAGACTGGACCGTGGAAGGAGGAAGTGACCACCAGCCTGAAGGAAATGACCGGTATGGGAACCAAGGCCGTCACAGCCAGAGTGACAGAGTTTCGGGACGGCACCGCCTACGTCGAGTTAGAGGATGCCTCGACAGGTCTAAATATCTCAGGGGTGAGTGAAGACATTCCTGGAGATGCTGATGTCTGGAGCTGCCAGATGATACTTTTTGCAGTATTTTTGTACTGTTTATTGCCAAAAATACAGCAGGTCTCTCTGAAAATGCTGTAAAACATGATATTTTAGTGGCATGAAATTTCTGCAAATTGGAGCCGACAGCCTTTTTCTCGGCATGAAATTTTCGCAAAGTGCCTCTAGCATTTAGTACATATAGTGTAGACAAGAGCCTTCGCGTGCATTTTAATTTCACAAACTTGGCTCTTGCAAAATTGGCTAAATTAAAATGCATGTGAAAATTCCTCATTTTACAGTACTATATTTCCTAAATTGTATAACTATGAATGTCTGATGCAGGAAAGTTAGGAATTACTATAGAAGCCCAAGAAGCATTGTAGGCCTCAGAACACTGAAGTGCCATTCACTAGGTTGGCAGCATTGCCATTCAGATATTCACTGCATCTCTGTGTGTATGGGTGTGTTCGAGCACTCTCCTAAAGCGAACTGTACCGTACCGTACCCGCGCCAGAGGAGCGTTCGAACACTCCTAAAGTGTACCGTACCGTACTGTACTGAGCCAAAAGTGGACCATTTCCCGATGTGCTCCAAAAGTGTACCAAAGCGTACCAAAAGTTCGTTGTAAAGCATGCGCGTATCATGCGCATACATCACAAGGCAAAGACATCATTCTCTTTGTTCGGGACAGGTGCAAGTAGTTCAAGCGCCAGGTGGATGACATTCCTCCTACAAAATGCGTTACCTTTTCTAAAAATAACTTGTGAGGTACGCTTTCTCCACAGAGCGCTCGAATGCTCCAAAACTGGCACAGTTCGGTACGGTACACTTTAGTTCAGTTCGCTTTGGTTCGCTTAAAGAGTGCTCGAACGCACCCTATGAGACACCACAAAGTCATACGAGGTGCCGCCATGGGCTAACTCAACAATTTTTGTAATCAGCAACATGAGAATATTGATCTTGAATAATACGGACCCAGCTACAACCACCATCAATAGATTTTGATACACTATCAGTTGGTGCCAAGACTTAATGTAATAATACTCTCCATATTTATGCCGGAAATCATGAACTTCATAAGTAGATTTTGATACATTATCAGTTGTGCCAAGACTCAATGTAATCATACTCTCCATATTTATGTCTATATTATTTATGCAGGAGATCATTAACCTCATCAAGGAATCATCCTCAGAGCCCAACCAGTCTCCCAGTGGACCATGCTCCTTATCCTCCAACCCACAAGCCGCCAGGGGTGCCCGTGGGCAAGCTGTCGACCACGCCCAAAGTGGGAATCCCCCCCAGAGTGCCCCACCCGGTATGAGCCCAGACCAGATTAAGTACATGGAAGAACAACTGGCCATGCTGCAGGCCCAGCTTCTGAGGGCAAAGGGAGCTTCCACCTAAGACTCCACCTCTCACCTCGTCTCTCATTGCTGCTCGGAAGCAGCTCATCTTAACTTTGCCTTCTAACCTGGTATGGGGGAAGAGATTTACCCCCTTCCCCTCCCCATGCTTTCTACTTTCTGGAGACAGTTTTGACCACCATTTATGATTTCTTTACTCTTCAGAGTAAGAGAGAATCAGTTGTCTCCCTTTTGTGTGTAGAGGAAGGACTTTCTGTCAGAGATGAGGTTGATGTGAAGGAGATTTACGTCCTTTTGCACCGCACAATGTAATAACCATGCATTTCTGCACAACTCTTTGAATCTAGCAAGGCTTCTATTAGCTTTGTGCATTTTCTCACTCTTTTTCCACTTGACCCCTGTCATCATTTGGCTGTATTTAAGACTGCAGACGCTGACTCTTTTCTATTAGTTTGTATTTTTACCATTAGTATGTTGTGAAAGTTATTTTGTTGCTTTTGTCAGTAGGCTTGTCGTTTTTCATATGATCCAAGACTTTGCTGATCTTATCGCCATTTTTTTTTTACTTGACTAGACTAGAAGTAACAGTTTGCGATCAGGTTTGTAGTTTGTTAGGGATGGGATTTTGTTGTTGACAAAAGAAGTCGTGCAACCAATTTGTAAGGTAATTAGATAATTAATCACAGTCGTATGGTAATGTGTCCCAAAGGGATCAGGTTTTCAAACTTGACATTCTATTTGTTAAAAAGATGCCTAAAGTATTATGGCTCAAAAGGGATAATTTCCAGGTGTTTTGTTAACTAAACTTATTCTACACATGATCTATATGATCTATCCCCCATTTGTGTTCTCATCTCGTGCCCAAAAGCAGAGATCCAAGGCAATAACCTTACAAATTTATAGCACTCATGGTAAAAAACAAAAAGAGGAAAATCCTTTCCTCCAGATTAAGCTATTCACTCCTGTGATATTGTGAGGTGCATAAAGATGTACTGACAGTTCATTTAAAAAGTTTCAATCAATGAGCATGACATAGATAGGAATGTTGCAGTAAGGTTAAGTGTATCTTGAAACTCGGATGAGCGTCATCAGTTTAGCTTCGTGTTTGTAATCAAGTGGAGTCGAATCAAGTCCGATTCTTAAGTGCATAGCCTCTAATACACAATGAAAAAAGAAAACCCATCAAAGGTGACATAAATTGGAAAGATCATGACTGGGTGAAATGGGGATGAGGGGAACTTGATGCCATAATGGTTAGAAGTCAAGGTCGGGGGTCAAGGTCACCACTGAGGCAGACAGCCTGAAATGAGTAACTTTACATTGTTCACGAGAAAGGATGTGCACAGGATGTGTCTTGGTGTTGACGTTTTATATCTTCTATCTCACACATGATGTGATTGACTCTCCTGCTTTTCTTAGCCCATTGTCTCTTGATCTGCTGCGTCCGTCAGTTGCTCTGTCCAGCTGTCCATCTCTGTGCCTTTTATTTTGTCAACATGATATTTAAGAAACTAGAAGAGCACTCTGAGAGAGCAGACCTCCACCAAGGAGCTAACTTCCACCCATACCCTCATGCTGAAAAATCACTTAATTTCCCAATATAGAAGCCTTTGTTTATGTCATCAGCTTCCAGCTACTGTAGTACGTGACGCCTTGCCCGAGGTTTGTATACCGCTATAGAGCGTATATGCAAACCTCAAATATGCACAGCTTGAACTCCCAAGTTCATTAACCCATCAGCAAAATGATAGAAAAATCCTTCAAAAATCCATTAAAAATTCGCGGATTACTACCAAAATTTCATCATCTGTTCCTTGTGTCAGTATCAACTTTTCCCACAAGTTTCAACCAAATCCGTCTACAACTTGGTGAGTGACTTTACACACAGACAAACAAACAAACCAACGCCAATGAAACGATAACCTCCTTCTTTGGCGGAAATAAATATCAATTGTGGATTTAAAACATAGTCCAGGAACTCTGTCCATTGAGTGAATAGGCTGATGACATTTTTAGGCAAAAATCCCTCAAGAGTAAGAGGTCAGAGAATACTGAACTTTTGTTGTACGAAATCAGTTTCTATTCATAACTTCAGATGGGAATGCCCAAAAGTAACATGATTTGCCCAATAGGATAGAAATAAAGAAAAATATTTACATGACATTACACTGAAGAGTTAAGTTAAAAGTGGCTAAACTTTAGTTTTAAATGTCATTTCAGTCATAGCTTTCTCTTGAAATGTCGCATAGAAATAAGATTTCATGGAAAAAATTGAAAATAGAATTGTCAATCATTAAGCTGATATGATACAGGTATAAGGCAAAAAGTCAAGGTCTCATACAGGTTGAGATGTCTTGTTTTGCAGCATTCAGCTGATGAATTGCTCTTATTTCATCATGCTATCTTCTACTCTTTTTTTTTTTTATGCCTCTGCCATAAAGTGTCACCGAAGGCATGATGTTTTCGGGTTGTCAGTCCGTCCATCTTTCCGTCTGACCTTCTGTCTGTAATCTATTGAGTGGACATCATAGCTTAACCATTTGAGGTGTCCAAATGAAACTTGTCATATGTATGTATGAGTGGCCTAAGTTGTCCGCCCATCTTTGTGTCCATCCATCCGTCTTTCCGTCCATCTGTCCTTCCATCTGTCTTTCAATCCATAATCAAATTTGTGGACAGCGTGACTCACGGTTTGAGGTATCCATATCCAAATTAAACTTGTCATATGTATGTACATGTATGAGTGGACAAAGTTGTGCCTGTCAGCTTTTAGGAGCACATGCTGGAAGTCTAAGGTCAGGGGTCAAGCTCAAGTTCTTAAAATTTCACTATTTACCCCTATAATTCTGTAGTGTCTTAAGGTATATTCATGAAACCTAGTGTATACTTGAACCACCAGGGAAACATTCTCTCCAGAAAGTTTGGGCCATGGGGTCAAAGCTCAAAAGTCAAGGAAAATGCTAGCAGTATATCCCCCCTATTTTGAAAATAGCTCAGTGTTGTCATGAAAATTGGATATTACCAGATAGTGATTATTTTAAGAAAGATGAGGGGCATGGGGCCAAAGGGCAAGGGTTGAAGGTCAAATGATAATGCATAAATTTGTGGATACTTGCTCTCTGAAAAAATTTGGTCATCCATATGAAACCTGTTCCAAGGAATGTATAAATACTAAATGCGTTGGGGTTGTGCCATCAAATTTTCAAGCATATCATTGCGGGTTTTTACCATTCATGTGAAGCTGTCATCTCAAAACTGTCATCTCAAACTGTCAAGATGTACATCGAAAGTGTCAGACCTATGGGAGAATAATGTGATATGGCAGAGGCATAGCAGTCACCATCGCGACATCTCTGGTTTTTTAGTCGAGCCCACTGGAGGTCAGGGGAGACTAAGGGATCGCCTGCGGCGTCTGTCCGTCCGTCGTCTGTCCGCAACGCTACAAAAACTTTAATAACTCTTTACTCTGGGCTTCAATTGCAATCAAACTTCAATGGAAGAGGGGTCATACAAAGTTTCACATTTTACCATATATGAAGGTCACCTCAAGGTCAAAGCTCACAGGCAGGGGTCAATGAACTTTAAGGCCCAATGTTAAGTTTTTATGGCGCGTTTCTATTATGAGTCATGACTTTTGATCCATAGATCCATTTGTGACCAAACTTGGATGGTAGATGTCCCTTGGGGAGTTGAAGATCACCACAAGTTCGAAGGTTACAGACAGGGGTCAACAAACTTTTAGGGCCCAATGTTAAGTTTTTACGGCGCATTTCGATTATGGCTCGTAACTTTTTATCCCTTTGTCCATTTGGGACCAAACTTGGATGGTACATGTAAATGTCCCTTGGGGAGTTGAAGGTCACCACCAGGTCAAAGGTCATAGGCATGTCAACGAATTTCCGGCAATTAGATTAACATTACTTTCTTCTACGCGAATGAGCGAGACACAATTTGGCACGTGCCTTGTTATTGTTTTGTTCCTCCAAGTAATTAGTGCAGCGGTATTCTGTGCATGATACTGTTGCGAAGGCTATCCCAGATTCTGGAGGGTTCAGATTCTTCATGCACATGTTTTCAGTTCTCGTGGTGTAGACAAATATTAACGGGAACGCATTTCACGAAGGAATGGCAAACATGACAAGATTGTTTCCAAGTCTTTGTCCAAATATTTTGGATGCCTTTTCCTTTCTCTTTCCTCAATAACCCATCTGCAGCTGCAGTTAGATGTTCACTGTAGAGTATCCGTAGGTGTTTGGTTACCTGGTCATGTCGAGCAATAGGGATTGTGGCAGCCATATTACAGGCAGTCGGAAATCAAGATTGTAAATGTGTGGAGAATTCCATTGCATTAAAATGAAGTCAAGGACTCATTATATCAAGGGACAAGATTTTGTTCAGCTTGCAATGTTTCCTATAGAGGTTATAGCACAGTGTGAACAAGGGGTACATGTTCGCAGGGAGATACAGTCAGTTCTTCTCTGTGGGATACCACTCCACTTGAGAGGGTAACAAGCCCCAGCCACTTGCACTGTATTCATGGCAGAGATAAGTGTCGTATTTCCAGCGTTCGTAACCAATCTGCATGTGAGCCACCATTGGCTGTGAATTGGTTTGAAGCTGTCAATGCTGTATGTCATCAAGCAATGACTAAGGCCTTCTGTGTTTGTATGGACCTGCTTGTTACACCAGAAACCATTGTGCTTTTTCATCTAATCGTAAGAAGAAAGAAACTTTAGAGACTTTCACAACCTTTGCAACATTTTTAGCACACGTAATGGAAAGCTAAATCAGCTACTGTGATTGCATTTAGTTACCTTGCGTTTGGTTTGATCTGTAAGATTGTTTATGTCATAAAGATCAGTGTTCTTAATAATGAAAATCATGATTGGATTCTTATCAAATTTTGCAGGAATAACCCTTTTTGGCAGAAAATGCAAAGTTTCTCAAAAATATCTTTTGTCTACAGTTGGCACCCCAACATGTGCCCCAGAAGCTGTGCAACTTTTTGACATCTTCCTCATATCTACAACTCGCAGAGCTGTATTTTCCTTTAATTCTTAATTTCCTTTGAATTCTAATAAAGAGGTTGTAATAATCCAAATCAGATTATACAGTTTTTCCAGGCTGTGAATTCATTGCTCAAGAATCTGGCAGCATTAGCCACCCTGATACCAAGAACTTAAAACAGTAACTTCAATGGGCTAATCAGATTTGAAGTGTATATCTCAAACAGTCAGGTCAGCATAAATGGATTGATATAGAGGGTAACACGGGTAGGCATCATTTAATGGTGCTGATTTAAGACATTCAGAAGTCTTGATCCACCGGAAACAACCTGGAGGCAGAAGTGTTTTTGTGGCACACCAGAGCTGAAATTATCTTCTTCTATAAAACCAAAAATGCTCTGAGTAAATAGACCAGTGATTTTACTTTCATGTTTATAGCTGATCCAGGAGTGACCCCTTTGAACCGGCACCAAATAGGGGCCCAGTTTTCACGTTTTGATTTTCTCTTAAGTGGCAGGTAGTGTTACCAGTGTGATAGAGAATGCAAATTGACATCATGCCCTCCTAAAAGTCCCGCAAAGCTCCCAAAGTTTGCTTTGTTCTTCTCGGTCTGTAAGAATGCGTTGAGATGAACTTGTGATACTCGGTTGAGTGCTAGACGCTTGGGTTTCGTGCTGCTCATTGGAGGATTTAACATCAGTGTCTAAATGTGGGCTTGTTTTTTTTAAGCTTTTCTGTCTTGGGGTGTATTTACATAGTCCTTGCGTCCATAATTCAATCGTCTACTTCTTTATGGCAGTAAGTACTATCATCTCGCATTCCTCGCTATCTCCGAACCTTGTTCAGTATTATTGTGCCTCTGCCATTAAGTATAGCCAGAGGCATTATGTTTTCAGGTTGTCTGTCCGTCTGTTGTCCTTCCACCTTTCTGTCTTTCCGTCCTTCCGTCTTTTTGCCCAAAGCCAACTTAGTGTACAACGTAACATTGGAATATACAAATACTTGCTCTCTGAAACAGTTTAGCTATCCCATTGAAGCCTGGTTCAAGTAATGTAGAAGCACTCAACACATGTGGGGTTGTGCTATGAAACTTTAACACATGTTATTTCGGGGGGGGGGGGGGAGGGTTGCCAATCATGTGAAACTTATCTCACATTGTTAAGATTTACTATAGCCCTATTGGGAAAATAATACAGTATGGCGGAGGCATACCAGTCACCATAGCGACATTTCTAGTTTTGCGGGGTTATTCTGTCTGATGGTAAGGTCTGATGGTAAGAAGCCGCAAATGATTTCTTTTAAAATCATTATGGTACATTCAGCAATGATTGGGCCTGTGTAATGAGACTGGAATCCTTCATGATTAAAAGCATGACCAAATTTGATGCATGGGTCATTTGTGAGCAGCAATAAAGGCAAGTAGATTTATCCATACTACTACAAACTGTTTAGTTCTCCTGAGATCAGATAATCGAAATAGTCCGATTTTGTTGCATGCAAGATGAATTTTCTAAGTATCCCGTCGTAACTGCGTGCGCACACATCCTTCTCAGACAGCCAGAGAGGAGAAAGTCGTGTGGGGAGATGATGTTGCATGCGTCTTGTTCTTGAAACTTGTGCAAGGAAACTTCTAATCATACAGTCTGAAATCTCCCATACATATCTAGTTGGAGCATTCACATCTTTATCTCCAAGGCTGTCTGATTCACTAACAGTTGATAGTGAACAGGAACGTCTGCTGACACGTCTACTTACACGTGTAGTAATATATCATTTCCAGAGTGAAAGGGTGGTCAGAGTGAGTAAGGTTGCCTAAGTGGCAGAGAAGATGCTATTCTTCTTACAATGTTTCTTCGCATAACAGGGGTCATCTTCAGATCCGTGTGTGTCATCTTGTATGCATACATTGGAATGCATACATTAGAGATGGCTTGTCCGATTTTTCTGCTCTAACTTTCCTTCAATCGAGGCTGAAAAATGTCCAGTAAATCCATCTCTTGACTCAAGTCTGATGTGGATCCCCAAACACAGTCACAGGGTGTGATTCAAGGTGCATGTGTTAGAAAAGGTTGTTCCGCCATCCTGAGTAACAGATGGTTTCTTTTGCTTTCTGCACCACAGTAGACCTATCTTCACTGAGCTCTTAAATTTCAGATTTTGCAGGAAGTTTCCTGAACACTTTGATATTTCTTTCTGTCTAGATAAGAGAATATAACAATCTTCCGGATTCAGGACTCATCTTTTACCCATTGAGTCTTGCATGTAAGACTCGAGTATCTCCCTGATTGTTCTTTACAATCTCCCGATTTGGATGGATGATCGTTAGCAGCCCTGTCTTCCGTGAGACTGGTGCGTTGTGAGATCTTCTGTTCTCTTTCTCTGTTTCAGGATGTAGGAAACAGAAATGACTCCAATGTTTCATTCTTTTGTGTCCCAGTAAGATCTTTACTGTGGCATTCCGTATCCAGCCAGGATGGGCTTTGACCCATCATGCATTTCAGATCACATTTCTGGCTTATCTTAGTCAAAGGGCCAAGTGAGCTATTGTGATCATTCATTGTGTGTAAATGTCATACATTATCAGCTTCTCCTGGAAAATCCCATGATGGATTTTCACCAAACTTGGCAGGTACGTAGCATGCATCCCAAGGGGGATAGGATTACTATTTGTTCAAGTGGGCACAATGCCCCAGAACCTTAAAAATGAGGAATCTTTGAAAATATTCTCCTTTAGAACCAGATGTGTGAGTGCCAAGTGTGCTATGAATGAGTACCAGGGGATTAAGGGCAAATGCAAATTTTTCTTTTTTATTTTCCTCTGATAGACACATTGTCAAATTTTCACTGAACCTGGCAGGTATTACACCTTGGAGATAAAGAATCTGCAGTTTAGAGAATATGATGAAAAACAAATCATGTATAAAACCAGAAATGATAGAGTTAAAGCGCTTCAAGTTAAGAAAAGCATGTTTGTGAATACAGTAACTTTAAAGTTCGCTTCATGTCAGATCCTGAATGCCTCCTTTGGGCGCCTTGGGGAGGGGACCATTTTGTGTGCTAGTCATTAGTTAGTTTTCAGTAAGATGAATCATGAAAAGCCCTTATCATCATTAAAGATAAGTAAGATGCAAGCTGTAAACTGTTCAAACTCCAAAGAGAAAAATGAAAATAATGGCTGGAGTTTCCCTGTGCAAGTGCAAAGGGTCTCCATTTGATACTCTTTGAATTCATTTATTGCTATTACATACCTTTCTTTATTTACATTCCATACATAATGAGGATTTTTTTGTTGTTGTTGATGGTGATACTTCAAAGATGTAGCATTTTTTTTTTGCTTTTGTTTCTCTTAAAATCCAAACTGTGATTTGCTTATGTATATGTGGTATTGGGACAAAATGCAAACAAAAACATTTGCAAGTTCCTGTGGTTTAGGTTCTTGTCATTAAAAATTGAGTTTTCGGTTAAAACAGTCCTCTGCCAAATGCCAGGATTGGACCACACATCACTAACATCAACCATTCAAGAGCTGTCAGTGTGTGTAATGAGTGAAAGGAGATGGTTAAGGAGGTGAATGCATAGTTTGTATTTATGATATTGCATTTAGTATTAATTATCTGTTATATTTTTGTTGTAGTTACAGATAAAGTTAACTGTTTTAACATTTGCATTCTTTTTGCCAAAGTGTTACACTCATCAAGGTTCTTGGCTTGTAATTTTGCATCAATTTTCATGTATGTCAACTAACATGCATTGTCTAGGCTTGTGTAACTAGTAGAATAGTGCTTCAGTATTTGAAGATATATATTCATGAAAACTAACATCTTGCTTAAATCATTTCATATGCTGTAATTAATAGATAAGAGACTGTCTGTAGAGTTTTTCGCTTACTAAAGAGAAAAAAACAACAGATAAAATGCGTATTCCTTAAATATGTCTCTTAAATGTAACTTCAGCGACACCTATGCATAATGTATTGAGTAACACTGTGATTATTTCGTTCTCAGAGGGCTTTTTTATGTGACCTTAGTTGTCACTGCTTTATGATGCTTTTTCATCCTGTGACAGGACAAGATTACTTAATTTGAAAAAAAAAAAGTATGTATACAGAGACAGTATTATGATTAGATTAAAAAATCTCACAGCTCTGTGAAAGCTTTATCAAATAATTGATATGTCATATGCTTTATAAAGACTAGTACAATGTACCACAAATAAAGCAGATGGTAGGTAAACAGTAATGAATGCTTTCTGTCAAAGCTGCAAATGCATACAAAACATAATTCTGTAGGCTCATAATGGTGCATTCTCTGTAAGAAGTTGCATTGATGCTATCATTCTATGTAGCACATCACATCGACGATCTTGATTATGATTATGATTATTATTATTTCTTATGGGGGGGGGGGGGGGGGGGGGGGCTTTGGGCTCTGGGCTCAAAGTATGCCATAAAGGAGTGCCAGTATGTGTGTGAAGGACTTTTGCTTCCTCAAATTAGGAGGGTGTTTTTCACTCTTGTTGTCATTAGGGATGTAATTCTATGATTTTCCTATTATATTTTATTTATATTTTATCAGTACATCAGTGTAATTAGTACATTTGTGTAAGATGGCAGGGTGAATTCATATGTAATGTAATACTTGCTCCCCGAGATATGGTCAAAGACAGACTTGAGCATAATTTTCTAAACCTGGTAAACCAGATGAAGTTCAAACTTAGGGGATATATGAAAGGAAACAAGCCAGTGATTTCATAGGGAAATTAAACATGCGGATATGTGGTAACAGACTTACATAAAAACTAAATGTTTGAATGAAGAGAAGTTGTTACTCTCATAGTAAAAGAAGAGATATTGCACGAAGCTGCAGTCACTAAATCAGGGTGGTACCTCCAAGAATGATAACATACCAAATGGTAATTAATTCATGGTCTCGGTCTTTTCAGTGACAAGAGAAGTTGCTACCACAAATAGTGGTGTTGCTGTTATCGCCTCTATTACTGCTTTTACCACTATATATTCTTCAGCATGCAACACAGCTACAACTACGAAATACTGCTGCCACTGCAACAACCGCTGAGTGTACAGTGATGAAAACTTCTTGGTGTTTCTGCCAATACATCAGCAGTGACCATATATCATTCTACCATCCACAAGAATGGACTGGTTTTTATCCTCACGCAGGGATTGGATGACCTCGCTAGTGTCATTCAATGTTTCTCGTTCCATCATTCTATGTTTGCCTGTCTTAGCAATGTTGACGTTGTGTGTTCTGTATTTCACTATGGTTGACTTGGTTGGTTGCAGGCCAGCAATATCAAGGGTTGCTGGTATCCAGGATGTCATTGTTGACCGTCTTTTCCCGAAGATAAGAACATGACTAAATAGTCTCAGAGCCATCCTTTCCCGCTCTTCCATTAATCTACTTTCTCTTTGGGTGAGGATGACATGCTTTTGCTACAAAAGTGAGAAAAGGTGTACCCGCCCTCACCCCAGGCTTTTGGGATATCAGGTCAAAGGTCACTGTTACATTGTGAATGCTGTGGTTGCCATTTCTTCACTTGCTTGTGGCAGCAATGTCCTTTCACAGCACCATTCACAAGTTCTTTCTAATGACTAAGTAGAGGAAATGGATGTTGAGAAATTCTTTTTCCGGAAGGTAAGTAACAGCATGTGAAACAGAAAGTACGAGGGAGTTGGATTTATGAAACCAACATGTAAATGCATGGAATCCTCGCAAAATGCTTCACGAAAAGCTCTTGACAAGATTGAGAAAAGGTTCACAAAGTGTCGGCAGAGTTCAGGCACAGTGGTATTCTCAGGGGAAAGCGAGCAGCTTCTTTCAAAGTTTGCTGAAATTAAGTCGTGGAAAGTTCACAAATCAGACACTCGCCAGTTCATTGAGACAAGAGTCCTGAGGCTGAAGCAGATGCATTGGTAAAGTCGATTGAAATGGTGTGAAGAGGTCACTGAGAGGTAACAACAAGCCACTCTTGTACGCTTGTGTTGAGTTGCTGTTTGTATTTTGATTCTTATCAATTGTCTGAACAGGAAGTTAAGGAAAAGTAAAGTGGCAAATTATGGTACAGTTTACATGTGGTTTCAGATTTCTGAGAGGTTATAAAACCAGAAAAAGATTCCCGCTTGTCTTGTATCCCACAATGGAGAGCCATGGGCCATCTCATGGTTCTCTTGAGTAAATCGTTTGGCAATCATTGCACGGAGTAGAAAGTTGCAGTGCTTGGCATCAGCCAGCCAAGCAGAATAGCGGTTCTCAGCGCAAGACTCCTTTTCCAAGTCCATTCTGAAATTTTTGCTGCTATTGACAGAAGTGGCAGTGAAAAATCCTTCTGTCTCCTCAAGAATTTGGAAGTCATAGATCGGTACAGCTATGATCCTTGGCAGTGAGTCTTGGATCGCTGATCAGTCTAGAAAGAGTTTTCTTTTTTGTTCAGATCTATTTATGGTTGACTAAATCTGTCAGAGAAATGATTAGGAAGAAAACAGATTCAGTACCAGTGGTCTAACTTATATTTGAGACCACAAAATCAAGATCTTTTATCTGAGGGGGAACTGGAAATAAAATAACAAGATCTTGTACCCTTGCTCTGAAACTTAAAATGTGATTTTTAAACAGAGCAGCTTCCTATTTAAGTGCAAATGGCAGTGTGATATTCAACCCTTTTTCCATTGATTCTCCAACATCTCATTGATAGTAGAGTAATATCCAAAGCATCATGTAGTAGTCACTTAGAGTATCTATTTCTATCAAATTAGCTTAATTTGCCCATTTTAGCTCCTTTTTCTGAGACTATAGATGTAATAGAAGCTATACATGTTTTTTTTAATTATAATAATGTTGTTTTTTTTTACATTTAAAGAATGTGCCTGGCTATTAAAAGAGTGCAGCTAAAAATCATTGATGCGGTAGCTTACTCTTGAATAGAAATATGTAAAGAGCAATAATAATAAATTCCCACATAATATAATCACTGTGTCTAAATCAGTTGTAATTGTAGTAGATGATGATTGTAAAAGAAACAAGTCCACTTCGTATCAGTTCAGTATGATTATACTTTATATGTTGCCATTCTTCAAGCAAGAGGTGCAACAGTGCCAAGAAGAAAATGCACCTTTTCCTTTCAAGAGCATCTTGTAGGGGAAACATTGGTATTTCAGCTTCTTTTTTAGTGTAGAGAGACACCAAGATGTAGTTATGTAGCAATGTGCTACACCAGTGTTGTACACCAGTATTGTACACCAGTGTTCTTCACCATTGTTCTACACCAATAAGGTGCAGCTCATTGGAAGAGATCATGGCAGGCCCTTGTGCTAAAATGAGTGATAAGATGGTGCTTAATTTGTAAACATTGACAGTATGACATTGTAGAAGCAAGATAAATAGCTCTTTCAATCTGTCATAAAAAAGTAGTTTTTCCTGGCATGTTTCATTATTACTCTGTTCAAGAAGAAGCGAAGTAGCTGAACAGTGAAACTTGATGATCAGTAATTCTTTTTAAATTTGTTCTCTCTCATTGTAGGAGATTTTTATCGTTTACATCAAGGACGTTTGGATAAAAAGAAATTTGAGGAAATTGTGAAGAGGTTTGACTTTGTATCTTAACTTAGTTTTTCATCATCCTTTGAGTGTTACCAGGTAATTGTGCCTGCTTATTACAAGCTGCATGATTATGTTTGAACTCAAACTCAAAGAGATGAGCTTTGAAATGTTGAGTTGTTACAGTCCATGTTGTTTACCAAGTAAAGTTCTTTGAAAACAGAATACCTTTGCAGAGTTGTTATATCAGAGTATTGTGTGTAATTAATTTTGAACAAGTTTGTAAGCAGTTGTAATATAATCAGTGAGGAGATGTGAGAAATAATGACATTGTAAGACTAGAGAGAAGAGTGGTTGGCGAGAAAGCTTATACCATACCTGTGTATGTTGAATAAAATCAAGAAAGAGATATTGGAGGGGGGGGGGGGGGGTCTGCAGCCCAGATACACACACACACATACACATGCACACATATTAAAAATGTAGGTATCAAATCTGACATAATGTTCCACTTTCTCCATGGAGGGTTTCATAAAGCTGTTCATAGAGTTAAAAACGGTGGTCAGTTCTAATGTGCTATACTTATCAAAATTTCAATAATTCAGCAAAAGAACTAATCACCAGTCATTCTTAAGTCGTTCGTAACTTTAAGAACTGCGTTATGAACCCCTCGTTCAACGTATTGCCACTCATAGCTAGCTCGCTTCACCGAAGAGGCTCTGAAGCCCCGTTTTAACAGAGCCTTGTTACCAGGTAGAGGGTAGAGTCCGGGTATTTTTTTTTCTTCCCAATGTTTCATGTTGCAAAATGTTCCTCGGACGTTGTTGCGGTAACTTCTGCCAAATTCTATCCTAGCCAGCTAGGGTAATTACGGCAACATCACCCAGACATTGCCCTGACATTACCCGGGTAACCCTTCTGTAAGAACGCAACTGCAGTAACATTCCGTTGATACACTCAATACGCAGGTGCAACATTGCAGACAGAGAATAATTGACACACGCACACCAATCACGTGCATGAATTGTAACCTCTGGGCCCAGTTTTATCAAGAGATACAATTGATTATAAATTTTCTTACCACACAGGCTGCCATAGACTTATGATAGAAATCAACTACAGTGTCAGTGGGTGTATAAAATCTGTTAACTCTTCATGAATCAGGGCTCTGATCTTCATAGTTGAGATCAGTGATTGTAGGTTATATAATGATATAATATATATATGTAGATTATATATTGATTATATAGAGGTTTGGAAAGTTTGTAATATTTTTGTAAGAACAAGAAATATGATGAGTGAGATGCAATGTATACGCATGGAGTTGAAGTTTGGTTGCCTTCCCAATTTGCTGGTGTGTACAGCTCTGTGTCATGAAGCTCAATCGTGATTGAGGAGATTATGTTTCAACTTGTCTGGTGACCTGCCTATGTCTGGAAATTCAGTGGGAATATTTTGTTTGTTTGTTTGTGTTGTATGTATGTGTGTGTGTGTGTAAAGATAAAGCTAGGTGAGGAATAGCATAG
The DNA here is from genome assembly GCF_040938485.1 of Diadema antillarum. Classification (NCBI taxonomy): domain Eukaryota; kingdom Metazoa; phylum Echinodermata; class Echinoidea; order Diadematoida; family Diadematidae; genus Diadema; species Diadema antillarum. The sequence goes on from NW_027270954.1 coordinate 2,892,097, forward strand.
TACGTACATGTAGGTCCTATACATCAGCGAGGTCGTAGATCTATGTTAAAAGTCATCTACACCAAAATATATTAAATTGTTTTGATATCCAGTATCCCCACTAAATACTATTGTCAACTTCGGTCCACTTTTATGTTCTTTCATCCAGTGTCTTATGCGACAGATCGTTATCATGACGTGTTTTTACTACAGGGCAGTTCACTAGAGTTTGCAAGTTTGGCAGTTATCTCGATTCTGTGTACGTGTGAACGGTTGCAAAAAACCCCGAGTTTCCGAGCGCGATCGCTAACCCGCTAATTTGGAGCGTCTGACCGGTTGCGGGAAAAAAAAAATCGAGTTTCCGAGCGCGCTCGGCAACCCGCTATTTTGCATTATAAAATGGGTTCAAGAATGTAGCCAATAGGAAGCGCTGAAATGAGACACACCTCCTTCCTTTACTTCAGTACAACTGCACTGCCTGTAATCCTATGGTAGATTGCCGATCGTCTGTGCGCGCGGCGGCTCCTTTGATGAATTGCATGCATACGCGTACGCGCTGTCAATCCTGTAAACAACTTCTAGTTCGGGCCGGCTGCCGGCCGGCCGGCGTTTTTTTTTAAGACGGCACAGATTGGGGCATGGCGCGTGTTAAACCTATGGGAAAAACGTTGGGTTAGGGTTTTTGGTTATGGTTAGGGTTAGGGTTAGGGTTAGGGTTGGGGTTAGGGTTAGGGTTAGGGTTTGATGGTTAGGGTTAGGATTAGGATTAGGGTCAGGTTTAGGGATAGGGTCCCCGATAGATTTTTAGTTTCCCCAATCTGTGCCGTCTAAAAAAAACCACGCGGCCGGCCGGCCTGCCTTCCCTTGTGCATAACATATGTGGCGTACGTACGTATACTGTATAACTATACGTACACTTTGTACAGTACAGTAGACCAAGCGTTATGGGACCGGACGCGTACATGGAGTCACTTTGAAGAGCAAATCCAACGATTTAGCAGGTTAATTCTCACGCCGTTTTCAGAGTATGTTGTCTAGTAGGCCTATATGAGGAGTCTATATCAAGTCTTTAAGGTAAAGGGTGCATATTCTATGTAAAATAAGTAAGTTTTCATGCGGGTGTCTGGAAACCCAACCCCCCATTATACTTATACTGTATGTGCGGGACTTCCGCGAGTGCGACGTGCGTAAAAGTTTGGGACGAACATCTTCGGACGTCTTGACCCACAAAGGTACGTGAAAAACGTTGAAAAATGATGTTAGTTTTCGAATTTTCGACCCATTTTATAAAACAAATGATGCACAGGATTATTTCGTGGCGTTAGTGTAGGCGTAGTGCACTCGAGGGTATTTACAATTGTGAAACATGCACGAGGCGTTGACTTAAACGCACTCTATCCTGTGCATCATTTGTATACATGTGAATGCGGCTAGTGGCATAGACGAGTGACGTACTCCAGTATTAGCGCGAGTAAGCGCTGACTTTGTTGCCAGAGTCGGCATTATATTTGACGTTTTGACAGCATCTAGCATTCTGCTAAGCATTATTGGGCTGGGTTTTTATGCCTCCGCAACGAAGTGGCTGGGTGTGGAGGCATGTTTTCGGGTCGTCCGTCCGTCCGTCCGTCCGTCCGTCCGTCCGTCCCGTTTTGTTTTTGTCGATATCTCAAGAACCGTGTGGTGGTTTTACATCAAACTTGGTATGAGGGTATATCCTTGGGGGATAATACTTTGTGTGGATTTTAGGGTCACAGGGTCAAAGGTCAAAGGTCACAGGTTATTTTGTGAAAAAAATTGAAATTTCATGTTTTTCTCCATATCTCGCAAATGGTTCAAGGTATCGTCATGGAACTTAGTATATATGCTTGTACCGATAGGCAGTGATTTTCTAGGGAAGTTGGGGGTCATGGGTCAAAGGTCAGGGGGTCAAAGGTCAAGGTCAACTCCTCAAAATATCACTACTTTCCTTATATTTATGCAATGAATGAAGGTTTTGTTTTTTTTAACTTGATGTATACATGTATTACCCAATATATATTCTGTGGGAAGTTTCTTGCCAAAAGGTCAAAGGTCAAGTGAAAGTGCTGAATTGCACTTTTTCCTCCATATCTCAAAAGTAACTCAAGGTATCATCATGAAACTTACATATTTATGCATGTTCAACCTAACAGTGATTCTCTTTGGAACTGTGAGGTCAAAGGTCAAAGGCCAGGTTTAGATAATGCTATTTTCCCATTTGATACTGAAATTATACTTTTTCTCAAAACCTTGAAAAATTACTCAATGCATAAACTTATAAAAGGGTCAAAAGTCAAGTAAAAATCATCAGTTCCCCAAATACCTGCACTCTGACATTGTAATCATTCATCCAATTGAACCTAGTTCTAGGAAAGTGAACATTCAGCACATTTGTGTCAAACCTGTCATTTTAATATTTTGCCAATTGTTTGAAACTGTCATCACACATTGTCAAGACATTGTACTATAGACCTATTAGGAGAACCATGCATTATGGCGGAGGCATATCAGTCGCCGTAGCGATATATCTAGTTTAAAGCATAATTCTAGCATTGCTACAGAAAGAAAATCTCCAGCTGTTTTGTGTACGGTGGTACCTCTTTTTGGTTGGTTTGTTAGTTTGTGAGCTGATTTTGGACGAAATTGACAATGAAAAGTAATGAAGACGTGTTTTGCGGGCTTTTTTATGGTGATTGAGCGCCACAGTGGTTGGGAGCATAGACTTTGAGGAATTTTTTTTTTTTTTTTTTTTTGCTCGTCAGCTGATGAGGCACCACAGTTAGTGGACACAATTTAGTATACCGTAATTTTAGGCCGCTTCAGGCGTAATCCCATGTTTTTTCGCTGGTCTCACTAAATGCGCTGCCGCCCGCGTTCGCGCTCCGGCCGCGCGTGCCTGCTCTTTCGAGCAATATTTATCTCGGGGGATTTCATCAAGCATATACATTTTGTCCGATTTCTTTTCAAATCAATCACAACTTTACGATTGAATGCAAATCCATCTTATAGAAAAGTTATGATTGAAATTAAAACGGAGAACTGCAATCAATCAAGCACACTTGCGATTTATTGTAGCTTTCAAGAGATTTGCGATTGATTGATTTCTATCACAAGTTTTTTAAGACAGGGCCCTGGATTTGGAGTATAGCTGAAATCATATTAACGCCAGCAGTGTCATGCATTTAGTGTGCGCAGTTTAGAACTCTTGACACTTGTTAATCTGGCAAGTTTTCGTGTATGGATCTTCGAGACTTTTTTTCCCATATTTTATTTTGTTTTGCAATTTCATATCAAATAAAACTTTGTGATTACTGGTACAAACTTGTGTCGATTGTATTCACGTACTGAGGATCGGAAATAATGCAGTGTCGATTTGTATATACGTGAAAAAATCAACCCTAGCCAGCTGTCGTGATACTGCAGCCAAAGATCGTACACTCGTAAAGATCTGGCGTATATAGGCTTATACACTCGTTGAGTATTGCCCGAAGTCACGAAGGTGGTACAAATGAAACCATGGTTTAAACCATGGACAAAAACCATGGAGCGCTAAGTGTCGCATGGAATATTTCGTTACGAAATCAGACATTTCGTCGATGAAATGATTATTTTGTAACGAAATGACAACATTTTGTCACTAAATGAACATTTCGTCCACGAAATGATGATTTCGCTAACGAAATGGTCATTTTGTTGACGAAATGACCGATTTCGTTACGAAATATTCCGTGCGACACTTGGCGCTCCATGTTTTTTGTCCATGGTTTAAACCATGGTTTCATTTGTACCACCTTCGTGAATTCGGGCCATTGATAGTCCGGGAGCCAGCGGGGGTCAGCCTAGCTGAAAAGGTTACCAATTTTTATGTGTATAGCAATTTAGTACATATGCCCCCGAGTATGGAAATGCACGTCTGGCTGGTCATTGGTGGTGGGTGTGGCCAGGAGGGCCACAAAAAGGACCCCCCAAAATTAGGCTAGCCTAGCTGGAAAAGTAACCCCATGAAAACAACTGGAACTTGTTCGTTACACTTACAGGATAAATGAATGACCATTGCCAGACGTTTTAAGTGGTGGGGGGTAGCCGCCAGACGCCCTTAAAGACCCAAATTTTTCCAGCTAGGCTAGCCTAGCTGAAAAAGTAACCTAATGTAACCCACTGGAACTTGTTCGTTACACTTACAGGATAAATGGATGACCATTGCCAGACGTTTTAAGTGGTGGGGGTAGCCGCCAGACGCCCTTAAAGACCAAACTTTTTTCCAGCTAGGCTTGCCTAGCTGAACAAGTAACCTTGTGAAACCCACTGGAACTTGTTCTTGTGATACACTCAAAGGATAATTGAATGATTGTTGCCAGACAATAGCCGCCAGACGCCCCAAAGACCAAACTCTTACCAGCTAGGCTAGTCTAGCTGAAAATTAGGAAAGTAACCCCATGAAACCCACTGGAACTTGTTCTTACACTTACAGAATACATGCATGACCGTTGCCAGACGCTGTAAGTGGTGAGGCGTAGCCCCCAGACGCTCTCAAAGACCCAATTTTACCAGCTATAAAGTTCACATATTTCAGAAATGATAGCAGTGTAATTCCATAACAATACCGCTTGCTTGCGAGTTCACCAGTCTATAATCTATGCATGCCTTATTCTTTTGTTCTGCTTCCTTGACCCCCACCTCATGCATTCTTATGGTGACTCTCCCATGTCATCATCCTTTTTCATTGCAATTTGTTCTATTTTTTGAAAATATTCTTATTCTTCATCCCAATTATCACAAATTCTGAAACTCTGTCCTCAGTATAACTAATTCATAGTTGTACAAATGTAAAAATCTGAGAATCACCCGGAGGTCTCCTTTAATGGGGGAGTTTCTTGAGCGCACAGGGAAACATGCTTTGAAATATCAATAGGGCAAGTGTTGAGACGAAATACTGTAGAAATATGAGAATATACAGTGCTGTGGTTTTGGTAGAAGAAATAGGGTATCTGTATTTGTCCTCAGTGATAACCAAAAAACTTATTTGGAAAAAATAATAGACATAAAAAAAAATTGCCCCAATCAAACATGTCGGGATTTTTCTCAAACATCAGTGTTCTCATTTTCTTTGCAGTGTAAAAAAAAACAATAAAAAAACAAAAAAACAAAAACAGGGCCGGATACAGTTATATCCGGATGGAAATTGGTGGGATGGGCGTAAACCCGCGGGTATTATAACATACTGACGTGAAAAAAAAAAGACCAAAAACTACTTTCTTTCTGTGCCCTGGGGAGAAATATTAATCAATTGCATTTTGGAAATGTTGAAAATCACAACTTTTGATGAAATTGTCAGTATCTCTTCTTATATGAAGGCTTTTTTTATAATTAAGTTTCTTTCCTCTATGACCATGATAAAACAAACCCCTGATGATTAAAACAAAAGACAATTAAACTTGGCAAATGAACTCTTTGGACATTAGCAAAAGGGAATACATTAACAGTTTTTGCAAACACTTTATACAATTGTCTAATACTCCATGAAGCTCATAAAAAAATACAATTCTACTGCAACAAGAAATCCATTCAGTAAGACTCGTCCTCGGTGTACATAGCTTAAAATGCCAACTTTTTAAAAATAATGCCCCAGCTCTTAAATTTACTTTAAAAAGGGGAAGTAAAGCTCAACACCTTTGGCCTATGACTTTTTAGGTACCGTATCACCTTACGGTTGAGGAGATGGGTAAAGAAAAATTATTAACGAAATAAAACTTATAGGAACATGCTTCACATGACCTCACCGTTTCTTCTCTTAAGAAAGAAACGAAATCTGAAAATTGTTTAAGAGTGTTTTTGAACATAGTACATTGCAAAAGCAGAAAAAAATCAGTGTTTTTAAGAAACATAACTCACAACAACAAGGAATTCCTGTCGTATCTAGTATTGCACGTTTTGGGTTTGGAGGGTTTTGGATGCTAATATTTCAAGACAAGTTTATGCTCCGGCACTTCAATAAACTTAAATGTAAACTAATGATCAACCTCTCTTGCCAATAAACTCAACATTTGCTGTTCTTCAGTAAAGCATATGACAGAAACATATGAGAAACATGTCTAAAATTCATATGAATAAGCTCACAGCAACAACAAAAATATTATGTTATCTATAAACTAATACTGCATGTACTTGGTTTCGAGGGATTAAGATGCAAAATGTTATGACAAAAGCCCCTACGTGGCTACCAGCAATTAAACATCCTTCAACTTCTTTAGCAAATGAGCTCATGTGTATCATCTTCTTGTTGAGAAGACGAAGATGAGTATTGATAAAATAACCAAACTATCAACTTTCCTTAACATGTTTTACATGAAATCATTATTGCCTTCTCGTAACGAAATTGAAAAAACCAGAACATCTGAAATTGTTCAAAATCGCTTCTTGATAACGAGGAAAGCAAAGGAAACTTCGTGTTTGTAACCACTATGACACGTGTCTACAGATCTGTCATGCTCATAAGAAACGTAACTCACAGGAATATAATTTTTTACAGTAAGTACTTGGTTTGGAGGACATTTAGATGCCAACTTTTCAAGAATAATACACCAGCACTGACATTAACTGATGAAAAAAAAAAGCCAATGCTCAGCTTCTTTATCCAATTAGCTCATAGGTAATTCCTTGTAGTTGAAAAAAAAACGAGTACACATAAAAATATAGACTTCCCGTAACATGTATCACAGGTCATGATCTCCACATTTGCTCCTCTTAACTTAAAAGAAATAAATATATATTTAGATTTGTTTTAAATGACCTTTAAACAATATGAAGAAAAAATTCTGTGTCTGCAAAGGCTTGACACGTGTCTAATGCTGGGTCACGCTCATATTAAACGTAGCTCACAGGAACAAGGAAATCACGTGTGTATAAAATAATACTGCAGAGAGGGTGCAAAGTTGAACCCTTTATTGAGGGTGCGAAAATGTTCCCTTGGGTACATCTTTCCACCCACACTAAGTGGTGCTAGATTGCACCTCTTCTTGAGGGTGCATCTTTCCACCCACACTAAGTGGTGCTATAAGTTGCACCTTTCTTGAGGGTGCGATCTTGCACCCTTTACCTTTCGGCGCACCTTTACACCCCGTGTAGCCTTTACATCTTGGTGCAACTTTACATCCTTTCGTGAGGGTGCAAGGAAACACCCAAAGTTCAAAGATTGTGCCTTGTTTTGAGGGTGCAATCTTGGAACTGTGGGTGCTACTTTGTACCCGCAAGAAAGGGTGAAAGTTACACCCTCGGAAGCAACTTTGCCCCCTTGAAAAAGGCGCAACCTCGTACCTTTAGGTGCAACTTTTCGCCCGAAGGATGCAAGAATGTACCCTCTCTTGAGGGTGCATTCTTGTGCCTTATTGGTATGATGTTGCACCTATGTGGTGCTTATTTGCTCTATGACTGCTGCAAAATTGCTCCTTTAAAGAAGCAAGTCAGTGTCAATGCCTGCTCCTTTATAGGGACAATATTGCCCATCATCTCAAGGTGCAACTGAGCATCACATAATCGGGTACGATTTAGTTCCTTAACTACTCTAAACCTTGAATAGTGCGAACTGATGTAAGCCTATTTGCTCAGTATATAACTTATTTTGTTGTTGCACTCTGCAAAGTAACTAGGATTAGTGTAACTTGGATCTTGTGAATCATGAAACTGTGTTCGTGTGGAATTTGTGAGTTGTGAAAATGTTGATGTAAAAGTTAACTTAGTTGTGTTTGAATATTATACTGAAACCAAAAATTTTACCCAATTACCTTTTCAATAAGGTGAGCATTATATCTATCAAACAGTTAACCTTCTCGGCAAGAGTATACATCTGCATGAAGGAAGAGGTGAAAATATGATATGCAGTTGTCTGGATACGTTTTATTCAAAACGTTCTTGAATGCGTAATTATTCATTCACATAATATATAAGAATATGCTTCTTACCAGTACTGAAAGCCTCTAAAACAAGAGCATGCTTCTTACACTTCTAAAGTATACACCATATCTTAAAAACAAAATGTAAGAGGATTTAAGAAGCTGTTTGTACGCATTCAAACGAATCCATATTTCTATCTAAAATCTGAAACGTGTCTTGTAAAATGGGAATTCGTTTTATAATGACGATGCCAATTGTCTTAAAGTCCTTATCACGACATGTCTTGGAGTTCACGCTTATTGAAAACATGAGATTCTTGGCACGTAGATTACAACTATGGTTTAAAGAGTTAACTGAGATACGCATACCGTATACGGGCATTTAAATACAAGTTACTGTAAATAATATGAAAATCAAACTTGATACCATCCCTTATCGGCAACCAATACAGACTATGGAGGACTGCAGTTACAATTGTGTTCAGATATTGTTTTGGGTGATACACGCATGCCGACTGATTTGGGATCAATTCGAGTCCCTCGAGCTGAGATTCCGGAACTGCAATGAGCAAACCATCATTATGCATAACAAAGTGACTGAGAATAATGCATGCACCAGTTTCTGTTTCGTTGTTCTATACACAGAAAGTTGTTTCGTTTTCCAATCCTGTGCAGGCACACAGAGATTTACAGAATTCAATCATCTTTGGCTATAACGCCATGGTCGCGTGCAAAATGAATGCAGCTTATCTAACTTAACCTGTAGTTACTGAATAGGGGACTACTGTATATTCAATTTATACACTACAATGTATTGATCGGATGATAGAACCTGTCAAAGAGTAAATTGCGGATATCATATACCATTGTCAAATTCACTTTCTGTTCTATACATAGTATCAATGGAATGTTATGAACCACTTCAGCATTACCAATCATCATAATTATTTCCCTGAAACGGCTGCATTTGTATGAGCGGGAAGAGTTTGGCATCATACATCGTCGGTGTTTTCACGAACTGACGCTATTTCGATTTTGGTCAAAATTTTCAAAATCGAGATATTGGTACCAAATGAAAGTGCTTTCAAAACTCTACCAAATCCCAAAATTTTAGATCACAAAATTAATTATTCTTAATTTTATCAAAGAAAGAAAAAAACGACGGTACTCGAAATATCGAGAAATTGAGAAAAAGGGGTTTCACGAACCGACGCAGGAAAGATACGCCGGTTCGTGAAACCCGAATTGCTACGGTGAAGAGCAATGCGGGTTTCACGAACCGTCGCAGTTGCATTATTTTGAGCTTTGTTCAACTTACTGGCCTAGAATTAGGTTTTGGCCCAGAGTGAGAACCAAACCTTCTGAAAGATGAATGACGGCCTAAGCCAGCCCACTGTCCACGAGTGAAGTGAATGGTAAGCTATAATCCTATTAAAATCATGCTCAAAATAACAGTTTCAGTTGGACTACCATAACCATTAATTGCGGTAGTGTGTAGTCCCATGTATTCAATCGCGTGATGCTTATGAAGCCTAGTCTGTAAACGCCATCCAATTTCAAATTAGATCCCAAATCATATTATTTATTGTTTCTTTTCAACTTATGTCGTTACTTCTGAGACTACTGAGTACTGTAGTCGTAACGTCTGTGTGCAAGACATGCAGATTGCAAGATTTCAAAGTCTCGAAGACACTAAAAGCCTTGACTTTTGAGTTGAAAATGAAATCATGAGATTGACAAAGTAGGCGTACTAAACAAAAAAAATAATAAAAAGTCTAACAGTAAAACTCAAAGGAAGAGTAAAGAATAAAGTTAGACATGTTAGACTTTTACTTTCAAGTCTAACTATTAAGTCTAAGTTAAGACTTTACTTGTAATACCGGTACCAGTTACTAAAACTAAGATCAGCTGAAGTCTAAGACCAAGTCAAATTAACACAGTTCAGAGCCATACCGGTACACGGTAGTCTAGCTCTAGATCTACATCTAGACTAGTGGTAATAGTAGGTAGAGTCCACCCATTTTTTCCCCCAATCTTTACTGGTCCATTCCTGAAAAAGTTACTGGTCAGTGTCCAACAGTGATTTTTCCTGGTCAGGGACCGTCGGACCAGTGCCAGTGTGCAGCGTTGGTGTAGATGTCATCTATGACAGTATGTGGTCTAGTGATACTACCTAACGCTAAACACTACGAGTAGTACTCTACAGGTTAGGTGGCTTTCCTGTACAGTGCAGTGTTATAGTATACTTGTGAATTCAGCCCTAGTACCGTACTGTGTGTAGATACGTGACATTATGTCTAATGTTAGTTCGAGTGGAGTACCTTTGAAGCACAGCGGTGGGACTTTTTTTCCCTAAAACTTGTGAATGCGGCCCAACCAAATGGCGTTTACATATTCATGCGTGATTGATAGTGATACAGTAGCGCTGTCGATTTCCACAGCATCCATACATAATCTTTTGTCCTTTCTTCTTTCCTTTTTTCCCTTTGTTCTTTCACCCTTTTTATTCTTGGAATCGAAGGACTTCTAAGAAATGTCCCTCGACTGATTTAACCAGGACTCTTGAGTCCTGGTAAACCTAACCTAACCGAGTAACCGTTAACATTTGTTAGGCCTAACATAACAGTAACACTGACTTAGCCCTGTATTGACTTTGTCTTTGGCCGACTTACTGAGATGGCGAGTCTAACTCTTTAACGTTAGTCTAACGTAGTCGTTAGATCTGTCAGTGTCAGTGTCACCGGCTTTTGTATATGGTGCCATCTCTAACGTACGTTAACAAGTTGATGTTAGTTATCTATGTCAACTTACTGAGTCAGTAATAGTGGTACTGTCATCCTGTTGGATATCGCCGCAATATCATCCGTGACGTGTTAATTTCGTGTCACAAAGACAAAAGTTGCCAAGATCTAATAGTATTAGATGTCTAGATCTAGATGTAGTCTAGATCTATAATATAAATTTTGTGAACCACTGGTAACTTAAAAGTGAAAGGTCTAGACCTCACTTAGTCTATAATTAGACCAGACATTCATGAGGCAAAGGCCTACTTAGTAGATCTATTCTTGTTCTATTTTAAGAATTTAACGTCAATTCCTACTAAACTCGCCACATGTTATTTCTAAGGCCAAGGACTTCGGGTTAGTGATTTTTTTTTTCATAAATACCAAACAGCAGACGTGTTTCATTTGCATTCTTGTGCAGACTTCATGAAAATATGTGCAGTATCAAAGAAATATGATGCACATGACAATGCCAGTGTTTTATAGGTGAATGGTTAATACCTTTAAAAGCTGAATGATAATGTAGAGTCTAGGTCTAATTAAGATGTTACAGTCTCTGATAAGAAACAGGTTTGATTGTCATAGACTGTTTCCCAAATGCAGGTACATGTAGTAATATTCAGCTATTTCAATGCAATGCCTTGTTTACAAATACATGTAGATTTATATTCATGTGAATGATAATTCAATTTCTACATGAGACATACCAAGTGCTAAACATAATATCTTGCATCAGTAAAATGTGTAAATGAAGAGGCAATTTGAATATGCATCAAATACAGTACGAACAGCAGCATTTTTTGACATTCTTTGATCCTGCATAGGCCTACCATTTTGTTTTATGTTTAATATAAATAGAGCAAAATAATTTCAACTTCAGTTTTGTTGGCTGATTTTTTTTTCTTCTCAAAATTAAAGTTGTATCTTGTGCCATGATGTTTGATTTTAATCAAAAGTTCTTAATTTCTTTCTTTTCTTTCAGATGACTGGTGCCATGTAGTAGCGAAGAACTGGACTGTCTCAGAAAAGAAAAGGAAAAGTACAGGGTCGTGTACATCACCAACGGATGTGAATACAATGGTAATGTAGAGTCTAGGTCTTATTAAGATGTTAAAGTCTCTGATAATAAACAAGTTTGATTGTCGTAGACTCTTTCCCAAATGCAATTAGTGATATTCAGCTTTTTCAAAGCAATGCCTTGTTTACAAGGACATGCAGATTTATTCATGTGAATAATAATTTAAATTCTACATGAGACTTACTAAGTGCTAGACATAAGATCTTGCATCATTAAAGTATGTAAAAGGCGAGACAATTTGAATATGCATCAAAAACAGCAGTATTTTTTTTGACATTCTTTGATCCTGTATACCGTTTTGTTTTATGTTTAATATAAATAGAGCAAAATAATTTCAACTACAGTTTAGTTGGCTGATTTCTTTTTCTCAAAATGAAAGTTGTATCTTGTATCATGATGTTTGATTTTAATCGAAAGTTCTTAATTTCTGTCTTTTCTTTCAGATGACTGATGCCATGCAGTAGCGAAGAGCTGGACTGTTTCAGAGAAGAAGAAAAAAGTACAGCATCGTGCTGATCATCAAGGAATGTGAATACAATGGCTTAGGAAAGAAGACAATCTACAGATAGGATAGAAGGGAGAAATTGGGATGAAGGGCGACAACATAAGGACGGTATATCTACAGTGAAATGTGATTGTAAAGTGGAAACATGAAAGGAGATCCTAAGATTGAAGGTGAAAACGATGCATTCCATTCTGTGATGTCGTAATTACAATTTTGCTACACTTTAATAACACTACAGAGAGACATTTATATCAAGGAAAGCTTCATGTGGATGTGGAACGTTAGATTTTTTTAAGTGTTCATTGGTATGTATTTCATGATAATAAATCTTGAAGGTTTTGTGTGGTAATCATAACCTTGTGATAAATCTTGATAGATTTCTAAGTGCACATTGGCAATATTTAGATGATGCTGTAATCAGATTAAGTTCTATTCTCCTTTATTCTTTTATTTATTATTTTGTTGTCTTCAACCCACTTTGAATGTGTCACGTATGATTCTTATAAACATGGGAACATGCACTCCATGTAAATGATAGGACTTATAACAATTTGACATAATTATTCAACCATCACTAGACAGTTCTGTTATAAGATGTTCTTTATATAACTAAAATTGTAAATTATGATACGTGTATGTTCCCATGCAAACTCACAACAAAATACAGAAATTTGATTTCTTTTAATAATAATTCATTATGTCTCTAAATTTACAATTAAAGAAAGTGATTGCAATAAGGATGTCAAACATCGTATATTAAAATAATAGATTATTCATTTGTCTCCATCCGTAGTAACGCACGCAACTGCAGTGTGCAGTTTGTAGGCTGCTGTGAAAAAAAAATCACAGGCAGCCCAAGCAGGATTCGAACCCACGACCTCTGGATTACTAGACCAGCGTCATAACCACTAGACCACCAGAGTGCCCTGGCGCTACCTTTACACATGAATAATTAAGTATAGAAGGGCTTGGGGGCGCTTCGAAGTTTACTGCTCTTATTAAATATGTACATGTCATTTGCAACTCAACTAAAGATGATTAAACACACTGAAATTCTTACTTTAAATGATATTCATAATCTGTTTTTTTTTCTTTAATAGCTTGGGATGTACACTTTATACACTGTATCGGTCTACATTTCGCCTACAATATGGAAAAGACGTTTGTTTTTGAACAAACAAAAAATTAAGAGTCCTTTAAAGGTGCTGTAAAACAGTGGTGTTTGTTTGTTTGTTTGTTTTTTGGTGGGGGGGGGAGGGGAGTCAAATTAGCCTTGGCCCCTCTCCGCCGTCTTTTTTTTTTCCTTTAGCTGCATATTTTTTAGTCATCACATGAAAATTCGTCTGCATCCACCCCGTAGTTTTGCTGATGACCTTTCTTTTTAATTATTTTAGCCACACACAATTTTGGCTGAATTTCCCCAACCCTCTTGTGAATTTGCTAGTACATGTACTAAAACACATTCTCAGAATGTGTTTATAGTACTGGTGGATTAAGGATTCACAGGGAGGGGGGGGGGGGTCGGCCAAAATTTCTCTTTTCTCATAATACAAGCCTTCGGGGCGAAAGGCTGATATTATGGGCTTTCTACACACATTTTTAGATGCTAATTATTGGTTAACATGAGCATGATCATTTATGTTGTGATTAATTTGTTTCCTTATATATGTATGACTTCTATTAGAGACTTAATTGGCTTGGCACTCCTTACATCGACCTATTTTAGACACCCATTTCCCTCTCTCTCTCGTGCTTTTTCTCTACTGTCCTGTGAATAGTGTAACTACATGTACATGCAGTACCTCTTCTCTTTTGTATGATATACATCAAGTTTTTATCTGAGCATATGGGTGTTGCAGCACTCTCAAGCTTCATGCATATTTAAAACCTGTATGCAGCAACATCTTTGTGTGGTCATATACATACATGTAGTTATGCTTGATATATTAATTTGAGAATGTTATTCTTTCTCTTGTATATGTTCCGTCCGCACTCTATAGATGTAAATGTACGATGTAAGATTTGGTGTGCATGTTCGAACTGTGTTCCTCTTTTTGTGAACACACAAGAACTGATATAATAATGAACTTGAATTACACATATTCTTGAATCTTGATTCCATCTCCATTTGCCATTGGATATGTATTGATTTATGGAGCTCTTCCACAATTGTTATCCTTCCCATTGTCATTACTCATCTCTGAATAATTCAAATTTGATATTCTACTGAGGACCTATGTTTCTTCGATTACATAATGCACCTCTTCAATATATTGCTGCAAAAGGCATAATAAAACATGACCATTGTTATATATTTAAAATGAAGCTTGAAATTCTGATAGTGTTGATATTCATGTATTTTTAGGAGTTTATCAGTTTCGAAGAGTGCATGCAGGATGAGTTTATGTCTTTATATGATCAGGTGCAGCTATCATAGAATCTGTTGAGCAGGAAAGAGAAAGATGGAAAATGAGGAATTATGAGTGAATTCGCATGCGAGCCAAATGACAATGACACTGATAAAAATTGTGACAAAGTAAATGTCACAAATATGTGGAATAATAAGAAATAAAGAAATTAATATATTATTTCAGAGAAAGAAATAACAGAGTGCATGCATGAGTATGAAAGATGAGTAAATACAAGTAATTATTACTGACTGGCACATCTTTTTCCCAAGATTTAGCGGTATCCTTCATCTTAGAACAAACATTCATAATTATTATGAAAGAAGTGAACTAAATTTGAATTAAAAATAATGTGAAAAAATGAAAAAGTAAGTTAATTAAGTAAAAAAAAAAACAGTAAAAAAATATGAAACACAGTATACCGAATACATGTATTACCATAGATGTCCAAACGCAAAAGTGTTAAATAATAATATATCCACAAAAAAAAGGGGGGGGGCAAAGAAATCTTTGGAACGATCAACCACAGCTATAATAACAATACATGCGTGTACTAAATGAAGATGAAAACAATGACAACACTCTTTTTAGAACAATCAAGAGAAACTGGCTTGTATTATCATCTTAGTTATCACTAAATGTATTGTAATCATCACAACAATCATTACATGACAATTAATTTCAATTAATAAGGTTATTGTTGATAAGCAGGTATAGCCCTAATAGTATTTGTATGTAAACACATACGAAAATGAAATAGCGACGGTTCGTAAATACACGCGTATTGCACGTTACCTATTGTACAGGCCCTACAGCGCGGGTCCCACGAACCGGCGTAATACAACTTACGTCGGTTCGTGGGACCCGCGCTTAAGTACATAACCTATGGTGCGCGCAAGAAACGATGGATTTACGAACCGACGCAGTGAGTTTGAAGACAGAAATATCGTAAATTTTTTGAATTCACACTAAAATTACACTATGGATAGGAAGAATAACTTCCACTCTCATCACCCTGTCAAAATTTTCACACACAAGACAGGAAAAGTCATTGAAAACGTTGTCTAAAACTTGTGAGATCTTTAAACGCGATTTTCTCAGAACTGCATTTTCGCTCAAAAACGAAATAGCGTCGGTTCGTGGTAACACCGACGACATAGCAAGAGTCGTGACTACAAAACTAAATAGGGCCTACATGTATTATACAAGGTTTTAGGACACTTTGAATCATGCCCCCCCCCCCCCAAAAAAAACACAACAACAACAACAACAACAACTTAGTGAAATGTTGTACAATGTATGCCCTACTTCCATTAACCTATGATCTTTGACCTTTGAATACATGACCCGCATTTTTTCAATAGGCATTTGGATGCAACGTAGGTATTATATAAAAGAAAAAAAAATGTTTTAGGAAAATACATTTAACCACTTCAGAAATAATTATGAAACAAATAGCAAAATATTGACACGTTTACTTCTTCCGTAATGACATGACAGAAAACTTTCCTCACCGAATCGTTCTGCCGTAATTCATGAGCAAGTCATGGATATATACTTAGTTCGATTAAAAGTATACATTGAGTCATTGCAAAAGCATTTAATGAAAAGTATGCTTCAGAACTACATCATTGTCATTTATTCTATAACACTGATAATATAGAGCTATTGGTCCGCCATATTGCCTAACAGGTCGTTGTCCTCCTACCACATTAATTGTTTAGCAAATAAGGCACAGAATTTAATCTTGCACTTGTTGCCAAAGACTCTAATCTTCTTTACCGCTATTCTCAGACATGTATGCTGGTGCTGTATGAATTAGAAACGGAAGCTTACAAATATTCACCATCTAACAAGGCAAAAGCGAAGTGATGTCTCGTCCACGTATCGACTTTGTGATTACAGAGATTTTCAAATGGCATAGGCCTAGTTCATTGACTTTTTGACTGTTGTCGTAGTCGGACTTCACCAATATTAACACTTGACAGCAATCATTAGATGATCTGAGGAGTGAATTTGGTGGTCATATAGCTCAAAAGTGTGGAAAGTTATTGAAAGAACACCAGAATACTATGTCGACAGTGTTTATCAGGTGAGATACAAACATAGAACAAGTTCCAGTGGGTTTCAGGAGGTTACTTTTCCAGCCTAGGCTAGTCTAGCTGATAAAACTGGGTCTTTGAAGGCATCTGGCGGCTACCCCCACCACTTAAAACGTCTGGCAACGGCCATGCATTTATCCTGTAAGTGTAACAAGTTCCAGTGGGTTTCATTAGGTTATATTTTCAGCTATAGGCTAGCCTAGCTGGAAAAAGTTGGGTCTTTAAGGGCGTCTGGCGGCTACCCCCCACCACTTAAAACGTCTGGCAATGGTCATTCATTTATCCTGTAAGTGTAACGAACAAGTTCCAGTTGGTTTCATGAGGTTACTTTTTCAGCTAGGCTAGCCTAGCTGGAAAAATTTGGGTCTTTAAGGGCGTCTGGCGGCTACCCCCCACCACTTAGAACGTCTGGCAATGGTCATTCATTTATCCTGTAAGTGTAACGAACAAGTTCCAGTGGTTTTCATGAGGTTACTTTTTCAGCTAGGCTAGCCTAGCTGGAGTTGGGCCTTTACGAGCGTCTGGCGGCTACCCCCCACCACTTAAAACGTCTGGCAATGGTCATTCATTTATCCTGCTAGTGTAACGAACAAGTTCCAGTTGTTTTCATGGGGTTACTTTTCCAGCTAGGCTAGCCTAATTTTGAGGGGTCCTTTTTTTGGCCCTCCTGGCCACACCCACCACCGATGACCAGCCAGACGTGCATTTCCATACTTAGGGGCATATGTACTAAATTACTGTATACATAAAAATTGGTAACCTTTTCAGCTAGGCTGACCCCCGCTGGCTCCCGGACTATGAGTGTACGATCTTTGCTGCAGCTAGCTAGCACTTCATTTATCAGCACAGTTGTATAGGATCCGCTAGCACAGAAGTAGAATACTTGCTCATCATCATCATCATCACTACACAGCTTCTACTATGTATACAAGCGCGCCGGAACACTTTGTTTTTGTTTTTGTTTTTTATTTTTATTTTGTTTCTATTTTTTTTTTTTTTTTTGGGGGGGGGGGGGGCAAATCTCGACGGGGACACATTATGTGACGGCGTGAAATCCTCGGCGAGGGAGCGAAGCGACCGAGCGGGGGTACCACGGTAGAGACTTTTTGTAGAAACATGAATACATAAGTCGCATATAGAGCATTTAAAAGCAAATTTCTGGGAAATTAAACATGGCGGAAAAAAAATAGTGTGAAGGACTGCGATTATGACATGCGCGGGTACATTGATGTGACGGTGTGAGATCCTCGGGGAGGGTGTGGGAGGGGAGTATCACGGTAGGGACTTTTCAATTTGTAAAAAAAAAAAAAAAAAAAAAAAACATTGTAAAAGTCGCGTTTACAGAGCATTTTAAATCAAATTTCATGGGAATTAAATGTAGTAAAACAAACATTACTGCGAAGGACCATCATCATAACTTATGAAAATTGTTCATTTTACCATTTGTATGGGCAGAGCGAGCGAGCCACTTTTACTTTGCCATTCGTCTGAAATTGATTCATTAAAAGCTTAAACGTGATCGCTTTGTTCGAGCAATAAAAAAAGTTTCTTATGTTGCTAAAAAGCATAGAAGAAAGGGAAAATGTAAAGGCTACTAAAGGTATGTTTCAGGGGGAACACTCGAGGACGCGAGGCTACCATCTATACACTAAATTTACTCATAAGTGAATATCAGTGTATAGATGTTATAACGTATATTAATAATGAATTACGATTTACGAAATTTGCCTTTTTTGTTAATTTTGGTCTTTAAATTGGGGGGGGGGGCAAAAATCGTTTTGCCCCCCCCCCCAAAAAAAAAAAAAAAAATTGGGGGGGGGGGGGGCAAGTGCCACCCCTGCTGCCCCCCCCCCCCTTTCCGGCGCGCGCCTTGATACTAGGTATTATAAAATGGGTTCAAGAATGTAGCCAATTGGAAGCGCTGAAATGAGTCACGTGTGCGTGCATTAATTTTTACTATCATGCACGGCCTTGCAAAAAAGCGTAAAGTCACTGTCGAAGGCTCTGACGTAGGTACTCGATACTCTTTGGTATACGCTGTACAGTGTACTGTAATACTTGTACAACTATTATGCGTAAGGCGCGCACACGTACGTCGGCACGTTTTAGTTCGGTGCCCATGCTGCATGCTAGTATGCTGCACCCATGCCATGCCGGCCAGCGCCAATGCATGGACGCCCAAGCTAGTTTTTAGCGAGCATGGTACAACGTTGACAACGCGAACGTTCGCGGAACCCTACGCTAGGCGCCTAGATTAGAGGCTAGGCCGACCCTGCGTTAATGCCGCCTGACTGCTGTAGACTTTGCACTTGCAAAGATTGGTAAGATCGTTGTGTGTACCGGTATATCTTTTTGGCATCTATTTTGAGGTCTGTGTGGAGGACGTATTTATCTTCGGGAAAGTGGAGCACTGGTTTATAGATCTTTCTTAGTGGGATTTGGATGTACTTGAATCCCATTTTTGTGTTCCACGATCCAAGCAACGTCGAATCTTGTGTCGTGGGATTTGCGCGCTGCGCTAGCTAGCTCTAAAGTTAGCTCTATAAACTCGTGTTAGCTGCAATCAAGGCATCTCGGTGTGGGCACCAGCGGCCGGATCCTTGATCCTGACCTGGGAGCGAAGAATTCAATACTGTATCTATTCACGACAACGTTTTATACATCTCTGACTGAGGACAGTGACGAACTCTTGCTAGTACCAAGTGTACTGTGGACTGGAAAGGTGATAAATTACATACGGTTTTAAAAACGTTAACCACAGTCCATACAGCTACCGCTACTAACTTGTTACAGGTTAAAAACCAACGAAGGCCTCACAGGAGTCATCACTAACCGTTACATCAGTCTTCACCCAGTCATCACCCCGCATCCTTGAGAGTACTCAGCAGTATTAAAATCAACCCAAAGGCATCCTTCCCATCTCCCTACATCAGCGATGACACCAGATTCCCTGTTACTGTTCATCGTAACTGGCTTCATCATCGGCATCGATTGTGATAGTAAGGTCTTCTGTTTCTGACTGGCACGTCACTAGCTAAATTTACCATGTTAGATTGTTAGGAACTTAGTACTCTCAGGTCAATAGGAGCTACTGTAGAATCTATGTATTATATCAAAATAGTAGTAGGGCCTATGGACACAACAAGTCTAGTTCCATACCGTTCTAATGGCAGTCTACTTTTAATTTTACTTTAACTTGTGCTTGGCCTAGGGGGTTTCTACCTAGTAGTACATTTTGAAGGGCCCCTGAAATTTGATTTGAGTTGATTTTTGAAATATTATGGATACTCTCAACATCACTTTTGCGGTGAAATGAATATCTAGAAATATTCCATATATTTTTAACGATTTTCTTCTTCTATTTTTTCTTCAGATTACTTGGGAACGCCCACAAAAAAAAAAAATCCTTCCAAACCATTATTCCTCTTATGACCTCATCTGTCAATCATTGCTAAAGTACTGAAATGTTTAACAAAAGACATTTGAATGCACCTTCCCCTCGACTCAGCATAACTTGCATGTTTCTGTGATATTAATGTGACTAACAAAAGACAATGATAAGAACTGTTTTAAAACTTCTCGACCATAGCCCAATTCAAAGCAGGCCCTACATCTTTAACACTACTGTAATCAGTGTTATCTGCTAAAACTCTAGTAGGCCTAGTAGATCTCGGCCTACAGTATACAGGTTGGTGTACCACTTAGTACAATACCGGTACACCTTCAATTTGTGACTAGGTCAAATTGAGCAATGTTCTGCGTAATCGTCCCCTCTCCTATCCTATAAAGAGGCCAAACACTTATAGTCCCTCGGATGGGACATGAAGTGGAGGTCCCGTGTGTAAGAACGTCATACCTCATGCGGCCCGTAAAACAAAAGATTCCGCCCCATTCATTCATTCATTCATCGCAAAGAGCAAGATGTTTAACCCGGTGAAGTAGTCCCGCCTCACACCCAACTGGGCCCCATGAAAGACCAGATAGTGCTGCTGAATATTGATATGGAAAATCAAGCCGTTTTCTCAAATGGAAAATGAAACAAACAAACAAACAAACAAACATACCGGGTGTTTTTTAATTATGATGCAAAATTGAACAGAAGTCATGTTTGACCTCGTCTTTTATACATCTGTTTACCTGTCTCTTCTGGTTTTGCATATGGTAATGTTTTCTATGGTCTAACTACGTACAGTTTCAGTACAAACAAGAAAAAAAAAAGTAATTGTGTAACATCGTGTTATTATTATTTATTTACCTGTATAATGCGCTGCGTTCCGCAACGCAGTCATCGATTTCGAAGATGCCGACCTGTTATTCGATACGGGTGAGTGGTCGAGCATTCACCTCGTAACCGAACCCACCGAGCAGTCTTACTTCGACGTTTTGCCGCCTCTGCCGGAAGCAACTGCTCAGAAATTTTTCCTCAGGTTTCGGGTCACTTCGGAGAGTGCTGCCCACGTCATCTTGGCTCAAGGCTCAAATCGTATCGACTCGTACCATATTGGTAAGCACAATACAATCATCTTTCAGCCGCTTTACGAAGCAGTTGTTATACGTGTATTGAATTTAGTCAAATAATTTTGAAGCAGCTACTGGGTATCATACTAGAAGTTATGAAATTTGCAGTGATAAAAGATGAGAAACAATGAAAGAAAAAAAAATCAAGAATAGCGACGAGCTGTGACTAAAATAGCACAGTTCTTTAAATCGTTTTTTATTCCCTTCTTTCTTAAAAAGTAGTGTTGTTCATCTTCTGCAGTATCATCTTCCAGGTGTTCTCAATTACACTCAGCAAAAAAAGAAAGTAGGGGCCTGAACACTTTCAAGTTCATATTTTTCATAGAAAATTTGACTAAATATTAATGTTTCATATACCACTGTTAAAGGTCATTTAATTGGCTATCAACTGGTAGGTCAATAAAAAGGCAAACTTTACCCATGAGTGAACACATTCGTTTTTCTCTTCCAAATCACAAGACTTAAAATTGCAAAAATGGACAAGTTGTCATTCATACGTACATGTGCTCTTCCATGTAACAACGACTGCAAAAGACAATTCATTACAATAAAGAATACAAATTAAGTTTCAAAAATCATTCTATGATCTCTATAATGACTTTGTAGCCCGCAATGATAAAGAAAGGCGAAAAGAATAATGGAGAAAATTAAGAATCTTCTGTCAAATCAAAATTTAGATGGCAAGAAAGAGGTAATATAAATAAAAATGGTAGAAATTTCAAATCAAGAACTTTAATGATATGTGGTTCTTGAATTTGTCTTAGGAATTCTAAAATTCATAAATCAATAGAATGAAATAAAGATAGTCTGTCCATTTTATCACCTTTGCGGCCTACCTCCTGTGTCATCTGAAGTAAGATTCGACAGAAAACTCCCGTTTTTCCCCTTTAGTTTCTCAATTTGAGGATATAAAGAGAAGGGGACGAAAACTTATTTTTGCTCTTACATTCATGTCTCTCGTGTTGAATTGGTCTTTTGTTATCATTGCTATCTTAAAGGTTTTTTGAAAATGAACGACAAAATGTCAATTTCTGCAATCTTTACTTTTATGTCTTGTAGGATAAGCATCAATGTGTTCACTCTGCATGAAATGTCCCTTTGTATTATTCCTACCAGGTTGATATTGCCAATTAAATAAACTCTAATATGGTATATATGATACAATGATTTGATTAAAATGTTTTATGAGAAATAATTATGTTAGCTGAGTACAGACGTTATACTTAACATAATATTTGATTTTCAGTTTTCGGCGCGCACAGGAATAACTATGTGTCAATCAGGAAGTGCGTTAGCGACAGCTGCACCGAGATGGCTAGGGCTCTCATGCCGGACGCCGTCATTCTCGACAAGGCGCACGCATTCTGGATTGCCTACGACCACGATGACGGCCTCGTTCAAGTCAGTGACGTCATTTAACATGATAACAAATCATTTCAGTCAGCTGTGTGTTGCTGTTTTGTTTTTGTTTTTTGTATATCGATGTAAGCGTTTCATACTTCTTTTGAAAAAGGTTAATCAAATAATGGGGAAACCCTGCGGAAGAACAGGTAGATTCAGACTATTGATATCCATGTTTTTTATTCATCATTTCAACCAGACTATTTTTTTTTGTGTGCACATAACACGTCTGAAATGAAGTATAGCGCTCATTTACATAGCGTTGTTATTGTATTATGTTACGTCTTGTCTAATTAATGACACTGCACCACAATAATTTCTCCGAGCAGGCCGGCCGAGGAGGGGATAGCTTCCCTTACATCGAGTGGAAAGACCCGACTATAGTGCTGACAATTCGTGAGCTAGGAATTAGCACTTGGCACGGCAGTGTGGGCAACTGGTGGTTCCCAAAGACTTATGTCGACTCAAATTGTGGTAATTACCGACATTCAGAACTCTCCTTCACGTTCATAAGAAAAGCTTGACGAAGTTTGTCTCTAAAAACTGATCAAACTTATTTCGTCTGAGTTTTTAAATGGACATCATGTAATTGAAGGGTTATATGGGATCTGATCTGTCTCTAACGCGATTCCCCGCGGAGTTCTGGCTATACTTCGCACTTCCAGTAGTCTTGGTTTATTTATGTAGGCACCTTTCTTCCCCCCTCCCCCTTTGGCATTTCTATTTCCGCAAATTTTAATTAGGGACGTGGTACAGAGTGATTTTGCAATTGAGGAAAGGAACTTTCAGGAATGATGACTTTAATGATGATGGATATGATAATGGTGATGTTTCACAGAAACTGTCTGGCGCCATACATCTGTTTGGCAAACACTCAAAGGCGCAGAGTCCTCCAAGAGAGATAATAATTTAATGTCTGATGAAAAATGGGAGTGTCGACATTAGCAATAACCATAGTCATCATCGTCATCGTCATCAAAAAACAATACTACATGTAGTATAGTGCCTCTGGATACCGCTTTGGATGATTATTGTACGAATACTGTTTTACTGATCCAGAGGTAAGTCTTCATTAAAGACGAATGATAGTATTTTATTGCAATATTACACTACTGTAAGGCAAGTTTGTAATATTCTGCAAGTATTCTGTGGTTTTACACATTTTGCAAGCTGTCATGTCTGTAGCATTCGCCGAAAAAAAAAACCCAAAACAAAACAAAACTAGGGATGGTATTCGCAAACAGCTACGACAGTTCCTCGTGAATTTGTGCAGAACTTCTTCGTTCTGCACAAATAGAAATGAAGGTGATGATATGTTGTCATATCCGACCAGGAAAAAAAAAAATCAAATTTTAAGGGTTAGCGAACTCAACAGAAGCATCGTACTGTTGGGGAGAGACCTTAGTACAGTAATGCATAATTTTGCTATTTTGACGACTACTTGGCCATCGAAATTTTCTGCGTGTCTGTCCGACTCCGATTTCCCGTCGTGATGTATCCGTCCGTTTCTCTCCTTCGCTCCTCCGTCACCCCGTCACATTCTCTTATTGCACTCATGGAGGATTATGCCGTACAGTTTATCGAATTCTATAGTGTATAAATTGTCCGTCTTTTCTGTTTCTTTCATGTCTGCCTGTTTTCCCATCTCCCTCTCTGGACCCAGGTTCCTTGATATACCACGTGGACAGCACATACTCCTACCGCTACACGCTACCTGTGATACCAGTCGAGTTTGCGATGGAATTCGAGTTTGAATTCTACGTCCAAGCCCTGGCTGATGCCCGCATTCTTCTGGCCTCCGAGGTCGGGCTGGCCGACAACGACGCAGCTTATGAGATAGGTCGGTTTGGTGAAACCCTTTTGGGGGTCCCAATATGTCGCAGAAACCTTGCAACACATTTTTCCTTCTTACATAGAAGAATTGTCTGAATTCGAAACAAACATAGAAGAGAGTCCATTGCCTAAGAAACGTAGTAGCCTACAACATTTACTCGTAATAACATTAAGAGCCACAACAGTGCGGCAGAATATGGTACACATATTATAGCCAAGGTCGTCAAAATGGTCGGAAGTCAATTTTGCTTCAAGAGCCCTAAAATTTTGCTGAGTGTAACATAATGTCGACATTGATATTGACAACTGAACTATCTGCAGTAATCAGCTATATATATTTATGTAATTCAGCCCGTGTTGCACCATTTTCATGTATAAGTTGGGTACCTCAATCATTTCCTTTTTCATTAACGTATGCAGCTCACTATCGTACTTCCATATAACATACTAGATTTGCCGTCATTTGCGGAAAATATAAATTATATTAGTGTCCATGTTTATCTCATATTCACAATTTATCAGTGTGTATATTGCTTTTTTAAAAAACACGACCAGAAGTACACACTCTTATGATTTACTCAGACTTTGTCCGTTATCCGCAAAACGTGCATTAGGGTGATTCTTAAATCGATTTATATTGTCCCTCGTGAGCCATAAATTTCAGTATCCTATTGACATCAACTGGAAAATACAGTTCAAAATGTCCAATATCTTCTTACAACAAAACGAAGCCCCCTATAATCGCCGTATTCTTCGCGGGCAGTATACGTGCTATCTCACCCAGATCCTATGGAACTTGATCATTGGATTCTCCATGTTCAGAGTAGAGCGTACTTAAAATTGCCCGTAATGATTTCCTTCGTATAAATTTCTAATTTCTTTTGTTGTTGTGTTTTCTTTGTCATTTTTTTTCAGTTATTGGTAGCTCGTCCAATACAGAATCCGAAATTCGACGATGTAACAACGCTGTGGAATGCTGCCCTGCCCTTCAAACAGCTTCCACGCCCGAGATTCTTAATGAGTGGAGCCAGACGAAATTCTTCATTAGGTACAAAACCTCCTAAGTGCGCTCGTGGGTTATCTGACTCTGATCCATGGTATCTGAAAATAACAACAGCAACAACAAAACAACAACAACAAACAACCGAACTGACAAACATAAACACAAACGGGAGTTTCACACATCCTCACATTTTGTCACATGTATCAACCTGGTACTCAATATAACAAATATGATTCTTCGTGCCTATTTGAACTTTTATGACATCAACAATTGTTGGAAGACTTTCCAAGGGTGGTAGGCCCTACTTGGAATCATTCAAAATCCACATGTAGCCTGTCTTGAACGGCGGGGGAAAGGTATAAAACCCATTACGACTTCAGAAACAAAATGCAATATCCCTAGCTGGTAGACTCGCCTCCGCTTCACTCATCTTTCTTTCCGTCGCAGATACCGCCGTGGTCTCATCAAAGTGTTTACGGACGTGGAGCAAATCCCATTCTTGACCTACGAAGACCCAACGCCGATCGCCGTGCGAGCCATCGCCTACTCCAGCGGGCCACACAACGACGCCACGTTCGAGTTTCCAGTTAAGGGAATCCTTATAGGTATGCATCGAGAAAACAAGCATCAACCACCAAATAGGGCCTACTTTTAGTCGCAAATTCATTTTCCTTGGTACTTTGAAGGCAAAGAGGAGCACTAACGATACTGGATAATGCTGTGGGCTTGTGAATGGAATACTAGTATCTCGGATTCGAGTGCAACCAACGCGTGCATCCGTGAACCAGGGCCCCATTTTCATAAAAAGTTACTATCATAGCACTCTTGCTGGAATGGCAATCGTCATGGTAACGACAAGAATCAAGCTTCCTGATTGGCTGTTGCTATGTGGAGTTGCCATTTCAGCCAGAGTTGCTATTCAAACATCTTTTATATCATGTTTCATCCGGCATGTCCCCTTCAACCCAGTTATAACCAGTGGTGCCTGGGAATGCTGAGGTAATGAAAATGACAAGGCCCTTTGTGAGAGGCACTCCAGTGTATAAGACCGTATCATTTGGTATCACTATCAGACTAGTGTCAGTGGTACCATTTATTATGTGTACAACCAACCTGATTTGACCAAATGCAAATGAGATCAGAGGTGAAGTTAGGAAAGGCTCTCAAAGACATTCGCAGTGGGAAGTCACCTGGGGTAGATGACATTCCAATGAACTTAGGAAAGCAGCATAGAAGAGGGGACCTCTGGAAACTATGTAGATTGGAGAATCAACATACATGTAACATGATCAGATTGTTATACCCGAATACAAAAGTGAACCGTCACAAAAAACAACAACAACAAACAACATAACTCGCTTTAGTCTAGTATCTCAGCGAGGATCATTTAATTGTTTTCTTTACACTCTCATAAGTAACGGTTCGATCGAATCCCTTAAAAGCAGATGCAGTATACCCCTACTGGCCCTAGGCAAAACATTTCATCCCCTTGCCGTTACCCTCGGGCCTCTGAACGGAACTCACACCCGTTTGTCCCATGATTACTGACTTCTGTGGCCTCCTTACCTCGGCCTCCCTTCGTGGCTAGCATATTATTGTCTGCTCTATGTGGCACATGTTGGGAGTTTAGAGGGTGGTATCAAGGTTTACAACTTTTGCTAGTACTCGATGCTATCATATTTTGCGTAAAGATTGTAATGTCAATTTGTTATCATTTTTGCAAACCAGGCAACGTAGTATTCGAGACCAAACCGAGGTACAAATACCGCTACGACCTCCCGCTCGTTCCTGATCATAACAGTGGTGACATCGATTTGGAGTTCCTGGCCCGGGCTACCAGTAACGTCATGATCGGTCTCTCGCCTACCATCGCCAATGACGGATTAGATGGATGGTTCTATGAGATATGTAAGCCATTGTCTTAACGACGAAAACAAAGGGAAACTGACCAGAAATCAATTTATAACTAGAGCTAAGGAAATGGGATTCCATCGGGATTCGAACCCTAGACTTCCGGATTGCTAGAGCTATAGAAAGCCTTTGTCCAGTGTTAGTCCCAGAAGCCCTAATTCTCAATGTTCATGTGGTCAGAAGCAATTGTAGTGCACATTGCTTTAGTACAGAGATTTCTGCTCATGTTTCACACTCGGTTGAAACTGTATTCATAAAAGTGTATGTGTGTGTGTGTGTGTTTTCTCCAGTGTTGAACTAGGTATCGCTTATGGCAGCTTCAAAAGGGTGTGACACACTTTTGTTCCTAGTCATTCATAGGACATAGCTCGCGTGCTCTGTTCTTATTTGTAGAGAGGTAGGTTGCTGAATTACCGTCAAAATAGTAAATCTTCACGGAATTTCACAGCTCGAAGTAGGTCTAATTGTAAGTTATATTTCCATAAATTTTCAATGAGTTACGAACGATTATCAGATTTTAGAGTAAAAAAGGCTGTGAGTGTATACCATTAAATTTTGATGTTCTTTCTTCTCGATTTACTCCAGTAATTGGCGGTCATGGCAACCGGAAGACCGTGATCCGCCGCTGCAAGCTGTGTTCAGGGGAGGTCCGACTCGACCACCATCCCCTAGACGTGCCCCTAGACGAGAACCAATTTATTTACTTCCGGATCGCATATCGCGCGGGCACAATCACCTTGTATAGGCGGGATGATGCCTTTCCCATGATGGCGTACTCCGACCCGGATCCACTTACTATTAAAGACGTTGGCTTCACCACAAGGCACGGCATCACCATGACAGTACTCTTCCCTACCTGTAACATCTACTGAGAAGTCGGAAATTACTTCCACCTATTCTGACACTAGCGAAGACTTTGATTCACCCCCGAGTTTCTTCCGTATACAATGGCCAATAAGGAGTGTAAATACAACACAACATTCCAGGCCCCCTCGCCTTTCACTCCGAAGCTTTGATGGATATTGAAGCTTTGATTATTTAAAGATCTCAATGCAGAAAACCTAACATAAAATAATGATGAAAGCTTGTGGCTGATGACTGATGAGGATGGATTTTCCACGAAATCCATCCAACATAGAGGCTTGACATGGTTTCTTTTTGTCGACCTATTGATGGCTATATTTCCGTCTGCGCAGTTTCAACAAAGTCATACATTTGTGTGTGTGTGTGTGTGTGTGTGTGTGTGTAAAGTGAAAAGGGGGAAAACCTGCCCATAAGGATCCCATAGGAGAGACTAAGCAGACCCTCACTCCCCACCCACCTCTCCCTTCAAAACTTGAAGAATTGAAGTCAAAACAAGTTTGTTCACTCGGATAGCAAACATGGAAGCCATTGAATACCTGGGGTATGGGTCTAGGGCAATTATCCTCTGGGCAATTACCCGGACCCTTCCCCTGGCCTTAATCCTAACCCTAATCCTGAACCTAATCCTAACCCTATCCCAAACTCTTAACCCTAAACCTAACCCTAACCCTAACCCTAATCTTTGCTCTAACCTTACCACTAATGGCCCCGTCACACTACAGCGAATGCCCAACGAATGCCAAGCGAAAGCCCAACGAATTCGAAAATGTGAAGACAGTTTGCGTGTCTGACGTTCTTTGAATTCATTAGCTATTCATAGGGATTCGCAGAGATACGCTGGAGATTTTGGACATGTTTAAAAAATAAAATCGGCTCCAGCGTATCTCTGCGAATCCCGACGAATAGCTAATGAATACAAAGAACGCCAAACATGTTACGAACTATTCTGGTATTACCAATGGATGTGAGCATATCTTCAAATTTTCAAATTTATTGGACATACGTTGGGCATTCGTTGGGCATTCGCTGTAGTGTGACGGGGCCTTAATATTAGCTGGGGGTAATTGCCCGGATACGCTTGGGTATATACATGTATCAGAGAAATATGTTGGTGTAGATTCAGGAGGAAATTGTTTACGGGTGTGAAGCCTAATCATCATTTCGTGTCATTTTAACTTGTGTTTATTTCACTCTCCACTGATCTCTTAAAGAGGAATTCCAGTCCCACTATGTTTGCACGTCTGATAAGAAAGAGTAAAATCGTACTGAAATTGTAAAGTTTTGCTAATTTCTGCAAAGCAGTTCTCCTACAGTTGATATGAATATACCAATGATTGAACTGATGATGTCATCACCTCACAAGTTCACATTAATCCTGCACAGAATAAAAAATGACATAATACAATGTCGTCGTTAAAGTGTGAAACACGAAGTTATTCTTGGTTGAATAACTTCAGAATAATGATCACTTCGATATATCAGGATTTGAGACTGGAGCGTGATTGCGTCTGAAAAACGGGAAATTCAAAACATTCTATGTATAAAGTCTATGGCAAGTTCTGAGGGGATGACTATCACTACACTATTGTTGTATATGTACATGTAGTCATATTGACCACGTTGACTGTTCACGAAGTGTTCTCTGAAAATTAGCGAAACTTCAAAATTTCATAACTTCCTAATTTTTCATCTCATTTTGATCAAATTTTCATTGGTGTGCTTAACAATTTTGTAGTTCTTTTCAGACCAAATTTCAATTGCACTGGAATTGCCCTTTAGGCAATAATATTGAACACTAACAAACAAACATGCTGCAGGGCCCGTTCATAAGACTCAAGTCAACTGTCAACTTTTAATGATGGAAACACATTGTAATATAAGGAGAGTAGTCAAGAGAGGGGGGGGGGGGACAGATGGAAAATACGATTTAATAGGTAAATTAGTGAGAGAGAGAGAGAGAGAGAGAGCGAGAGAAAAGGTGGTTATCAATGATCACTCGATTTAAAACCGACTGCCACTGAGTTCAGTGTTTTCAACTTTCATTCCCGATGTATTGACAACAGAAATTTAAATTTGATCGCTTTCTTAGCGTAGTTCTGTTTGATTAATACATAGCACTATCTCTGTGCCTTGTGTTTGTTAATGTAATCTAGAATGTATGCCAACTCTCCGGAAAACGGGTCGACGCCCCTGCTCGCAGCTGATTGGTTCTTGCCCATCTGTCACGATTTGTACAATACTGCGCTATAACAAAAGTTGCACGTTCGCGTGGCTTATCCTTATGAGACAATGGGTCACGCTGAGAGAAGAGAAGTTGTCATGTGAAATTTGGATTCTAATGTACCTGGTAGCAGTTCGTGTAATTATGATGATAATAGGCACTTTAGGCCTGCTTGTGTTTCGTGCTGGCAAGCCGATTAGTACGAATATCGTCCTTGGCTGCCAAAATGAATGGGGTTTTCCTGGGCTTGCCTCACCGAATACCATGTACACATAAGTTTCCACGCAAATCAAAGCGTGCGTGTACCTTCGATACGTGTTGCTCATATAGTCATACCCTGTGTAAAATTTGGAGTTTGTCGATGTCTAATAAACTAAAGCATTCTTGAGTTCATTTGTGTGTTTTGCAGTACAACAAAAATATGCGTTGTCCATATGTCGACTCTGAAGCCTTTGACAGGCATGTTCCGTTCCCGATAGAGAAGTTCACTTCCATATTCATATTCAAAGTTTGTGCACACCTTTACAACAAAAAACTTTTCCCAACGACCAAAAAGCTTGCACAAG
Organism: Diadema antillarum; assembly: GCF_040938485.1. Classification (NCBI taxonomy): domain Eukaryota; kingdom Metazoa; phylum Echinodermata; class Echinoidea; order Diadematoida; family Diadematidae; genus Diadema; species Diadema antillarum. Next base: position 2,923,176 of record NW_027270954.1, read on the forward strand.
GTTTACTTGAGGATTGCCCGATATGGCAGCAATGAATGCATGCAAATGCATTCCAAGTAGGCCTATATTACCAAGTATTGAACTTCTGTGGGTGAGGTACCACAATGTTCAGTGCGAACCTTCCATATAACGAATACGAGTACTTTCAAAACGAAACTCTTGTTACAACGAAATAAAAAAGATGTGGTCCTAAAAGCATTGTCTCTTATATCTATATTATATATAACTTAACAAATGAACGTCAATTTGCATAAATGTTATCAATTTTCCTTACAGTCAATCGCCTGTTTATATACAATAGACCAGTCAATGAAATTTATTCGAATCAATGCATTCTTACGTAGCGTCGTTATTGCAACTGATTGATGATTGGTAATCAGTTGCAACATTCAACTTCTATGCGTACGTCTATGACAAAGGCTCTTATTGACTGCCAGAAAGCTTACCAGAGGATTGCCAGAGACTTGCCTGACATAGCGACAACAAACACATGAAAAGTATACTCCAGTTGCTGAAATGCATATAATAAAGCCCGTAACTAGGGTGGTTTTTTTTTTTGTTTTTTGTTTTTTTTGTATGGGAGGGCTCAGAATTACAAAAAGATAGTAGACCATACACTTCCGGGTTTAATCAACGGTGGATTTTAAAGTCGAAAAATCTTTACGACCATATCCACATACACACGTATACACCTACAAAATAATTATGTAGCTTGGTACTTGTTTTAAAAAAAAATCGAGCTAAAACGTGAACAAGCTGTCATCTGTGCCCATTTACTGAAGTGCAATGTTCGAAAATCATTTTGTAATGATCGAGGGGTTCCCATACCTTATTTCGCCCGTATCATTACCATTCGCATCTTGTTTGTCTCGCATCTGGCAATCTTTGTTCCCCGAATTTAGAACTTCACGCTTCGTCGCTCTTGCTTCCGAGTTCTGTGAGTATCGCGATCGGTCGCTCGCCTTTGCTCGCTGCACAACGCGGACGTACTGTGTACTGTATCTCTTGGAGAGCCCCCATTGTGTACACGTTACCATGGCGAGTCTACTATTGTGACGTAAGCGTGTTTAACAAGCATACAATAAAGCGCGTGAAACCTCACGACAAGTGTCACAGAAAATTTCGAGGAGAAATCCCAGTTTGGAACAAATAATTAAGCACTGAGTGGGACTGTGTGAGCAGGAATTTGCACCAAATATTCGAAAAGTTGTTGGGTAAGTTTTGAAAGGTTTGTAGTTCGTAAAGTCTGGAAAGTTTGACGAAATTATAACGAGAAACTTTGGCAGCTATTATAATGTGCGGAGCTCACGGTGTCGCCGCCGCGCCACTTACCGGGGTGTTGATAGTTGGTGCCCGGAGCTCTCGGCCAAGGAGGGGCGTTGCGGGCCGGGTTGATCCTTGACCCTGATCGATGTAATAATAATAATATGTATGATTGGTAGCATCTATAAAGGGAGGGTATTTCTGTTTGTCGCGGATTTGGGAAAGAGTTCCTCATGTCCCCCACTAAATTGCTTTTTTTTTTTTTTTTTTTTTTTTTGTTACTACAGGTTATGCCATTTATGGGAAGACTTCCTTTTGAGACATATTTGTAACCCTAGCATAACCTTTGGTTATTTAGTTTATTAACGTTAATATTATTAGTATAAAAAAGGGGGGGGAATAGTAATTTATTTATCTTGTGCAAATTAGTGTGTGTGTGTGGGGGGGGGGGGGGGGGGGACATAAGGAACTCTTTCCCGGATTTGTTTGCAAGAATTGGTGTATAGGTCTAGGCTCATTCATAATTCTTTCCTCTGCGTTGGGCTGCAACAACTGGAGAATATTTTGCATAAGTACATTGTAACGTTACATCGTATGGTAGACTGTCTAATTTTTTAATTGTTTTTTTTGACAGGTCTACTCCATCATGGCAATGATATGTGACTCATTGTGAGTAGACACTATAAATCCAGAACTACACTTGTAGTCTAGAGCCAGAGCAGAGGATCTTTCTAGCTGTAGAAGTGAGAACAGGACTTGAACTACAGAACTCTCTGGCCCGAATTCACGAAGGTAGTACAAATGAAACCATGGTTTAAACCATGGACAAAAACCATGGAGCGCCAAGTGTCGCACGGAATATTTAGTTACGAAATCAGTCTTTTCATCGATGAAATGATTATTTCGAAACGAAATGACAGCATTTTTCAACTAAATGAACATTTCGTCCACGAAATTATAATTTCGTTAACGAAATGGTCATTTTGTCGACGAAATGACCAATTTCGTAATGGAATATTCCGTGCGACACTTGGCGCTCCATGGTTTTTGTCCATGGTTTAAACCATGGTTTCATTTGTACCACCTTCGTGAATTCGGGCCTTTATGTCTTTGTAACTTTGTTCGAACTGATATTTGAAATGATAAATGTTTTACAGATGAAGTAGTGTCTACATGTTCATGTAAACGCAACAGCGACCCCAAAAAGCATGTGTTACAGCACCCTGCAACGGGGTTAATGTTCATGTAAATCCAACCTAATGAAAATGTTGTATCATTCTACTTTTCACAGCTATTCTGGCATCACTGAGCAACCTTTTTAAAAGAAGAAAAAACAAACAACACCTGTTGACTTGTTGCCAGAAGGATCTGTGCTTGCAAGCATGCCCAAGTCACGAGCAAACGCCCCCTCCACCAGTGAAGATGGCATCTGGGTATGTATGCAATGCCAATAATTTACACATTGCAAATTCTCACTAGATTCGTAAATCTGACAGCTAGTATTCTTTTAAAAAAAGGTTTTAAATGCTGAACACTTGAAAAGCCATGTAAAAGACATTTTATTTGCAAAATTCAAATACTACAGCTGTAGATGTTTTTACACTCATGACACCAAATTTAAGATGAGCTATTATAAATGGATTCCAAGCAAGACTACAGGTAACACATCGGGGGGCAATTCCACGGTAACTGACGTTACGCGTAAGGATTTTCATGAAATTGTTTATGGTGTAGTTCTGTGAATGAAAGCACCTGGGGCTTGTAATTAGCATTGATGAATGAGTTCATGAGAATGAAGAAATGGGTGGAAAGTTTTTCTCTCAAACTGCATTTCTTATCACATAGCAAGTGAAAATGTGTCGGTAACTGACGTTACGGAAAAAGGACATGGGAAATTATGGTGTAGATTTAAATGGAAATATCTCATGTCCCTGACTTCTAAACTTTATGTGCTTTATATGGCAATATACCCAGGTTCCTGGGAACAGGTGTGCAAAATAATGTGCACTTTAGATATTTCCTTTTAGCACCATGCCAATTTCAGTGAAGGCATGACGGTAACTGACGTTACGTAACTGACGTTACGCTTACATTTGCCATAGGGTTTACACATGGAAAATCATGATTAGGAATAGTTTTGTGATATTTTATAATTCTGACCTTTCAGAGTGATTTGTTTGATATGGAATCATACGTCAGTTCATCAATTACAAATACCCAAATGAAATGAAACATTAGTCCATTTTCTTTGTGTTTAATGAAAACTTAAAGGGAAACATGTCAGTAACTGACGTTATGTAACTGACGTTACACATACTTTTGCTATGGGGTTTACAAAGAACTAACTTATTTAACAGGTTATTATACTGCTGCAGTATACCAGTAACAATCCCAGGCATTTACGTAGCAACGAATTAAAACAAAATCTAAAGACACAAATGGGGTGGGGCCCTTAGAGGGCAAGCTCCCCCCCCCCATGCCATAGCACAGTTGAGCAAAAATCATGGTAATGCACCAGAGGATATTTCTTGATATTTGTCGTAAGATTGAATGCTTATTCAACAGTTATGATTACTCAGAGCCATTTAGATTCAGCGCTTCCAAGTATTAATATTGACATAACTAAGGTTTTTTTTTTTTAATGAACAAGAAAGTTTCTATCTAGAGTACCCCACCCATAATGCCCTGCAGTACTACACAAAACACAGATATTTTTGTGTGTGGAAAAAAACACATATCTTTCAGGTCATGGGGAAAAAACACATACAAATAAAAATGTTCATGTGAAATCTACTGTGATATATTCTTTCTTCTTTTCTTTATTTTACTCCTTCTCCCTCAAGGCATTGTTAGGGCCACAAATAACAAAATGATCTCCATTATCAATAATGATTTAAGTGAATAGTGTTACGCTTTTAATATTTTTTTTTCTGTGAAGAAGAAGCATGCTTTTTTGGTCAAAGGGGCATTTGTTTATTCCTTGCTTGAAGGAATGTAATTGTTTTTCTTTTCCTTTTCACTGGTATATCAAGGCTTGCAAATACATCCCAGATACCAAGAAATAGGACTTTGCAATGAAAGAATTCTAAGATCAATATAAACGAATCTTCCTGTTCATAATTATCATGTATTACAAAAATGTCCCTGCATGAATGAAATAAAGTAATCAACAAATATGAAAAGTTTTCTATTTTACCCTAGAATCGCCTCTCACTTTGAGCAACATTATTGTTAAACGTTGAGCAACATCAGTGTTAGTTTCAAACAGTAATGTCAGTACACTGTACATGCCTTATGTCAGGCCTGCTTATGTACCATTTCAAGAAGTGCCATATGAACTAAACCAAACATTTAAGTGCAAGCGAAGAAATATATCTCTTCCGCTTTTGCCTTGAGGTAGAAACTTCACTAAGCTTCCAGAAAATAAGAAAAATGCTAGCAAAAGTAGTCATTAGTAAAGATTATGAAACTGTTGGTATACAGCTGTACACAAGCTTTTTAATAGAAAAGGTGGTTACCATGCAACCACATCATTGATTAGGCCTACAAATTTGGTAGCTTTATCATCCCGTAGGACTGTGAATGTACTGTATAGTAATTTGAGTGCATTATATTTTGCATGTGGTAAACCTAAACTTCCAGATGATTAACCTTAAACTTGTGCTGAACTGAAAATCAAAAGCTCAAGCCCCCTCCACCAAAAAAAAATATAAATAAATAAATAAGATAAAATGAACCACAAAAAATGTATCCATGGACATACAGTGTACCATGGTGATGACATCATTCCCTATCAAAGGGATCGCTGCTCTTTGTTGATAACCTTTGACTTCCCAGGTGTATTGAATGGCCTAAAGTCTAAAAAATTTGCCTAAGTTATTATTACTGTCATGGTAACTGACGGTACATACTGGTATATGACGTTTCGGTAACTGACGTTACACATTTTGATGTGTTCATTTGACTTTCCAGTATGCCAAGTATCCTTATTTTCTGGTATTGAAAGGAAGGCATATGGGCATACATTAGAAATCCTAAGTTACATCATACAGCTCACTTTCTTTGATGAATAAAGTTAAAAATACCTTGTTTTTGGTAACTGACGTTACATCCATCATTGTCAAACTAATCAAAAGTTTTTATAAATTTTTTTAAAGCAACCAGCTTTTTCTTTCTATCATGTGGTAAAAGACATGTCTGGTAACTGCATACATATAAAAGATTGTTGTTTAGAGTACTAGTAAAGTGGATATACAGAGCAGGGTAAATTATGTGACAATACACTCTTTCTCACCATTGAGTTATAGGCATATTTTGGCAGCCATTTTGAAAATCAAAATGGCCGCTTTTATTGAAAAACATAATGATTCTTAAAACTTCAACTCAAGTATTGTCTGAAAATGTATGGTATTTGAAACAAATATCATTTTGAATTTTCGGCATCTGTGTCCTACATACCGTGGAATTGCCCATGGAATTACTTCCTACTGTGCTGGACTTAAGAATTGGTAAAAGGAGCCAAGTACACAAGGACCCCAATTCGTAATAAAATTGCAACTACATAAAGCTGCAATAATGGCAGCAACTGTGGTAGCAACTCAGGAAACATGATTGTTAATTTTTCCATTTGATTATCTTATACCAAGTTAGATTTATGAAACTCATGCTTTTCAATAAAATAGTACACATTGGTGGTTCTGTTTCAGGGGCTGTACAGTACTGGTTGAGGTGGGGATTCATGTTTTTTACATTCCTAAGTGAGATAATGAGAAACCTCTTATGAAATATGAAAGAGCATGTAATTTTAAGAAGGATTCAACGTTTATTTGATGAAAATTGGTTTTCAAATGGCTGAGATATCCAAAAAAGTGCTAATTATTAATAAAAGGTGACATGCCACAACTTCATTAGGATCTCTTTGTTTCACCTTGTTTTTGGATGTCTCAGCCATTTCAAAACCGATTTTCATCAAATAAACTTTTGAAACCCTTTAGAATTGCATGCTCTTTGACGTCTCATAGAGTGGTTTCTGAATATCTCACACAACGTTAAAAGCTAAATCCTCACCTCGACCAGAACTGTACACACCCTTTAAACTGCAATTTGTCAAATCATTTTAGCTAAATGTAAGGTGAAATCATTTTAGCTAAATGTAAGGTTAATTCATAGCACCTTTATATGAGCTCAACTATCAACTGTTTTGTTCGAGATTATCAATAAGTAGGAAAAATGCATTGGAAAGTATTAACTATCAGTATGATAAGTAAATTTTTGAATAAAAAAAAGAATATTAACCTCATTTTTCTTTTGATTTTTATGTAAATCTTATGACTTAAAATGTTTTCGATATATTTCTGTCTCTTCCTCAAAATTGTAATGTCTATTGAATCTGCCCGTCACATTTGCTTATCAATTGATCCTAAACTAGCGAATAGAGAAGTCATTGACGACATGTACCAAGAACAGTTGCGACGAAGAGTAAACATTAAATGTAATTATTTGTTAAATTTTCCCAAACCAGTTCCAAACCAGAGGCTGGTCAGCAGCGCCCTCAATGAGAGACACGTCCACGACGACGGGATTGATGCTGAGTACCAAGTTCAACGAGGACGTCTCAAACAAACCTCAACCCCCTCCACAGCCTTACAATGACCTTTCTGAGGTAAATCATTCATCAACGGTTAATACCTCCACCAGGGAGGTTATATTAAATGTGGGTTTTTGTTTGTTCGTTTGTTTGTTTGTGTGTTTTTTAGGGTTTTCTTTGCTGGCATTGATTAGTCTGTTCAAAAATATCTCAAAAAGTTGTAATCGGATTTGGATGAAATTAGCACAGAACGTTGGTAATAATACAAGAAACAAATGATTAAAGGTACATTTTGGTAGTGATCCAGATCACCATCTGGATACAGAAATTAAATTTTTTGTAAGGATTCTTTATCACTGGCATATAGGGACAACAAACCAGAAAATTCAAGCTGCGCATATAGGAAGTTCGCATACGTGCACTGAGGGCATGTTTGAGGCGCAGCTGGAAGCTATAAGGTAGAGACACGAAGGATTCTTTATAATTTGGCTCCAAAATATTGTGTTGTGTTAACTTAAAAGGACTACAATATCTCTTTCATTGTCGTTGAGTGCAAAAATGGCTGCAGTCGGACTGCATTTACTTTGTCTGTTGCTCGGATCTGTCCTGTTGATGAATTGGAGTTATGAGCTTTATTGGGGAAAGACAAATCATGTGAGTTCTACTGCGAATGGTTGTGATTTCATCATGGTTTCTCCATCTTGTGAATGTAATAAAATCATGATTCTCATAATTTGCTGTTTTTGTATCTTCCCTCCCCCCCCCCCCCTCCCCACACACACACACACAGCGGAGTTACTTGCATTCCAATCCATTCTCCATGCACGACAACAGGCATTCCTTCCAAAGCCACGGTGTCTACTTTGGTCATGTAAGTTCACATCATAGTAGTACTCAGCAGTGTTCTGAATAGAGATTCGGAACACATTTGCCTTTCACAGTAATTATGGGTGTAACATGGTGTCAACTTTATCTAGTGCATAATCCATTTTTTTAAGTGCACTGCCAATTGCAATAATCAAAAGAACATTTTTAACAGTCACCCTTTGCCCTTTGAAGGCTACTGTGGTGGTATTATTATTTGCAGTGAGTATGGCATATGAAGGCCAGTAAATCAGTCCAAGCAGTTTCATTATCCATGAAGCACTGGTGTTTTGATGTGATTAATTTTGCTCATGTAAAAAAGTGTCCATGCTGAGCAGTAATATGCTACATACATTGTAGAAGTTTGTATAGAGTGGATTTAGCAGATGAAAAATTTCATATTTCTTGAAAAAAATTAACCCAACATTGTAATGTTTCTGATGAATCCACGAAATTTTTTCGAGAGAGCAAATTGCAGTACTCCGAAAACTACAGGACAAAAAACAAAATCAAAGCATAATTACGACATTGACGAAAGAGTGCACATTACTTAATTCATTACTTAGATATCTATCAAATAGACACAGTTTTGTATTTAAGATCATGAGCCAATGGTTGTCATTAGTCAGCTGCATTTAGAATGGACAATCCAATGTCATATCGAGAGAGATCTTCAATATGTTTTGAACAATTCATCTTTGATGTGATTTCAGGGGTTGGGAAAGCGCCTCGAGCATGGATCCAAGAGGCAGCACAACTCCAAGGACTTTGTGACGTGGAACTCACCAGACAGGTGTTACCAAACTGACTATCAGGCTGAATATGAAGGCAAGCCAACCAGGCATCCTCCATCGCACCGCCGGTTCCCTCGTACCTTCCCGGAGCGGGAGGAGGGTCTCATTGACTTACCCACCAGCACTACCCACGTGTACCAGCCACCAATGGTGCCTTATGCCACACCCACCCAAGTGTTGGTCTCCAGTAAGGAGCCCCACCTCAAACCCAATCCCTGGAAATACTCGTACAAGGCGTATGTGAAATAAACTGTCTCCGCGTAACGTGATGTGCTGCTTAAAGACAATTCATACACAACAGAAGCACTGTTTCATGTGCAGTTGCCTCTGTGTACATCAGGAACAAAGGGCTACTGAAGTCCATAAGATTGCATTGATCAGTGTTGGTCCGAGCTGAGACATTGTAATAAACAGCCTTCATTGATACATATGGTTGTATGTCCAAAGTCGTTATGAGTCTTTGCCTTAGAAGGCATTCTTCAAGATGTTAAAAAGAAAAAGGCTTTGGCACAACAATTGATGCCATAGCTGAATGATCTATGCAAGAAGGTACTGCTGTTGAGAGTTGTAAGCCTACATGTATGACAGAGAGAATAGTAACAGATTGACATGAGGATAGAAATTACATTACTTTTAGAACAAAAGTAAGTCAAGATTATACATGTAGTTTGAATTCTTGGTTTGTTATTTGGATGTTAATCATGCATTCAAAATTATCCTAGGGATAATTAATCATGTGCCTTAAGTCATGAGCTGGTCTTTGAGTGCTATTTGAATGAAGTTTGGATTTCTGTAGGATCAGTGCCATTTCTTGCCAAGCTTGTCGTCATGTAAACACAGTGGATACCATGTTTGTAATAATAATACATGTACTACAATGGCCTCCCATTATAACGACGTCCTTGGGACTGGCAGTTTTCTTTCATTATATTGAAATTTCGTTTAAATCAACAATAAAAAACGGAGAGCCGATAATGCTACAGCCTAAATTTTTATTTCGTTGTAACCGGAATTTCGTTATAACCGTGTTCGTTATAATGGGAGTGCCCTGTAATAATGGTGGTTACTTGTAAAGCCTGAATGTCAGGTTTTCTACACTTGTGGCACTTTCATACAAACAATTAATTACACATGCCATGATTCAAAGGAACAGAGGAGCAAGTGAATCCACCCATGAGTGTTTGACTATTGGTACATGAAATTAAAGGCATCTGCTGAAGAACATCTATAGATTTGGGGTTGGTTTGCACAGTGTGATGGAATGGTTTACTCACACAGTCAGTAATTGCTATTTCATACAGAGGAATGTACCAGGTATTTATTTATCCACGTAACTCCCGCTATTACAAAGTCCTTGAGACTGGCATGTTCCTTTCATTATTTGGAAATTTTGTCATAGCTGAAGAAATCGAGTACATGTATATCAAGTATAATTAAGTAAATTTTGGGACCCAATTATATAGGTCTCTCAATATAGTGAAATCCTTGGGACCAGCAGTTTCCTTTTGCTATATCAAAATTTCATTGTATTCAAATAAATAAAGTGTATAAACATATCTAGATGATAATTTTTGGCCCTGAATTCTACTCATTGTATAAGAAATTTCGTTATAACTGTGTCCGTGATGGGAGTAAATTGTAACAAATGTTCATTATAGCCATGTTCATCATAACAGGAGTGCTCTGTAGACTGAGGTTGACTGGCAGATGAGAATTAACTCTTTATGGACTGCCATCTCAAAATTCCATAATATTATATGCAGTCCGGTTGCTCATGGGAATGAGAGGCCTAGTAACCAACATGAAGTGAGTGTTCATGCCCTTCTGGGTCTCAGTTGATGAAATCATGAGTAAATCAAGATTTGTGACAAGGTTAATAAAATTCTGTGCATCTCTTATGAATATATGAACACACTTGTAACCTTTATGCTATCAAAAATACACACATACAGGATGTATGATGCACCAATAAATTCTGATATACATCTGTAAACATGTACCTACTTACAATGGTATCGTCTCAGTCATCATGCTGGGTAGATATTTTAGAACTTTCATGTGCATGATTACCTGTTGAAAGTGGAATAGTTAATTTGACCGTCACAGAGACAATCAAGTATTTTTTGGGGTACATTTATAACACACTCTTTTCTTGTTCAGTGCCAACAAAGACAGTGCACCATACTGACCAGACCTTGTTTGTAGTATCATATTGCCTTGAGCAGCTACCGGTATTTTGTTTTTCACTTTTACTATACTACTTTTGTAAAATGTGTCTGTTGATGAACTAACTTTGGTATAGATATTGATTTCCTGAAGTTACATGTAAATAAATGTCCATAAAGTTACACATTCTTTTTCACCTTGAACAAGAGGGAGTGGCACTCTTATGACACAATATTAGACAGATCCCCGCTTACTTTTGACAACTTTAAAGATGACTGTACAATCTCTGTAGCTGAATGAATCTACCAGACTCAGACCACTTCAATTAATGTTCTGAACACATCATTTTCATTGAACAGATGTCACAGTTCTTGGAAGTGTGAATTATTTATTTGAAAGTCTGATTCATAGATGTATGCCATCTGAATAAAACATTGGCATAATGACATTGTGTATGCATGGAAATGTGGAAGACAAGCATTTATATGTATAAATTCTTGCAATAAATCTGTAAAAACAAAATGGATTTCCTGGCTACATACTACTACATTGTATACTTTGGATGTTTAACTGTTTTATGACTGAGAGTAAAGATTGAACGTGGAGTGGTTCCTAGATTATTTGTGTGAAAAGTTGATTACAGTCAAATGCTAACCAATTTACAGGTACAGTTGTATATGCCTGTACACTTTGTGTACATGTATTTTCTGTGAAGTCAAGCTCCATACCAGCCATAGCTTAACTCTGCATCAATACTCAACTAAAAATTACACATAAAATGAACAATGCACAAAACACGTTCATGTTCTCTGAACAGACACTTCTCTCTTCAAAGAAGTTCAGCTATACCGTACTTGTTTGCCTCTGCAGAATAGATGGTACATGTATGTTATGTGTGTACAAATCTTACAGGGAGCATCACATTTAAATATGGATAACAATTTGCTCTAAATTGTATCAAAAATACTTATAAGTGCACACATCTCACAAGTAGATACCCAGGTAACAAGTCTGCATCTCTACTCGATACATTAAACACTAGCCAATGATTTTGAGATATGGTGGCAGGAAAAAAGTATTTTCCTTTCTTGAGCACTGTGACATTATTCAAGAACTACACTGCTGTGCATGGGGTCAAATGATAAAATTAAATATTACTGTATGTTACATACAGACAGGGACTCCTTTCTCAATAGAAACAATCCAAATCCATTTATACTGAATAAAATCAAACAAAATTTTACTTGGTTGATTGCACAAGCCAGTTCACACATCAGGTGCTACCATACAACTTAGCTGTTTGCACAGCAACTGCATTAGACAAGGTCACCTCCTGCACTGTGGAAGCCAGGTGCGCAGTACATGTACAATGTACATACATACCACATACCTGTAGATTCCAAAAGACAGCAGTTTAGTGATATGGGGCAGTTTGGGTGCCATGGGGCTGTCGGTATTTATCAAATTTATATTCCCATTTAAAATAATCAGAATGGAGGATGCATCAAATGAGGTACAGTGGAACCTCATTACAACAAGGTCAAACGTAGCGAAATGCCTGATATAACAAGGTAATTGCAGGTCCCATTCCGTTAGCATTCTTTGTTATCCCTGATATAACAAAATCCCCATTCACTGGAACCAGTCAGCTTGCTATAATGAGGTTCCCTTTTATATAAAACTTAACATACTCCTCAAAAAAATAAGAATAAAAATAAACTGAAAAAGTTGACAGATGTATGGAGTAGAGAGCAATGGAAATTTGTCTACTGGTAGATCTAAAAAAGAACATCAGATTCATAAATGGCAGCGAGTCATCTGCTAAGGCATTTGAAAAAGCAATGGGAAGGAGAGACTTATGCCCCTTATAAATCATCCTCACTTAGTTGGGCTAGGGAGGTAGTTGTGCATGGAATGTCCCTATTTACATCACTGTTCTTAAGAAAATGATTTTTCATAAATTTCCTATTTGTGACACAATCATCAAGGATATTTTGCATTAGAACAATTTCAATACAGAATAACTTTCTTCTTTCAAGCAAATTCAAGGCACATCACATGTGCTTTTCTTGTGTACTAAAAAGATTGCAGCACATACATGTCAAATTGTATGACAATTTGAGTTACACTAAGGTACTGATAAGAAACTCTACTGGATGACTTTAAGTAACATTCATACTCTCTTAGTATTGTTAATACTGGATTGACTTTGCAGTTTCGCAGATCCAAAGCCTTGATCTTACTAATTATCCTTTAAAATAACTTTCTCTTTCCAATAAATTCTTGTTTCATATCTGGCACATATCATTCATGCCACACTGAACTCCATCTGCAGTAAATTATCCCCAAGTCCCGCTTGAAGCACATCCTTGCTTGTCACTGGCCCGACACCAGAGGGCGTCCCTGTGAGGATGAGGTCCCCGGCCTCAAGAGTCATGAACTGGCTGATGTAGCTGATGATGCGGGGCACCGAGAAAATCATGTCCTTGGTGCAGCCGTCCTGTTTCATCTCTCCGTTAACTTTGAGCCACAGCCGGACATTGCCGAGGTCACTGATTGCAGCCTTGTCCACAAATCCACCCACAGGGCATGCGGTGTCAAAGCCTTTGGCAAGAGCCCATGGATGACCTTTGCCCTTGAGGGCGCTCTGTAGTTTCCTGTCGGTCATGTCAAGGGCCAGAGTGTATCCCCCAATGTGGTCCATGGCAGTGGATTCTGGGATGTGGTCTCCAGCTCGTCCAATCACCACTCCGAGTTCAACTTCATGGTGTAGCTCTGTGGCGTCTGGTGGCAACTGTGTAGACAAATCAAATAATCAGTGACTTTTACATATACGTGATGGTGCATGTATTTATGTTTTGGGGGATCTGTCATATACTATGTTTTATTAATCTTTATGTTTCGTGCAGTTCCACTGAAAAAAAAAATATATATATAAAAGAATCCCACTTACTCTGTGCATGGATGAAATCTCAATTCCTAATATTTTCACAGTGACAAAATGTAGTTTACTCAGATCAAGGAGCTATCATAGCTCCTTGCTCAGATTCATAATACAAAGGAAGACCTCCATGCCTATAATCGTTATAGATAAATAGTCAGAGCTCAAGTGTTCAATACATAAAACTAAAACACATTAAAACAGCTGAAATGAGCCTAGGTAATCGTTTCCTGGATTTTGGGGTATGGCATGCAATTGCAATTATTTGCCATTTGAAATCTATGGCTGACCCTACAGACACATACAAAATGTACTACTTCAAATAATTAAACACTGATTATAACGATACTTGATATTTTTATAGCACCTTTTACACTGGATACAAAACGTTTTGAGATGTCATTCCTGGTTGCCATAGGAGATAAAAGATATACATGTATATCAGACCTGGCTTTCATCATGTCATTAATCAACTTGTTAATGACCACTTTTGCAAGTACAGTACTACAGTTGAAGTACGGGCAATATCATACCTTAATCTTTCCTTGACCTTCCTTCAGATATGATGAAGTTGGTTTGATGAAGATCAGAGGTTTTGTGGGAACCACATTACCAAGTTCAGCAGCATGCTCTCTGTAATAGTTACACATGGGGACCAAAAATACAAGTACTATTATGTAAGGAGTGACAAAGACCATGTGGCTGATGTAAACAGAGAGAATAAGATCTAAAGAAACATGATATCAAATAAATGAGCATATCAAACACCCTATGCCACATCAATAAGTGGAATTGACCATATGCACTATTAGTAAGCACTCATTAAGCAATACTCGTGAAGCTCACAGGCTCTAGAAAGATCACTTCTTTGCAACTGATTGACAAATTGCCCATCAACGTTATTAAGCACATATCTTTCAGTGTTTATGTAATTAATCATGAAAGAAAATCATGGGCATGCATACTCGGGTTGCCCATGCCAATGATTTATCAGTACTACTACTAAATCACTGTATAATCAGTGATTATTTACGTTGATGAAGGGCAATTAGTCAATCAGTTGCAATAAACACAAATCAATGCCAGAATACATTAAATGGGAATTCCTGTCTTGTTAAAATTTAGTCTGATAAGAAAGAGTGAAATCTTATAAGCACAACTGTGAAATTTGACCAAAATCAGCTAAAACTTAAGGAAGATATGAAATTGTGAAGTTTTGCTAATATTCACAAAACACTTCATGAAGTAAATATGAATACAAAAATTATATGCAATGACTTGATGTCATCCCCTCACAATTTGCCACATACATAGTCTGTACACTAAATCTTGGAATTTTCAGACTATAGTTCATACATCTGCTAGTTCATATCTGATTGATCATTATTCTGAAGTTACTCAGCTAAAAATGACATTATATTTTACAATTTCACAGAAGAAAAAAAACTACTTAATTATTGCAAATTTTTGCGCAAGAACTACATTGCAAATATTAGCGAAGTTTCACAACTTCATAACATCCCTAATTTTGATCAAATTTTCATTGTTGTGCTTATAGAATTTTACTCTCTCTTTCCAGATGACCTTTCAACTGGCCTGGAATTCCCCTTTCATTTGAATAAGATCACTTTTTGTCTGTTCCTATACTACAGGCGACTCTTGTTTTAAGAAAGACCTCATGACTGGCAGTTTTCTTTATGAGATTTCATATTCACAGGGAATTTTGCACTGTAGATGTTAGTAAAAAAAACTTTGGGACCTGAATTTTTAATTCGTTACAAAATGTTGTTTCAACCATGTTTTGTTTTTGTTTTTGTTTTTTGTGACAAGGGAACTCTGTAACTCTCATTAATTATTGGCTGATGCACAAATACTATACAAATAATAACATTTTTCTTACACAGACTAAAACCCTTTCCAGTCTCATTGCAAATGTAACAACTGATGCAAAGGACTCATGTTTTCATTTTATATCACATCAAAAGAGAAATTGGTAAAGTCTGACTAAAGATTTGTGACATTGTGTGTAATTTCTGTAAAGTGGGAGACAAGGCCATGACATCAACTCCTCTACAGTTGGATTTGTGGTAATCTATACATCAAATTCATGGAGATACTTGTGTGCTAGATGCATCTCAACAAGCGAAAAAAAAAAAGGAAAAAAGAAAGTTTCTTGCCCCCGGCCGCGTATTTTTTATTTACACGCAAGCCTGTGGCGTTTGGCAATTAAATTCAATGAAACCGCTCCTGATGCGTCTATGCTTACTCCGCTCGGGTTGTGTGTTGCGAAGAGTTCTGTGAGTATTTCTGTGGTACTAGTACCCTCCGCTCGCGACGTTTCGATTCGTACACGTTCATCAGTGCACGCGCTGTGAAAGTTTTGCTTGCCGTGGTAGACCTGCATCCAATTACTAGTATGGCAAGCCGTTCGGGTCAATGCGTCAGGTAACTACACGTACCTCGAAACACCTACGCGTGCCTGACCACACGTAACGCGTGGGTACACGTCACGTTACGTGTACCCACACGTCACGTAACGTGTACTTAAGCACGCGTAACGCGACGCGTGAGTACACGTTACGCGACGTGTACCCTGGCGTAACGCGTGGTTGTACCTGGCGCCACACGTAGTCCACCACGCGTTACGCGTGGGGTAGGCACACGTAACGTCAGGTTGACTACACGTAGTCAAGTGTACACGACGCCACGCCAGGCTCCTGAAAAATTAGCCTTGTTTCAGGATATGTTTTTGTTTTTTAATCTGCTATAGTCGTACGTGTCTAAATATTTTTGATGAGCTGAGATATATCTTGTGTAGGGGAAAAATACGTGTCTAAATAATTTTGATGAGCTCAGATATCTTGTGTATATCTAAGTTATGGAATTATGATTTCATTATTTCATTTGGAATGAGAGTGTTTTGTTTTTTTACTTTGTGTCTGCTAAAATAAAATCGATACTTTTTAGTGTAGTTTGTTGACTTTTAATGAATAGGCGTATAGTATGATGCTGATTTCACAGATTATGATTTTTTGTGATTGTTTCTTATTTTTTATGTTATATATCCTATATGTGTAGACATTTGTTTCATGTTACTTTCATTTGTTTTTTACCGCTTCTTCAGTATACTGTTCTTCAGTATTACTTTGCACTGATCATTACAGTACCTGTACAGTATTTGGTCTACATAATGGCGATGAACATTGATGCCAGTTACGTTATTGTTTAATTTAGGTCGTTGGCTGAGCAATTAAATTCTTCCTTTTTAACCACAACTGGAAACTGATTGTTTGAGGAGAAAATGAAACAACCGGAGAGGGTCAGTTTAGCCACAGTGAGAGAAAAAAAAAAAAACAGGAAAAAGAAAGGGAGAGGGAGATCGGAAAGGACAGGAGAGGAGCAGAGAAAGGCAGAGAAAATTTGAGCTGCTAAACACTGATGGACACGGTCACTCACACCTTACATACACACATAAACACACACACACACACACACACACACACACACACACACAAACGATCACATACATACAATTCAGTTTTTTATATTACTTTATTACTACTTTCACTTTAACTTGTGGATCTATGGAATATGGAATCTATCAGAAAAATGTGTCAGTTTCCAAGATTCCCCTTTATCACAATCACATGCATCAGATAACCATCATCTGTCTTTCATGCAATCATTTCGACTCACAACAACAAAACAATTGTTCTCCCATCAAATTTTACAATGTTTTTTTTTTTGAGAATCATATTTTCAATGAAATCACAATTTTAATTATGTAATGCACATATCAATAAAATACAGTAATGCAATTACTGCCATGGTCCATATACTCATGCCACTTCTAGTATGTACCAATGAACATGCTTCTGATTCTTGGTCCAATTTCAGTTATATGTATTACAATGTGTACTTTAAATGTTGGTTTTGTTGCAATAACCTAATACAAGGCTGAACATTATCCTTGGTCTAGGGACAACAGTAATAAATGAATGGGTCATTGAAAATTTGTGAGCATTTCCATTGTTCTCACATGTCTTCCGTGCCTAGAAAATGGAAGAAGATCTCAAGGCTCACTAATTGCATGTATTTGAGCTATCGTCAAGTGTTGGCAGATCACCATTACTCTTCACAGTTATTGAAGGTTATTTGTAAATTGCTTTGTTACAGTCATTGTGTGCATATCGCAGTCTGTAAACAGTGAAGGATAAACATGTCACTCAAGGAACCTGGCATACCATTGCATTGTTCCCCAAAATCATCCAAATGGGAACAATGAAAACAAATACAGATTTTGAGAATGAAAGTATTTATGAGCACCACCAAACAAAATCTGGTGAAATTTTGTCACAGCTCTTAACCTTGCGACAAATGTCCATATCTGCGACAACTTTTGCTCATTAAACAAACTGATATACTTCTACATTGAAAATCTTTTTACTAGTATTTTTGCAGTGGTTGTTTATTTTTTTTTTAAAGTTTGAACATATCCGACATAAGCTATCTACACACACACACACACACACACACACACATATATATATATATATATATATATATATATACATGTATATATATGTATAATACATGTACACAAAATATAGATACATGCATATGCAGTAGCGGATCCAGGGGGCGCAACTGGCCTACACCACCCCCCCTTTAATTTTCGTTAAAAACAAAAGATATTAAAAAAAATTAAATGAAATCTGGAATTGGCACCAGGAATATTAGTTGTGCCCCCCCCCCCCCCCCCTTTTACAGAATTCCTGGATCCACCCCTGATATGTATATTGACACATACATACTTGCACAAAACATTCTTATTCACATATGTCATTTGTTATCTGTGGCTTTCACCATGTAAAAAGCACATTCACAGTCTGCATATTTGATGCAGTCACACCATTAGTCATAAAAGCACATGATTTCATTATACTACTAGTATATGAGAAATGCATTATACCCCACTAAAATCTACTTGTTGCCAAACAATCATCTTGTCCTTTTCATACTGAATGCTTGTATACATTTTACACTGTAGACCAAGAACAAAGCTGCGTGCACAATCACCATTTTATACACCGTCCCTTTAGTTAATGCTCTCAAAGTGAAAGAAATTGTCAGTTTTGAGTTATATCAAAGAGTAAATTCCAGAATGAAAGCACATCGTAAATTTGAAAAGGCAGATAATGAAATTGCATGCCTTGCTGAGCTTTGAAGAGACAGTCATATAATGTCACTCCTCAGAGATAACATGAAAGAGTTGTTTAATGTAAAATAGCAGAGCATGTGAATAAGTGCTAAAAATGAAATTATTTGCAATACCTCTATAACAGTTGGAGTTTCAGAACTGCAGTATACGATTTCAGTTATGAGACAAACAACAACAACAAAAATCGATATTGACCTGCTATTGTGATGAGTTGCATGGTCAGATTATTCAATATAAGGAGCCATTACTGTCACTAAACTCTCAAGAAATGTTGAAACTAAGGCTCCCATTTCTGTGCATCAACATACCCTGGACATAGGGCACAGTAAAGTGATGCGATCATTTCTTGCCACAGAAATGAACAAAGCATGGCGCTGTAACATATGTTCTATGTGGATGCTCCACACCAGTCCTTGACTACTGGCTTAACCACACAAAGAATGACATTGTGCCTCATCATCTGTGTACTATACAAGGAATGAGCTCTTCCAGAAGGGAAATATCCACAAGATTCTTTGAAATCATAGTCAACCAATACTTCGATGAGTTATGATGAATTTGTGAGTGTTGCAGCCTCTGACCACCATCTGCTCATGACTTTCTTCCCTTGCTTACGGAGAGTGATGATCCCAGCCTGATGAAATGTGTTCAGAAAGATTACTGCCTTCTTTTATCTCCACTGACTGTCGACAGCGAGCTACTCATCCTTTGCGTGCTTAAATAGTACCACCTTCCAACTTCAAGCTTGCCGAGTATGATGATTGAGTCAACTGAGTTATACCTTCAAAAGAGACAAGAAATTTCAGAAAAAGAAAGTGGAAAAAGAGAATGAGATTATACTTCACACATAAAACATCTCCCAAGAATCTAACATATATGTCTTGTGTTAAGATATATGTGACCGTGCACCTCAAAACGAACATAAAGTCGCACACACTGATTTTGCGTGAGGACTGAAAATAAGTGAAATTAGTCAACCTAGCCGAACATGACTTTTCCATATTTTCTGAAAGAGCGGGTCTTCTTTTACATTATGTTAAAATTTGGTATCATAAAACGGGCAGGAAAGTGTTTTTTTAGCAGTTTATCTCGAACATTTTTGGTAGAATAGCGTGATTAGGTGTGTCTTTAGAATCCCTTTTTCAGTTCTGAAAAACCTTGTCCACACTCTTCACTTTCAACTCTAATAACTTTTAAAAAGATAGTGCTACTGCCTTGAAAGTTGGCATTAATTATGGACAGAATGTGTTAATGAGGCATGCTTAATTTCAGTGTAATCTGATAATCCCTTCATTGTTGTTACTCTGGTGGTTTACTTCCTGTTTTTGTCCCATTCATCGCACAGCCAGCACGGTTTGGTAAAGATTAAGCGCTTGAATAGACACTGTACTTCAGAGCCTCTTTTCTCAGTTCACAGTTTTCCTGAGTTTGTGCTTTCTTTCCAATATTTAGATAGGTTAGGAGAGTCCATTTGATTTGAGTTATACATCATTTTAAAGCTTAAAGTCTGCTCCTTCAGAATATGGTCTCAACTAAAAATTCAGGTCTATCGACTTTTTGTTTGTTTTGAGGTGCAGGGTCACATATGCACTGAGATGTTAACCTCCCCATATTAAAGAAAACAAACAAACAAATAAACAGGAAGATTTGCCATAGCAAATATGAAGACTCTTGTGAAGGCCTATTTCATGCATTACAATAGGCCAAAAGACATCTGAATTAGGTAGACTGCTGTAGTTGATCATTATCAGAAAATGAAGAACATTTTCATCTTTTAAGCAAAGTGAGACTATATATGAGATGATGTCTCACCTCTTTATACACAGAATATGCAATAAATAAAAAAAAATGTCCTTTCAATAGAGTAAATTATTATTTATAGTCAAACTGCATTGCAAAATTACTGCATATGAACTGCCATGAAGTTTTATTTTCTCATCATTATGTTTTGCGTTATTATTCTTATGTATTGTAAATATGTCTGTGCAGCTCTGCATTCATTTGTAGACACGTGTGCTTTTCTGCCACCATATATCTGAAATTAAAATTTGCTTACCGGTAATTTATACCTATTGTGAGAATACCAATTGGGAAGTAAAAATTGGTATACACATGTTCTTGTGAGTTGGTTTGTGTGTGAATTCATTAAAATTGTGTGATACATTTCCATTAAGCGTTGTACAATCATTCAATCATATTTCAACAGTTTAATGTATATGGCTTTCTCAATATCTTTAGATCAATAACAAATAATTACCAAGTGGCTAAATTCTTGTACGCAAGACAAATCCAATGCTCCAATAACATAATGTTGATATCAGTGCAAGTTCTTTTTTCTTACTTAATTGGTTAAGACACCAATAGCTGCTTTCAAAAAAAAATATTAACTTCAAATGCCAAACTGACACTAGCTGGTGTTCTTGCATGACATACGCAAGAACCCAGAATATATAAAGCATTGCTTTTAACCCTCACTATAAATTGTCGAGGAGGGGGCTAGAAGGTCCCCCTCGGCATTCCTAGCAATTTCGTCTTCGCAGAAAAACTATGGCTGTGATGTTTCACAACTTCTTCATTTCAAGTGTCTGCCGCATTCTCCCTTTAGAGACCAAATTTTAGATACCCAAGAGGAAATTGCATATAAAATATGTACATGCATGTCAGACCAAGATATGCTCAAAAACGTGGTACAGTTGGACAGAAATTTGTGCTTTCAGTCAAATTTCAAAACAGCATGATTATTTTTGCTTTTCTTGATTAAAATCAACGAATAACGTCTTTTCATGCTCTGAATACTGTCAACTACAAATTGCAATCACACTGTTGAGATCTGGAGGGGGGGGGGGGGGGGGCTGGGAGGAGCCTAACTAAGATTACCCCCATCCCTCCCTTCCCCCTCTTTTATCTTCCTAAACAGTTGAGGTTAACACAATGATAGTAGTTTGGATGAGTTCACGTACTCAATGAAACACTCACCACATAACTCCTTGTTTTTTCAGCTACAGAAGAGCTAATGCACGTCAAGGAGATTGGCACTGTCTTGTTGAAGCATGGCTTGGCAATGGGTGGACTGATAGTCTCCCTCTTAATGTCGATCAATTCCCCAGCTGATGCATTTCTTGAGCTAATTCATGGTAATAAACACAAGAGTCAACCTTTCATAACTTGATTACACTCAACATCAGCACAGTGGCAGGTGACAGATGCAGGCACAGTGGCAGGTGACAGATCTCTTTTCTCTCTCTCTCTCTCTCTCTCTCTCTCTCTTTCGATCTTTAAAATAACAACAACAACAGGTGACAGATCACACCCCCCAACAACAACAACAAATAAAGTACTAAACCCAGGACAATGATATTCCCTGAAAGTATGAAATAGTCAACATCCCCAAGCATCTATGACTTGAAAGCCTGAAATTCATCAAACAAATCATATTTGTAGGGGTTTTAGTGCCCTCAAGCACTCAATAAAAGAGCCTGAAGATAGAGTAATGTCTCAACCTCATTCACACACTTTGAGTCATTACTGTCAAGAATAGTATTTTCAATGAGGTAATATTCAGTAAACATCACATGACAAAATGTCTGCATATGAAATTTCATAAAGTTCATATGCTAATTCATTAAACACTATACATGTGCATGAGTACATGAGAATGTAATGTGCATTACATTCTCATGTACTGCAACTATCCCTTAAACCCATAAACTGCACACATGAAATTTGTAAACATGTGCGCATTTCTGTCACAAGATTTGGAAATAAATATTTGCTTAATTCATGTCTACTGAAAGATTACCAACTGGAAAGTGAAAACTTAATGTAAGCATGTACTTGTGTATTTCTTATTATTTTTTATATTTCAATTTATTATCATTCATACAACATAAAGTTTTGACTGAATCTTAACACAAGTAATAAACAATACTGAGTGACTAACTCTCCCACACAAGACAAATCTCATGGTGTAACAACCTACAGTTGATATTTCCAGGGAGGTGGGACTCAGTATTGCAGGCTTGACTTTTGACCTATTTCTGTGGTAAAGGCGCCAAAAGGTGGTAAAAACAAAAGAAGAAAAACATGTTATCTCAAATATTAAACTGTTTCTTACTCTGTAGCTGTTTGTTACTGTATAAATTCATTACAAATTGTGACTCATAATACATTATATCAGTTGATGTACTTGATGACATACTCACCACTTAGCTACTTGCTTTTCCAGATTTTAATGAGCAAAACACACATCAGGAAGATTGGCACTGTCTTGGTGAAGCATGGACTGACAGTCTTCCTCTCAAGTTATGTCAATACAGTCCCAGGCACTTTTTGAGCTACATCATGGTGATAAGACACAATAGAAACTTTAAAAATTCGATTGGACACAACTTCAGGACACTGGTAAATTACAGATCACAACCCTTTGCCCAAACAAAAAAATAACAATCACTGTGGAAACTGAAATTCCATGAAAGTATGAAATAGTCAACATCCTCAGACAGCAATAACTTGACGTCCAAAAAATCATCAAGGCAAATGATTTTGAGGAGTTAAGTGATTTAGAATAAGGGTAAAAGATCTATATTAACCTTACAAAGTAGCATTCAAGGTTTATTGGCTTTGACTTGTGCCTACTGACTTAGGGATCAAACACTACTCAGTCAACCTGAATGAAAAACAAAAGCTTGTTAAATTGCCCATAACCGCCTATGATCACCGGTCATACTGTCTACTTACTAGCACAACCCTTTTTGAGTGAGTGGGAGAGGGTTGTAGGGAGAAGGAATGATCACATATTATTGTTTTGTTACGAGAAATAGGAATGGGAAAGTGAAATGTGATGGCCAAGAGGAGTATGATATTAGTTACTGAC
This sequence comes from Diadema antillarum, assembly GCF_040938485.1. Taxonomy (NCBI): domain Eukaryota; kingdom Metazoa; phylum Echinodermata; class Echinoidea; order Diadematoida; family Diadematidae; genus Diadema; species Diadema antillarum. Next base: position 2,946,885 of record NW_027270954.1, read on the forward strand.
AAATAATAAACTTCCAATTGGGACACACATACATAATACCTCTACATTCATATCCACATTAGATATTCTGCAGACACAACATACTGTTAAATAGTCTAAGAACTGATTCAGCCAGCAAAGTGAAGAAAAAATAAAACATTTACATTTATCTTATCTTTTCTGACATGACGTACTGCTGCTATGGTCCAGGCTAACATCACAATCTTTCTTTGACTTTATTACAGCAAAGTGGTTCCCAACCCTTTCTACTGTATTGATTTTAACTTCACATTTTTTTTTTTAATGTGACCATACACAGCCATGTCGCTGTAAATGAAGTTGCGATGCCAGTGCTTATCAGTGCTTATCAATAGATATTCTTTGCCTAAGAATTCAAAACATAAGTGAACTGGGGGGGGGGGGGGTAAGTAACGTGCCCCATGTGCATTGTATGTCATTATGTGAAGATTAAAGCAATATGTGAAGAATTTAATAAAGAAGCAAAATATTATGCCTTTGCTAGTAATATGCTGGAGAAATACTCCAAGTCTATTAGTTGATAAGTAAAACTGCTCTGCTGTTCCACGAATCCCCAACGTACTGATCAACATACCTATATCATGTATATTTACATATATGCATGGATTCCATGATCATGGAAACTACCAAAAAAGAAACAAAAATATTACAGAATGACTATCCCAGTGACCTGTCAATTTTCCATGTCCAACCATAGATACGGCCAACATAATCTGTACCGGTGCCTCTGTTCCTTTTCATCATTGTTTGGCCTTGCATTGACTATAATTTTCAAGTCTCACCTTAAATATGCACTTTACAAATTTGATAATTTTCAGAATTATGAGGGTAAATACTAGGTATAGATTCTACTGTACTGTCTAATTACTAAATTAGTCTTTTGCATACTGTAACGTTAAACAGAATAGACTCTACCAATATTTAGGCCTATTCCTACTTGTTCACAATAAGCAGGTCTAGGTCTACTAGTCTATTCATAGGAGCCTACTACTAGTACAAAATAAGGCTCTGATGTACCAGGTAGTTTGGTTCTGTGTAATTATTCAGATTTGGTCATGGATAAGACGGTACATCATCAGCGCCTATAGTATAACCCACAAGGCCACATATCCATTATGGCAATCACGACGGGCGCGCTCCCCCAGAGCTTCGGCGGGCCACACCGTCAGGAAAAGTGAAAGTACAACTACTACAAGGCTGGAAGACGGACAAGTCGAGTAATTTTGGAGTGCATTTTCTAATCGTGTACCTACAGTTTTCGTATTAACTGAAATTCTGTATGACATGAGACACATTAGTGTAGTAGACAAATAGTTTGTATTGCTATTAATCAATATCATGGGCGAAAAAAAAAATCAAATGAACTTACTGTCACAGAGGGGTGCAATGTCGAATAAATTCAGAGTAGGCCTAGGTCCGTTACTTCGCGTGCGGTGCGGTCGCGGTCGGTACAGGGTACGTCTACATGCCTTCAATGGGCATGCAGTCTGCCACAGCCAACGTTAGCTTACTGTACTCGAGTATATCATAATCATATGAAAGGTTATTTATTGTCAATGGTGATAAAAATGATAAAAAGGCACGATTTGTAACAATGATAGATAAAAGATAATGATAATGTACTGTTGTCTGTAGACTGACTACTAAAGTATAGACCTGTATTACAATTTTTATTTTTATTTTTTTAAAAGGATATAAAGCCTTGCGCACGGCTAACTTTCCAGTAGCCTGGCGGGGCGTTAGTGTGCACTTGACTACGTGTATTAACCAGACGTTACGTGTGCCTACACCTCGCGTAACGCGTGGTGGAGTACGTGTAGTGCCAGGTACAACCACACGTTACGCCAGGGTACGCGTCGCGTAACGTGTACCCACACGTCGCGTAACGCGTGGTTCACCACACGTAACGTGTGGTGTGGGTACGCGTAACGTCAGGTCAGGCTTCACTGTGCAAAACCCATAGGCGAGCCCGACCTGGCGTTACGCGTACCCATACCACACGTTACGTTTGGTGAGGCACGCGTTACGCGACGTGTGGGTACACGTTACGCGACGCGTACCCTGGCGTAACGTGTGGTTGTACCTGGCACTACACGTACTCCACCACGCGTTACGCGAGGTGTAGGCACACGTAACGTCAGGTTGACTACACGTAGTCAAGTGTACACGACGCCACGCCAGGCTCATGAAAAGTTAGCCTTGTTTCAGGATATGTTTTTGTTTTTAATCTGCTACAGTCTATACCTGTCTAAATATTTTTGATGACCTAAGATATCTTGTGTAGGGGATAAATACGTGTCTAAATAATTTTGATGAGCTGATATATCTTGTGTAGGGAATGAATGTCCAAGTTATGGAATTATGATTTCATTATTTCATTTGGAATGAGAGTGTTTTGTTTTTTTACTTTGTGTCTGCTAAAATGAAATCGATACTTTTTAGTGTATAGTCTGTTGACTTTGAATGAATAGGCGTATAGTATGATGCTGATTTCACAGATTATGATTTTTTGTGATTGTTTCTTATTTTTTTCTTATGTTATATATTCTGTATGTGAAGACTGTTCTTTCATGTTACTTTCTTTTGTTTTTTACCACTTCTTCAGTACTGTTCTTCAGTCATACTTTACACTTACCATTACAAGTACCACTTTGGTCTACGTAATAGTGATGAAAACGAATACCATTTACGTTATTACCTAATGTAGGTCGTTCGCTGAGCAATTAAATTCTTCTCTTTTTAACCAAAGTTGGAAACCGATTGTTTGAAGAGAAAATGAAACAACCGGAGAGGGTCAGTTTAGCCACAGTGAAAGAGAGAAAAAAACCAGGAAAAATAAAGGGAGAGGGAGATCGGAAAGGAGAGGAGAAAAGAGAGCTTGTGGAGCAGAGAAAGGCAGAGAAAATTTGAGCTGCTAAACACTGATGGACACTGATTCACTCACACCTTACATACACATACACACACACGCGCACACACACACACACAAAGGATCACATACATACAATTCAGTTTATCTATAGCTTTATTACCACTTTCAGTGATAGCTTGTGGATCTACACTGCAAAAAGTCCAGTGTTAAATAGTGAACACCGAGCTGGTGTTAAATTTTCGGTGCTCATTTATGGTGTTAAATTAACACCTACGGGTGTCATTTCCAAATTTTAAACTGTTTTTTTTTAAGAGTTTCTTAGTAACTGCACTTCTTGTTGATTTTTAATATAAACAAGACGATCAAGAATCTTACATTAAAATACTAGATTTTTGAAAAAATGTGAAAATAAATTTACACCAAAGTAACACCAGCTGGTGTGGTCCCTTATTGAAGCTGGACGGGTGTTAAACCATTGATATTAACACCAGCAAATATCAAATCAACACCATGTGGTGTCAATTTTTAATTAACACCAGTACAGTGTCAAAATAGCACCAGGTACAGTGTCAAATTAACACCACGAAGTGTCAGGTGAACACTTTTCAACACCATCACAGTGCATTTTTAACACCTGTGGGTGTGGTCCTTTATTGAAGTTTGATCGGTGTTAGATTTAACACCCGTGGTGTTAAATCTAACACCGATGTTTTTACAGTGTATGGAATATGGAATTTATCAGAAAAATTTGCCAGTTTCCAAGATTATCCTTTTTATCAAACTTGATCTTTATTACAATCACATGCATCAGATAACCATCATCTGTCTTTCATGCAAATATTTTGGCTCACAACAACAAAACAATTGTTCTCCCATCAATTTTTACATTTTTTTTGTCTTTGAGAATCATCATTCAATGAAATCACCATTTCGATTATGTAATGTATCATATCAATGAAATACAGTAATGCAATTACCAGCATGGTCGATATGCTCATGCGACTAGTAACATGTACTCATGAGCATGCTAGTGATTCTTGGTCCAATTTCAGTTATGTTTATTACAGTGTGTACTTTAAATGTTGGTTTTGTCGCAATCACGTAATACAAGGCTGAACATTATCCTTGGTCTAGGGACAACATAGATGAATGGGTTACTGACAATTTGTGAGCATTTCCTTTGTCCTTATATGTCTTCATTGCCAAGAAAATGGAAGAAGATCTCACGGCTCACTAATTGCATGTATTTGAGCTATCGTCAAGTGTTGGCAGATCACCATTACTCTTCACAGTTGTTGAAAGTTATTTGGAAATTGCTTTGTTACAGTCATTGTGTGCATATCGCAGTCTGTAAACAGTGAAGAATAAACATGTCACTCAAGGAACCTGGCATACCATTGCATTGTTCCCCAAAATCATCCAATTGGAAACAATGAAAACAAACAGATTTTGAGAATGAAAGTATTCATTTGCACCACCAAACAAAATCTGGTGAAATTTTGCCCGCTGCTAGTTGTGGCGGTCTTTCCCGATTAGCTATAACGCTCTCTGTAGCTAAATAACAGAGACAGCTTGTGGCTTAATATGCGGATAGTGAACACAAGAGGGCGACTAATGATACGACACTGATACGGACTAGAGCCTGACACACACCACAGAACTACACACACACAAACGCACACAAACACACACACACACACACACACACACACACACGCGCGCGTACTAGTATATAAAAAAATACAAACGCACCCAATACACACCCTCACTGGCGAGCTAGATTATGTACAATTGTAGATTGTATCATTGATGAAAACATACAAGAAAATCTCACCCTCTCCTCTGTCACGTCTGTATGTCCCAATACGCTCTTATCTACAACATCATTATGATGAGTCATGCATGGCGTAGAAACAACCATCAAACAAAGAGGCCGCCCAAAGGCAAAAAACAAACAAACAAACAAAAACTATGGTTCTGATTTATTCTTCCCCTTGGTAACACTTGCAACATGAGTGAGTGACCAACCCCCCCCCCCCCCCATAAATCACTGAGACATAACCCTGTTTGAACTAAAATCCTTAAAGGACAAGTTCACCTTCATAAACATAAGGATTGAGAGAAAGTAGCAATATTAGTAGAACACATCAGTGAAAGTTTGAGGAAAATCAGACAATCCGTTCAAAAGTTATGAATTTTTCAAGTTTTTGTGCAGTAACCGCTGGATGAGAAGACTACTGCAGTGTATGAATAACTTAGATGTCACATGCGTACAACAATATAAGGAAAATATAAAGAGAATTTAACAAAATTCCATCTTTTGAAAAAAAGGTGTACATTCCCCTGACTCGTTACCGACAAATGTTATGGGTAATATCATTCCCCCTGCCTTTAGAAAGAGGCAAGTCAAGTGCTCTTTTATTATGCGAAAAAAGTGAAAATATGTTGAATTTTCTTTTACATTTTCTTTATACTGTTGTACGCATATGACTCACAAGCTGTAGTAGTCTCCTCATCCAGCGGTTCCAACACAAAAATTTTAAAAATTCATAACTTTTGCATCGATTGTCCAATTTTCCTCAAACTTCACTGATGTGTTCTACTAATATTGTTGCATTCTCTCAATCCTTATGTTTGTGAAGGTGAACTTGTCCTTTAAAGTAAGGGTGACGAAATCAGTTTCGTCCAGTATACTAACACTTATGCTAGATTGCATCCATCTTAATATCTTACGGTTCTGAAAGTGCGTTTCAAATACACACACACGCACACACACACACACACACACACACACACACACACAAGTTGATAATATGATATTACGGTGACGAAACAGTTTATTTTGCCCTGGGTATGCCTATTAAAAGCATTAAGAAGTCATTTCATAACGTTTGTCAATGTGCGATTTCTATAGAGTTTCTTTAAAGAGTCATGAAGTTTACAGGTTAGAAATTTGAATATAAATTTCCGACCAAAATAATATTCCCAAAATATGGCGAAGCAGAGGAGTACAGTGTTGATCTAGGTCTGTGGATATACGGTTTTTAAGGGATGGTACAGAATTGGTTGAGATGAGAATTGGGCTTTTAACTTTTTGCGAGATACCAGGAAACCACTTATAGTACAGAGCATTCCATTTTAAGAGAAAAGTTTATTTGATGAAAATCGGGTTTGGAATAACTGAAATATCCACAAACAAAGTAAAACAAAGCGATAGTAATAAAGTGTGCGTCCCACACTTTATTAGAGATGTATGTTTTTTTATTACACATATCTTTTTGGGATATCTCAGCCATTTCAAAACCAATTTTCATAAAATAAACGTTAAAATCCTCATAGAACTACATGCTCTTTCATATTTCATAAGAGGTTTCTCATTACCTCTCCAACAAAAAATGTTAGAAACCTGCAATTAGGTCTCAACCAAACCTGTACGATCCCTCTAAATACGGAATAACAAGGGGGAATCTCATTTTCATAAATCCTTTGATTAACATACCGAATTGCATTTCAAATGTAGTCGAAGGGCAACTGTAGACTTTCCAAAGCAGGCTGTAAGGATGAAAAAACAAAACATTTTCACGTATGAAATTGGTAAAATTCTAAGTAGATTAGATTCGAACTGTTCTAATGGGGATTATTACCCCCTCCCCCCCGAAAAAAAAAACACCTCCAATTAACATGTCATTAATTTTGTGCAATGGTTCTTAACGTCACTGTTGTCACCTTTTTCGTCACCGTTTATTTACAACTGTCTTCTGTATTGATTCCGCTAACCCAAAGAACACAATAGCCACGTATCTTAATGGAAACTTCCTGATTCAGGACTGAATCAATGGTTGCCATGGGCTTCTTTTTGTTCGTCATCCCTTATTTACAACCTTTTATTTTTCACCCCTCTGATAAAACGCATATGTGACCCTGCACCTCAAAACAAACAAAAAGTCGCCAGACATGAATTCTTAGTTAAGACCATATTCTGAAAGAACAGACTTTAAGCTTTAAAATGATATATAACTCAAATCAAATGGACTCTCCTAACCTATCTAAATATTGGAAAGAAAGCACAAACTCAGGAAAAGTGTGAACTGAGAAAAGAGGCTCTGAAGTACAGTGTCTATTCAAGCGCTTAATCTTTACCAAACTGTGCTGGCTGTGCGATGAATGGGACAAAAAACAGGAAGTAAACCACCAGAGTAACAACAATGAAGGAATTATCAGATTAAACTGAAATTAAAGATGCCTCATTAACACATTCTGTCCATAATTAATGCCAACTTTCAAAGCAGTAGCACTATTCTTTCAAAAGTTATTAGAGTTGAAAGTGAAGAGTGTGGACAAGGTTTTTCAGAAATGAAAAAGGGATTCTAAAGACACACCTAATCACACTATTCTACCAAAAATGTTCGAGATAAACTGCTAAAAAACACACTTTCCTGCCCGTTTTATGATACCAAATTTTAGCATAATGTAAAAGATGACCCGCTCTTTCAGAAAATATGAAAAAGTCAAGTTCGGCAAGGTTGACCCATTTCACGTATTTTCAGTCCTCACGCATAATCAGTGTGTGCGACTTTATGTTCGTTTTATATTATGTCTCCTGGAGGAAACCGCTCGATATTTCACATAGAGAAACGTGCAACTCTAAGCAAACTGATAAGATAAAGATTTGGCGCATTATACCTATAGCCAAAGTCGGTGCGTATAAATTTTGTCACCGTTGCCGCCCCTTTTTGTCAGCCCTTCATTTTTTTTACAACTTTCTTATATATTTGAGACCCCATAACACAAAGCACATACCTCAGGAGGAAACTACGTGACACCCCACATTTAGAAGTATGCAGTTCTTCCCAAAGTGGTATGAGTTCATGCATATTATAACCAACCATTATCATTTTGACCGGAATGATTTTGTCACCCTTGCAGTTTTGTTTTGTTTGTTTGTTTATTTGTTTGTTTGCTTGTTTGTTTCTTGACCAAAATTCTTGAATTCTCTGTATAGTAGTATCAAAGAAGCCATATATATTACTACTGTTTCCTTAAAGTCATAGAGTTAATTTACAAATTCTTATGCAATACAGTAAGTTACTCTTTTGTTACTTTTGATTTGCAAAATTGTTGTTGATCCGGTTTCATTGTACTACTCTTTTTTTGTACCTCTGCGAGCCCAAGTTTCCTGAGCCTCAAGATCCCCGGCTGTGACCCACCATTTCCTTCTCCCCCCCCCCCCCCCCCCCATTTTTGTCCACCTCGGAATCTTCGTGGCCATACCTTCCTCACTAATCTTCTTGTCTCTTCTTCCCTTACAAGAGAGCTGCCTCGTAATGGTTGATGTGCGTCTGTGTGCATGTATGTTCGTGTGTTCTATACTCTGTCTATTTTTTTGAATAACATAGACAAATTATCCTTTTTGTGTAATTTGACTCTTTCTCCCTTTTTTTAAGAGGGTACTGCACACTAAAAGCTCTCCATTTCCATCAATTTTGATTCTGAGTTCATCATAATGATATAACATTTATTTGTATCTCTGATAATAATTTACCTGTGTCCTACTGATTTCGTGACATTACTTACTGTATAAGCCAGGGCTCCACGCTAACTTTAATTTTTGGTGGCCCGATCGGGCCACCAAAGTCATTGATTTCCATTTTTTTGGTGGCCCGAAAAAACAACAACATAAAGACTAATTCTGTCCTACTAAACATAGAAAAATAAATATTAAGTATGACTGAAGTGATACAGGTACCCATGTCTAGAATATATGAATAGAAAATTTAATCATCTAACCGGTATTCTGAGTTCTAAGATTTAGCAAATAGGCTTATAGATTATTATAAAAGTTGGTTGATGCCTATTTAGGTGGTCAAAACTTACTTTGAAATGAGAAAGTGGGAGCATTTGCAGACATTTGTAAACATCCGGCATTTGTTTTAGCATTGTAAACAGCCGAAAGTTATCGCTATTCATTTTTTATTGTGAAAGCAATCATCCAACATTTTACTAGTATTTTAACACCTTACGGAGCCGAATGCTAACGTTAATCATTTGAAATGTAAAAGCAAACAACCGACATTCATTTCAGCATCTTACGGAGCTGAATGTTATCCTTATTCATTTCCGAACTTGAAAGTAAACATCCGCTGTTTATTTTAGCATCTAACTGAGCCGATTGATACCGTTAATCATTTCCAAATGTTAAAGCAGCAATCTGCTTTTATTTTAGCATCGTACGGAGCAGAATATTACCGTTATTTATGGGTTATACCAAATTTAAAAGCAAACATGTATCTTATTATCGTACTGAGCCGAATGCTACTGCTGTCCACTTCCGAAAGTGAAATGAATCATCTGACAATTACTTTAGCATCGTACGGAGCCGAATGTTACTGTTTTTCATTTTTGAACGTCAAGGCAGACATCAGACATATACTTTACTATCAAACGCAGCTGAATGTTACTGTTATTCATTTCGAAATATAATAGCGAATATCCGACATTTATTTTAGTTTCATAATTATGAAGCAGAATGTTCCTTCTATTCACTTCCAAACGTAAAAGCAATCATCTGACATTTATTTTGGCATCTTCCGGAGCCGAATGTTATTGCTATTTACTTTCGGAAGTGAAACAAACATCCGACATTTATTTAATCATAGTACGGGGTTGAATATTATTGTTATTCATTTCCGAACGTCAAAGGGATCATTGGACATTTACTTTTGCATCTTCCGGAGCTGAATGTTATTGTTATTTACTTTCGAACATAAAGACAAACATCCGGCATTTATTTTATCGTCGTACGGAGTTGAATATTATTATTATTATCCATTTCGAACGTCAAAGCAAACATTCGACATATATTTCAGCATCTTCCAGAGCCGAATGTTATCCTTATTCATTTCTGACATTTATTTTAGCACCGTACGGAGCTGAATCTCTCCGTAATTAATTTCCAAAATTAAAAGCAAACATCTGACATTTATTGTAGTATCTTACGGAGCCGATTGTTACCGCTGTTCATTTCCAAAAGTAAGGGCAAACATCCGACTTTTTTTGGTGGCCCGACGTGCGTTTTTGGTGGCCCCGGGCCACCGGGCCACCGTTAGTGTTCGAGCCCTGTATAAGCGAACATCCATTGTATCCCTCATTATTTTGTTGTTGATGAAGTAAATCAACTTGAACTTGAATCGACGTTTAATCGATTTTGTCGTGACCGTTGCCGTCTTTTTGTTTTCGTCATCCTAGTACCATAATTCTCTCTTTCTCTCTGTGGCTAAACTGACCCTCTCTGGTTGTTTCATTTTCTCCTCAATCAGTTTCCAGTTGTGGTTAAGAAGGAAGAGTTTGATTGCTCAGCCAACGACCTAAATTAGATAATAACGTAACTGCTATCTGTTTTCATCACCATTACGTAGACCAAATACTGTACTTGTAATGGTAAGTGTAAAGTATGACAGAAGAGCAGTACTGAAGAAGTGGTAAAAAACAAATGAAAATAACATGAAACAACAGTCTGCACATAAAGGATATACAACATGAGAAAAAATAAGAAACAATGACAAAAATCTTACTGTAATCTGTAAAACCAACGCCATGAGCCTATTCATTAAAAGTCAACAGACTTCAATACAAAGTATTGATTTCATTTTATCAGACACAAAGTAACACAAAAAATGCTATCATTCCAAGTGAAATTATAAAATCATAATTCCATAACTTAGGCAGTCATCCCCATACACAAGGTATCTCAGCACATCAAAAATATTAATTAGACACGTATCGACTATAGCAGATTAAAAAAACAAAAACGTATCCTGAAACAAGGCTAATTTCTCAGTACCCTGGCGTGCCGGAGTGGCCACTTGACTACGTGTAGTAAACCTAACGTTACGTGTGCCTACCCCACGCGTAACGCGTGGTGGACTACGTGTAGCGTCAGGTACAACCACGCGTTACGCCAGGGTACACGTCGCGTAACGTGTACCCACACGTCGCGTAACGCGTGCTTGACCACGCGTTACGTGACGTGTGGGTACGCGTAACGTGACGCGTGGGTACACGTAACGTCAGGTTAGGCACGTGCAGTTGTTTTGGACCACACGAGGTGTTTGAGAAACCTCACGTACTTCCAAAACCTTACGCGTGCCTGACCACACGTAACGCGTGGGTACACGTCACGTTACGTGTACCCACGCGTCGCGTAACGCGTGCCCCCACCACACGTAACGTGTGGTGGGGGCACGCGTAACGCCAGGTCGGGCTCGCCTATGGAATTTGCACATTGAAGCCTGACCTGGCGTTACGCGTGCCCACACCACACGTTACGTGTGGTGTGGGCACGCGTTACGCGACGTGTGGGTACACGTAACGTGACGTGTACCCACGCGTTACGTGTGGTCAGGCACGCGTAGGTGTTTCGAAGTACGTGTAGTGACCTGACGCAATGACCCGAACGGCTTGCCATACGGTCAGACTGGCAAAAGATCGAGAAGTTTAAGATCGCGATCTTTAAGATCTCGAAGTTTTGCCAGCGTGACCGCGCCTAAAGGGAACTTTTCAATCCCTTCATGGGATAATATCATAATCAGATTTGAAGCTTTTTGTAGGAAGCATAAGGCCTGAATTCGACAGGCTGTGGTGCAGTTTAGAAATCTTTACTCTTGTCGTGACTTGTGTCTCAAGTGAAAGACATAGAAATGGAAAAAAAAAGGTTAATAAGCAGATGTGAATTTGGGGCAAGATTATAACGTCTTGGATACGTGAATGTGACGGTGCGCTGATTATATGACTTTGGAGGTGCTGTTCATACAAAATACGCCTGATTCAAGTGCCTTAAACAGAAGAACAACAAAATAAAGAATGGTGTTTTACATCAAGAATGATTCTATCTATACATCACAAGACAATTTTCATCAGTTTATCTGAATGTAGTCTAGTCTAGATGATTGAATATACTAGTAGTATATCGAGCTCCACTGCATCAAGCTGGACAGGTCAAAGGGTAGAGACCAGACGAAAAATGATCAGTGATCCTCCACGTTAGGGAATTAGGCTCAGGGTTGACAACCATGATTCATAAAAAGACTCTTCTTACGGAAACAACAACTACATCACTTATACTCATTGCTAAAATAGTAGCATGTATATAAGCCCTGGTTTCGCAAGGTTTGTCGCATGTCTTGATAATAAAATGTGAAATGTATCATGGATAGTGCCAATGACAGCTCATGATTCCATCATTAAAAAAACCCCCAAAACATAAAGTTCAAACTGGATAAGCACGAGAAGAATCTGCCTAATGAACAGGGTTTGAATCATTATGGATATGAGATAGGAATATTTTCCAATGCGAAGTTTGTAAGAACAAGCCCTTCCTCTAAGCTTACTTATAGATCGAATTCTGGAGCACCATAAAGGCAATGAAAAAAAAATATGACGAGAACTACGTCAAAGACGAAAGAGTTATGATAAATCAAGCCAAATCAAGCGAAATCATAACGACGTTGAAAAGATAATACCAAAGTTTCCTCTATACATGCCTGAGCATCCGACCAGTTGACATGATTATGATATTCTCGTTGTCCTTTCGGTCCCAGTGAGGTCGAATCTTATGCGTGAATTATCAAAATGATTTCAAAAATTCCGCAATCCCCTCCATGATTTCCAGTCCCAACGTACAGTAAAATTTAATCAAAATGAATGTTTGTTAAAGCAGGCGTATGACATAAGTGTACGAGTGTAATCATAGATGTACATTCCCTTTATTTAATGTGTCTCCGGAGCGTTTTGTATGTGCCAGTTCTACTGTGAAATCTATAAGGAATATCACCTGTTTTACCTTGATTATGTCAGAGCTTACAGGGATCACACCCTCATCTTTTTAGAGTCTAAACTCTGACTGATTTGTATTTTTCAGTTCTAAAATGCAAAAACAAAGTTCCGACAACATAAATTCACAAAATGTATATATACGCGATCTTTGTTTGTGCAACATATTTGTATATACATATAGATAATATAGCTTTAATGAGAAAAAAAACACATGATGTATGGATTTCTAAATGTTATTATGTATGTATTGTCTTCCTTTCAATTGTGCGCAAGAGTCCATAAGCCCTACAGTGTGATACGATTTTCTCCTTGTATATTATGTTCCATACTCAGATATTCGAGTATTACACTTCCGATTTAATGAAATGAAGGGCGGCCTGAAAGATCAAGGACCTTCCACGAAGGACGGCCTTATAAGCGGTTTATCAAGGCTGCATGTCTTTCCTGTGCTACTTTATCCTTACATTTAATGAAATCTGAGGACACTTCTGTTTCCCAGAATACGGCTATGGGATACTTTGTCGTTGTTGTCATAATTTGTGTTCTGTTCCTTTGTGTAATCCTTGTGTGGTTAATTAATTAAATTCACATTCACATGTGGAAAATAAACTGAAGTGATGTGAAGAAATTACACGAATGTTATGATATTGACTACAGTTTGACTGTTAAAGCCTCGTTAAGATACTTCCCTTCCACAGACATGCTGACGTGCTCATACAGAAGAATTGCTTAGTTTTAGTGAATTGCTTGGCCAAGAATATTAATAAAACTCCCCAGTCTGCGTGTTTTCAATAAAGAACTATCTTTTATATTTATGTGATTTTGGATTTAAATCATTTCTTAACTATGAGATTTTATTTCCTGAATAGAACTATCAATACTTGAGCTGATTTCATAAAAAGTTGACTTCATCTATATATCAATAATTTTTCATACATGTAGTGATTTTTCATTTGCGTAGTGATATAAACAGTAGACCAAATTGGTATTAGCATTAGCAAATGATCGTTCATTACACATGAAGCATGTGTCTTTGGTAAATATTCCTGGTAAAGATAGTATACAAATGATGCACAGGATAGAGTGCGTTAGTGGAGATGTAGCGCACTCGAGGGTATTTACAATTGTGAAACATGCACGAGGCGAAGCCGACTGCATGTTGCACTAAATTGTAAATACCCGAGAAGTAATCCTGTGCATCATTTGTTTTATAAAATGGATCGAAAACTAACAGCAATTTTCACGTACCTTTGTGGGTCAATACCAGTCAGCTACATGTAGCACTCGCTCAAGTCAAAAAGTCAAGGTGTCCGAAGATGTTCGTCCCAAACATTTACGCACGTCGCACTCGGAAATCCCGCACATAAGTACTGTGAGATGTACGTATAAGAGTATACGTACGCCACATGTATGCACAAGAAAGGCCGGCTGGCAGCCCGAACTAGAAGTTGTTTACAGGATTGACAGCGCGTATAGTAGCGCGCGACGCACTTGTAACAACTGATTGAGTGCGCAATGCTAGTGTAAACATTGTGACGTCAGGCCGTGCATGTTAGTGAGAAATTAATGCACGCACACGTGACTCATTTCAGCGCTTCCAATTGGCTACATTCTTGAACCCATTTTATAATATACAAATGATGCACAGGATAGAGTGCGTTAGTGGAGATGTAGCGCACTCGAGGGTATTTACAATTGTGAAACAGAATCCTGTGCATCATTTGTTTTATAAAATGGGTCGAAAACTAACAGCATCTTTCACATACCTTTGTGGGTCAATACCAGTCAGCTACATGCAGCACTCGCTCAAGAGTCAAGATGTCCGAAGATGTTCGTCCCAAAAATTTACGCACGTCGCACTCGGAAATCCAGCACATACAAGTACTGTACGTACACCTGTACATGTATAAGAGTATACGTACGCCACACGTGTTATGCACACAAGAAAGGCCGGCCGGCAGCCCGAACTAGAAGTTGCTTACAGGATTGACAGCGCGTATAGTAGCGCGCGACGCACTTGTAACAACTGATTGAGTGCGCACTGCTAGTGTAAACATTGTGACGTCAGGCCGTGTATGTTAGTGAGAAATTAATGCACGCACACGTTACTCGTTTCAGCGCTTCCAATTGGCTACATTCTTGAACCCATTTTATTATAATGAATATCCGCACATACACATACGCGGGCGCGCGTATACACAAACACATGCACACCACTTTTTTTTTTGATATTCATATTTGTACTTCGTTTGATATCAGCATCATCATAATGAAACGAAAATTAACAAAAAGGGTTATTAGTATAGTATCTTCTCACTTCTTTTCTGCTTGATCACTTTTTTATGCAGAGAAATAACATTGAGGTTCATATCTACAAATTAAAAAAAAGAGACTTATACACAAACCCTTCATGCAAAAGAGATTGATAAATAAATCTCACAATACAAAATTTACCCTTATAAACTTGATCAAACACATCAATATCTGATTACTGCATGATATACACAAATGAAAAGATAGCATGACACAAGCTTGCAGTAAACTAAAATTTCATAAATCATAATTCAATTTAATGCAGATATATTTCCAACACATCATCCTATCCCCTTATATTACTGGCATTCTGATTTTATTATGCAAAGCCAAATCGATCATTACATATGTGTGTGTGTGCACCTAATCACACACACACACACACACACACACACACACACACACACATTCACACACCACATAAGTGCATTACAACATGTATGCATTACACTTCAAGATATCGCTTTTTATTATTTTCTTCCAACCTTCCGACAAAGCTCTTAAACCTCATTAAGGTGTGACCACCAAAATGATTGCAACGGTAGGCCTACGCCCATCTCCACACAGAACACACCGTGGTGGAGGGTCTCGTTTACTGAGGGCGCCAGTCCATAATGCATCCTCCTATGGTCGTGGTCTTCCTGTCCGCCTCACTTATCCCCAACTTCGCACGGAGGTTTTCAAATGAAGCAAAACCCGTCGATCGATATTCCTCCCTGTTTATAACCCATATGGCTCCATCAAACGCTATTGCGGGATATTATTCTAAGCTGCCCGCACCGACCATTGCATCTCGGAAGCTCCTCCGCAAAGACAATTTTTGACGTCGCAAGATCATCGATCGAGTAGCGGCGAGGATAACTTGTGTGTATACGTGCTTTATGTGCGAGTGTGTCCGTGCCTTTATGTATGGCGTTTGAGTGTACGTGAATTCGCGTGTATGCCAGTAGGCGCCAAGTATACATACTTTCACTATGCGCGTGAACCCTGACATAATGCAATCGTAGGCACGGGGGTTCTCCTAGATCGTCCGCCGTGCAACTTAACGTACCTCTTCACGTTGCTGCAGGCATCAGTGGAATTGTCATCGCGAGATTGCAGGCGGAAGGTGGACTTGACAAGAGCAATCAGCCTGCTTTATTGAGACAAGGTGGTGAGAGCTTACCAGCATCTTACGATGTATCTGAGACTGGCCCTGCTGCTTTTAATATCCGGTGAGTAGATGACTATTAAGGACAACACTCTTGTATCTTTGAAACCAATTGGACAGAATGTCGTGTTCCATACGGTAAAGGAATTTTGTATGGTCACTGTAAAGGTTAGCATCGAACCATCCATGTCTAACCACGTACCTTTAAGTTAGGAACGAACAACCCACGCACTTGATTAAAAATGTGAATGAGAATCACACCTCATTTTCTGTGTGGGCAGAGAGCTAGAGACATATCTAGAGAGAGATAGAGAGAGAGAGAGAGGGGGGGGGAGAGATAGGGAGATAAAGCTAGCGAGCATTTTGTATGTCAGAAATATTCGGGGGCACGTGTACTATATGAAAATGATTTAGCGAGTAAATTCCAGCATAGCTGCATTATTTGATAAATTTGGATTGATGATTCGTGGATTCGTTGACTCCCTGAATACTTTCTCCTTGTCTCCATAAAAAATATCCCTGCCCAGTGCTTGCAGGGTTTCGAAGAATGATCTAGACTGTTTGTACGCCAAAAGCAAACATGGCGGTAGTATCGAAGGCATTCCTCCACACCATTTACCGAAATAAGTGTAATTGAAGGGATTCTCAACGCAGTATTCAAATTGATTCGGGAATAAAAATGAATTTTGTCAAGCAAACGGCAGTACAAAAGGGATATGAATAGAATAGAAAATCAAATTCCCCACCAGTTAGTTTTATTATGCAAAATTTACAAACATGATTTGGGTTAATAATCATTCAACAGTATCTTTTCAGGTAATTACTGACTGATTACAATTCAAGAATCCCCCAATATTCTGTAATTTGTGTTGATAATATAATTTCATATGGGTAATTTGAAATCTATGTGTTAAAGCCTATTATGAGAGACATTTCACATGGTGACATCTTGGCCCCAACCACTAGATTATAATGATGACATACTGCTAAGTTCATGAAAACAGAAAATTATTCTAAATTCGATATCTTTTAGTTAATGATTGTTGATACTGCTCCATTTGAATATGCGCTATTCTTCGAATTCTACTTTTCTTCGTCATGGTGTGTGATTCACTACTGCGAGTCGTTTGTCATCAAGAAGAAGATAAAGGACTATAGCCATTTTGGTATAGCCGATGGGTCATTATATAGCATGATCTCTTCTTATTTTGTAGTCCTTTCGTGTAGCTATCCAACAGATCAAGGGGGCCTAAAAGAAGAGACGAAGACGGTTTAATAAGCACTTTATACCTGTACAACAGCCTTCTCTTGATAAGGAAACCAATGTAGAATAATTCTCCATTAAAGATAAAAATGCATGACAACTGCGAACACATCACATAATTGGAATTGCATGTTTTTGTATAATCTTTCATTTTTTTAGCGCATGTAGGGACATTATGCACTACGTGTTATGCGCTATATAAGCACTGTCAATTATTATCATTGTTATTATATGAAACACACACAATTGCAAATACGTATATATATATATATATATCTATATATATATATATATATACACACACACACACGTATGCGGATATATGTGCCACGTGCGTGTTTGTTTATGTGAGTGTGTGTGTATGTCTGTGTGTGTGATTGTGTCCTTTAGTTCATTTTATGATAATGGACACTTACATAATTTTGTAATACCTCATTTTGTCTCGTCTCATAGTCAACTCTCCATTGTATTGTTACTCCTACTCCAGTCTCATTTCATGTTTATTTGTTTGTATATCTGTCTGCTTTTGTTGATCTATCTTTCTAGTGGGCTTCCAGACTATTACTTTTTTTCTCAACTGATGTTTTTCCTCTGAGGGGCCCACAATCTACAAGCTTTGTCTTCTCAGTGGGTCCCTCCATTTTTCGAATTTTGCATACTGTATAATTACTTCTAATCACTTGAGTTATATGATAGTGTATAATTATTTTAAGGTGGTACAATCATTGTATATACATTCTTTCATGTATACTTTACGCACCTTAATTTCTGTTATCAAAAAAGTGATGTTCATATCTTTTTTGTCGAAAATGAAATAAAACATTGAATTGAATTGAATTGAATAATTATCATCCGTGATCATACAAATAATTACTAGTACCTTCGAGTATTCTCATTCTTTGTGGGCAGTTCACCACGACACCTCTGAGACGATTACACTCTCTCATTAGGTGCTCAGACTATTGTAGTATTGTTACATTTTCTACAGATATTTTTGTAATTTTTCCACAATTTATCAAAAAAATTAAATGATAATTAATATGTATACGTGTATTTTGTAATCATTGGGATCATCGAGATTGGGTGTTCCTTTACTTCTGTGGTTGCTGATATGCGTTGAAGGTTGTTGAAGGAACGAAATGTGATGCAATCATGATATACAACATTCAAAACGAATGGACTATGAAACCACTATAATTGACGACGTGGGGACACAGTGCATCTTTATCAAAAATTACTTCAAGTGATTCAAACTACATCAAAAATCCCTCTGATCCCCTTTTCATGAACAAAATATGGTGTTTCTTTTTGTTTCTATTTGCCTTGTGGATTATGTTTAATATCCGTATGCAAATACACACATCAAATTTTACATGCGTGTGTACAGATATTTAGTGTAAACAGGTAATGCAACTGTGCATATTATGTACGTGCATGTAAGCACATAATTATAGTATAACCTATGTATACAAATACATACATACATGCATGCATATGAAGGTATTTGTGTATGCATTTTATCTCTATGCACTGAGTGTACGTGCACGTGTGTATAATATGTACGGCTAGGACATAACTAGAATCATACCCATCCCAGCCTAGTGTATAATGAGATAACTTATCAATTATACACCCACATGTCTCCAGCGTCGTTGGACATTTTCCCACTGCGTGTGTTATAATAGGCGCAATTGTAATGGAATTAAACTTCCCTCGAAGGAGTTTGACAGTATGCCCGTTGGAAAAAAAAAAATCATTTCCGGCGATATTTCCATACAAAAAAGAGAAAAGAAAAAAAATGCACAGGATAACGTTTCCTGTACAGTTCTATACACCGGATTTGCTGACGCCACCAATGCACTGACGCTCGTGGGCGAGCGCGTATAAGACATCGCTCACCAAGAGAGAGAAATTCACTTTGGTGAGGAAAGAAAGAGAGAATGCAGAGACGGAGAGCAAAGAGGGGGGAGAGAAAGAGAAAGTGAGAGGGTGATATAACCTATATTCATTGGGAGAGACGGTGCGAAGGGAGGAGAGGGTTCTGAGTCCGATTTATTGACACAACGTAGCATTAGTTGGCAGGCTCCTATTAATCACGGAGATATTATTTACTCATAAAAACTAGAGTCTTGCCCCCCCCCATCTATCACTGTTTCAAATTCAGTGGTTTAGTATAATAACATCTTCGTTTCCACGACTGTGTGTCTATGGAATTCAGCGTGTCGATAATACTGAAGCCAAACGTTATGGAAATAATTTATGCGTCAGACAGGACAAGACATTATGTTTATACATAATGTATATATATAGCGTTACATTCTAATATTTTTTTTTGGTTATTTGAAATGAAATAGATGAAATGAAATGAAAAGAAGATACTAATATACATGTATCATAATATATTACAATGTTTATTGCCTAAATGCTATATTCTGTTAAAGCGAAATATGCATTGTATGATATTATATTTGTTATATGGTATGTTAGGTGATACAGTTAGGATTAACACAATGAACAAAATTTTATATATATAGTCACCCACGGTTCAGCCTGTGTCACACTTCATAATTTACCTGAATATAGCAAATAGTGACTTGTGCCTTTTGAAGCCACCCAAGTTTTTCCTTGCATGCTTGGCGACGTAGCGGCTTTCCCATTGTGCACTACGCGCCCACAGCATCCTTCTCTTGTGCATTTTGTAAGTTCCCTCATTTCACCCTCATACTCAGCCCAGTCATGCCTTTCTCAAAACCGAATTAATAACGTACAAACATAGTATATCAATCCATGTGAAAGAAACATCGTCTGTACTCAATAACTTTGGTATGATATACCTGGAGATGCGTGTAACATGTAGAACAAAAAGGAAATTGTAGGAATGTACATGCTTATATCTGGACGTTACTCTGTCCGATCATTTTGTTTTCTCAAAGTATGTGCGCATATATATATATATATATATACTGCTCCTAGAGAGAGAGAGAGAGAGAGAGAGAGAGAGAGAGACATGTATATACAATTCATTCATTCATTCATGCATTCATTTTTTTTCATTTTCAACAGAAACATAATAATATATTGCAGAAATTGAATACATAGATTTCAACATGATATACACAATAAACGATGAATTTACACAAAATTGTAAGTACACGGAAATGTTGGAAATGTTGGAAATAAGGTGAGTGTGCTATGTTTTTGTAAATCCACAGTATATATTGTGTATATCATATAAATTATATGCATATACAGCAAGGCCAGTGTGCTATCTTTTTGTGGTTCCACAGTGTGTCACAAATTGCTGTGAATTATGCTCACAACGGGCAAAGAAACGGTGATTTTATTTAAGTACACAGCATAACACGCAGGTAGGCCTATCTAGATATGTCAATGTAAGTAAGGAACGGTAGGGGGAAAAAAGAACGAGGGAAACTCTTGACCTTTTGATGTGGGACCGAGCAAACCTCACGTCACTTGTTCCAAGATTACCAACCCTTAAACTGACGATTTCAGTACTTGTGGGTGCTTCGTGGCGTCAGCGAAGATGCACTGGAATAAGTAGACGCATGAATAATCTTATTCTGTGGTTGATGTTCCGCCCGTAACCGGGTGGAGGGGAGATTGTGTAATAATAAGAGAGAAAAATAATGACAGAATGGATGTGGTGGAACAGTCACGTCATTCCGGCTTGATAATTACATGGGTGTTGCTCCGGTTTTTTTTAAATCCTGTGATGTTTACGTGAATACAAATAGAGAGACGATGCCATTACTGTTTATTTGATGATATATCACACATTTTACTGCTCGATTTAAAGTCGGAATGATAATTTTTATGCAAATCCCCCTTCATTTTGATTTATATTTGGTTTGTAATCAGACTGAAGTTGACATTGAAATTTTCGAGGGTACATTCTTTTACATTTGCTCTGCCCATCAACGTTTACAAAACATTCCGCTTGTGACGCGACGTAAAACTTACTTGATACATATCACTGTGCGGTGTCTTCATAATTCATTAGCATAGTCGCTGCACGCAAACCTGTTTACGTTAACTTTAATTTGTTTTTACTTTCGTTTTGATCATCATGTAACGTCTCGGATCTGTCGCTGACATAAGCGTGTTTAAAGCAGAGTTCATTCTGAGTAAGATCAGTTTGGGGAATCCAGGATATAAACATATATTAATGAATGTAATGAATGTAGGTTCCTCCAGTAAAGTTTGTTACCCCTCCCAATTTCGTCTGATAATATAACTAACATGATGCAATTAACAAAGGAATCCCCTCTTTGAAGGCTTTTTTGTTTCGCAGCGGGGAAAGTGGTCATCAGGAGGTTATCCGTTTAAAATCATGAAGAATCAATCTTTTCTTGACAATCCAACAAAATTGACCCTCTCTCCCGCCTACCGTTTCACTGTTAAATCATTACCAAATAATGTCAAACAATCTAATATAAAGGATATCATCTTCTTTGAAAGAGTATATCTGCTAGAAAGAACACAGTGTCTCATATGTGTACACATAGTCGACTGTGTGAAAATCCTCAAATTTAACAGTGTGGAGATTATTCCACACTGTGGTATGATCTTTTCTTTTCACAGAGAGTTCACATAGTAATGTTCTTTTTTCTTTGTCTAACCGTGAATTGATGATTCACAATGTGCTCACATTGTTAAAACCCTCGAAATCCACAGTGTGAAGAGATTTCACACTGTGTTAACATTGTGTTTCACATTGTGTATCCCACTGTGGGGCACTGTGTTCATTTCAGCAGGGATATCTAGCAAAGTGCGATTGAATGGGGAACATAATTATGAGGCTAACTCAGGGCGTTTCCTCGTAAAAATTTATGATATGAAAATTTAAGCTTACGTAGTGCTTAATATATTACATTAGTTTGACGAATGTTGAGTTGCACACTTTATGATGTGAAGCGTTATTGAGCAGTGTCGCGTAAATGTCTATGGTACATTGGGGATGGCCATATCAATTTTTCTTTTTTTTTTTTGGGGGGGGGGGGGGTGGGAAGTGGGGGAGGGTGGACTGATCAGATGCGTTGGCCAAGTACCTAGTGAAGATCCGAGGGAGAGGAAGAACGCATGGTTGAGGAAAACAGGATGTTGACGTCTTGTTTTGTATTCAGGAATATTCAATCAAGTAGGTAGTGACATTTTAAGAAAGTCGGTGGGATAGCATTCGACAATACGATGAGTGTTGGCAAACGGTTACTCATTAGGTAATATCACTGACGATAAAACGTGACGATCTCCAAATTACAGTTCTTTCATGTGATTTCACATTCTCTGCGCACAATAAACATAAAAGTGATCTTCCCTGCATACGCTCATATATGCAATGTATACATATATCTATAATGATATATATATATGTATATAGGCCTATACATATATATATATATACATATATATATATATATATATATATATATATATATATATACAGGGCTCGACACTAACGGTGGCCCGGTGGCCCGGGGCCACCAAAAATGAAAGTCGGGCCACCAAATTTCAGAAAAGGGCAAATTTGGTGGCCCACGTCGGGCCACCAAAATTTTTTGAAAAGTGTGTCAATAAATTCGTAACTTTTTGCGCCGGAAATGCATTAATGCATGCAGTGAGTGTGCGACTTATTTTTTTAAAAAATGGACTTTTATCAATGTTTTTTTTTTTTTCGGGCCACCAAATTTTTCTCTCGGGCCACCAAAAATGTGAAATTGATGATTTTGGTGGCCCCATCGGGCCACCGAAAAATAAAGTTAGTGTCGAGCCCTGATATATATGTGTGTGTGTGTGTGTGTATACAGTGCACTCACGTTATAACGAACACGGTTATAACAAAATTCCGGTTACAACGAAATAGAAATTCAGGCCGCAACATAATTTACTCTTTGTATTTCATTGTTGTACGCTATAGAATATTCACTACTTCTTGCCAAAACACCTCATTTAGGCAGACCTTAAAAGAAATAATCATAAAATCGTAATAATTGTGAAATCCTGATCACACAATAACATTGAAATTATTACAAGATGAAAATGTCAGACTACGTTATAAACGCATCTCCCAACCAGCTCTTTTTCAGTCTCCATTGTCCTGTTTTCATGAACAAATGAGGTCAGTTTAATTGGGATACTGTTACTCAAAATGAACACACATGTAATATATAAGTTTCCGACAAGCAAAAAGTAACGATCACTGATATAGATTATGTAGAAAACACCTATACTCGTCTAAAGTTGACTGAAAGGCTTTAGCTCTGAAAAAAAAAACCCGTCAAAATTGCCACGCCCACAGGAATAAGTACTGTCTGCTCAACTATATGCAGACATTGCAACTCTGTATCTTTTTATTTATCTTTTTCTTTGCAACTTTTCAGGAAATCAATATACAAACGAAACTAAAACAGTAGCAATGATAATAAGTACATATTTTGTGAAAATCAAGTTTTATCAAAAAGTTGATAGAGATTATATTGTAGAAATTTTCAGATGCAAGATAACAACTGCAACTGTTCTAAATACTACATGATATTTTAATACTGCTCTTTATTGATTTAATCATTCATTTCATGAGCAATCTACCATCTATGTACCTATTTATTTGTCATAATTTCTTTGAATTTACTCGCAAAAAGTTTTCCAAAGAAAGATGTAACTGATGATAGATTGATAGATATCAAAAGATTTGAAAGAGCACTCCATATACATCAGGTCCATAGTGTTTTAAAGGACAAGTTCACCTTCATAGACATGTGGGTTGAATGAATGCAGCAACATTAATAGAACACATCAGTGACAGTTTGAGGAAAATCGGACAATCCATTCAAAAGTTACGAATTTTTGAAGTTTTTTCTCACTCAAGGCTGGATGAGAAGACTACTATATAGCTTGTGATGTCATATGTGCATAACGCCATAAAGACAGAATAAAGAAAATTCAAAAGAACACTTGACTTCTCTCTTTCAGAAGGCAGGGGGAATAATATTACCCTTAACATATGTAAGTAACTATACTTGAAGAAATGTGCACATTATTCAAAAAGTGAAGTTTTGTGAAATTCTCTTTTGATTTTCTTTATATCGTTGTACGCATATGACATCATATACTGTAGTATAGTCTTCTCATCCAGCAGTGACTGCGCAGATACTTTAAAAATTCATAACTTTTGAACGGATTTTCCCCCAGACTTTCACTGATGTATTCTACTAATATTGTTGTATTCACTAAAATCCACATGTTATTGTCCTTTAAGGATTTGTGAGCTGATAGAATTCTTTGGTGAATATAGTTGCGGGTATATATTGGGTAAGAATAAATGAAATTTCAAAACGTAAGGTAACCAGTTTGTTTTTGTTTTTACTTAAATATTGCTCTTCAAGGAAAAAGTGAGTCAAATGCATTTCTGTATCACATTGGTCTTGTAAATCTTTATCTATATTGATAAAATAAAAATTGGTCATTAAAGAAGTATTGATTCTCTTTTAAAGGCATTATTTACAATTTGCAAATGAAACAAAAACCAGCTTTAGTGCTTCAAACTACTTCGAAAATGTGAGTTTGGGATAGAAACAACCAATGTAAAAAGTTCAGTCATTATATTCAATGTAAAAAGTATTGCTAAATCAGGGCTCGACACTAACTTTTTTGTTTGGTGGCCCGATGGGGCCACCAAAATCCTCAATTTCAAATTTTTGGTGGCCCGAGAGAAAAATTTGGTGGCCCCGAAAAAGAAAACAATAAAAAACATTAAAAGTCCTGTGTTTTTAATGTTTTAAAGTTTTATCCAGTCATAGTAAGAATTGGAAGTTGGACATACTTTTGCTCATAAATAAACCTCAACAAACTCGCAACACTCACTCTCAGGCACTCATTCAGTCCTTTCCATCCATCCTTTAAACAAATATAACTGCTAATTTCCGGCGCAAAAAGTTACGAATTAATTGACGTACTTTTCAAAAAGATTTGGTGACCCGAGGCGGGCCACCAAATTTCCCCTTTTTTGAAATTTGGTGGCCCGACTTTCAATTTTGGTGGCCCCGGGCCACCGGGCCACCGTTAGTGTCGAGCCCTGGCTAAATATACAAAATGTGCACAATTGTAATAATAAACTTGTTTCTAGACTAAACTGTCTACGGTTATGGTTCAGTGAGAAAAATAGTGAAATCTCTTTATATTTTAGGCTTTATTGAGAAATTTTGATATGGTAGAATGTTTTGTGAAACTGACCTACACAATGCATCAAATGTGATATCTTGAAATTTTTTTTAAAAAAAAATCACAGCTCCCAAAGGTAAACAGGACCTTTAAGGGGGTTCCTCATCAAGGAGAGACGATTGCTTGCAAACGAAGCTAATTTGGGGTTTCGTCGGGATTCGTAAACAGTTGCAATAATTTTTTTTTTACTGTCCAAAAAGAAGTTTTTAGGCCCGTTTTTAAATCACTGCTCCCAATGGTATATATAAACTCTATACCTGAAGATGGATAATAATCAGCTATATATATATATATATATATATATATATATATATATATATACATGTATATATATGTATGTCAATGCCAGTCTTTATTTGAAACTGACTTCTGTCATTCTCCTCCTGCTGCAGCTGGCGTACAGTGCCAGGCTCCCTCAGCGTCGGAGGACAATGAAGAGTCCGACATCGGCCAAGGGGACTTTGGACCGCCGTTCCTGTCCCCTGAGACTGGAGCCGTTGAAACAGCTCCAAGTAGCGAGGTATAAATTCTAGTGACGTGATACATCACGATTTTGATGTTGCTGTTATGTTGTACGTTTGTTTGTCTACTGCGGTTTTCAGTTGTGTGTTCGTTGATTTGGATTCCATCAACCATGCACCGAGCCCTCTGCATCCCACATTGATATCTTAACCATAGATATATGTGTGAAATTTGTGAATATTTGACTCGTTGGCGCCAAGAAGTTAAATGCACGAAATGTTGGCAAAAATGAATCAAGTGCACAACGTATCCTTCCTATAAAATTGACGTACAGTGTAAATGATGCTAAGCGCAGAGGAGACACCTCTCTTCATCACCACGTATTTTCTAAAACTATAGCTTATATCACTTACAACTCTCTATACTAGAAACCCGCTGCAAATGAAACACTTTCAAGATCGCTTCGGGCTCTTTTTTTTTTATTTTACTTTACTTCTGCTTTTTTTCAAGATATGATGGAAAGGTATATGTACTTGCCTGGCAGGTATACAAAGGAAATTTATTCTCTGAAACACAATTACATTTAAGCTCCAGACTTGTCTTCAGGCTTCCCAGCAAATTGATGTTGTCAGCATCAAATTATTCAGTAGTCTGCGATAGTTAAGGGTCCTCTTCCTAATTTGTTGACAAATTCGTTTGAATATTGGGCTAGTTTGAATATTTTAGCGTATATGTTCCTCCATTTCAGGAAGAGAGAAGTGAGAAATCCTTTTACTTTTCATAGTGCAATAAATGTAGGGCTCTTCTTCATACCTTTTTGCAAATAAAGCCAATAAAGCAAACAAACACACACACACACACACACACACACACACACACATACACACACTCGTCACGGGACATCGGTCAAGTCGCAGACATCACGAGGCAGATGTCTCTCAATAACACTTTCAGAAAGTCTTCCCTCACCCCCCCCCCCCCCCCCCCCCCCCAAGGAAAAGACGACCCCATTGCCCGAGAAGAGGAATACGCGGACAATGCAAACAATCCGAACATGATAACTATGTTAGGCACACCAGCATCTGGCTCTAATGTTTTCTTTCCAATGAGACAAACCCCCTTACCCAAATCTCTCAGTGTGTGTCTGATGATACGATTGTCCCTTTCCTTTTTCAACTGAATCCATCACAATCAAACATAAAAACCTGAAACAACTCAGCCACTCAAGAAAACGGACGTCAGAAGTTATAGTGCTACCACTTCTGGCAAAGAAGCATGTACGTTAAAGAGCGTAGGTAGCCTGAAGAGTTCAACGCAATAAAATCTCTCGTTATGGATCTGACCGTTGGAATTCTGTCATTAGAATAGTTTAAGCTGCAACCCTTTTACAACGACTGCATACTGCCAGGTTCAGTTTGATAATGGACACTGCAAACTGTAGAAATCTTAACGCTGCATCATTTTAAGAAGCGTTCATAATGCATATATATATATATATATATATATATATATATATGTAATTATACATTACCATAATGTATATACACACATATGATTATACTTATTAAGATAGATGCAAGTTTTTTTAAGATCTCAGGACGTTTGGAATAATTGATATCTATGAGATGCTGACATTAATTTGCTTTGGAATACAGTGCATTTTGCTGGTGTCATAGACATAATCATATACATGCAACATACTGTAAGGAAATAATCAACACTGAAGTAAGAAGTGCCCAGACATTATTTTGATGTCTTTGGTCATTTAAAATTCTTCCATTTTCTTTATTATACCAGAATTGCCTGCACATTGAACTCTTTGCATTTTGTACATTATGTTGATAAGGGAGAAGCCTAATTATCAAAGAGATACCAATGTTTTGGCTACTTAATAACAGGTTCAGGTTTCTTATAAGAAGGATTTTTTTGATAATACATGAATCATTACATTAGTGACAAAAATGACAAAAATGATAACAATGTAGACCTTTTTTCCCCTTTGGCGCCACATGGCGTGTAGCAGGTTTGAATGCAACGCAAGGTGAAATATCTTTCTACAATCATTTTGTGATACATTTCCTAGCCTGTTACATTTCAGGCAAAAAAAACAAAAAACAACCAAAAAATATTCACCTCAACAAAATAATGTAATAGTAATTCCTGCTGTACTCATGCGGCAATAAAAGTAGATACATTTAGCAATATGAAAGTTATGCTTTCATATTGAATATACCAGAATGAATTGATAAAATATGTTTACATATTGGCCCAGAAAGAAGCCGACTGTTTAACATTTGAAAGTTATTTTTGAAATTGTACAAACAAGTTCAATTTGTTGCTAAAAATGTTTTCGAGTATACTGACTGAAATTTGACCTCCGCCGCATAGCGTTTGGCAATGGTCATAAAAATCGCTCTTTTTCGGGCCCTCTGTATTATTCTTGAGGTAAACTACCTTTAAGTTATCATATTCATCACTTGAAGAAAAAAGAAATATTATTCCTCAAGCAGTCATTTCAACATATCCACATTGTTCTTATTGTTGAAAAAATATTCATGGTGTTTTGATCATTTTGCAATTGATGACGTATTAATTCATAAGCCAGTTTAGAAAATTATTGTGTTAATTATTTAATTTACATTTCATTACACGTGTAACGAAATGATTGTAATTAAAGCAACAAATCTCGGTACATTATCAAAATTAAAAACGATAACGCAAGCTGGATGAAACATTACTCAGGGAGGGGAATGGAATGTGACCTTTTCTAGTGGATATATGGTGCATGGGCGGAAAGAAAAAAGAATTGGATGATGCAAACTTTTGAATGGGCTGAGTTCAACGATTTAAGTGAATTTTAAAGGTTGAAGAACACCTCTGACTAAGTACAGTGGAAACTCCCAGTATCTGTAGTGTAACAATAATGGTTAATTACATATTGTGAGGTAATGAAATCCCTTCATCAAGTGTTGTCTACAAGAAATGTTGGAAATGCTATAACATGAATTCCAACAGACGTTTATCGCACTGTAGACAAGCAATATATTTGGTATGTTTTTTCTTTGCTTTTTTATATTTAAGTTTAAAAACCTAACCTTTTCAGCTTTTTAAGTCCAGCAAACAACCGTGATTTGCTTATTTCAATTACGCATAATTTGTGTCTTTGTGTGCGTCATTTGAAGATATGACTGTAAAAGCTCCTTTTCCATAACATTGTTTTTGCCTACCCACTATACTGACTTCATCTCGATGGTAACCAATTTGCTTCCTTTTGTTTCTTGTTTTCTTTCGGTAATTATTTTACCTTTCCTCTGCAGGCACCCCAGTCTGTGCCTGAACCGGTGAACTACAGCATTGTGACACAAGCAACCACAATAGCGCCCTCTCTCGCCGAGATAGCTAACTTTACTGTTCGAGATGGCGAAGGGAACGCCTGTATTCGCGCGTGCTTCTCAGCTGTGCTCAATATATTTTACAGCAACAAAGAGGTTAGTTTAATAGAGAGAAAGAGAGAGAAGGCGACCACTTTTTGAATGCAAACAAGATAAAAGTGTGATCACAAAACGTGTCAACTTGAGAAATTAATACTTAACCCGCGAAAAGATGAGGAAAAATCAAATATTAGGAAAATGTGGGGTATTTTCAATAACTTAATTAACAATATTTCTTTTTGTGCAACAGGTGAAATATCAGTGAAAATGTTTTATGTTGTTTTGCGCTTAATTCGTTTTGCGATTGATCGAAAAAGTAATGTTCAATTTTCAGACGTCCTTTTGCAGCCGCCTTTCGATTAACTCCAGTTAGCGCGAACTGTTAGCTTGTAGTACAGCAGTAGTGTTTAAAAGATGCAGATACCTCTTAAATAACTTTCCTCGCGTTCTGAGTTTTTGCTGTGAGGATATGTGAAAATGAGTTGTTTATACTAGACTGAAAAAAAGAAGAAAAAGCGACGTTTAAAGCACATTTAATTCACCGACATGAGTAATTCAACATAAGATTAATATTACTATCATTATTATCATCATTATCATAATATTCATGATCATCATCGTAACCTCGCTTACAGGCAAAACCCACTAATTCTCTTTCTCTCCTTTTGAAATGTTCTTTGTATGGAAATTAGCAGCTCTACATTGGCAAAACTATGATAATTCCTCAGTCTTTATGAAATTGTGATTTTGTTGTAATTTTCTGTAGAGCGAAGAGGAGGAGGTTACCGTCCCCCTGCCGCGTAAAGCCACCGCCACTGGGTCCTGCGGGTCGGCCGCCCTACCAGCCTTGCTGTCAATCCAGTGGAGCGAGGGAAAATACAACCTGAAGTTTACCTTCGAGAACGTAAGACAGATCTTTCCTCTTCCTGAAAAGACGCATTATGCATATCATGTCATGCACCATTTATATCAATAATAAAATTGAATTTTAATATGAATAAATGAAGTTTAATAAATAAAATTATAATTTTTTAAAATCATAAATTTAATAAATAAAATTAATATTGAATGTTAACACTTGGACATAATAGGGTACGACAAAGTATACAATTCAGAATGTGGTAATGCCACGAATTCTGTCAGAGTGAGAGTCGCAAATCACGCTGAAAATATACATAATACATAAAATACCAGCGAACTTTTAAATACATTGTAGCAAGGTGAGAAAGATGATAATATTAACATTATTAACATTTTTTTTGCCATTTCGGCCCAGTTTAAAGTATAAAAGTTACACACCAAGTTATCCCTCGTCCCTTTGCATCATATCATGCAAATTACGCATCACTCATTTATTGAACAAAGCATGTTATGACTGCTATGAATCGAAAATGTCCTTAGAATACTCTAAAGAATTCGTGACCTAGGATAAAAATTGTCATTTTGCATTAAAACAAACAATAGCAACCAAATGGAATTTCCTGAAATGTTTGAAGACAAGAATGAAATTCTACCATTATCATAAACAGCACTGACTTGAAAGTGAAAGGGGAAAATGTGGTTTACATTTTTCAAATTCAACAGATTTAGGGAGGCCTACATGAACATATCATAATTTAGATTCAATTTGAATTTATTGCTGTAACCTCAAAAAATTGCAATATGGTACCGACAATCAGTCTAATAGAAATTAGAACAGGCTGACAAGATAAACACTTTTTTTTTCTGTAGATAATTTGATTTAAACATTTTGAAGTCTGTAACATGTACTTGTATATTGAACATTTTCAAACAGTTTAAAACAACCCAAGCTCGTTAGCTCAGTCAAATAAGTTATAGTACATATTCATGAGATTTAGAACATTGAAAATATTAGTTGCTATCATTTATGTAAATTCAATTTCGTCATAATCTGCAATAGTGATTAAAAGCTGCAACATGTGGTATCGTTTTCATATATCAGTAAGAACACACACACACACACACACACATATATATATATATATATATATATATGCAAAAAACATTTAGAATACAAGATAAAAAAGTGATTGCGTGTTCACGACTCCAAGATAATTCATGAATGTTGTTTTTTATTCTTTATTCGAATTTCATTCAGTGCCATAGAATTCGTATTCACAAAAACAATACAAAACATTATACAAAGACAACAACATTGCATTGATCGCACGAATGCACAACACACGCACACACACACACACACACACACACTTTCTCTCTCAAGCTCTGTGAGATTAATGTAAAAGGTGTAAGTGTTAAATGAAGCATGATCATACTTGCAGCAATTGATCTTTTCCCCAAGACTTTGGCAACAGAGAAAAACAAACAAAACCAATAAATCAATGTTATGTCACCTGCTGCTATTGATGTGATTTTTTTCGCAGACGACAGCCGATGGTAAGGAGTCTTGGAAGGCGCGAAAAGTGCAGTTCACGTATAACATGAGCGATCCTACATACTTCAAGAACCCGGCTAGAGGTAAGTGCGGAGACGCAGCAAATTTGTATGTTTTATAGGCGCTTTCTTATAAAGAAAGAAAGAAAGAAAAGTGAAGGACAGTTGCCTGAAACGAAATTTTCTTGGTACAACTGTTACATTTCGTTTCTCTTTGTTGATTGATTATATTGTCGTTTTTATGCTAATGTAACCCTAATCTATCTAGGAATGTAGGAATTCTAAATAAACTGAAAGATTACTTCCCCACCAATATATTGCAAATTATATACTCGACTATGATTTCCCCTTACCTCAACTACGGAATACTGGCATGGGGTAACACGACCCAGTCTTTGCTTGACTCGCTCTTTCTCTTACAAAAGCGCGCTATTAGAATAATTAATAAGACTGGGTATCTATCTCATACAGATGAATTTTTCCATAAGAACAAAATTTTGAAATTGTCAGATTTGTTTTACTACAATTTAGGGATATTCATGTACAAATTATCCAAAAATGATCTTCCTGATATTTTTTTGCATATGTTTAAAAGAAATTACTCTATTCATAACTATCCCACCCGTCAACGTGACGATTATCACCTACCACGTACCCGAACCATTTTGCGAAAAAAACAATTATGTATACAGGGCCGAAGTACTGGAACGATCTCCCCATAGAACTCGCAGGTTGTTTGTCTTTGTCGACCTTCAAATACAAATTAAGACATAATTTATTGAATAATTACATTGCGTAAGTCCATTGAAATTTCCTTCTTTCTTGTTTATGTGCCTTTTCCTACTGTGTTGGTTGTTGTTATTCAAATCAGTTTAAGCCTCTCTGTTTGCGCCCTTAAATTCCTTCACACCAGTACCCCTTTTGGTACCATAAGACTTCGGAACGCGTGAACAGCTGGCTTGTTGTATTCCCCTCCGTGCTATACTGGCTGGTAATTCTAATTAATTCCAAATTTTCTTTGAATGTTAATACTTGTATGTTCACTCTTTAGGTTTCCCGTATTTCCTCCGAGGACTCGCATGTCGAGTTGTTCTCTTTTCACCATTATTCAAATCATACTACTACACTATTGTCAACATTGTTAAATCAACTGTTCTTACATCTGCAGAATGTGGTTGTCTGTATATCACTATTAATGTATTGAGAAGATTCTGTTAGTGCACCAGGTATTTTTGCCTTTCATTTTTGTTTCTCTTTATTTTGGTCCTACGTTGCATCCGTGCTCCTCATCTTTACACTCTGTTCAGAATTTGGGACCTACGCTTAACAAGCTCGCTTTTAAGTAGGTTCGGTCATATTTCTTTAGCGTTATACATAGAACCAAACGTACGATGATTGACCACTATATGTTTTATATTCTTACATTAATTTACTGTACATCCAAGCCGGATATTATCATTCACTATGTTTTTATTATATTTGATGTACATTCCTTCATTGAGAAGTATGAAAATAAATTGAAATTGAAAATTGAAATAATGGGTTTTCTGCATTGTTCACCTTTCATTTAACTATCAGCTCAATATTTCCTACACATATTGCATATAAAGATGCTCTTATATAAGAGCTGAATATTGACATTTGGAGAATGGGACCATCACGATTTTTAGATGTGAAACAAAAAATACCAACGGATTTGATAAACCATTAAAAAAAGAAGATGCTACTTGAAGGATGCATCAAAAGAAATACTCGACATTTGATGAGATTGATAACGTATGCTGATATGTATAATACTTTTTTTAAATCAGACAAGCTGGCTCTCTGAAACCAAAATGCTTTTGTTAATCACTTAAACAGTCTCAAATCAATTTTCACAGTCTCAAAATAACTTTCATCACCGACACCCATCATCGCAATATTTACACGTAAGCTGTACAATCTTCTGTTCCATGAAGCAAGGGTAACGCATTATTGCAGCCATGCGTATATGAAAGTAAATAAAAAGAAGCAGCAGACATTCTGCAATATCCGTATTTCATTCCATACGCCTACAGTTGTTTCGAAGTAAACTAACTTGTTAATAGGGAAAAACGTTAAAACACGTTGGGGTGAGTGTTGTATGAGTCAAATTAGACTCCAATAATGCCTTTCATTGCTAAATATAAATGTGTCAGGATACATTTGTGTTTGAGTACAACGTTTCGAACGGAGGTTCCGTGTTTAATCCTGCAAAGTGCTTACGTCCTTGGACAAGGTGTCTTTCCTCGTGATGTTCCCCTCGACTTGGTTTACCTGGCAATCCTGTGATAATGAATGATAATGTCAGGGCCCTCTTGCAGAGCAATGCCAACACTGAAGAGGCTACCTTGGACATAAAACCATTTTCATTATCATTATAAGCATTTTTAGATGCCAGATACAATATACATTACAGACGGATTCCGAGTACATGTGTATTTGAATATCGAGGGTAGTTGTAGTTTTGATATCATTTCAGGGAATGACGGTCATTAGGTCCAATAAATACAGCATATTATTATTATGTTGCCCTCCTTATATCACCATTTTGTACCTGTATATGACTGCACGTTTACGTCACTGTGACTGATACACTGTAAGTGCTTTGTAAGTCATGGTAATTAAGTTTACCTTTTCTTGCCCCTGGTAGCCCCTTTTTTCTGTGTAACAATCCATCTTTTAGGCCTCCGCCAACGAAGTGGCAGGAGGCATTATGTTTTCGGGTCGTCCGTCCGTACGTCCGTCCCGTTTTGTTTTTGTCGATATCTCAAGAACCGTGTGGTGCTTTTACATCAAACTTGGTATGAGGGTATATCCTGGGGGATAATACTTTGTTTGGATTTTAGGGTCACTGGGTCAAAGGTCAAAGGTCACATATTATTTTGTGAAAAAAAGGTTTAAATTTCATGTTTTTCTCCATATCTCGCAAATGGTTCAAGGTATCTTCATGGAACTTAGTATATATGCATGTACCGATGGGCAGTGATTATCTAGGGAAGTTGGGGGTCATGGGTCAAAGGTCATGGGGTCAAAGGTCAAGGTCAACTCCTCAAAATATCACTACTTTCCTTATATTTATGCAATGCCTGAAGGATTTTTTAAAGATTTGATGTATGCATGTATTACCCAATATATATTCTGTGGGAAGTTTCTTGAAAAAAGGTCAAAGGTCAAAAGGTCAAAGGTCAAGTGAAAGTGCTAAATTGCACTTTCTCCTCCATATCTCGAAAGCAACTCAAGGTATCATCATGAAACTTACGTATTTATGCTTGTTCTACCTAACAGTGATTCTCTTTGGAACTGTGAGGTCAAAGGTCAAAGGCCAGGTTTAGATAATACTATTTTACCATTTGATACTGAAATTATACTTTTTCTCAATACCTTGAAAATTACTCAATGCATAAACTTATAAAAGAGTCAAAAGTCAATTAAAAATCATCAGTTCCCCAAATACCTGCACTCTGACGTTTGAATCATTTATCCAATTGAACCTAGTTCTAGGAAAGTGAACATTCAGCACATTTGTGGCAAACCTGTCATTTTAATATTTTGCCAATTGTGTGAAACTGTCATCACACATTGTCAAGACATTATTAGACCTATTAGGAGAACCATGCATTATGGCGGAGGCGTACCAGTCGCCGTAGCGACATTTCCAGTTTCTTTCTCATTTGTGCTATGTCTCTGTCTTATAATTCATCTTTGTTTTGCTGAATCAAATGTATTTTGTGTTTACCATGTACACATGTCGGAAATGCCGAGTAAATAATAATGATAATAATCATCATCATCGTCATCATCGTCACCAAAATAATAATAATGATGATGATGATGATGATGGTAATAATAATAATAATAATAATAATAATGATAACAATAATATTGGCTTGAGATATCACAGTCATCGTTAGGGTAATTGTTTAACATCCTGTCCCCGTCATCGCTATTAGTATCACTGTTTTTTGTTGGTGTAGTTATGACTGTTGCATGTAACAGCACCGCTGATTATCACTATTGCTCTCTCTTTCAAAATGTCGCCCCCAACAGCTGGTGTCCACACGGTGCGCAGCGAATCCGACGATTCGTTCTTCAAGACCCCTGCCAAGAAGTCGAGAAAGTGCGATGCTGAGAGCGATATTCAACTACTCGGTGGAAGCAATAATGACACCTTCAAAGTCCTGCTAGAGTTACGTAATTTACAACTCCAACCGTACAACGTGGTAGATGATTCATTTAGTGAAGGTAAGACAATATTATTGTTTTTTTTAAGATACGGTAATCTTTTTACATAAAAAAACAATTGAAGAGCAGCTCATTTAGGAGATAAACTTGAAATGGTTACATACAAAAATGTATCTCGAAATAGTAGACTGACGGAATACTGGATAATAATTAGCTTTTTGTTGCTCTTTCTCGTCTCTACCACAATGCAATCATGAATGGCTTATTTCTTTTTTTTTCTGCATGATGAATTTGTATATATTTGTTGTTGTTGTCGTTGAAAATGAAAATGAATAAATGGAATAAAGTGAAATAAAATGGCTGTTCAGGACACAGATATCTGCAATCGGTATTTCAAAGATAAATCTTCTGTATCCTCAATGATTACGATATCTAAAGGACTCTTTTTATTTTCATTGCTTCCTTTCAACATGAAAGGTATTTATAACAGCCTGCCGAAACTCGGCTGTTATTATTTACATGAAAAAGAGGAATATGCTTATACATTCCCTCTCAAAGCCTTAGAATGCATACATTTAGAATAAGAAAAGATATTCATTTGCTTTGCAAGGTAATATCTGTAAATAATTCTGAGCGATAAGCTAATTGTTTGTTCTGTTACAATCGCGTACTGATCTTGTGTGTGTGTGTGTGTGTGTGTGTGTGTGTGTTTGTGTGCGTGTTGATGAAAGAAATGAGAATACGTCTGCCACTATGTATGGTGTAAGTGTTTATCGATTTGATTTGAACTGATTTTACTTTTATACACATGAACACTGTTCAAATCATACTAGCTCACACAAAACGATAAATAGTATTACATAAAGAGAAACCAAAATTTATGACATAAACGTGATATCACGCAGGCACAGTCTTCATGCTTTTGATGTGACCTTTAGTTACACTGATTTAGCCTAAATTCCTAAAATGTATTGATACATATACTATCTGTATATACATCTAAAGCTCTATATGATTAACATTTATATATATATATATATATATATATATATATATATATATATATATATCTATGTGTGTGTGTTTATATATGTATATGCATGTACATTACGTTATAAACGTATGTATAAGAGGATAACAGACATGAAGATATACTCTAGACAAAAGAATAAATGAAAGATCATACGCAAAAATAAGAAAGAGAAATTGAGAGAAGAGGAAAAGAAAAAAAGAGACAACAGTATGGTGTCCACGTCAAAGTGTCACCGCAATGTAGCCACACAATAGTGTGCATATTGCACACATGCTGAAGGTACAATATATGTATTTCTGTCTGTCGTATGCTTCCTTCCGTTGTTATCAAGATTGGAAATAATCATATACGAAAGTATTATTTATGTGGTTTGCACTTCATCAGTGGATCAAGAATGGTGTATATTTGTATTCAACAGCATGAGTCAGTATGAATCAGTCTGACGATTCTTAGAGTATGGTTATCATTGGGGGGGGGGGGGGGGGGGGGGGCAAATAGAATGTGGAATTCTATATGTGGTCAGTGTTTGCCTGTAGGATATTTGAACATATCATCCCAACTTCTGGATGCGAGATGAAAGAATGTCTGTAAATTTGATACACTAGTATAAAACACGTCATTAAGCGTCATAAAATTAGACGATTTATGACAATCATGTCTTACCATATATTACTGACATGTTTGATTTATTTTTTGAGTGATTATAAGTATTATACTCTCAAATTGTCTCTTCTGAAATTGATGAACCTATGATTTAATGTCTTTAACAGTTTCATGCTAATGTACATCACCCACAGCCACGTTATGAGCTTTTACCTGCATAGCTTTCTGTTCAATCAAGCACGGATACTACATTATCGCTGCCACACGTATGAAGATAAAGAACTAAAAGCATCACTCAGTCATCTCCAGATTTTTTTTTTTTTTTTTTTTTTTGCTATTGAGCATACATTATGATAAAGTGTTTATCATTGTGCAGGCAACGGAGCTGTCATATTAGTGATATTAACAAGGCCTTCAGCACAATGATCACGATTAGGCTCTTTTACCAGCTAATATTTGCCTTACTTTCCTCACATCATAATCGTTTTCACAGCACAAAGAACACGGAGTAGATATGTCAATAACTGCATGATATTTGCTCCGTTTGAGCGCGAGTAATTAGCTAAAAAGCGACGCCGGGGATGCCGGCCGTGTAGCAAGCTACTAGTCTTGAACCAATGACATTTTACAAGAATTCAGAGAGTAAAAGCAAAGCTCATTAAATGAAAGTGGTGTTAGAATTCGAATGAAGCATAGGCGGCTATTTTGATTTATATCAAGTAAAGAGAAAGAGGTGGGATGACCTCATTATTTCCATGCATTGTTTGAGTGAAATATAGATTTCCCATTTATTTCTTTGGCCTGTTGTATTTTTCTCTTTGTCGGGAGGGGGGACCTTTATTTTAACAAAGCGCAGACTACGCGCCATGAGAAGTCGTTTTTAATGGATCATCACTGAGCCTGTGTACGCCATGTGTAACCATGGAAACGCATAAATATTTGTGATCTCCTATTAG
This sequence comes from Diadema antillarum, assembly GCF_040938485.1. Lineage (NCBI taxonomy): Eukaryota > Metazoa > Echinodermata > Echinoidea > Diadematoida > Diadematidae > Diadema > Diadema antillarum. The sequence goes on from NW_027270954.1 coordinate 2,985,671, forward strand.
ATTGCATTTCTTGGACTCTCCCCACTCGATGCACAATAATTTGCGCGATGTAATTTATATTGAACCTTCTTTCTAAATTTGGGATCGTAATGTCAATATCAGAATGTGATCTGATGAATGATTTAGCTGCCGTTGTGATCTTCATTTCAAGTTGTCAAAATCAAAGGGCGTGTTACATCTCAGGTAGCAGGTAGCTGACACACTTAGGAAATGTATCAAAACGATATATACACGTACATATAACGATTACAGGAGAATATATCGAAGAGCATAACCAAAATAATTGAAAGCCGTGGCTACTCTAATAATTACTCAATGGGCTAACTTAAAACTTAATTACACCTACGTGATTTATACCATAGGTCATTTTGCCTGTTGGTTTGACAGTCAGTCCATTAGTTAATGAAGCATTTTGGAAATGCATGAAGTTGTTTAACGCAAATAAACAATTCAATTCCAAAGGAGTTGGACGATGTGACTCGTTGTGTACTTGTTGTGTGTTGTGTATAGAAAATAGCATTCAAAGAAGTATTCTCTCTTGACCCCCCCCCCCCCCCCCCCCCCGGTCGTAGATGATTCTTAATCATATAGAGTATGATGCCACTTTGAGGCAGTGTAGGGACTTTTCATTTTTTCTTTCTTGTCTTTATAGCCGAGGTTTGTAAGAACGACAAGACCGCGGAAGGGACGAACATGGCGTCGATAGCAGTTGGCGCCACGCTAGCCCTGGTGATTCTGGTGGTCATCGCCGGTTACGCAATAGGCCGAAGGATGGGTGCCATTACGGACAGGACTTCTTACAGTTCAATGGATTAATTTCCCCCCTTTTTTCTCGCTATCTTTTTTTTTTCCGCTGAGGCTTTTAGTTTGATTAAACATACCCTCGTCCACTATACTAAATGACTTTCAGGGTTGTATGGTCAATTATGAATGAAAAACAAAGAAGCGAATAACATCCAACCTTTCTGTGTATTTGGCAATTACTCCGTGGGCACTGTAATCTGAGTCTGACCAGGGGTGTGTTTAATCAAACTGCACACTGCCCGTAATTCCCCTTGACGCGAGAGGAAAAAGGAGGTCAACAATTTGACTCGTCCCCACGCTGTAGTGATGGGCACGCAGATGTGTTGAAAACCAGTTTTCTCGCACTCTGTCTATCACGAACAGGAGTTTAAAAAAGTAATGCCTACGCCTTCCGTCATTCTATTTTCATGAGATTCTTGATTATTATCTCCTTAAGAAAAAATGCACTATTTGACGAATGATTTTTACATCTCAACTTGGGATCGAGGGTAGACCTATAAATAGAGGGAATTGCAAAACAAGAGTATGTTTAAGCAGTCTGATGATTTATAAAGTTAATGTTCTAAGAACCTTCGGAGAGACCATGAAGTCAATGTAAAGTTTTCATAATTTGTGCAACGTCCTCCTTACGTCATGACATACCGACATACGAGAATCATCCGTTTGCAACGGTCTGTAAACGGCCTTCAACATAGCTGGCATCTTGAAAGCATTTATTACATTTTCTACTAGACTTTACAAAGAAACATTTTAAAACGAAACATCGCATCAGTTATCATGATCTGAGACAGCATTCATCGATTTGAAAAAAAAAAACAACAAAACAAACACATTAAAGTGTTTGTAATGAAGTTGGTTTTTTTTTTCATCAGCGGGAAAATCATTGGTCGGAGAAAGAAGATTACATAACTCACGTACCCGAAGCATATTGCAATCGCCAAGATTATCGCCTTGTTAGTTGGCGATTTGGGGCTATTGAAGTAGCACTTCCTTTGTCAGAAAACACTTGGTGTCAAAGTCAACGCCTGGTGTAACTTGTGTATCTATTACTTCGGCGGTGTGATAGAATTTTACCATGTTGAGTCAAGTTGTAGGTCAAGATTCACATTGTAATAATACATTCAGGCTAGAGTGTTACAACATGATGCTCTTCACCAAACCAATACCGATATAGTGGGGGCAGCTTCTAGTGTGAACGTTGTAACACTTTCGTGTTCATCACTTTGCCTCACAGGTCTGACACTTTATATTGTGTGATGCTGTGCTGTACACTTTGAGAGAATCTCAAACGTGAATCAAAGCGTGGAATCTTCACATTTTCTTTTTTTTTTAATGAGTGTGAATGAAATGTCTTGTACTGTACAGTTTAACCATCTGTTTGTAACGGTGTATTATAGACATTCTCTTCCATAGAGTGTACCATACATTGGTTATACATCGGTTATACAATTTACTCTGTCCAGAAAGTATACGCTCCTACCCTATACGATATCCTGATTATGCCAGTTCGCACTGCCAGCACAATCTGCAGATAAATTGACTAATGAAAACTCTTTGTATCCACCTCGGGTAGCAGGTGTGTCAAATGCATTTCAAGCCAAGGCCGGTGATTCCAACATTCATTATTCCCTTTACTCAATTATTTCCATTCGTTTACCAGACCTGTGCCTGCCACACTCGTCAACACGCCTGCTGATGAAAACATCTCTATACACATTTCGAGTAACTGTACATTTCAGTATCCGCAGCATAACGTTTTGCAAAACAAAAGACTTCGTTGTAACGTATACACATACTGTGCGCGACAGGTTAGCAATTTCGTTTTACTTATTGCTATAGATTTATACATATTACCCGGCCACATCGCTGATGTTGATGTACGCGGTGCTGAATGAGAGGCAATCAAGTAACCCACTACTACCAGGTTTAGTTATTGACGGGCACCATGGTGAAACGCCTATGTAATGCATTTCAAAGCATACTCCAACCAAGGTCAAAGCGATGCGGCGATAATAAATAGATGACGCTATCTTGCCAGTTCATACACGGATACCCCCCCCCCCCCCCCACATGGCCTTCGTGTTCGTGCTCTGTATTATGATTGTCATGGAGTGAACGTTACCTTTTTACGTGAATTACTGGCCTCTGAATTTCAAAATCGATTAAAAACGGGCGACCGCTGACTTTCGATCGGTGCGCGCAATTTGGCGCCTTTTTAATTCGTAGATGGCCAATATCTTCTGCATGGAGGTTTCATGAAATTTCAGAAAAGTAAACCAATGTAAACAAAAGTACAACAAGGGGAGTACTTTGTGATAATGATGATGATAATAACATGATCAATGCGATGACGAAATAAGAAGCATTCGTTGCTTGCAACAAGTATATTCACACAATATATGCGTATACTCTATAACACGCATATAAACACACACACACACACACACAAACAGACAAACACGCAAGAACTTATAATTTTGCATCCACGGTCCATGCACTTTTCTTTTGAAATTTCGCAGATAGAATAAAGCATCGAGAATGGCTTCAAACAACAACCGTTGTGTCCACCAAATTAAACACAGCACGCAGGTTGCCTATTTCTTTATAATGTCTCTTATTCCCCTGAAACACACACACACACACACACACACACATACACAAATATATAAAGGTGTTTAGCTATTCAAGCTAGGTGTGTATGTGTCATGAGAGCCGGTCATTCCTTTTGGGTTAGTTGTATGCATGCAGTATGAATACACTGTTCCTTTTCGTCACACTTTTTGCGTGTAATAGTTCTTTTTTTTTCATCTTGCTCATACAAATTTTACATTATTTCATTATTCTGACAGTGGGTAGTGAATATGCCTCCAAGGCCAACAGATCACAAGGACAGAATTATAATGAGATACATACCTACTTTTCATAATGGTTCTCAGTCAACAACAGCTTCCTATGCAAATGCACACACACACACACACACACACACACACACACACACACACACACACACACAAAGACGAGACATTTCCATCAACAAGAATTCAGTCAACAACAGCAGCAACAACAAGCAACACACACACACACATACGCAAATACCTACAGCTACTTTAATGGATTACATAGTTTTGCATATAGTGGCGAAGAGCGGTATTGGTAACACTGTTGAGTCAGTTTTAGCTTTCCCGTCATACTGCAGCAGTACTTTCAGGCAATAGAGCGCGCGTTCTGAAATTGAAATGTAACCTAAATTTCGTTCTCTTTTAACGTTATGAAATAATTTAGATATATGTGCAGGGAAGCACGTTCGTCCACGTCGCGCGCCAAGTGTAACAGATTTGTTGTTTTAAGTAAAACTGTTACGTGAAGTCCACCAAATTTTCAAGTCATCGATAGGCAATGAAAAAATCTAATGTATTGAAAATCGAAGAGTTAGAGAAGTACAGCCAGTTTTACTTTAAAATACCAGATAAAAAGCCCTTCTTACCAATGCTGCACATGTTTATATATCAGAAGTGAACAATAGCTTCATGTAAAAAGCACAAACTGGCCAGTGCAACATTCTAAGTGCTTTTTAATAACTGCATATCATTAACACAAGCTATTGCCATCATTAAAAGATGCTGTTGTTGGAACATGTATTACGATATTTTTTTTTTCGCTATCACCAATACCTTTCTACTTATTTTACTAGTATTGTAATTATCACTATCATATTTCAATCACTTTTTCATCAAAATGTCATAATGTGCACTATTGTAATCTTTATTCTGTATTTGTCGTGTAGATAATGTCCATCGTGTAGTGATATTTGGGTTAACCCTTAATCGTTCCAGGACATTTGAGTCGATCTGAAATTGGTGGTTCTGGTTGCGAATCACCTTGCTCAATCTAAAAGACATGAGCACTTTGTTGTTACAAAAAAAAAAAGGGTTTGAATTCCCAAAGATCAAAGAGACTACCGGTTTTTTTTTCCTTCACGGAAGCCTGTTTCTGATTCAATCGTATTGAAATCAAAACACGCATGAGTGCATGCGTCTTAATTTGTTATTGTATGTGATAGGTATATTTCACTGAACTAGGCAACATGATATGTCATCACCTTTTCTGTCAATAATTAGACTACATAGATTGTTAGATAGATATAATCACACAGGTTTTGATTCCATCCATGTTTGTACAGTATATAGACATCATGCTTATATTCTTGTGAAGTTTTAGTTTTCTAGTTGAATGTGCAATATTTTTTTTCGTAGACTGTTTAGAGCTATTTATGATACATATAACATTATATTAGTTGTAACAATGACGATCTCCACAACTCATTACAGATGTCGCTTGTATCTTTTGAAGATAGTAGTAGCGTAAAAGGGGATTAATGTTTCTTGTTCATTTTTGACGACGCTAAACTACTATCAAACATGTCTAATGTATATCATAGTTAATGTGTGAATTATGAGTGTATTCATTCCATTGCAACCTTGTCATACTTGTACATGTAGACTTTCCATAGAAATGGTAATTGTATTTAATTCATGGAAAGAATATCCATTGTATTGCATTTTCAGATTTATGACAATATCATTGTCTTACGAAGTACATATTCAATTCCTTTTTCTATCTCATCCTTTCCTCTGTACCTCTCTCTATAACCCTTCCCTTCCGTGTCTTTTCATTTTCCTGTCTATCACCTACAGTATCATCTTTTTCTTTTTATCTGTCTTTCTGTCTACACTTTTTTTTTGAATCCCTCTGTAGTCGTGAAATAAATAGTTCTATTACTAGAAATATCCACAACTTTTCGACTTTGCCACGTTTCTTTTTATTCTTGAAGACCTCAGTGTCGGAAATTGTGCTTTTGCTCTTGGTCGTTAAATTCCTTGATTGCTTGTTTGTGTAGGGATTCACAGTTTATATATATATATATATATATATATATATATATATATATATATATATATATATATGTGTGTGTGTGTGTGTGTGTATGCGTGTGTATGTGTGTGTGTGTATGATAAATCTATTTATTCGTATGTAGGGACTTGCAGAGAACCTTACTGATCAGAGATAAGAAATGTCATAACCTGGATATTGATGAGGATGCGAATCCCTTCGTGTGCTTGGGATCTAATTTTCTAGTATAATCATTATTATTACATGACATTTCAATCAACATAATTATGATCCTGTGCGGGTTTTGTACCATTACGAGAGTATGGACACTTTTTATTTTATTTTATATATACATATATATATATATATGTGTGTGTGTGTGTGTGTGTGTGTGTATGTAATAATAATAATATGCACTTTTCCGAAAAGGAGGAACAGTGAGAGGAATAATGCTGTCAAAGCTACGCACCGTTTTCTCCTTCCTTTGTCATATCTCACATATGTATATATATATATATATATATATATATATATATATATATATATATATGTGTGTGTGTGTGTGTGTGTATGTGTGTATGTATGTGTGTGTGTGTTAAACCACTATTAAACATTGGGAGCAGTAATTGAAAAAGCTGTTCGAATTATCACATTTGTTGCATATGTATAGTTCTGTTGTAACACAAAACACCATAAACCGCACAAAAATTTCGCAGTAAAGCCGCAATTATAAGAAGAAACATGTATAACTAGTTTTCCAAATAAATAAACCATAACTGTAGACAATTTATTCCAGTACCTTTTTTTAATAAAACTGTTGTTCACATTTTGTATACTTAACAATTTTAACATTGCTATACTGATTAACATTTTCATGTTGGTTATTTTTATCCCTAACTCACATTTTTTTTAATCAGTTTGAAACACTAAAGCTTTTTATTTAATCAAGAAATGTTAGCATAAGGCTTTAAGTAATTCGTAGTCTTTTATATATATATATATATATATCATATAACTATTATGTATATAGAGGTTCTCACAACTAACAAGTGAGGAGAGGACAGGGTCATTACCTGTTAATAGACAATGCACATTAGTTGCTCCAGGATGCATAGACCTTAATCAGCCCAATGGTAAGAGCACCGTATTGAATTAACGTCGCCACGTTGTGACCGATGTGATGCTGATGGGTAGGAGAATATCCAGTCGTTTTTTGCATGCTGCTCTTTTCATTTATGTACTCGGGTTGATCGTGTTCAAGAACGGGTTGATTCCTTTAAAAAAATCATATATGCTAACAATTTACATTACGTTGTTGTCCAGATCCTAAGAAGATTTATAAATAATAATAATAATAATACATTCTGCTTATATAGCGCATGTTACACTGAAGTCTCTATGCGCTTTACAAAATTTTCTATAATAACAATACAATTAGAAAATACATATGTAATACAATACAACTGACTACAACAACAATAAAGAAATTAAGAAAAGTGATCAAAGTATTGATTAAATTAATACGTCTTTAGTTTAGTTTTGAAAGTCTCTTGTGTTGGTGCGGTGCGAACAGAGTTGGGTAAGGTGTTCCATAGGGTGGGTGCCATGACAGAAAAGGAACTTGAGCCATAGTATTGAGTGTTGAAGCGGAGGACTTGAAGAAGTAGTTGGTGTTGTGACCGGAGAGCACGAGGAGGTGTGTAGACGTGGATGAGGTCAGAAATGTAGGATGGAGCTTCACCAGTGAGTGCTTTGTATGTGAGAAGAAGTATTTTGTATTCTACACGCTTGCAGACAGGGAGCCAGTGGAGGTTTCTGAGGAGAAGTTTGGTACTGGTGTGTGTGGTCGCCCTTTCTGTGATTCTTGCTGCTATGTTTTGTACCCGTTGGAGCTTAGCGATGGTTTTTGCATGTGCGTTACCGAGAAGTGCATTACATGCGTCCAGTCTTGACGTGACAAAAGCATGAATAAGTCTGAGGGTGGTGCCACGATCTAGGACAGTGCGTATTGGAGAGATCTTCCTGATAGCTGCCATGGCGGATCGGCAAGTACTGTTCATCTGTGATTCTCGTGATAAGGTGTTATCAATGGAGACTCCCAGGTTCCTAACCTCACATTTCTCCTCAATGGCTGTGTCGCCTACGGTCAGTTCGACTCCTGGGAGCCTTTCGAGGAACTTAGAGGATAGATGCAGAAGTTCTGTCTTATCATCATTGATGACTAGTTTGTTTCGCGTCGACCAGGACCGAATGTCAGCAATGCAGTCGTGGATCTTTTGTAGTGCCGATTCCCGCTCCGATGGTGAAAATGACGTGTACACTTGGACGTCATCTGCATAGATCATTGGTTGCAGACCATGAGTGTAGATGATGTCATAGATTGGTGTCGTATAAAGCGAGAAGAGAAGGGGTCCCTTCTAAAGACATTAACGTTTATTTTTTAATTGCTTTCTCTTAAAAAGTGTGTGTGTGTGGGGGGGGGGGGGGGGGCAACGAGAATTCCGTTAACTTCACCAATACTGTCTGTTCTAGTCATTACTCATGATATCAATACTTGCTGCTTTGCTCATCCTTCTGACAATAAAAACAAAACAAAACAAAACAAAACAAAACAACCAATCAAACAAACAAAAAACTCATGTCAAGCATTCAGGAGTTTATTACGTGAGTCCTTTTTGGCTGATCCACTTGCATTCTCAGTATATTGAGATCGTTTTTCGTATCGATACGACAGCCTGTCAATAGACCATTTCCTGGAACATTAGCTCAGCTAATAATGATAATTACAAGAAACCATATTGATGTAGCGTGTATTCGAAAAAAAAAAATAAGAATATGAATTAACGCCTCTTTGTACGATACGCACAGTGAAGGAGGAAATATATGAAGAAGGAAGGCAGTTAAAGCCATAGTTTCCCTTAAAGCATCTATACTGTGTCAGCATGTTTGCTAAAGTAATTGGTTGCACATTGCCGGTGGGAAATATCTTGCAGGGTCAAAAAAAAAAATGTTGATACTGTGGGGGTGTCTAAAAAAGAAATTGGCAGAGAGGAAACGTGTCTTGCCGGACGTAGTAATTAACCCGTTCCATACTGAATTCTGAAATGCCCATAGACTCAATTATGCAGGCCACCAGAACGGCTTAAGCATGCAGAGCCTAGTTCTTGCAAACACATGAACACCACTGTGAAAATCTTAAAGTCAATTCGCTGCTTCACAGGGCAGCCGAAGTAACTTTCTTAAGAGTGGATTTACATGCTCGTAAAACGAGTATTAAAGGAACCTGGCAGCAGTATTTTGAATTCATTGCCATGCACTTTTGGATTTTATTGTTCGGTATCACCAATCGTATAAAATACCGCTACGATGTCTGCCGTACCGGTAGAACTGCGCTTCATTAGTATCAGTTGTGTGTGAGTGTGTGTGTGTGTGGGGGGGGGGGGTCACAAGTTCTCCCCCCCCCCCAAAAAAAAAAAAAAAAAAAAAAAATATATATATATATATATATATATATATATATCGAATACAGGCTGATATAGTTAACTGTGTGGAGTTCTGAATTGTAAATATCATAAACAATGGGTATTATACAAGAGTTATTTATAAAAGTAAGACGTGGTATAGACCGATTCAATTTCGATGACCTATTCACCTACCGCCGCTAGCGGCGCTATAGCGGCCGCCATAACTGGGGGCCAACGGGGCTTCCCAGCGAGCTAGCTACCCATCAGCGAGTTGCACTTGCAGCTCAGCAGCCTAGCGTACCCATCGCGCATAGTTAGCCGAGCGCGAGCGCTGCGCCGCGGCCGGCGACCGCTGGCGCCGCGCTAATATTGTGATTGTTTGATTTGATTTGATTTTATTGTTCCACATTTCAAAACATCAAACATGATACGATCGATTGAACATAAGATTGAACATAGCGTCGTAAATTACAAAAAATACAAGAGAAGACAATTTAACAAACATGAAATGTGGGGACCTACTAAAAAGCAAAGCTTGTAATGTATAGGTCCCTGTATATATGAAAGTGTTGGTCTTCTTAAACAACCTAGAAACGAAAACTATGAAAGGAAGGAAAGGGACGTAAAAGAAAAGAGAGCAAAAAGAGCAAAGGAAAGGAATAAAATATACGAAAGCATAGCGAAATACAAAGTAGCCACCTGTAACGCGTTAACAAGACTCCTTGTCACCCGAGCAACACAGTTACGTAACTGTAAGAATGCGCAAAAACGCACATGATACATAATGATTCATTAATTCAGGAATAGCCTTGACATAAATGACTCAGTAAAAAAAAAACAAAAGGCAACCATGGAATACATATGATAAACAACGAATCTGATAAAGAAGAGGGAGTTCAAATAAAATTGCATGTTGTATTATTAGATATAAGCCTGCACAAGGGATTTTTTTAGTTTACGTTTAAAACAGTTCAATGACAACGATTCAATAATGTCGGAGTCAAGGCTATTCCAGAATGTTGGACCTGTACGTACTATTGTTTTAAGAGCAAATGCAGTTCTCACGGGAGAAAAGTGAAATGAATTTTAACTGTCTTGTAGGGTAGGAATGTATAACTTTATTTTTTACAAACATGGGAGTGAAAGCATAAGGTAATTCGTCTTTAGTTAACTGGTACATAAATATCCCAAGGGAGTAAGAATATATATCAAAAATCTTTAAGAGGTTATTACTTTTGAACAGAGGGCTTGTCGGTGCTAAATAATTGGTACAATTGATAATCCTTACAGCTCGCTTTTGTATTCTAAAGATAGACTCCAGGCGTATTTTGGAACAATTCCCCCAGGCCAGTATGCTATAATGAAGATACGGCAATAACAAAGTCGAATATAAGGTACATAATATATATGTGGGGAAAACATGCTTAAGCTTCTGTATAACACCCAAATTTCTTGATAATAACTTACATAAATGATTTGTTTGTTCCTGCCAAGATAATTTACAATCAATTAAAAGACCAAGAAATTTAACTGAATTTGTCTGTTGTAAGTTTACTCCTGTGATTGAAATTGAGCCAGGTAAACAAGTGATTGTATTACTAAACACCATAAAATTAGTTTTGTTTAGATTTAGAGATAGTTTGTTACTTTAATCCAATCATTGACGTGATTCAACTCAGAGTTAAGCATATCAAGTAACTCAGTAGGATTTTTGTGCGTCAAAAAAAGACTTGAATCGTCCGCAAACAAGAGGAAAGAAAGGAGTGCTGACGACCTGGGCAAATCATTTATGTACACAATAAAAAGAAGTGGTCCCAAAAGGGAGCCTTGTGGAACACCACACGTTATATTTGCTGTGCTTGAATCAGAATCATTAATGTGTACAAATTGTGATCGATTTGTGAGGTAATCTCTGAACCACTCCAAGGCGCTGCCACGAATCCCGTAATGAGACAGTTTGTACAGTAATATTTCATGATCAATTGTGTCGAACGCCTTGGAGTGGTCCAGAAAAACTCCAACAGTGTGAGATTTAGCTTCGATAGCTTGAACAACTTTATCTATTAACAACAAAACAGCGTGAGTAGTCGAATGTTTTTTGCGAAAACCAAATTGAGTGTCTACTAAGATATCATGGTCATTTAAAAACTTGATAGTTCGGGAGTAGACAACTTTTTCAAGTACTTTGGAGAATGATGATAAAAGAGATATAGGTCTATAATTGCCCAGGTCGTCCTGTCTGCCTTTCTTAAAAACAGGAATAATCTTGGCAACTTTCATTTTACTAGGAAAAACACCAGTCATTAAAGACAAATTGAATACATGGGTCAAAGGTGCGGCTACTTCATAAATGATTTGTTTAAGAAGAAACATTGAAATACCATTGTTATGATTGTTTGATTGATTGTTTGATTGTTTATTGATTTGTTATTGATTTGTTATGATTGTTTGATTGATTGTTTGTTATGATTGTTATGATTGTTTACTCACTGTGTGGAAAAGTCATTCAGCGGCTTTTAATGCCATTCTGTTGGACAATTTGAGTGATTCAGACATATTGATCTACTTTGAAGGCTTCAAAGGAAAGATCAGGAAAACACATTGTGCAGTTGTTGGGTGCACAAATAACAGAAAAAACTGGAAATGGAAGCTACACGGCAGTGTGTGAAATTCAGACACCGCTGACGCATAACAAACTAAGGCAAAATTAAAGACAATTAAGTGAAATACATCGGTATAAAAATGCAAAGATTTCAAAACAAACTATGTCTTCTAGATTCTCTAATTAGGTTATCACTGCATATTCGTAAAATGTTGTTCATCTTAGAAGACAAGTTTAGATCAAAGAAAATGATAATTCACTGTTTTGTTTTGTTTTATCCTTGGTGTCCTACTTGCCAAAGTTAGAATACACTTCCTGGCTAGACTTTATTATTATGACAAACATTTTACAGCCTACACTACAGCTAAATAAATGTTTCAAGATGCGTTAAATTCTTATATTGTTTTCACTAAACCTTCTTCAATGTTCAGCACTGAATTGACCATCTAGGCCTATTCAATTTTGGCCTGGAACTCTGAATTTGACTTTTGATAAAGTGATACCATTAAACCATGGATGGTGGCAAACGTCCGTTTCACAATAATACTAAGAAAGTATGACTTAAAAATCACTTTTGTAGATTGTCCATGTGTTAGCATGATGCTATTTAAGGTTACTTAGACCTAAAACAGTAGAAGTTTTGCTTGTAGACATCAGGCGACGTAGTCGTAACTTAACTTAAGTTTAGGCATATTTTAGTCTAGAAACGCCTAGATTTATATTCCGTTTGGTTTATTCAGTTATAGGCTTGCCTGAAGTTATCGACATCCGAAAATGATATAGGATGTAGGGTTCTAGAAGTCAATAGGTCTAGATCTAGTCTGGAATCTTGCCTAGATTTCTAGACAAGATCTAATGTTAGACAGATTCTACCCTGCAACTGGCCCGACACTCCCCGAGTAAAGGCAAAAGCCTGTCCTAAAAAGGTTGAATTAACTGATAGGCTAGCTTGTAATTTATCGTGCCATAATCGAGCTCAAGATTCTTATTCATTATTTGTATTTAATTATATCAGTTAACTTGACAACAGCCTAGGCTTATTAGCAAGACGTCTGCCTGTCCCTAGCAACAATTCTCCCCAGCGGCTTTTATTCTCTTGCAAGTCTTACACGAATGTGAATATACCGTACGGGGCTTACACGCGAGTACCCAAGTCATCGCCAAAGAAATAGAGTCTACAAACATTCACGGATCGTACCGATATTTACCTTGAAATTCAAGTTTTGGCTACAGCCGTATGTCATCTACCCATTCGCTCATAGTCGGTATAAGTTGTTTGATTTTATCTATTTTTAATTAGCTAGCAAAACAAAATTAGACTCTAGCTGTCACAAATCCAGATGCGTCGATCGCTGCCAGCGCCAGAGATAGCTAGCTGGCCGGCTGGCGCCGGGTGGTAAAAAGCACTGGCTGCCGCTGGCACCTTTGCCATGCACGCACGGCGCTTGCCGACCCGGCCTGTTTGGCCCCCAGTTATGGCGTCGCCTTAAGAGGGCGCACTTCCATGAACAGTCGCTTGAATCGGTCTATACAGGAAGAAGACAGTTTTTGCCCTAAGAAACAGATGCTCAGGTTGACTTTATAAAGTCCGAATAATCCGAATAGTGAAAATAGTGAAAATGGAAAGAGTTAAAGAGGAAGAGTTAAACTTGAATAACGAAAGTAAGAGAGTTCACATTTGTATCTTTTTTAGAATAAGATTCGGATACAATACATATTTTAATACACAATCAACATCAAATTGCACATGTTGGTAAATATCTGATTAATGATAACCTTGCAGAGGGAATATCGTATTATCTTCCGTACAAAAAATGTGTATAATTGATTCATCCAATAATTCATTCCGTTTTATTTTCACAGGGTAGGCCGGTCAGAAAAATATGATTTACAAGCAGCGCCATGCATAAAGAGCAACAAATTATTCAACATAGATTATTATTCATAGTATAAATGATTTGAGAATAAATCGTGTGTACAAACCAATGACACATGACAACAGAACTTACATAAATTTAGTTACATGTGTTATTTTCCACAATATCGCAAAGTCTGGACTATTGAAATTCAATGACTTTTACTTTTTTTTCACGGCCTGTACGGATTTTTTTTTCTCTTTTCTCTTTTGTCGACTTCACTTGATTATCCTGGTAAAATTGAACTTGGATTGGTAAGACCTTTTAATTAAAAAACCCCCAATAATGATGATAATGATAATACAAGTCCTTTTATTTTTACGACTACAATATTGCTAATGATAATGATAACAGTGCTACAAATACAAATACTAGCTATCATAACATCAGCAATGGGAGGTCTAAAGATGACGATGACACGATACAGATACATGTATGGATGAAAATTAAGGACGGAATAAACAGCCTTGAAGTTAGGCTAAAGCTCCATGAACTATGCATGCACGCCTCATATCACGGACAATAAATCATCGTACGCTTGCTTCGACGCACCTGCAACACGCATTGCGCTTGCAGCGAAAGCTCATAACCACAAATATTGGAAATCCATAACAAGTTACAAACAGCCATACGTCATAGACCGGCTATAGGGTCTTTTTTTTCAGGCGAGCAAAATCGGCATAAAGAAATTAATTTAGCACAAAGCATTATCTTCATCACGTACCATATGCCGTATGCTTATCAAGTTTATTGCTTTGGAGGGCTTTGTTACACGCGATTGCAAAATGAAAAGGGGGAGGGGTGGCGGTTGGGAAAGACAAAGGGAGTCAATTTGATTTGATTTGATTTGATTTGATTTGATTTTTCGCATTTTCTTTACAAACGATAACAAAACGGCTCAGTGTAAAAGCGTAATGAGTGATGCAAATACAGTGGAACCGGTCTAAAACTTTTCATTCAGAAAAATTGTATACTGTTTCATACAGAAAATTAATGTATACATACATAGATGATTATAGTCAAGCCTCCTCGGTCCACTATTCTCAATATGCATTATTGATATACAACATTTTTTTTTTTATGAAATCTTTTTCCTGATTTGAATATACTTTTATGTCATTCTGACCCCCATAAAAACAACAACAAAATACGATAAGCTGAAAAACTAACAATATGCTTGAAATTGCACAAATCTAAACATATGTAAGTAATACCATTACCACACTCCCAAGCAATAATCTTTGCGATAATACTCGAGCAAATAAATCCCACAAAATTGCTAGGAGTAACAATATTGATAATACATTTTCATGGAAATAATATTTCTGGTATACAAAATCACATGTACAAACTCCGGAGTTGTAAAATTTAACAACTTACTTTCTTAAATGTCTAATATTATAGGCCTACGTGACATGAAGTAAAGATAAATAAATCCAACTGTCACATGAAAATATATTTGTAAAAGGGGCAACAATTTACTCACAACGACTCTGTGAAGAGGGTTAAATACATTGATTGAAAGTACTGTTTACCATTGGGAGCAGTTATTTAAAAAATATTCGAGACATCACATTTGATGTATATATGTAAGTCAGTTGTATCACAAAACATCCTACCGTATAAAAAAAGTTTAAAATATAAAGAGATATCACTATTTTCCCAGCCTCTAAACCGTAACTGTAGACAATTTAGTCTAGAAACATCTTTTTATTATAACTATTGCTCACACTTTGTACATTTAACAATACTTAACATTGATTATACAGATTAAAATTGTAACATTGGTTGTTTCTAGCCCTAACTCACATTTTAGAACTATTTTGAAGCACCTAAGCTGGGGTTTTGATTCATCTGCAAATAATGAATTATGCCTTTAACTAGTCATTAAATTATGATTCCATGAACTTACAAATATAGTAGAGCATTGAGGTGATGCCATCATCTTGTCTAATTTGCTTACGCGATCGTGACAGATTGCACTGTTTTCGAGAAAATTTTCCAAGACTTCCTTATTTTTTTTTGACTAGTTAATTGAAACTTTGTAATCTTTAAGTTGGTACAATTTCACTCTATTTAATGAAGTCATATTGAACATAGACTGGATCATTACTTTAACAGAATTGCGCTTAGGTTACGACAAAAGATCCTCCACAAAGTGTGTGGATTTTATTTTTCAGATATTCATATAACGGAGACAATGTGTGATGCGCTCGATGATTTTGACGAAAGCAACAAACGTCATGGTTCGGAATTGAATGGAGGAGCAAAACCGTATAGTTTGCCAAAGTTAAGTATACCATGTCCGTTATGATTACAAAATGCACTTTTAGACAATGGTTACCAGGGTTGAATGCACCTGCGACTCTGCTTTCTATTTGGCATATCCACACATACATGTACATCTCCCACACACAGACACACACATATGATATGTATACACACAGGTGCAGCTTTGAGAAATCGGCGCACAAAATACCCACCTGCCACGCCTTTAACTTGCACTTTCCATTTAGTGCACCAGGTTTACGATATTCACACACTGCATCGAGCATCATATCTTTCCCTCTCTCCCCCTCCCTCCCTCTCTTTCTCGCATGGTGTGACATTTTCGCGGTATTGAGCAACAAGTTGATGATGTCGTCTGCTCACTACAGGGCTTCATAACATTTTCCTGATTGGTGTCTAGCTGCCACCAGAGGACACTGGCTTAGAGTGGATTATTATAATGTAACATTTGTGATTTGCAAGGCCCAGTTGACAAGGTTACCAGGTTACCCATAATCCCCGCAGAAGACGTACACAACACACGTGATAGTTGTTTTGTTTTTTCTTCTCTTTCACCATAGTGATTGGATGGTAGCAGAGGACATTAAGGTCGCGTGCCAAAGCTGTGATTCGAATGGACTGGTTACCTAGGTTACATGTTAACCATAATCCACGCATCGATAGAAACGCAATCAAAGAAGACAAATGTGGTTTTCTTTCCTTGGTGTTCCGTGGATCCTTTTCTTGTCACTAAACAGAGTTTGGACATTTTTCTGTTTAGCGAGAATAAAACGTGTATATATATATATATATATATATATATATATATATATATATCCGTTTGGTATATATCCGTCGGGAATATGTAGTTTGTTGAGGATTGAAAAGTGCTCAATGCTGTAAAGCAGAGCATATTAGGCGTATATATATAATATATAATATATATAAATGAAGAAACAAACTGCATGGTAATGCATTTTTTGCCAATAAAGCATTAGTTTGTGAGTTTTTGAGTCGAATAAACCCATATTTTATTGGCCAAGGATACATTACATGTACCAGTTTGTTTCTTTATTTCCTCGTGGAGGCAATACGTGAAATCTCAACATGCTTGGATATCGTATCGCTCCACTACACTACACTACACTACACGCGACTATACGATTACACTATATATATATATATATATATATATATATATATATATATATATATATACATGTTTATACATATATACATATATACAGTGTATAGAGAGAGGGAGAGGGAGGGAGAGCGAGACAGATGTTTATGTGCATGTCAATTTTCTGTTCTGGGTTGATTATTTTGTTTCATTTCATTTTCTTTTTTGTCAAATTCGATTTCATATACCATGGTCAAAAGTTCAGATCCCTCAATTCAAAATTGGATCAAAAGCCCAAACGGTTACTCTTCTAACTTGCCAAATTGAAAAAAAAAAAAACTGAAAAAACGATGGAGTGATAAGAATTCAAGTTCGCACTGGCCAAGGTCTATAATACCGCGTCCATGACTTTGTGTTTCAAGCAGGTGCGCCGTTCTCAATCCCGTCTTCAATATTTGATAACGTCTTATGTTATTCATGCAGTGTTAAATGCCACGTGAGTGATGCAAACCAGTTACTATGGGTAAGTATACCAGAGTCGTTGCTGAAGTGCGTACATAATACTATTCATGACTTCATTGCATTCGATCTCAATGAATGCGAACATCGTGCAAAATTCTATGAAAGGCCGTAGCTGAATCTTTTTTAAAGTATAGAGAGGGTATAGCAAGATATGACTGCATAACTGACTATAGGCCTTAAGATTTGGAAGAGGTGTAATTTCTACTTATGGAAATCAGAAAGAGTGTGGTACTATCATATTATGCCTTGTTGTTGTTGTTTTTGTTATTTTTCCTTATGTCATTTACCGTTACATATAAACGTATAGAATCCGTAAAATTTCAGAAATGGCTTTATGTTAAATCCATAACCTGATAACTCATCAGGCCTTAATACTCGCTCATATCGACCAAAGGGCTTAACAGAATAAGTATCGGACCTGTGCTTTACAGTTGTAGTAGATTTAATCGTTTACTTCAGCATTCAGCTCTAATCTGTTATTGGAATGACACTGTAATTACGTGTGTATTACGATTTTGTAATAGCAATATCTCTGGTAATTTTAATGACTACATCCCACGGCAGAGGCAAGGCTCAAGACTAATAAAGTATATTAATATATAACTTGGCTAATCTGGGTTGAAAACAACGTTGACGCCATGCACTATTAATCCGCATAATAGAATCCGCGATTTTATGTCCGTATTTTTCTCTGAAATTCCTTTCAAGTACGGGAATTACGCATGATAGAAATAATAATCCGGACCCCCCCCCCCCCCCCGCCTTGGAAATACAATCTACTTTCCTGAGCCCCAGCTTACTTTTGATCGATCAAAAATTGAAAAAAAGAAGAAAGTCGTTCAAATTAGATTCACGACAAAGATACGCAATAGACCATACAGAGACAGGGGCTTTGTCCAGTAACATATCGACTACTAGTATGTCGTTCCAAAGACTATAATATTCCTCATACCAGGAAACGAGCAGTCCTACAATGCCGAGACATTGATGGTGGTAACATTAGTCATGTCTACCAGACGCTAATGGGCGAGATGCTGGTTGTTGGTTTTCAGTTCCATCCATTCCAATCCAGTGATGAAGGTCAACACATCGCAAATTTAGGATTTTGTTTTGATCATAATATTACACATCAGTGATTTTTTTTTTAAATTCTTATCATTTAATTCGAATCTATTTTGAGGCATCCACTAAGCTCCGTGCACCTTGATTTCTTGCCACGATGTCAACAGTAATTTCACCTGAAGTTACATAACAGTGCTGAATTCTGTGCACGTATAAAATAAGATATATGAGTCCAAAAGCAAGAGACGTTGTCTGCAGCACCATTTCCACATCTTTTCTTGATGTATATACTGACAGACAGAGCAAAGATCGTCGTAATCGGAAGGTTCAAAGGTATCATTCTATGAGAACCTCCTTTTTTATGTGGAGAATTGTACTTCAGTCAAGGTGAGGTGTAAAACAGTATAGGAATGCAACCTATATTTATCTGACTTTATTGTTGGCATCACGAAAGCCAAAGAGAGATTATTTTAAGGGCGGAGCTGATAGTGAGTCCAGAAAGAATATAGATTAAATAAATCTCTGTGATATCTGTTTGATTAGAAATTTATAATCTGTGATTTGCAGAAGTAATTGGACGGTATAGATGTCAATATGCAACGACTATTTAACCCTATTAAGCCCAAGCTATTTTGACCCCTCGCAGGCCCAAGGGGGGGCACATTGTGCCCCCCCTGTATAACTTTTTTATAATTTGATGTATCATCGTCATATTTGGCACGTGGGTAGAGTAACTCATACTCTACATGACTGTACATTTGAATTTTCACAAGGTCACCCATGGAGGGCGCTATTTACCAAAATATAAAGAAATACATAGGAAATATGCTAAAAACATGATTTTTCTGTATAATTTCTTTATCCCCATTATATATGTCTTATTATAGACCAATCATTTTCATATTTGCCACATATGATAACCAAGTGGTATTTTATCATTTGTCATGGTTGAAATTTCTCAAGGTCACCACATGGGGGCGCTATTCATATCAACATAGTGATACATTATAAGACCTGGGATGAAATGTTTGGGATGGGTACATGTGTAGTTATGACATTTCATATTTGCATAATACTGGAATTTTGAGATTGCAAATTGATAATATGATAAACTAATGATATTAGAGGCATAACTTGGGTGAAGGAATCAAAATAACTCAAAATATAAGGGCAATCTTTAGAAAATATTATTGTTTTCAATTATCTCTATTATATCTATTGTTTTATGCCTCTGTCTCATAAAAACAAAGGAAATAATAAGAAAAACTTTCCAGGACCATAATCACTTCAAATTTTGCTCCTTCAACAAATTTCAGCCAAGAAACACCCATTTCATACACTGTAATGCTGTTAAAAGAAATGGGAACAGAAAAAAGATGCAAAATCTGACTGACATGGTTGTCAGTTTATGGTTGCCATGGCAACCAGCAACATCAAATATAGCTAAATTATATATCAAAATGTTTGCAATAAGATTTTAGGAAAAGTCACCAAATTTGGTTGAAATCGGATCAAGGGCGAAGGAGTGGCAAACGAAAATCTGGTAGGGGGGGCACAATGTGCCCCCCCTTGGGCTTTATAGGGTTAAGGGAACTTTGATTAAAAAGGTTTATAAAAGATTATGCATGCGGGGTATAACGGGAATTTGATTATGTTTTTCACATTCATGAAAGTATTTCTGCTGTCATGGCTGTAGAGACATATATAGCTACGAATTGGCCGTAAAGATACCCTCAAATATTACAGAAACAGTCCTTGTATGCCAGTTGCCAGTTGCCAGGCAACACGTGCATCTTGTTTAGTAAGCCGAAAAGCGGACTTTCCTATTGAGTGAATTGACAGGGGGACTGAATGCGTCCTCTGCAGCCAGATGGATTCGGCGGCGGCCATGAAAGGAAATCAAAACAAACACAAACCGTAAGTCTGTTTGTAATAGCTGTGTACACTGCAAGCTAACCGTGTTCGA
This sequence comes from Diadema antillarum, assembly GCF_040938485.1. Classification (NCBI taxonomy): domain Eukaryota; kingdom Metazoa; phylum Echinodermata; class Echinoidea; order Diadematoida; family Diadematidae; genus Diadema; species Diadema antillarum. The sequence goes on from NW_027270954.1 coordinate 3,006,288, forward strand.
TTTGACCATCTTTCCTTTCTGCCTTCGCCCTCCACTTTTTTAAATCTCTCGGTCACTCCTCCTCTCTCTGCTTTGTATTTCTCTCTCTCTATCCTCTGTCATCTCTCAAATGCTCTTCTTTCTTCTATGTTTCTACCCTTCCCCGCTTGTGTTCCTGGCATCCCCTCATTTCGTATAATTAATTTGCGGCGATGATTCAACGTCGAATCGATGGATTGCGCTCCATTATACCTGCCAGCATTTAGGCGACTTTGAATAACCGTCGTGCAATCTCACAGATGATGAGCTTATCGAGATATGGGGAAGGGGAGCTAGGGGGACGGTAACCATGGCAATCCCGCTTTCTTTTCCAGCCTATTATAATTTCTGGCTTGCCCCGACACTTGATTCCGCAGTAACAGTCTTCCGCCTGCGCATGTATACTGTATTCCTGTATTAAGTTGTTGTATTGTGTCACAAGAAGAAAGTGAAACATATTGAGTGTTGGATGATTTTTCCCTCCCTCTCTGAAGTCATATTTGCACCTGTGAACAGCGTTTGAAGCCTTAATTACATTTCGGAACTTTTTTTTTTACTTTCTGAACTCATGTTTCCATTGACTAGTAAAAAAGAAAAGAAAAAAAAGCTCCTTGTACTTTTAGCTCTTTTCAAATTTACATAACAACATGACGTAAGAGCCTACCAGCTGTAAGAAGGAGCTTGTTCTCCTTGTTTTAGGAAGGTTTCCATGACGACGAGGTAACTATGCCACGTCATCTCGAAGCATATCGCTCAATCTGTCAATGCTTCAGATTTCTCACACGGTCCATTATGTTCAATGACCGCGCAGTCCCGCATTTTGATTGGCCAGTGTTGCCAGTATACTACGGCGGATGAATACTGAATGAAATTTAAAAACTGAGTCAATATCGACCTAAACTATCGATCATAACAGAACCTCCGTCAGAGGCAAAGTGACAAACATAAAAAGTAAACATACACTTAACTCAGTTTGACTCCACTGGCTTTGGTATTTTCCGAATGTAATTTCATGACTTTTTATAGCTGTTTTTGGTTCTTAAGGAAGAAACCGCGTTGATTAAAACCGAACCCGAAACTGTTGTTCTCGAAATCTGAAATCATTGAAAGAGTTGTATAATCAACATGCTGGTTTTGATAGTGTATGTCTCCTGAAATTTTCCCCTCCAAATAAGTGCTGTAACAGAAACCACGATTTCAGTACTATGTGGGAAAATCCCACATAACATATTAATCGGGTTCTCATAGCTGTACATAGCTTTTGAATGTTGTGCCCACCACATGTAAGATTTGAACCTCATCTTTTTGACGATGGGCCACTGATTACTGCAGAATACCGCAGTGATGTTTAACGTGGATGTTTTGGCTTTGGATGCAAAAATGAGGATCGGCCATCGCAGATGTTGTGATTTGGCTGTCTGATTCATTTCTTAGCAATCTTCTGCACTATTGACTTAAAAGCGTTTCTCTGCTTTTTTTTTTTTTACTTTCGATGTCAAAATCACAACGACAGCTCCGGTGGATTCAGCTGCGATGTAGGATTCTCTTTCTTTTATTAATTGGGGGCATTTATCCTTGATGACAAATTAATATTTTAATAAATCGGCTGAAATTGAAATTGATTTCCTCTATGTCAAGAATATTTGAGCACAATCAGCCATGCAAGGCGTATAAGGGATAGTGATACTAAAGCGGAATAATTATTTTATACTCCAAAGGCAAATGCCATTACTGAATTGCTCGGGGCAAGCTTGAAGGCAAGTTATCTTCTCCCTGCAATGATGCTTGAACAAAAATGGCAAGGAGAAACAAACAAAAGTCCAGGGAAATCCGTTGTCATTGGCAAACTACCATTACATCTAAGGAGAAGAAACAAGGCAATTGATCTTTTTATTTCTGTGTTTTTGGACAAAGCTGACGAGGGAACGTCTTTAGGCATCCGATGTGCAGTATATAATGAGAAGTATGTGGCAGGTATCAGTTGATATCATGTCTCCATTTGAACTTGCAAACAATAATGTCAAGGAATAAGCACTGTATATTTCCCAGCTTTTGATGAGTCTGTCATCGTTGTTCACACTGTAGTGTGTCGCTTCAGTTGAAGATACACCCCAGTGGCTGGAATCATTCAGACGTTCATTTGCGCTATTATTCTTTCGCTGGCTCCGCTTAGGTGATGCCAGCTCCACACGCTCACAGTATCGCATGCATGTTTAGCCCAGTATCTGTCGCCCCTGAAAAGGCATTCAGTTTCCGTGCGTTCAACAGCTTTCAGACTGATTGAAATGTACAACGCTCCGGATCTGTTTAGCGAGTTACCATGACAACAGAATTCACAGACTTTCATGGTTTGTTTCACGGGCTTTCGCTCTCCCTCCGCCTCTCGCTCCCTCTCTCCTTCTCTCAATCCTTTTATTTCATTCCAATTATACCCTTTCTTCTGATTTGTGTCCAGAGCATTCTATATTCCGTAAGAATAATCTGAATTATAACACACTGCCCATGGGATTTATAATTCCCCATAAAGTCGATACGTGGCGGGTGAGCTACTGCTTACCTTCAAAACAGCAATGACACTTTCAGAGGAAAATGCCCTTGTGGTTACAAACATGTATGCCACTTCACTGTTGGGTCGAGCAGTTTTTATACCTGCCATACTCTATATGACTCTTCATTATCTCTTATTTTGGACATCAATTAATTTCATATTCTCATAATAATTAGCATTTATCTTTTCTCACCTTAAGTATTGCCAACTTCACTTTGATCACTCCATTTTTCATGACAATGCATAATTCCTATTTAAGGTTCAACAATATTGCATGCATTTTCCATTTTACTTTATTTGCCGCTACCGAAGAAAATGTACTGCATAAGCATCTTATGTTCTTGTCGAAAAATGAAATAAAATTTGAATGGAAAAACTTGTTTTTTTCTGTTTCTTTTTTCCTCTTTTTTTTTAAGAGATCTCACTCTCGCACGGAATTTAAGGGGCAGATTTGTAAAAAGAGGTTATGTGCAAAGTCATCTCATGCAGATTTCTGCCAACAAAGTGCACATGGTTGTCTCACAGTATTCGCACTCACTTCTCGCAGTGCATTAGCACAGGGAGGTGAGAGGAAAACCTCCCCGATTAGCAGCAGCTCTTTGTACAATGGGTGGGGGGGGGGGGGGATGGGGAAGAGTATTGTTGGAACCTCTCACGACCCCTCCCCCTTTGCGGTGGTTTTTTCTTTTTTTGCATCAGTGTGGAATTAATGATTTTTTTTTCTCTTTCCTTTTCTTGCATGCATTAAATATTGCGGATCCTCTGCATATACAAGGGGAGGATTGCGGCTAATATTACAGTGGCAGACGATGCGATACTAGCATTAGGTAATCCCACATAAGAACAGCTATGCGTGTGACAAACTATGAATAAAGAATAAAGAATTATTATTGCCATTATATACAGCAGGTCTTTGGTATACTGAATGACTTTGCTCTGTGTTCATAATCTTTTGCAAGTCTCTGTGACATGGATAAAACAACGTGCGTAAGAACAAAAAGGAAGAAAAGCAGAAGAAATGATTATAGATCTCTACTTATATCATTATGCGCTAAACCTGTGAGAAAACAGATTTTCTTTAATGATGACACTGTCCAGTTTTTGTGTATATCGCGAATATGCATATAATTCATAAGAACACACTCACATATCTACTATGCACATCAATTTACATCATACACATCATAAGATGGCAATCTGTGTCACTCAGCTTTAGTACCGGAATGAGAATGATATCCACGGTTCGCGATAGCGTCGATATCGAAAGAAAACCTTTGGTGACCCAAGGGTTGCAGCTCGTTATTCAGAAGGTTCGTTATTCCGAAGGCTCTTTAGTCCGAAGATTCGTTATTCCGAAGGTTCATTGTTCCGGATTTCATTTTCGGATGAACGAATCTTCGGAATAACGCCACAAATCTTCGGATTGACGAACCCTTTTTCATTTTCGGATTAACGAACCTCTAGGTATAGGAAATTTGTGTGTTTCGGATTAACTACCCTTCGGAATAACCAACCTTCGGAATAGCGAACCTTCGGAAAAACGAACAGCACCCGACTCAAGTGATGCTTTCACATCTTCTCAAGATTCTGGTGCGTTCACACTTTGTCGTTGTTCCATCATCTCTGGTTACCCCCAAACTCGACCGAAAAGTCTGGTCTCATGGACGAGTTCTCTCTTTTTTTTCGAAGCCCAGCACTACATTAACGACAGTGACCTTAGTTTTGATCACTCGTTTTGCAAATGCATTCTCGAAGCATTACTCGATCACTTTTCCCTTCCTCTAATCTATGTGTATGCGTGTGTGTGTGTGTGTGTGTGTGTGTGTGTGTGTGTGTGTGTGTGTGTGTGCATAGTGTGTTTGTGTGTGTGTGTGTGTGTGTGTGTGTGTGTGTGTGTGTGTGTGTATTTCCTGGGTTTATATTGAAATATCACTTTTTCACTCTTGTTGCGGGCTGACAAGATGAATCAGCACTATCGTATATTTGATTGGCATGGTTGTATACAATAAGCCGACATGCAATATCATTGTGACTACAAGCGCCATTCATAAACCTGCCTTGAAATCAACAATATAACCCCGGGATATCTTATTTTTCATTTGCCACAGTGCAATTCTGCAACCACTGACGCGCCTGTGAGTCATCGCCAATTCTTGACTGAAAAAAAAAAAAATAACCTCACTCGCGACACATCCACGTTTGTCGACTTTGGTCATGCGCTCTTCAGGATGAGTGGTTTCGTTCGATTTCAAACTTTTGCGACTGGGTGAACATCATTAACAGTGATATTTGTTAGTCAGGGAAATACCCGACTCCTTGCCGTAGTCACGACTTGGCCGTTCCGCCTGACGAGAGGAGTGAGTTCTTCTCACGATTTTTTCCCCCTTGCCCTGTTATGCTCCGTCAACGCTAGGAGACCTTCACCGTCTCCATAGCAACAACTATTTGCCATGCGGTATATGGCAGGAGGATTAAATGAATTGGAATTAAGAATTGGACCCGTGTATGTGTATAAGCACGTGGCACTCAACGTGCAGGGTGCAGGGCAGCATGCATAATATTATTGACAATAATAACAGAAAAAAAAGTTTGTTGATGTAATCAATGTTGGAATATTGGAATATTGATGGCACTGCCTACTGAAACACTGAGGGGTTCAACTGTTGAAAAGGAAGCATCGTAATAAGTATGAACTTGCTCCTTTGACTACATAAGGCACCACGCAGTGGATCCATGGAAAGCTGAACATTTAATAAGAGCAACAGATTATAAACAAGCTACCCTGAATAGCAACGACGATATAATTTCCTTCCGTCTGTCTGTACTCCCCTTGTAGTATCATGCGCCAGCATATTTTTGTGAGTGCATGCGAGGATGAATATAGATGAAGGAGACTTTAATGAGTGTGTCCACATATTGCTGGTGAAGTGCGAGTTTTTGTGTTTTGTGTTGCTATGCATAAATCGAAGTGTTGTTGAATAATGCATGTGCCTGTAAGCCTACGCGACGGAAAAAGGGTGCGAGATGCGTTCCCTGCGTGTGCACCAATACCGCACTTTTTTTTATTTCCTCACAATCTACAATTTTCGGTCTTTTTTTTTCATTCCTGAGGACCTACACAATATAGGCTTTCAGTAACTACTGTTCCGTTGAGTTTTATTTCCCAACTTCAACGAATAATGATGAACACCTTTACAGCGTGTGAGTTTCCAATTTCTATTGGACATCTTGAATGATTTCGAACCAACCCCGACAATATTGAAGGTACCTTCTACACTGCATGTATTTTCAAACACTTTACGACTTACGTTTACTCATCGACTGCGACTTTGTATTTTAAAAACTAAAACTGCATTCTATGTAATTCCATATCATCCTCTGTGTTCTAAACTTTGGCGCACGTACTCTGCGCGATATCATTAGTCAAATGATTATTTCCAACAAGCTTCTTGTGTGCTTTCTATGATCCCTCCATTCAAAATGTTTAAATTGTACCTAGGCAATCGGTTTGATTTCTTTTAAACGTTATGTTTGCATATGGTAATGAATGAATGAAATAAATGAATGAATGAATGAAAATGAGAAAATAAATGGAACAATGTAATCAAAGAAAAGCTGCGCTTCTGCCCCCTCCACTTTATGCAAGTGTATTGGTCTCAACGAAGGGAACCAATATTCTATTTGCCAAGCCCATGAAATTTCGCTTTATCTTTATCACTATCATTTTTTTTAATTAAATTCAATTCTCTCTGAAAAAGCGTTATTGAATTTGTTTTTAATGTTATTCTGCCACTCTCTAACGCATTATAGTGGTTCAAGCGGGAACTTCGTTTTTCTAGAATTTCTTTTTGCAACACATCTTCTCGAGTTGCAACCCTGACAGAGATTGGTTGAGACATAGGTCGGCGTACGTGTCGCACAATTTGACATGGTCAGAGGGTAATTCCATTTTTAAGGCATTGTTTACCATTTGCAGAAGAAACAAAAACCTAGATTTAGTGCTTCAAAATAGTTCTTAGATACGAGGTAGGAAAAGAAACAACCTATATAAAAATTTGAATCAGTATAACTAATGTTATGTATTGTGAACAATAGTTATAATGAAAATTTGTGTTGACTTAACTACCTACAGCTACGGTTTAGTGAGAAAAATAGTGATACAGTATGTCCTGATATAGGTCAGGCTATATTGCAAAATGTTTACATGGTAGGATGTTTTGTGATACAAGTGTCCCACACATATGCATCAAATGTAATATCTTGAACATATTTTCAATTACTGTTCCCAATGGTAAAACAGTGCATTTAATTATACTTCCTCTCTAGGAGATAGAGTCAGGTGTCAGGTTCAAGTATCACACGTAATGACCTATCCTAGTGTGAAAGGAAGTCAGTCACGTGTTTCTCCAGCGATACGAGTTTTCCTCCTGTGAATTAAAGATAAGACAAGAGTTATGACTGAGCCTCTCAGACTAGGCACTACTCCACGGTTCTCTATGTTCTACCTTGACATTTGGCTAATAATCCCATTTAAGCTGGCTGTGTTTACCCTACAGTTTATCAAGCTCGCGTTCCAGCCATTGTGGTTAATGGTATCTTAGAGACGGTGAGGACGCGTGGCATGCAATATTCCTTAACCCGCTGCCTCCGACGTTTGGTAAGTGTTCACAGAGTAAACACATGTCGTACTCCGTTCTGGTAATCAATGGGTGCAAACAATAAGGTGAATAGCCATAGTTTGGGCGCCCTTTTCTTCTGGACTCAACGCTCTTATGATTTCATTTAGCTCCATATCATAGGCTTGTGGGGCGAAACAGAATTATTTAATTTCCCCGCACAGATATCTTGTGCAAGTTTTCAAAAAGGATAATGTTGAATACTCTTTCGAGCACTCGGTGACGCTGTAAATTGACGTAAATGGAGTTTACATAAGAACGCCTGTCCCCTTACATTGTTTTATGACTTTTATTGATCGCGATACACACATCTGCGGTTCTAAACTTAGTAATGCATTGTATTAGGCTTAAGCAGTATGATTTGTAAACTAGATGAAATGATAATCGTGATCATGCCAATGTCGTAAAGCAACAAACACATTTTATCAAAGCAATCACGACAAACCTGGACAGTATCCCTTGATGTCACTGTCATCCAATTCTTCTTCATTTTTCTTTAGGGTAACTTTGATCAATTCGGAAATCGGCTTATCTTACCAGCACGTCATCTTCTTCTCCTTCATCGTCTTTCTTCTTTTTCCATCTATGAAGAATTCTGGACAGCCCATATTCCGCTGGACTGTGAACTGGTCTTCCATGGGGTCCAGTTGGATGTAGGACGGGATTATTTTCACCGGGTTACGCTCGATGCTCTCGGAATCGAACCCGGGTCCTTGCATGGATCTGGAAGCAGACACGCTACCGACTGAGCCAAACAAATAACCGCACTCGTCACACTCTCCAATGAAATGCATCATCCTTTGCCATCCATCACTAAAATCATGATAATCCTATCAATATACCATCACTCTCAGGAGCCGACAAACCTCTAAGAGACCTGCACATCGAGTGCAGCTCGAAGTGAATGCTGTCATGTAAACAAAGATTTATCTGCATGTGTGCTTTACGTGTAAATTTATGGGTTCTACATTTCCAGGAAGTGAACATGAAGCGGGCACTACCACATGAAAGACAGCACGTTCTGAAGACGATCAAAATAAAGGAAAATATATTTCTTCATACCATTTCAGGGGCACTAAATGTTACAATTCAAGTTTCGCGGCTGAGTCAATGTAGGCCTATATCTAACTGTTTGAGTACTTTGGTGATAAAGAATTTGAATTGAATTAAATTGAATAAAGAAATGATTTCCTTATTTCTCAATCATAATTAAAGGACAAGTTCACCTTCATAAACATAAGGATTGAGAAAATGCAACAATATTAGTAGAACACATCAGTGAAAGTTTGAGGAAAATTGGTCAATCGATGCAAAAGTTATGAATTTTTTTAATTTTTGTGTTGGAACCGCTGGATGAGGAGACTACTACAGCTTGTGAGTCATATGCGTACAACAGTATAAAGAAAATGTAAAAGAAAATTCAACATATTTTCACTTTTTTCGCATAATAATAGAGCACTTGACTTGCCTCTTTCTAAAGGCAGGGGGAATAATATTATCCATAACATTTGTTGGTAACGAGTCAGGGGAATGTGTACTTTTTTCAAAAGATGGAATTTTGTGAAATTCTCTTTATATTTTCCTTATATTGTTGTACGCATTTGACATCTAAGTTATTCATACACTGCAGTAGTCTTCTCATCCAGCGGGTACTGCACAAAAACTTCAAAAATTCATAATTTTTGAACGGATTGTCTGATTTTCCTCAAACTTTCAATGATGTGTTCTACTAATATTGCTACATTCTCTCAATCCTTATGTTTATGAAGGTGACCTTGTCCTTTAATGTACACGCACAATATATCATTACATCATACTTTCATCCTGTTTATAATATTGCAAGCAGAGGAAGAAAAGCTGGTCATAAAACACTAAACAACACCTCAACCCTGCCCATTTTGATATGTTAATAAATCATGAATGCACTTTACGCGCGTGCTCGTGTGTGACCTCATCAGCGTAAGTTCTCTGGACAACAAAACAGCACTATGGCAAATGAACAATTTGCCGTGCATTAGAGTTAATATAGTGTAGTGCCATTATGTAACTGAGTTCAAATTACAACAGAAGTGTTTTTACGTATGTATATATATAAACATATATATCCGTTGGGTATATATCCGTCGGGAATATATGGTTTGTTGAGGGTCGAAAAGTGCTCAATGCTGTAAAGCAGAGCATATTAGGCGTACCTGTGTTTTGGTGCCTTGTCTGCTACCGGCGGTTTCACGCTGTCGCGCGAGCTTTCTAAAGCTCATCAACAAACACTTTTCCAAAGGGCACAAGCTGAACCCAATATTCAATAAGAACACGGTAAAAGTGAGCTACAGCTGCATGAAAAACATGGATGCAGTCATAAAATCCCACAACCAAAGAGTAAACCGAAAATCCAAGTCACATGACACCGATCCCAAACCCAAATGCAACTGCCGCCAAAAAGATCAATGCCCGTTGAGAGGAAAATGCATGGAAACGGCTCTTGTGTATAAAGCAACCGTCAAGCATGACAATGAGGAAAAGTGCTACTACGGACTGGCGGGGGGTACCTTCAAGGACAGATATAGGAACCATGTGAAATCCATCAAGAACGAGAAATACAAAAACGAAACCCAACTCTCATAATACATCTGGAGCCTGAAAGACAAACGCGCAAACTTCACACTGACATGGGACATCCAAAAAAAGTCAAACTTAACTTTAAGAAGGAGTGGCATGTGCAACCTCTGCCTCGATGAGAAGGCCATCATCATCAGAAACAAAAAAGCACTCAACAAAAGGTCCGAACTTATATCCAAATGTAGACACCGAAAAAGAAAAACCATCCATGCGTCAAACCGATCCACCGCGCCACATGAGCACAGAGACACACCACTTTGTCAGTCTGCCTGAAGATCGCGACAGCGTGAAACCGCCGGTAGCAGACAAGGCACAAAAACACAGGTACGCCTATAAACATTATATATATATATATATATATATATATATATATATATATATATATATATATACAACATACACACATGCAAGCTTATAACACTGAGACACATCTACACGTTTATGTGATAAGCGCACCTGCACATACAACGCCCCCCCCCCCATCTCTCTGTCTCTATCCTTTTCTCTCTGACAGATTTTGATGTTTGCTAATACGAGGTAAGCCGATGACGTGCAATACTTAATGCACTTCGAAATCCAACACTTTAGCGTCCATCGAGATTGCTGTAATATCCCGCGATGCTTTTACACGTGAGAGCTGGGCAAACATTTCCAGCGCAAAAACTCAGTGCCCACTGCCTTTCCATTAGAGTAAACAAAGGCACTCATATCATTATGCTATCCGCCGTACGGACAGAGACTATATAGTGGCGGAGCGTAGCATTTTAATGTAATCATGTTTAATCGCGTATAACCTTCGTTCGCAGGAGCGTAACGTAATCATTATAGCCGTTCGGGAGAGGCATTTGGCGCCAACTCACATTTGCTGATAATATATTATATGCTAAGGTTGGGCAGACGACATGCTCTTTGACACTGCAAATGTTTAAAGGAAACCCAAACCCAAAGAGAAATATGGATTGAGTGAAAGCAGCAACATTAGTAGAACATATCAGTGAAAGTTTGAGAAAAATTGGACAATCGATGCAAAAGTTATGAATTTTTTAAGTTTTGGTGTTGGAACCGCTGGATGTGGAGACCACTAGAGGTTATGGCGTCATGTGTGGACAACAATATACAGAAAATATATAGGGAATTCCCCTTAAATTCATTTTTCATGACAATTACACATTCCGTCAACTTGATACTGACATATTTATGTTAAGGGTAGCAATTCCCCCAATTTCTGAAAGCGATTATTCAAGACAATGCTCTTTCATTATGCTAGAAAAGTGATTTTTTGTGGAATTTTCTTCAAAATACCAAAACTTCTAAAATGCATAACTTGTCCGATTTTCCTCAAACGTTCACTAATGTGTTCTACTAATGTTGCTGCTTTCACTCAATCCACATAGCTCTTTGGGTTTTGGTTTCCTCTAACTTCAAGTCCCATGCTTCCAAACGTATGATGATTATTGTCATTTTTTTTTTTAATTTACTAATAACGTTCTCATAATATATTCTCCCGATTACACAAATTTAAGAATGTCTGATACCTCTATAAATATAAGACCAGAAAAGATGCGATCGCCTTTGGGAGCTCATAACAGCTTATTGTCCTGGACTTGAGATGTGGCCTTTGTTTGAAGTGACAAAAAAGTAATGAACTTCCAAGCTTCAGTTTCAGTGAAGTATATACAACAATACTACAGCAATACGAGGAGTCCTTAGATGATGTAAATGTATGATTTGTGCATGTGTGTGTGCGTGTGTGTGTGTGTGCATCATTGTATATCTTCAGAATCATATGCATAAATAGAAAGAGAAATGACTAAACATAAAATATGTACGTATATTTATATATATATATATATATATATATATATACATTTTGTTCTAATCATTTGCGATATGTTTGCTAATAGTGAATGATTTTTTTGTTTTCATCGTAAAATTTTGATGGCATTTGGTATGAGGACAACAGCGAATGATTAAAGGACAAGTTCACCTTCATAAACATAAGGATTGAGAAAATGCAACAATATTAGTAGAACACATCAGTGAAAGTTTGAGGAAAATTGGACAATCTGTGAAAAAATTATGAATTTTTTAAATTTTTGTGTTGGAACCGCTGGGTGAGGAGACTACTACAGCTTGTGAGTCATATGCGTACAACAGTATAAAGAAAATGTAAAAGAAAATTCAACATATTTTCACTTTTTTCGCATAATAAAAGAGCACTTGACTTGCCTCTTTCTAAAGGCAGGGGGAATAATATTATCCATAACATTTGTCGGTAACGAGTCAGGGGAATGTGTACTTTTTTTCAAAAGATGGAATTTTGTGAAATTCTCTTTATATTTTCCTTATATTGTTGTACGCATGTGACATCTAAGTTATTCATACACTGCAGTAGTCTTCTCATCCAGCGGGTACTGCACAAAAACTTCAAAAATTCATAACTTTTGAACGGATTGTCCGATTTTCCTCAAACTTTCAATGATGTGTTCTACTAATATTGCTACATTCTCTCAATCATTATGTTTATGAAGGTGAACTTGTCCTTTAACAAAAATGTGTGGGATGATGATGAAGATGATGTGTGTGTGCGTATTTTCTTGTTAACATTAGGAAAATTGCTTTGAACACCAAGCAAATCATTGATATACAAAAGACCTGTAGATAACATTACATGATCAAAAATAATGTCCAAATGTCATTATGATACTATTTATCTTAACTTCTGATTACTGTACTGAGTGTGATTCGTACCCAATTACGCACGACAGACAGAATAAAACTTCATAGTTTAGTTCTTTTAATCATCCCATAAACATTCATTCAAGTATACTCGAAGTAGGCAATAGGCAATTCATCACAAAATTTGTTCTCGAACAGTTTTTCTATGTGTAAATGCTATAGATCCAAGCGGCATTGCGATCATCACGAAGACCATAAGTATTACTCTATCTCTATTCCTTGATGTATATACTGTAGCTGTAGAAAATACAAGCCTTTTACACAAGATTAAAGAAAATGTTCCGATGTATGTCGTCAATGCAACCATAAATCATATCATGTCCCAAAGATGGTCATAAGGATACTCGTGGAAAGTAATACTGTTCCTCGCTACAAAATAAGCCCTGTTTTGCTCACACACACACACACACACGCACACAAACACACACACACACACGCACACTCACACACAGAGACACATCATTTACTGTGACATGCTTTATAAGTGTATTTCAGCGAGTTTGAGCCTTCGACAGGGCGAAAGTAGTAAGGGTATACACGAACAAGCCGTGCGTATCTCGTCATCGCCGTCAATGGGTGTGCTGCGGGGAAAATGACCCTTGAACAATGGTCCACAGCAAACAAGCGGGGACTTCCAAGATGCGCAAATATTGGACACAGAGCGGCCCCTGTTTACACTAGCCACTGTGGGAGAAAGTTGTTCAGCAATGGCGGATTATTGCACTGTTGTGGTAACAAGCAATCAAACTTTTGTTCTGCTCATAATCACACGGCCCTTGACAACTATCTCTTCATCCCGTTTGTACACATTAGGTAGAAACACAGGCACCAATAATCACGGATCTCTTTTCACATAATTGAACTATCCCAGTGCAAAAGCATCGCGCTGTACACACACACACGGACGCAAACAAATACACGCGTTTCCCGTCCTCCGTTAACACAAACAGCTAGCTGAAATATGCCTAGGCCCTATGTTAGAGGCAGCACACATTGATATAATAATAGTAAAGAAAAAAACCGCCAACATTGTTCTCCCGTGCTTGTTTCCTGAACATTCTGATAACCTAAACTGCACGATTTGACCATTTCTGTTTCTTTGCTCAAAATATGAAAAATTGAACTCACGTAGAAATATTCCATTCATTATTGTACAGATACATGACTACTGTCATCGACAAAACCTCAAAACGTATAGAGTCGAAAACCTTCGTGGGGTGAAGTGTAACTCCAAGATGGAGAGTATGATATGGATTGATTTCGACCCTGTCTGTTTAACAGCCCCTATAATGACGTCCGAAACCATCGCTATCTCGAATGAAATATATCTTTCCTCTTTTGGAATTGTATCACTGTAATGCCATCATGACAAACAAACGCTTAAATTATTCATTCCAATATCTTTACATTGAATTATTGCGCCAGTAAAGATCCTACTCTAGTGCCTTACAACAGATCAGTGAAACAGTTTGAATTAAACTGGTTAACATTTCAGTTTCATATTACACACACACACACACACACAAAAGAAAATGTCAGTGCTTTCTTTTTTTCCCAAGAAAAAATTGAATCAACTAGCCATATTCCTGTAAACATGACAGGTAAATAAATTACGATGAGCAAAATGCATTAGTTCAAGATTATACAGGACATGGTGTTTGTGAATGGGGTAATGCATACTTCGTATTTTGTTGTACTCTTTGTTGGATGTCGGATGGAAACTAAATGAAACTGAACTGAACTTTGAAACACCACTCTATCTGACACATTCGTGTCTTTCTCTTTCTTTCTTTCTTTCTTTGTTTTTTTGTCGAGTTTTTCGTTTATCGTTGTCAGTCCATGGAGGGAGACGGGTGAAACAACATTAACACATCTGTGATCTAATTTCATCTTCAATGCGACCTCCTTGCCCTAAATTAAGAATTATTTTCAACGTTGTCGTCGACAGCATTAAATCTCGAAATCGTGCTGCAAACGTAAGCAGCTAGATACAGCTATTAGTAAGACCCTTCCAGTCTGAACATTGAGACCAAAGCAGGGTTAAAACAGACCATTATTGAATCATAAAAGATCACAAACTATTGCAGTTGTGATATTTATAAATTTGTTTTGCAGTTACTCGCAGTGAAAAAATTAATTGCATTTCTTATAACTTTTTAATGTATTTCAGCACACGAAATAGTGTCGATTAATTACTTTTGGCTAGATAAATGCGCTGTATGGAGTTATCATTTCCATGCATGACTCTGGGGCTTTCTTCTCAATGCCATGGAATATTCTACAGGAAAAGACATGTCAGATCATTGCTGTTAGTCATAACGTGCAATATTTCCCTCGACGATGACATAACGGCATTTGTTAGTAAGAAAAAATAACAAGAACTTCCCGTTCAAGTCCAATGATATCAATATTACTGAAAAGAATTTAAAAAAGTAAGCATTGAATATTTCTATGGGCATTGCTATTTAAATATCTCTGAATAAAAGACACACACAAAAAACCAAAGCAATTTCTCTACTGTCATTCTTCGGGTGCACGTCACGAGACCGACACCCACGAGTCATACAGCCCACAAGTCATACAGCCCATGAGTTATACAGCTCACGAGTCACACAGACCATTAGTTTGACACTAAGCTAACAAAGCCCACGAGACCGACACATTACGCGCCGTGTTGTATCTGTCGAACTCGTGGGCTGTTTTTAACTAGTGTCGAACTCATGGGCTTTATTTGTCTAGTGTCGAAGTCATGGGCTGTATGACTCGTGAGCTGTATGACTCATGTACCTACACGATTTCAATGTCGTATGACTCGTGGGTGTCGGTCTAGTGGGATGACCCCCCCCCCCCATTCTTCTAGGTCATGCGACATCCCTGAAATTAATGAATGCTCTTTTGTTTGTATTGTTTTTTGTCAGTTCCGTGTATTCTAAATCGTCTGGTAATTAATGACATAGAGAGACGTTACGGTCATGTAAAAAAAAAAATAATAATTTCGGGTTAAAAGAAATAAGCGATATTCGCTTTGGTCTTAGCCCTCTATGATTCCGTCTTCCCAAGGAAACATATAATTATAATTAGATAATCATTTCCACTTGGCCAAATAGAAATTCTTCACTTATAGAATTCGATCGTCAAGATAAATTATAAAACTGACAGGCAAGTTTACATATTGATTGTATATATATAGTTAACAACAAAATAATTCATACCCCCGGGGAATTTTTAGTTTTCAGCAGATTTCTTACAAGTAAAGGATGGAGTGATGGTGACTGGGTGTTATATCTCAACATTTCTATTGTTCTGCAAATGAGGTGAAACTGGCATTAATGTCAATTCATAGAGGACAAATAAGAGTAAAAAATTAACACCCAATCACCATCACTCTATCCTTCACTTGTATTGAAGAAATCTGCTCAAAACTAATAATTTCTCAGGGGTATGAATAATTTGGTTGTTAACTGTACATGCATATTATATACATTTGTTTTCAAGTTGTGCTTTTGACGGTCAACACGCATATAGACTGTATTATGAAATAAATATAAATTATAACATTGTTACTCTTTGACCCCATTCGTGGTTGTGTAGCAACCATGCACAATATGTATGCCGCGTACGGTTGAATACATCATCCGGAAATATTAGACTCCATAATGGCTGGTGAAACCATCCAGAAACTCCCCGGATGCCCATTGCATCCGTGCAAGTTGAAAGGGTAATACAGCTAAAATCAGAAGTCTTTTGCAGCTGAAGTCTGCAGTCAGTTCGCATTGTCTCACCCCGAATCCACCCTAATCGAACACAGCCTCGTCGTCACTAGTTATGGCGCACGGACTCGGGGGAGTCGGCGCGCTCGGTCTAGCAATATCGCTTCCTGGTCGACCGGAATAATCGGAGAAACCGGACTCCGATCTGTCACTCGGAGCAGGCGGAGGCTGTCGGGTCCGACCCTTGCTGCTTTTCGGTCGGCTGGTGACGAACGTCGGTGCAGGACTGGCTGCACTTTGTTGCCTGCTGTTCGACGGTAAGTGCCTCCGATTGTATTCGGTTGACCTGGAGGCTTTGAGAGGTTTATGAGTGATACGCGGTTCATCTTGAGCTTGTTGGTAAGCAATACTCTTAGATGCACCTGCTGCACAGTGATTAGATTCCACATCAATTCTTTTATTCGCACCCCTTTCAATCATTACGATACCGTCTCCAAGTTGTTGGGTTACCTCACTTGTTGATCGCGACCTTCTCCCATATCCCGTTCTCGGTCTGCCATCAGTTAGCGATGATATCGACTTGTTCGTGTGATGTACATCTTTAGCAAAATCCTTAGACTCCGTCGTCCCCGAGGTGTGGGAGTTGGCCTCCCCAGTTTGATTCACCTGCGCACGAGTCCTCCGGCCGTATCCTGTCGACGGCCTTGCCTGGCCCCGCGAATCTGATCTCACCACGGTCCGACCAGGGTGTGTTTTAGTTGGATGATTCTCAAGTCTCGTCAAAGGCGGTAGCTGTTGGAACGTGCCCTCTCGCTGCAGTGGCGCACCGAACGAGTCCACCTTTTTAGCAACTTTCAACACATCCTCATTTTGAATATGCGCATCACTTTGACTGCTGATGTAAAACCGCTCGGTCGAACTGGCCAGCTGTCCACATTTCATGGCAAAATAGGAGCTCTCGGCACTTATGGGTGATACTTCACTCCCATAATTTTCATCCGGTGAGCCATCATCTTGGTGTCTGTGTGTCAAGACTACCCCCGTCTTTATGGCTGGCAAAGGGGCTCTAGTTTTCGAATTCGTAAGATTGCCGCCCTGCCCCGATGCAAATCTTGGGGAATGCTGCTGCTGTACAATGTCGAGGACCTCCTTCACAGACTTTTGCGATGGCCGCTTATTATAGGCTTTTGTGACCCCGTCCTGGCTTTCCTCTCCCTCCCTCATAGTGTTCTCGTCTCTTCTCGCCCTCTGTAGAACTATGGATCGTGTAGAGATCACCATATCATCCTCAGTTCATCCGGGAGTTAAAAGTCGTCCCAGAGTCATCTCATCCCTGGCAAACAAGCTAGGCTATTGTCAAAAAACGCGAAATTAACGGACGCAAGATTATTCCAAGTGCGGTTAACTAACAAAAACCCTGAGGCATCATCACCAAGCAGTCAAACGTGTAAGCAATCCGTGGCGCGCTAACATCCACTCCACTGGAACACCCAGGGTAGTTATGCTCCTCTGTGTGATTATCATATCAACTAAAGCGTTTCACACGACGCTTTGCTTACATCAGTAGTAGCAGAGCCGTTGAAACCTTTATCAACAACACCTGACATGTCTTGAACAGTAGATGGCGCTCAGGCAAGTTTGAGCCTTTTTTGCTTCCAGTAATCCAAATCTCCCAATTGCATTTTCGAAAATATTCAATACACGTTAACACCTTGTTCCCTTTAGCAGTGCTAATCTCAAAATAGAATAATCTCCGGAAATTATAGATTTGGAGAATTTTCAAATATCTGATCTAGACATAAAACTACTATTGATATCTTCTCCAATCACCTCTCTCTTTCTCTCTTTATTATATACACTCATGTTCATCTTGGAAATTTTCCACTTTCAAAGTTTTGGACTTCGAATGTTATTAGTCTCCAGTACGCCATTTGTAGCTCCAACAAGGTTTTTGATTAACAAGTATTATTTTTGGTCCGCCTTCGTCAGTGTAGTCTAACAAAGACGATTTGTCGCAGTCATTACAAATAACACACACACACGCACACACAACACACACACAACACACACACACATACACACCCTTATCTATGAAATGTTGTAATCGATCATACTAATAGAGTAGGGTCCTGAATATTTTCTCCGTATATGAGCCTACAAATAAAAAGAGAACCGATATGATGCTTTGTTGTCAATATATGTATGTATATATTATATATATATAAATAAATATATATATATATATATATATATATATATATATATATATGTATATATCATCAATGTGTGTGTGTGTGTGTGTGTGTGTATTATGAAGTGCCACATGAGGGAATTTATAGGAATAAAGCAACTGAGGCAATTATTAGTCGTCTCCACATGGGAACTCATGCATAAGAGCATTCCTGTGCATTTTTGTAAATTATAAATATAATGTAAATTCTGAAGGGATACATATCAGGGAAAACGTTGGAGCCTAATCGCCTGTGATAGTGTATGACAAATACATTGCTTATTGTTTAAATGTATTGCATACATGGTGTGTGTGTGGGGGGGGGGGGACGAACATATTGCGTACCAATCATCTCAAGCCATCATAAATCCACCAAGCAAGCGTGCAAATGGGAACACAATAAATGATTCAATGGTGTCGCGAACCGATCAAGTGCTATCACCATGAGACAAAGTTTAATAGTATCCATCGAACCCAAGCACGAGCACAACTAAATATGACGCTTCAAAGAAGAACTGAATGGGGAAATACAACAAAGTATATGGGTAAAATAAAGAAAGATTTGCTTATAGATACCATGAAATATATGATAACATAATGAATATCGATAAAACGTTATTATAATCCAGGCTCTCAACTCAATAGTCCAATGCATATGCATTTATTTCTTTCCGTGTGTGTGTTTGTGTATTCGTCATCACTTTTTTTTCCCCACTGAAATTCCCCACCTTTCGGATAAGTACGCAAACGATGAAGCAAACTTATTGTTGTGCTTGCCAGGCTGATTTGTTTAAATGTTTATTCAAATACTGATGCAGTATTACGTGACTGCATGTCAATCATTAGGAAATCTGCAAAGATCAGCTGAAAATTTGACTGTTTTATAGCTTCTCATAGTCATAGTATACTATATCAACGGTTTAACCCTGTAAAACTCCAAGGGGATGCACATAGTGCTTCTACCATATTTTCAATTGCCACTCCAACGCCCTCAACCCAATTTCAACCAAGTTTGGTGACTTTTCCTGTTGTTTTTTTTTGCAAACAATTTTGATACATAAGTTAGCAATGTCCGCTATTGCTGGTTGCCATGGCAATCGTAAACTGACAAGCATGTCCATCTCATTTTGCATATTTTTCCGTTCAAATATCAGTTAACGATATGTTACCGGATAAAATGGGATTTTCTTGGGTGTAATTTGTTGTAAGAACCAAAATATGAAGTACTTATGGTTGTGAATGACCTTGAAATAGTCTTATTATTTCCTGTAGTTTTATGTGACATAGGCAGCAAACAATATATTATGTAATAGATACAATTGAAATACACTATTACAAATTTCAAAGACATACACATTACAAAGACTACCCTTTCATTTTGTGTAATTTTGAATCTTTCACACAAGTTTGCCCGTAGTATCATTTGTTAACCATATCATCAAACTGCAGAGTCTAGTTTTCGACGTTATGGAAATGTTCTGGAATGCATGTCCCAAACAATACATCATAGGTCTCATGTATTTCTTTATAATAATTGTAACAAAAGTGCCCCATATATTGACCTTCAAAAATTTCAACCATGACGAAAAAAAGGGGGATGTAGTGAAGTTTGACTTGCTTTGCCTTGGTGTCAAATATAAAAACGATTGGTCTAAAACATAGACTTACATACTGGGGGTAAATGATTTATTATGAAAAAACATGATTTTAGCATGTTTCCTATGCTTTCCTCTATATTTGGTGAGGCAGCGCCCTCAATGGGTAACCTTGAGAAATTTTACAGGTTGAGTCATGTAGAGTATGAGTTGCTCTAACCATGTGCCAAATATGGCGTTGACATATCATCAAAAATAATACAGAAGTTATATAGTTATTGTTCCCCAATTCCGGGCCTGCAAGATATCGAAATAGTTTGGGCTGTATAGGGTTTAACGCACGGAACTGTAATAGTATACATGTACCAATGTTTACTGTCTCGTGCTTAGTACTAACTAACCTGAAACTTCCAGATCGTACTTAAACCAAGCATACCTTTGCTCCGACATGATGAGGAAGGTTTGTTGGTGATCAACTGCTCATAGTAATTTAGTAATATTCACACGAAGTTCTCAAGCTGGATAAAATATATAGTAAATTTTAACATACCTATACAGTCCATTGATGAAAAAATACATTTATCACTTCATACCCTTAAAAAAATGAGGATGCTGAAAACGTCACAGTTGACAGAATCAGAAGTCACCAGAAAAAAAAAAGATTTAAGAGCATCTATGTACCTGAATCACCAATTTGAATTTTTTTTTGTTTTTTCATTATGCTGGTTTTATACATGTAACATTTCGAAATGAAATGAATCTCATATCCTTGGTCATTGAACAAGCCGTCACTGTGGAAGAAGGCGTAGAAGGAGTACGATTCCTTGACCTTTGACCCTCCTGAGAGATCTCCACAGATTCTGGAAGTTTGAGAGGTGTCAGAAGCAATGAGTTTACTCATGAGCATATCTTGAAAGGGTAGAATAACTACTGTTTTAGAAAAGAAGCTTGGGCAAAGTACCTTTGACTGACATTCTATAAAGTCAATAGTAATTATACGTGCCATTTTCTTTTTCAACGAAAGAACAAAATGGAATTTCAAAATGAGCTTCGAATAAATACCAAGGCTCTGAAATTTCGAACTTGAATATGCTTCAAGATGGGCGAGCCTCATTACGAAGGAGAGGAAGAGACTGTTCTGTATGTCTGAGATCGCAACTGCTCATTTACATTTCAACCCGTTATGGTGACTAGTTCCGAGCATACTTTGGCATGTATCAATGGGGTCATCCCACAAGACCGACACCCATGACAGGGGCGGATCAAGGAATTCTGTAAAGGGGGGGGGGGGGGCGTGACTAATATTTCTGGTGCCACTTCCGGGTTTCATTTCATTTTTTTCTTTTTATTTCTTTTGTTTTTAACGAAAAATAAAGGGGGAGGGGGGCGTGCGCCGGTTGCGCCCCCCTCTGGATCCGCCACTGCATGAGTCATACAGCCCGCGAGTCCTACAGCCCACGAGTTCGAATCTATAACAAATACAGCCCATGAGACCGACACTGGGTAAAAACAGCCAACTAGTGGCGACAGATACAACACGGGGTTCAATGTGTCGGTCTCGTGGGCCTTGTTTGCTTATTGTCAAACTCATGAGCTGTAGAGGATGTGACTCGTGAGCTGTATAATTCGTAGGATGTATGACTCGGGGGTGTCAGTCTCGTGACGTGCACCCGTATCAATTATGGGAAATGAGTGTTCAATATAGGAAAATCTTCCTGTCCTTAATACGAGTTAACAAACATGTCGGGAAATGGAACCCGTAAATAGGATTCGATCTTGTCTTCTTCTGCTTTCCGGGCAGCGATATCTACCACCAGGCTATTCCTGGTAACGAATGACAGGTTCGACATAAGGTGCAGTTCAGTTCAATTTATGTAATTTCGTCTTCTAATACAGAACATAACACGATACACGTAATGTATCCGAAAAAATCCCCAAATGACCTTCAGTACACAATAATTGACAGCACGACGAAAATTATAGGTAATTAACGAATTGAAGACATGTAAACTTATCACACACGTAGGTTTCAAGCCAAAATTGTTTCATGTTACGTTCTCCATGCTCCAAGGAAAAAAGAAAAGTGTTGCACCACAAAATTAGAGCTTGTCTATACTGCAAACAACTCATACGATTGACTTAAAAACTATATCAAATATAAAGTCATTAAAAATGACTGACATTATACAGAACAGACAGTACAGAAAAAAATACTGATACGAATGCACATCAACATGGCATGCTTGCATAATATCTACACGCTGCTATTGGAATCGAAACAAGGAGGATCAAGAAATTGCTAGGGTGGCTTTATATTATCAGCGCGGCTTTAAAGCTCTACTGATAACATAAAGTACGCATTTCATTGTCCGATGTCTGGGGATGATGGTGTCGAAATTTACTAAAGATTTATTAGAAACACTCCCTGGGTAGGAATTAAAAAAATCAACTGGCGCTCAAAGGAATTCAGTGAAAGAGCGTTTTTGATTTCGCAGCTAATTAAGAGAATTCCGAAATTCAGGGCCAGTGAATATGAATGTACTTTAAGCCAATACAGTCCTTAAAGGAGTAGAGGAAATGTCCGGGCTCTCATGCCTACTGGGGTCTGTTGAACCCACTTAAATGTAGAAACGCTCACAAATATAGAAATACATCGCTCACAAAATTGTATAAATAGTCCATGGGCCAAGACCCGGAAAATGGGTTATTGGTACCACCTGAGGTGGCAAAACCTTTTTGGTGTCATTTTGTTTGTCGGACATAGATACGCTTATCAAGCTATGATAGCATTTACAAATGAGTAGCTTAGTCATAATAAATGAATTTTTAACCAATTTTGTCTCGTTTTTATATCCCTATACATCTGAAGCGAAGCTAACCGCCATACAAATACGAGCACTGCCTTCTGTATACTCAAGTATCCACAGGTGTTCTGTTGTAAACGCGGTGCGCTTAGTCTTTATTCAAGGCAGCGAAGAGAATATCCAAAGGGTTATGATGTCCACAGCTGTCACACGGTGCGCTTAGTCTTTATCTAGAACAATGTACCATTATCATATCTAAAGTTCCTAATAAAAGGGATTATCTATACTGTTTTTATACCACCCTCTCACAAATACATCATTTTTTAAACAAAAATCACTCTGTTCATTTACAACATTATTAATTATAGTGTATTGTAGTGTACCGGTACATTGTTTTTGCATAATCTTTCATTGTTGGATGGAAATAAAGCGACATTGGCATGGTATTAGCGTTTTCACCGGAAAATGATGAATAATTGAAAAATACGGTAAAATTCACGAGGAATTGCTTTGTTGTTGTTGTTTTTAGATAAAGGATATACACTGTATTATAAGCTTTGGATATTCCCTTCGCCGTCTTGAATATTAGACTAAGCGCTGTGGACATCATACCCCTTGGATATTCCCTTCCCTGCCTTGAATAAAGACTAAGCGCACCGCGTTTACAACAGAACACCTGTGAACACACAGAAGACAGTGCTCTTCTTTGTATAGCGGTTGGTCTCGATTCAGAAGTACAGGGATATAACAACGAGACCAAATTGGTTTAAATTCATTTATTATGACTAAGCTACTCATTTGGAAATGTTTTCATAGCTTGATAAGCATATCTATGCCCGACAAACAAAATGACACCAAAAAGGTATTGCCCCCTCAGATGGTACCAATATCTGGCCTGGCTCATGGACTAAAACGGAAAATTGGTGGATAGTATACAAATGATGCACAGGATAAGAGTGCACGAAATAATCCTGTGCATCATTTGTTTTGTAAAATGGGTCGAAAACTAACAGCATTTTCACGTACCTTTGTGGGTCAATACCAGTCAGCTACATTTAGCACTCGCTCAAGAGTCAAGATGTCCGAAGATGTTCGTCCCAAACATTTACGCACGTCGCACTCGGAAATCCCGCACATGTAAGTACTGGGACGTATAAGAGTATACGTACGCCACATGTATGCACAAGAAAGGCCGGCTGGCAGCCCGACATAGAAGTTGTTTACAGGATTGACAGCGCGTATAGTAGCGCGCGACGCACTTGTAACAACGGATTGAGTGCGCACTGCTAGTGTAAACATTGTGACGTCAGGCCGTGCATGTTAGTGAGAAATTAATGCACGCACACGTGACTCATTTCAACGCTTCCAATTGGCTACATTCTTGAACCCATTTTATAATATACAAATGATGCACAGGATAGAGTGCACGAAATAATCCTGTGCATCATTTGTTTTATAAAATGGGTCGAAAACTAACAGCATTTTCACGTACCTTTGTGGGTCAATACCAGTCAGCTACATTTAGCACTCGCTCAAGAGTCAAGATGTCCGAAGATGTTCGTCCCAAACATTTACGCACGTCGCACTCGGAAATCCCGCACATGTAAGTACTGGGACGTATAAGAGTATACATACGCCACATGTATGCACAAGAAAGGCCGGCTGGCAGCCCGACATAGAAGTTGTTTACAGGATTGACAGCGCGTATAGTAGCGCGCGACGCACTTGTAACAACGGATTGAGTGCGCACTGCTATAGTGTAAACATTGTGACGTCAGGCCGTGCATGTTAGTGAGAAATTAATGCACGCACACGTGACTCATTTCAGCGCTTCCAATTGGCTACATTCTTTTGAACCCATTTTATAATATACAAATGATGCACAGGATAGAGTGCACGAAATAATCCTGTGCATCATTTGTTTTATAAAATGGGTCGAAAACTAACAGCATTTTCACGTACCTTTGTGGGTCAATACCAGTCAGCTACATTTAGCACTCGCTCAAGAGTCAAGATGTCCGAAGATGTTCGTCCCAAACATTTACGCACGTCGCACTCGGAAATCCCGCACATGTAAGTACTGGGACGTATAAGAGTATACGTACGCCACATGTATGCACAAGAAAGGCCGGCTGGCAGCCCGAACTAGAAGTTGTTTACAGGATTGACAGCGCGTATAGTAGCGCGCGACGCACTTGTAACAGCGGATTGAGTGCGCACTGCTATAGTGTAAACATTGTGACGTCAGGCCGTACATGTTAGTGAGAAATTAATGCACGCACACGTGACTCATTTCAACGCTTCCAATTGGCTACATTCTTGAACCCATTTTATAATATATGATAACAATACCTGATATTTAATGTTTGGTAGGAGGCGCGAAAAAACACACCAAAACCCTAAAAACTTAGATATACGTTAATGAGATTGCTGGATGTTTTGAATAACATTTTCATCAAATTTTTAAACATATGAATTAAATTAGCTATATTCATTATTGGAACTTTCATTTACCTTACTGTTAAATCTGTATAGTTTTGAATATCTGATTTCTTTTTGTTTAATATTCACGGCTTGTTTTAGTACCTTTCAAGTGCTCTTGATATCATGTTTATATATTTTTCTTATTGAATCGAGTGATATTTCCCATTTCCCACTAATATAATATTGGTTAGAATATTTTACGCGACACACATTTCCTTTAAATTTTTCATGTTTTCATCTATCATATCATATGTATGGGCTATTCTGACGGTTCAAGCGTCCGAAAATGACATAAGAAACTAAGAAAAAAGTTCGAAACTTCAGAATTACGAACCTCCTCTCGTTTTCGGATTAACGAATCACTGACTTCTAATTTTCTGATTAACAAGTGTTTCGAATGAAGAATCTTGTTTCATTTCTGGCAATACGAACCTTCGGAATAGCACAGTTGATAAGTAACGACACGCTTTTACGTAAAACGTATAACAATAAATGACATATCTATGAAAATATCATTGTCTTTATAATCCAACTTCTTTTAACTGCATTTCTCTCGTTTGTATGTGCATTCGTTTGTTTATGGTTTTATCGTTACTTATGCTGATATTATTTCTTCACTTTTATGTATATTACGCGTATACATTATTAGGTTGAGATGAAAACGATAGAATAACGTAAACTTGAACTTCATACTTGAACTTCAAACTAGAAGTTGAAATTAAACATACTTTAGAAAAGAACTACAAGACTACAGAGCAAACTGTCTATTTCCTGCTTGTTTCAAAATAATACTCAAATATCTGACATTATCACTCGACTGGATATCCACCATTATGAAATTAACGAGAATTGTTGTTTTATAGCTTTCAAAAATCCGATGCCATATTTTCGATGTTTAAACGGACGGAATTGTTACAGTACTTATGTTTACTGTTTCATGTAATAAACTCGAAACTTTCAGTTTGTACGCAATGTCCATTTTTCCACTTGGAGAATCGTTTTTGGTCTTAAATTCTTCTGATCATAATAAATTTTAACAAGAATTTTAATGCTGGAATAAAATAATTGGCCAAGCGAAGCTTAGATAGGTTACAGTCTATGAATGAATAGATTCGTTCATCCCTATTATACAATTGGGTTCTCCAACAGGCTGAGTTTAATCGCGAAGGGTCGTGAGACATGCGATGACATGACATATAGGGATAATAATCAGGAGATGTGAACACGGTGCATACTGTTGCAAGGATCAAGGAGCTCCAAACACGAAGCTCCTTGCATCGGATCAAGACTTTATTTGCATGTCTGCTCTGGAGCGGAGCTGCTGGCCAACTCTCTTCCTTCCCGGCATGCCTTTCATCTTCTTTTTCACGGAGTTTCCAACCCCAAGCACCTTCTGATCTGGAGATTCTCCCGCCCGAAACCCCTAGCAAACGGGAGACTCCAAGTTGATATGTGCGAAGCGCGAAGTTCCTAGGGTTCTAGATCTTCTCTGGTGTTATCTAAGGCTTATTTTTTCAACATACGATAGCGATAAGTAAAAAATCCTTTTCACCGGGAGACACAGAGCCAGGGCGGGAAAAATCAAATCTCAAGCGGGAGAACGGGAGATTTTGCAAAAATGGGCTTTCGGCGGGAGATCTCCCGTCGAAAACGGGAGAGTTGGAGTCTCTGTAATCTTATAATTTCACAGTGTCTGCTTACATGGCATGAATCAGTATGTAGCTGCCACAGGGTCAGCAAGGCCATCAGACACATGGATCAGACCAGTAATGCTAGAGTCACACACGGCCGGGTCACAAAACGGATTTTATCTGAGTGAAAATGAGCTGGATTAGTCCCGGAATGGAGGGTAATTTATGCTACATTCACACACGTTCGGATTTCGAACCGGATCCATAAGGAATTAAAACCCGTATCGAACCGTATAAAAATCCGCTTAATACATCCTTAACTGAATCTTTTTCGACCCCTATCGACCCGTGTCAACCCGCTTCGACCCGTACCATAAACCTTGTAATCATTTGTTGCATGAAGCAGGGAGGTGGCTGCATGAAGGCAATACGGAATTGAAATCCGTGAGAAAATTTTAAACATGACAAAAAATATTGAAAATGACCGTGTGTGACTCTAGCATTAGGTTAATATAAATTAAGGCTTTAGAACATTAGAATCTGGAAATCTTTCAGATCCCAGAATGTTAAACATAATCTAATAAGTAGACTGCCAGCGGAAGCCGACTCCCTGACGGTCGCACGAAATTCTGCCCTACCTTGGTATGCTGAAGTTTCGAGTAAACTTTTGCCTATGTGACATGAACAAATGAGGTTCCCTACACCTAACAGGCATACCCTCAGAAACACATAAAGTGCTGAAAAAATTCTCAGCGGACATAATCAGAAGTCATCAGAAGGAAAAAAATTTACTGATACACATATCTGTATAACTTTCTTGAAAGTTTTTTTTTTTCATTTTTTTTTTACCTTTTTCAGACTTTCATTCGTCATCCACGTCATGCTACCACTTCGAAGTCAATCACAAATCCTCTTTCATTCCAGAAGTCATCACTATGGAAGAAGGCGTAGAAGAAGTTGGATGACGTGACTCCGGAGAATCCTGAGTGATCTCCACAGATTCTGGGAATTTGAAATGTGTCACGGACAATGAGTATATGGCAAAGAATGCACGTTATATATATATCTTTAGGTTAGACGTTATAACCTAAGGCAGGGTTCGACACTAACGGTGGCCCGGTGGCCCGGGGCCACCAAAAACACACGTCGGGCCGCCAAAATTTCAGTAATGAAGAATTTGGTGACCTGATCGGGCCACCAAAAATAAAAGTTAGTGTGGAGCACTGCCTAAGGTACGGTACAACACACAATATTCCCATGTCAAGCAAACAGAAATTAAGAAGAAGCGCAAACTCACATCAGAAAATATATCATTACTCAACGACGATTTAATCACGGAAACATGGGATGATGTATTACTTTGCGCAGACCCAAATATTGCTTGTATGATGCGTTCTGGGATATATATATTTTTTCTTATTTTGACAAACATATGCCCACAATTAAAAGGAAAAGTAATCGAAAATTCAAAATCGATGGATAACAAAAGGAATTTTCCGATCAATCAAGAAAATAGATATGTTACATAAATACAATTTACGGTATCCTAATAATGATAATGTTAATCGATGTAAATTATGTAGAAATAAATTGACACAAACTATAAGGCTTTCTCTAGGATGTTTAATACAGAAGCCTTTCAAAATGCTATTGGAAATATGTCAGCCACTTGGAAAGTTATTAATGATGTTATTGCTAAGCAAAAGAATGTGTCAACATTTCAAATTATGTGTGACGGACAAACACTCTGTAACCCTAGGGATGTAGCATGTTGTTTTAATGAGTCTTTTGTCAATAAAGGTTCTAGTCAAGCTTTAGAAATAGATCCCACACAAACTGATATTTCGCAGTATTTAGGTGCGTCAAAACTAATGATACTTCATTATTTTTTAAACCAACAGATTATAGTCAGATTCTTGACACTGTGCCCTCATTAAATCAAGTTATACAATTGGTCATGATGAAATGAGCACGTATCTTTTAAAACTTATTGTTGGTAGTGTAATGACACCTTTAGTACATGTTTGAAACTTGTCCTTCTCAACTGGTATATTTCCGAATGCATGTAAAATTGCAAAAGTTATTCCAATATATAAAAAATATGACTCCTCTCTAGTAACAAATTACCGTCCTATCTCTATTTTTCCTGGTATTTCTAAGGTAATAGAAAGGCTTGTTTATTAGAGACTGTATGATTATTTTTTGACAAAGTATGGTATATTTAACCAAGACCAGTATGGTTTCAGGAAATTTCATTCTAAAGATATGACACTAGCCAAATTGTACGATAGAGTGTCGACTGCCTCAGCTGAACAAAAACATGTTTTCATGGACCTAAGCAAAGCATTCGACACTCTTGACCACACTATCCTCATAGGTAAATTGCAGTGCTATGGAGTTCGTGGCATTCCAGTTGAATGGTTCAAAGATTACTTGTCGAATAGAAAGCAATATGTGTACTATGAATCTGTTAACTCTGAAGCATTACCTATACAATGTGGAGTCCCACAAGGATCCACATTGGGACCGCTATTATTTCTAGTGAATGTGAATGATATTTCAAACTCGTCTAAATCACTGCAATATATTATGTTTGCCGATGACACCAATGTATTCTGTTCCCATTCTGATTTTCATTCGCTCCGAAGAACTCTCAATACTGATTTACCGAAATTATCTACATGGTTTAAGAGTAATAGATTATCACTCAATTTGAAAAAAGACAAATTTTATGTATTTCCATAAAATGAAGCATAAAAATGAAATGCAACATTTGAATATTATAGTGGATTGGAACAAAAAGAAAGTATTAAATTCCTCGGAATATATATAAATGAAAATATGAAATGGAACGGTCATGTGCAATATATCTCTGATAAGGTGTCTCGTAATGTTGGTTTACTTCATACGTTAAGGTATTATGTCCCTAAGAATATTATGTTATACAATTCGTTAATATTATCGCGC
This sequence comes from Diadema antillarum, assembly GCF_040938485.1. NCBI lineage: Eukaryota > Metazoa > Echinodermata > Echinoidea > Diadematoida > Diadematidae > Diadema > Diadema antillarum. Next base: position 3,036,306 of record NW_027270954.1, read on the forward strand.
ATTTCATATCGCAACATTGTATGGGCAACTTCTTTCAGCCATTTCACTGCTCTAGGCATTGACACAATGCTGTACATTGTGTAAAGACAATGAAGTAAAAGATATTTTGTTAACAACTGGTGATCATGTATATGTATGGCTCCAACAATGTATGTATATATACATGTACATGTATGTTCATGTACAATGATAATACAGGAAGCAATAAATCAAATCAAATCAAACCAAATCAAATCAAATCGAATCAAATCAAATCAAAGCATTGTCGTCAAGTACTCGCAATGCTTACATACAGGCGCTAGTACATATTTTCACCAATAAGACCAGCATCATGAAAGTCTCGAATTCAGAACAGAATATTTTAAAATTTAGAAAACAGAGCGGAGTCTGGTGTGTCAATCATGATCAGATTGACAAAAAATAAACAACTGCGGAAGAATTCTAGTATGTCTTTAGTACGAAAACGAGAGCAACCCCCCCCCCCCCCCCCCCATTCCTCTTCATACATCATGCAGAGACCATAACTTTGCTGTCGGGTCAGAAATTAGTCTCTGTAAAATGTAATTGAAAGCTATTAAATGGTATACCACTAAGCAAAGCGACTGGAATTGACACAGATTATTTTCGCGTTTATAATAGGTCTACCAGTGATATTATTCATATTATTTTCCTGTGACTGCCTTATTGCATTTTTGTATATTTTTGTGACAGCTGGTAATTTTATTCGGAAGTCCTTTAAAGCGTATGATGTATTTATCGACTGATTTTCTTTGCTTGGAGTAAATTATTAATTGCATCCGCCAACCACTTGTCAGAAGTTGCACTTCTGTGGTTTTCCTAGTTCGATTTGTTTGATTCTTTCACAAATTTATTCACTTTAAAACAAGTAAACAAAGTCAGATTTAGCAACAGTAATTTGTTCAGTCTTCGATTTCCTCAGTTATGTTATTTATGCTTTAGTTATAGCTTTTGTCTCAGTATTTACGCTGTAATTGATATACAAATAGTGAATGGTCACGAGTGTGATTGTACAAGATTTCACACGAAAGATAGAAGCGCTCTATTCAACTTTAATTCTGTAAATTTACTAAGACGCCTGCCCTTAACGGAATTCCTGGATCCACCTATGTTTCTCGAACATGTCACTTCACACTGAGCGAACAAAATAATTATGAAAGCGAGAGGGCTGATGTTTTCTTTCTTACTGTGCATTCATTATCGTATTATGTCAACGTAATGAGGGGAAAAGAAATAGTGCAACTTACGTGTAGGGGCAGTACAGGACGCTTGTATTCGCCCAGTAGTTGAACTGATCCCAATAACAGTCAGCATCGTCCTCGATTACCATTTCTCTGAAAGTGTACTTGATGTGGAGACTTTCATCTGTGCTCTGAGTTAAGGGAACGATGGAAGTGGAATCAGTTGTACAATACTGATATTGAAAGGAGCAATGGAAGTGATACGATGTCAATGACAACAGTATTACTCTTCAAGTTTATGTATGAAAGAGATTCCAGTGACGTCATTAAGCCATGCTGAGGGGTAGAAACTGCGTATGGGGGGGGGGGGGGAGCTGAAGCGTAATCATGTTATGTATGTACATCCCACGGCCAGTCAATCATAGGCAGGCGGTTATGGTATTGGTGGAGATGACGATTGGCCTTTTGACTTTTTGCAAGATACCAAGAAACCACTCATGAAACAGTACAGAGCATACCATTCTAAGAGGAATTCAAAGTTAATTAAAGCGGGGTTCCCACTATCACGATTAGCGCCACGATTGAAATCGTGGTCTTAATCGTGAAGCAATCGTGGTGATCTTATCAGATCATATTAGATTGAATCAGATCTTGAGGTCAATCGTGGCAATCGCGTTAATCGTAGACAATTTTTGGACAGTTTAAAAATGTTCTACGATTAACACGATTAATTTTTTATCATGATCATCGCATCAGATTGTCTTGGATCGTATCAAAACGCAGCAAATCTTATCTAATCAGATCGTGTTGATCGGGATCGACTTTTCACTTTCCTTCTGCTTATTTTGCACATTTGCCCTTATTTTATTCGCAAATCGTATAAATTTTGTATTCCGGGAGGGGTGGCACAATGAAATATAAAATAACGACACCACTGAAACATCCACCAGAAGCAGAATGTTCCACATATCCTACAAAGTATAACTTTTGTGACTTTTGAAAAGTGACCATTGTCGTGGATGTAAGGTCACTCGTGCATGACTATAAAGATCACTGTCATTATTTTTCACATAGAAGTTAGTCAATAAGTGTAGCAACACCCCTGCGAAATAATTTTGTGCAAGACTTTTTGTTTGTTAAAAAGTGAAAGTGAGGGGAGTTACCTTTCTGTTGTGTGTGTGTATGTTGGTTTTGTAAAACACTGTTAAATTAAACAATAAATCAAACTTTCAATACTCAATGAGATAACGACATTTTGAAATAAAGATGCATATATGATACATATTATGCGAATATGAAATCAAACACACAAGCAATGCTATCAGTTCGGCCAACTTTCTTATATTGAGCGTATATAACACATATTATGTCAGCATTCAAAAAGATCCCATCCTCTTTTTTAGCTTCAATTTCATCATATTTTCTTCATGCATTTCAAAGAAAGGTGAAAACATTTGTCTTGATTTTTTTTCTGGAGAAGATGGAGCAATGATCTGATCTCAAGTTATGTATTCGTCTAGTTGGTTTTTTTTTTTTTTTGGGGGGGGGTGGGCACGTCGATTCAATAATCTATTAAATTCTTAAGATTAAGAGGAGGGACTATCTTAGGTTGTGGCTGGCCAAGGTGATGCTTTCTATGTGATGATAACGTAAAATCGTCATTCGCAATACAATAGTACTGCAAATGTCACGTTCTCATCATCCTCAACCCGTCAACCCTTGCCCTCATCAATTGATGGTTGTGGATAGTAGGCCTAATCACTCTGCAGAAGTTGAGGAAACAATGAAATACATCGTCAGCCGGACTATAATATTCCCATTCGGGCACAATCGCACCTTATGGGGGTCATTTTTGACCCCGATCATGAAAGATATCGTATCTTATCTCAACAGCCCGTATTGGTTCGCGGTATTCGTATTGGAACGTATCAGAACGTAGTTGCACGCACCAAATCGGGGATCTCGATCGCATTGACAGTGGTACATATATATATATATATATATATATACATATAATGTCTTATTTATCCAGGGAAACCTCTTCAGTGTTGCTACTACTCTACCAGAGGGTCCTGCCATTATTATTACCCCAGCGTTGCCAGGTATACCATTTATACATCTGGGTCAAGAGGGACATAGTGGGTAAAAACATCTTGTCCAAGGACGTAAACCATGGGCGGGAATCGAACTCGGGTCCTCCGATAAGGAGTTGGGAGTCTTATCCACTCTGCCACAGCACCCCCACTATCGGATCCAGATCGGAACCAATCATGGACTCAATCAGGACAATCCTATCGGATCGCGTTTGAACGGGAGACCAGATCGTGACAGATCGTATTGCTTGAAATAGACTAATCGTGACCATATCGCATCCAAGCGAAGCAACACGTATTGACTCGCATAACCTCGTTTCCAAACGTGAAATTTCAGACGAGTTCAACGAAACTTCCACGATCAGTTACGAATGTCCAATCGTGGCGTTCGTAATAGATCGTACGATAGTGGGAACCCAGCTTTAATGAAAATCGTTTGGGATGGCTGAGACATTCAAAAACAAGGTAAAACTAAACAATCCTGATAAATAGTAGACGGCGAGTTGTCACAATGTTGGGGTGTTCTTAAAATTTTCTGTAGATTTTGATTTTTTGTGCTATTTCCCCTATTTTGGGGGTGCTGAACACGAATCCACTTGTTGCCATTTTTCTAACCGACATCTTCACCCGTTGCCATGGCAACGCATTATTTTCCTTAAAAGAACATGCATTCTTCATTAAAAATCATAAAAACGTGATGTAAACACCAAAATATGTCATTATAAATCCTTTTTAATTAGACTTGAGAAAGAATACAATTTTCAGAATGTCATGGTTACCTTATAGCAATGACGGTTACCATGGCAACAACTATTTATAAAGAAAAATCATATTTTTAATGAAAAAGCAAGAAAACATGACAAGATTGAGTGGAATATTTATCATAAATTACTATCTACATTATAAGCTTATTGTCCCCGCCGAACGAGTTCGAGCAGGGGACTATGAAACGGGCTCCGTACGTGTGTGTGTCCGTGTGTCCGTCCGTCCGTGCGTCCGTGCGTCCGTCCGTGTGTCCGTGTGTGCGTCCGTGTGTGATCAAAATCTTCAATTTGCTACTTCTCTGTCATTTATGAGTTAATTTTGATTCTGTTTGCTTTATATAATAGCACTACATGGGAGCTTTGAAACTTCTACAGAGAATTTCAGTCGTGACCTTTGACCTTGACCTTTGACCTATATTGTACATTTTGCTACAAAATGCTACTCCTTCGCCATTTCTAACCCGATTTCGATTCCGTTTGCTTTATATGATGGCACTAGGTGAGGGCTTCAAAACTTCTACACAGAATTTTGACCTTTGACTTCTTTGACCTTTGACCTTGATTTTTGACCTATATTGTACATTTTGCTACAAAATGCTACTCCTTCGCCATTTCTAACCCGATTTCGATTCCGTTTGCTTTATGTGATGGCACTAGGTGAGGGCTTCAAAACTTCTACACAGAATTTTGACCTTTGCCTTCTTTGACCTTTGACCTTGATTTTTGACCTATATTGTACATTTTGCTACAAAATGCTACTCCTTCGCCATTTCTAACCCGATTTTGATTCCGTTTGCTTTATGTGATGGCACTAGGTGAGGGCTTCAAAACTTCTACACAGAATTTTGACCTTTGCCTTCTTTGACCTTTGACCTTGATTTTTGACCTATGTTGTACATTTTGCTACAAAATGCTACTCCTTCGCCATTTCTAACCCGATTTCGATTCCATTTGCTTTATGTGATGGCACTAGGTGAGGGCTTCAAAACTTCTACACAGAATTTTGACCTTTGACCTTGATTTTTGACCTGTATTGTACATTGGCTACAAAATGCTACTCCTTCGCCATTTCTAACCCGATTTCGATTCCGTTTGCTTTATGTGATGGCACTAGGTGAGGGCTTCGAAACTTTACACAGAATTTTGACCTTTGACTTCTTTGACCTCTAACCTTGATTTTTGACCTGTATTGTACATTGGCTATAAAATGCTACTCCTTCGCCATTTCTAACCCGATTTCGATTCCGTTTGCTTTATGTGATGGCACTAGGTGAGGGCTTCAAAACTTTTACACAGAATTTTGACCTTTGACTTCTTTGACCTTTGACCTTGATTTTTGACCTATATTGTACATTTTGCTACAAAATGCTACTCCTTCGCCATTTCTAACCCGATTTTGATTCCGTTTGCTTTATGTGATGGCACTAGGTGAGGGCTTCAAAACTTCTACACAGAATTTTGACCTTTGCCTTCTTTGACCTTTGACCTTGATTTTTGACCTATATTGTACATTTTGCTACAAAATGCTACTCCTTCGCCATTTCTAACCCGATTTCGATTCCGTTTGCTTTATGTGATGGCACTAGGTGAGGGCTTCAAAACTTCTACACAGAATTTTGACCTTTGACCTTGATTTTTGACCTGTATTGTACATTGGCTACAAAATGCTACTCCTTCGCCATTTCTAACCCGATTTCGATTCCGTTTGCTTTATGTGATGGCACTAGGTGAGGGCTTCGAAACTTTACACAGAATTTTGACCTTTGCCTTCTTTGACCTTTAACCTTGATTTTTGACCTGTATTGTACATTGGCTATAAAATGCTACTCCGCCATTTCTAACCCGATTTCGATTCCGTTTGCTTTATGTGATGGCACTAGGTGAGGGCTTCAAAACTTTTACACAGCATTTTGACCTTTGACTTCTTTGACCTTTGACCTTGATTTTTTACCTATATTGCACAATTTGCTACAAAATGCTACTTCCGGCGGGGACATATATTACGCACCGCGTAATTTCTACTTTTCCTTGTTTTTCCACTATGTTTATTTCACATCATTTTCGTTGCTATAGCAACAACATGACAAAAGCTGCCTTTTAAAGAAAAATAAGCATTGTGATTGAAAGAAAATCAAGAATACGTCCATAGATGATAAATTTCTGTGACATTTTTATTGAGATTTTTTGAGCTATTTCCTTTATTTTGCCGGTGCCAAACACGAATCAACCTATTGCCATATTTCTAAATTACATCTTTAGCCGTTGCCATGGCAACAAATTATTTTCTTTGAAATATTATGTATTCTTCATTAAACACCACAAACGCATGCTAAAAACACCAAAATAAGTCAATATAAACGTATCACGCTTCAATAAAATTAAAAATCACAATATCCGACTGCCACAGCAACCTCATAGCAATAACGGTTGCCATGGTAACAGCGATTAGCACAGTAAAAAAAAGAAGCTGACGATCATAGTTAGACCCTAACTGGTAATGAAATAACTTTTTTAATCTATCTTTTCATGATCTCATGCTTTTTGATTAAAAAATATCATTATTTTCTTTTAAAAATAGCTGTTACCATGGTGACCATCATCACTATGAGGTAGCTGTGATATTTGGAAATTGTGATATTTAATTTAATCAGAGAAATATGTTCATATTGACATCTGTTGGAAATTACAGTAAGTTTTTATAATGTTTAATGAGGAATACATGTTCTTTTAAAAAAATAATTTGTGGCCATGGCAACGGCTAAAGATGTCAATTAAAAATATGGCAACAGGTGGATTCGTGTACGGCACTCCCAAAATAAGGGAGAGAACACAAAAAAATCTAACTCTTCCAGAAATGTATTATCTATGGATTTACTTCATTCTTACTGTCCTGTTAATTGAAATACCTATTTTTTTCTTTAAAAGGCAGTTTTTGTTATGTTGTTGCTATAGCAACGAAAAGGAAGTGAAATGAACATAATGGGAAAGAGGTGATAGTCATGATAGTAGTTAGTAATCAATATTCCACCCGATCTTGTCACATTTTCTTGCTTTTTCATGAAAGTATCACTACTTTCTTTAAAATAGTTGTTACCACGGCAACCATCTTTGCTATGAGGTAACCATGGCGTTATAAGAATTGTGATTTTTAATTTGATTAAAGAGAGGTTTAGATTGACTTATTTCGTTGTTTACTGCATGTTTTTCTGATTTTTTAAATAAAGAATACACATTCTTTTAAAGGTAATAATAAAGAATTGTAATATAATTATAATAAACAAAAGTTGATCATTTATTTATCTAGTTTTTCTTTCAATGGGATACTTCTCCTTTCTAGGGAAAAAAAAGTTGTTGCCATAGCAACGATAATAATGTGGCATGAACGTAGTAAAAAAAGCTGATAATTATCATAGCAATTTGTAATGAGTATGCTACTCAAACTTTCTATCTTTTCATGCTTTTTGACGAAAAAAAATAATTTTCTTTTAAAAATTAGCTGTTACCATGGCAACCGTTATTGCTATGAGGTTGCTGTGACAGTCGGAAATTGTGATTTTTAATTTGATTGAAGCGTGATACGTTTATGTTGACTTATTTTGGTGTTTTTAGCATGCATTTGTGATGTCTAATGAAGAACACATGTTATTTCAAAGAAAATAATTTGTTGCCATGGCAACGGCTAAAGATGTCCTTTAGAGATATGGCAATAGGTTGATTCGTGTTTGGCACCGACAAAATAAAGGAAATAGCTCAAAAATCTCACTATACAGGAATTTTTCATCTATGGACGTATTCTTGCTTTTCTTTCAATCGCAATGCTTATTTTTCTTCAAAAGGCAGCTTTTGTCATGCTGTTGCTATAGCAACGAAAATGATGTGAAATTAACAGTGGAAAAAAAGCTGATAATCTAGATAGTAATTTATGATAAATATTCCACTCAGTCTTGTCATGTTTTCTTGCTTTTTCATGAAAAATATGATTTTTCTCTATAAATAGTTGTTGCCATGGTAACCGTCATTGCTATAAGGTAACCATGACATTCTGAAAATTGTATTCTTTCTCAAGTGTAATTAAAAAGGATTTATAATGACATATTTTGATGTTTACATCATGTTTTTATGATTTTTAATGAAGAATGCATGTTCTTTTAAGGAAAATAATGCGTTGTCATGGCAACGGGTGAAGACGTCGGTTAGAAAAATGGCAACAAGTGGATTCGTGTTCAGCACCCCCAAAATAGGGGAAATAGCACAAAAAATCAAAATCTACAGAAAATTTTAAGAACATTACAACTCGCCGTCTACTAAAAAGGCGGGTCCTACCTTTTATTAAGATTGCTCTGTTTTGGATATCTAAACAATTTCAAATCATATTTTCATAAAATAAATGTTAAATCCCTCTTGGAATTACATGCTCTTTCATATTCCATAAAAGGTTTGTCACTACACCATCCCTTTATATATAATAGGCGAAACGCGTATCGCCCGCCAGAACTATTGTATTTTGCCCCCCCCCCCCGCAACGCTTCATTAAACGTCACAGAACCTCATCTACAAATACACGTATATTAACAATTCTTAGTGTATCAAAGAGCCTTCACTAATGATAAAGTTTAATCTACAATTAACGGATCAATTTCTGAAAGTTTGTATTTTTCATTTAGTTCAATGCAAACAATAAAAAAAACACACAAAAGTTTTGTTTTTATAATACCAGAACAAGGAATGTTTTTTTTTTTCAATTTGATGCATTCTTGCGTCGAGTTGTCTCTATCACAACTGATTGACTACTTGCCCTTCATCGACGAAAATAAGCATTAATATATCAGCGGGTCCATAATTTAAATAAGAGAATAATAGAATATTTCTTTGTTTTATGTAGCGCATTTGATACTTGTTAAGTATCTCGATGTTCTTCACAGACTGTAGCATGATAACCCGCGATCACCATGGTCAATGGATCTGTTATTTCCAACCAGCGTATCCGGGCAATTACCCCCAGAGGGCAATTACCCCCCGGCTAAATGCTGGTTAGTGGTAAGGTTAGAGTAAGGATTAGGATTAGGGTTAGGTTTAGGGTTAGGAGTTTAGGTTAGGGTTAGGATTAGATTTAGGATTAGGATTAGGGCCAGGGGAAGGGTCCGGGGTAATTGCCTAGGGGGTAATTGCCCTAGACCCCCAACCAGCACTGATGGCGCTCACTTTCCACTCCCGGGGAGCATTCCATCCAGTTGAAGCCATATTTACAGGCGCGCACGTGCTGATCAACCAACATAAACCTTCTGATCCTACCGGGTACCCATTCATACTACTTGGTGGAGAGCAGCAAATGTAGACAAAGTGCCTTGCTGGAGGGCAAACGTGTCGGGCTTGGTATGAATGAGGGTATTTAAGTACCATTCAGTGACCGATCGACAACTGGTGACGAAAAATCGAATATTGCGTGGAATTCCTGTCTCCCGTCGACTATTCTAGCTGGGCAATGAATTAAATTTCATTATCCTATTTTCAACTGAAAATGGAACATAGGATGATGGATTTGCTCTGAAATCCTGTTTTCCGTGTTTTATTATGACGAAATGCCAAAAAATGACTCAGAAATCCTATTTCCTCATTATTTCAAAAAACAGATAGACGAGCGCTCTTATCCCCTCAGCCACGACACCGCCACGATATGTAGTAACAGCTTTTTCATTATGGTGGAACTTTTGTGAATGTAATAATATTATGTTGAAAGTTTTCCTGCAAGAACGCCATAACACATCTTCCCATCATTTTGATGGGTTTTCACCGCAAACTCTGCATTTCATTCATAATACAGTAGGCCTACATAACGCGTTAATGGCCCCATTATCATCCTGAAATCTCTAGGATCAACATAGCCCCAATATCATAAAAACATCATGGGCCACATATGCCGCGAATTCTCTGACTCTTGACCTTAAACATTGTAACTTTTTTTTTAATCAAAAGAAAAACTATTTTGCAATTACAAGGCCCGTGATATAATGCAAATGCTGACGAAGGGGCTTAGGTGGACAAGATTATTCCTTTCACTTTTTTTTTCTTCACACAGTACCATTATTCTTGTCAGTAAATATAGATGTTGCAAATAGGGGAAAAATATTCTGTACAGTTTTTATTCAGTGGGAAATCTGCCTTGTCTTGATTCATTTTCGACCAAATTAGGGAACTTACGTAAACCATGTAATTCAGTTGCTGGTTTTCTTCGTACGTTAATCCGTCGGTGCTCAAGGTATGTGTTTCACCGCTATCCAATGCGATGCCTGTTGTCCCTGGAAAAGGACGAAGAAGAAGTAATACAGTGGTAGAGGAAAGAGGAAAAAATTGATCCGAACTCATGGAGGTAGTGTGAATCTATCTCACGCATTATGCAAATTTTGACGTTATCAATGCAAATCTTAGGGTACAGCGTATACGCCACAAACCGTCCCATGATTCACGCCAGATGACAAGTGGATGGGTTATGTACACCTGCATATCGCCTGCGATGTTACAGTCCACACGGGATAAATCTAAACCATGGATCTGAATGGATTTCTACCTCGATATACATCAACGGCGTTAAATTTAGGGCTCTGTCACACCTTTCCGGGCGAGCCTTGCGTGCGACTTGCGAAGAACAATTTTTTGCTACCCGGAGCTGGTCTCCGCAGATGGACCGCACCGGAGTTGCGCACGAAAGTCCTTTGAACAAGCAGTCAAGTTTAGGCCCTGTCACACCTTTCCGGGCAAGCTAGACGGGCTTGCTGCGTGTGGGGATTTTCCAGCACGCAGGACAATTTTGCAGGCGGACAAGCATTTGGGCGACTTTCGCAGGCGACTTACCTGCTGGACCTGTGCTACTTACGTTCTACTTACGTGCATTCCATGTGACCAGGCGCATTGGTGGCGGGTGAGGACTGACAATCGGTGAAGGAATCCCTCGGAAAGAATTGGTTATGGCAGAAGTTCCACAGAATGTCATTATCTTGGCCTCAACCGAGTCTAAACTAGAAAGGCAGTTACTGACCCTCAGCATGCAGGCAATTTGCAATATAGCTCCCTCCATCGACGTCCGCAGAACTGATCAGCTACACGTATACTGGCAGTTTCGACACCGTTCCTTGCCAGTAAAACACCCGCATTACTGTTAGTATGCTCGTAGAATGTCCGCAGATGACACGCTCTTCCATCGCATAAGCATAAATCCACTGGCAGCTTACGTACTTTAAGCGGGTCAACTGCCTGTTACTTGCGGTAGCTACGGGCATTTCCTATTGGTGTTCTGCGTGTACCTCTGTGGGCAACCCCCGCGACTCACCCGGAAAAAGTTTTGGTCATGCTCAAAACTTGACTGTAAGTTAAGGCCGTGTCACACCGTTCTGGGCAAGCTACGCGGGCTTGTGGCGAGGAGGCAGTTTCCAGCACGTAGAAGATTTTCAGCGGGAGAACAAGAATGTTTACAATTTTCATTCATGCCTTGTCATACCGTATCTGGGGAAGTTTTGCGGCTTGAATTGCGGGGAAACAAATTTACTCCCCGGAGCTCTCCGCAGTTGGTCCGCATCTGACAGTATCTAGCGCAAATCTCGCCTGTAGTTGCCCGGAGGTGCTCACACAAGTCCGATTTAACCGCAGCCAAGTTTTGAGCATGACCAAAACTTTTTCCGGGTGAGTCACGGGAATGCCCGGAGAGGTCCACGCAGAACGCCAGTAGGAGGCCCTTAGCGGCAGCACTTCCCAGTCAACTCCCACGCAGGTACTTCGCAGTCCCGTATGCAGCCAAGATAATGAAATTCTGTGGGATTTCAGCCATTCCATCAGAGAAATTCCTTCACTGAGTTGTCAGCCCCCACGCGACTGGTACAAAGGTCACACAGTATACTCGCAAGTATAATTTAAGTAGAACGCGTCGATCAAGTAAGACCATGCGCTGACTCGCTCAAATCCTTTTCCGCCCTCAGGAATGTCCGGTATGCTAGAAAATCCCTACACGTAACAAGCCCGAGTAGCTTGCCCGGAAAGGTGTGACAGGGCCTAAACATGGTTGCGGGTAAAAAATATGCGTGCGCACCTCCGGGCGACTACGGTTGAGATACGTGGTAGGTACTGTCATGTGCGGATCATCTACGGGGACCTCCGGGTAGTCAAAATTGTTCTTTGCAAGTCGCACGCAAGGCTTGCCCGGAAAGGTGTGACACGGCCTTAAGTCGGACTTGCGTGCGCACCTCCGGGTAACTACGGCCGAGTTACGCGCTATCATAGGTAATGTCAGGTGCGGGACAACTTCTGGGAGGTCCTGGTAGCTAAAAAAAATTTTTCCCCACGAGTCAACCCTCAAGGCTTCCTCAGGGTTTGGATGGAGAGGTACACGTAACACCAGTAGGAGCCCCTTACCGGCACCACCTCGCAGACAACTCCCTATAGCAGGTACTTCGCAGTCCCCGTATGCAGCTCGTAATTGAAAACGGATCGGTTTCGAAGCTCTCACGCAGGTCACACGGAATACACGCAAGTAGCAGGTAAGTAGCACTCGTCTAGCAGGTAAGACGCAAGTATTGAACCCGCCAACATCCTTGTTCGCCCACAGAAAATTCTCCTGCGTGCTGGAAAATTCCTACTCGCAACAAGCCCGCGTAGCTCACCCGGAAACGTGTGACAAGGCCTTCAGGATTCAATATCAATGTGCGGGTTATAGACAAAGTGATTGTTCATGATGCAATTCGTGCCGTTTTATAATCATCTCACGACGTTTGGACAATATCAAACATGACCAATAAGGTCTAATTATCTCGGATTCTTTCGGAAACCGAAGAGTCACGATGGCGCGTGTTGTACTTTCATTTTTTCTTTTTCTTTTTTCCTTTGTTTTTTTTTCCTTTTTTCTCCTTCTTCTTCATCATTTTTTCTTCTTTTTCCTTTTTCTCTCCTTCTTAATCTTTTTTTTTTCGTGCCTTCCGCATTTGATGTTATCTCAATTGACATTGGTTTTCTTTGATTTTGTTTCATGCACTTGTTTGTAGTTTTATGTAGCCATTATTCGTTTTGTATTGTATTTGTATGTTTTTCTGAGGGTCCCATATCGTACAAGCTTGGCTTTTTAGTGGGACCCTCCATTTCCATTCCTATCCTTGCAGTTTGCATAACGTATATAGTTTCTACCTTTAAAAAAATGCAATTATGTTGTTACTCATGATCACATGTATTTTGTTAATTTACGTTTTTAGAATTATTACAAATATGTTCTGTTGATGCATTGTAAATAATTTTCCATGTTTATTTAATGGAAATGAAAATAAAATTGAAAGTTGAAAATTGAGCAGAAAGTTGTGTTTTTTTCTTTATCCGAGAGAGAGATAGAGAGAGAGAGAGAGAGAGGAGAATATCATAATGCTAGAGTCACACACGGGTCCATAAGGGAATTAAAAACCGTAGAGATTCCGCTTCGATCCGTAGAGATCCGCATTGAAGCTCATCGTAATCCGTGTCAATTCCTGATGGATTCCGGGGGCTACGAAACGGCGGTGAAAAAAAAAAAAAATTGGTCATATTCAAAATTTTTCTCATGGATTTCAATTCCGTATTTATATCTGAATTGACCCGGACTGACTCGCATCGACCCGCTGCAACCCGCAGCGTAAAAAACCGTATGGACCCTTGCCGTATACCGCATTGCCTTCATGCAACAAATGATGACAAGCGGATTGACCACGGGTCGATGGAGGTCGAAAAGGATTCAGTTAGGCCCCAGTCACATAATGCTCTGCGTCCAGCGTTACGTCCAAAAAAAGTCTCTTTTTTTTTTAGCGGACCCCGCGGATCCTTTTGCCGTCACCAGAAATTTTGTACAAAACATACGGGGAGAAAATGCGGGGCGATACGGATAGATTACGACCAGATGCGAATACTTGCGTCCACTTGCGGATATTCTTACGAATTTGCACAAAAATAGTTCTGAACACTTGCGGAGAGTTGCGGATATTTTTCGGATAGTTACGGATAGTTACAGATTGTTATGAATAATCATGGACAATATGGTTTTGCTGTTACGATCCCTGCTAAGTCAGTGTACTATGACAGCAAGGTTATCGCATTTTGGACTGTCTTAAATTGTACACTGGGGAAAAACTGAAATTGAATTACGTACAAGTTGTGAAAAAAAAACGTAATCCTTTAATTTGCTTTACAATAATAAAAAAGATATATGAAATTTTTGAACTTGAAGTTTGAATTTTTGTTTGTGCAACTCAAATATGAATAAACGTCACAAATGTAAAGAATATATAACATCATTATACCACAAATAAAATACAATATAGATCGATAAGTTAAACATTAGAGTCAGAAAATATTACTTACAGTCATGGAATAGAGAAAACTGTGGTTACGCTGTCGTTGTTCAGCGATATTCATGACTTACTGGGTTATGTTACGGAGATGTTTTATAATAAAGCAATACTTATTAAATTTCCAGAAAAAAAAAGACATCAAGACTTTCAAACACCCCTCCCACACCCAAGTACAATAAAAAAAAAAATGTTATAACATTCGATGGAGCGTAAAGTGGGTAAGACTATAGAGAAATACTAAAATTTGTTCTCATTTTATATAGTTGCCCCTGTCCCACACCTTCCCCGGCCAGAAAAAGTGAATAAAATGCTGTCACCCCATCCCCTACCCAAAATATTAATTTTTTTCGAAAAATATACATTCGAAGAGTGGAAGAAAAAAAAGTTCAACACCAAGAGTCAACCGATGTCATGAATATACATGGTATATGGGTGCCACTTAAAATGACAATTAATTGTGGGAGAAATTTTCATATTGACCCATGCGGTTGCCTCTCCACCGCTCCGACTGTGTTGTAGCATTCCTTCAGGTAAAGGCGCTGCAGCTTGGCAAACACGAGTTTGTGTGGCTTCCCACGAGTTTTCTGTGTTCCCATGCGAGTGGAAAAACGGAAAAACGTCGAAGGACGTAAATGTCCCCCGCAGCATCCGTAGCTGTCCCGTAAAAATATCCGTAAGCGGACGAAAACTGCTGTGATACGTTAACTTCCGGATGATTTCGGATACTTACGGTGGGACGTAAAGCGAACGCAAAAAACGGACGGGAGGTAAATTTTTTTGCGGATGGTCCTGCGTCCCAAGCCACGGGAAGTTAGGTTTCAGTTTACGGATAGTTTACGTTTTCGTTACGGTTACTTGTGTAAGTTTTGGCGTCCCTCTGCGAAATTTTGAACTTTTCAAAAATCTCGCAGGTTTTGGCGACGTCATTTTGCGTTTCTTTACGGATGAGTTACGGACAGTTTACGTCTACATACGTCCCCTGCAGATGCCTGCGTCCACGCTGCGTCCCCCCTGCGTCCCACTCATCCGTATCTATCCGCGGCGGACGTAAACCCATCGTAAAGCACTGTGTGACTGGGGCAGCGGATTTTTTATACGGTTTTCGATGCAGGTCTCTACGGCTCGAACCGGGTCGATACGGTTTTTAATTCCTTTATGGAACCGGTTTCCAAATCCGGCCGTGTGTGAGTGTAGCATAGATTACCCACCATTCCGGGAATAAATCCCGCTCATTTTTCACTCGGATCAAAATCCGTTTTTGTGGACCCCGGGCCCGTGTGTGACTCTAGCATTAGGGAATCCAAAAGCCTCTTTTGATGAAGATACTCGGTACGTTTATTACAAAACAGCTGTTGCCTGCTAATAATGAGAGCCGAATAATCACAACATGTCTTATTCCCTTTGAACCTATGCTTTTTTCCATCAATTCAAAAATATCTAAAAACCTCGGTCACACAGCGCTTTACGGCTTAATCACGGCCAAAAACACGTCAAGAAGTGGTCTCCCCGCGATTTAAAAGCCGTGGCAGGACGCGGGAAAAAAAAATCTGAACGGCGTCAGACGCGGTAAAAATGTTTTTGAACTGCTCAAAATTTTTATTCCGCGAAACAACCACGGGCGGCACACGTGGTAAGCCGTGCAAACACACGTGATAAATCCGTGTTTCCGGCAGTGATTAAAAACTTGGGGGAGACATGGTAAAGGACGCGATAGTCTAGCGGTCTGTCACGGGCAGAGCACGGTTATCTGACGCGAGTTACTCGTTATTTTAGCGGCTTATCGCTGACAAAATAAGAATGAATTTTTTCCGCGTACGCACACGTGGCTGGGCGTGGTTAGCCGTGCTTAGACAGTGCTTCAGCAATGGAAACAGCCACCAACGGCCATACCCCGTATACAAAGCACGGCCAAACCAAAATTGACCCCAAAAAATACCACTTACGACCCACGTCCCACCAGATTTTTTCATAACTTCTTGTACGTGATTTGGACGTGACGATGGAGTGCTGTGTGACCGGGGCTTAATGGTCTGTTTACCTCACAGATAGGAAGGCAAACTGATTCATGTTTTAGTGCATAATGACCATGTATTTTATGATGATAGATTCTCTTTGCTATCCCTTCTTTTTTTTTCTTTTCATTTTTTTAAATGTGCGATATACGACTGTAGCTAGAATTAAGGCGACGCACCAATAGAAATTGCGCAAAAGATTAATTTCATAAAGATAGGAATTACTCAACTGAAGATATCCGGACACAAATTTGACATATAAATTTCAAGAGAATTATACTTGAAGATTATACCATATCAGTTTTTTTGTTGTTAGTATTAATCGGGGAGGTGTCAAAAATCGGCTTTGGAGAACGGTTTGAGTTTCCAAGCACTTTCACAAGAAACAGCCCTGATTTACACTGATACGATTAACACTGATACTCGAGCTACACAGCTCACAAGTTATACAACCACTAGCTAGATGTTTGAAGTGCACGAGCTCGACATCAAAATAAGATAAAACCAACGAGGTAGACACTATAATAAGCAAATGAGACCCACGAGATGGGCACTCGGCAAATGAAAACCCATGAACTCAGCAGTAGATAAAAACAGGCCCCACCAGCTCGACATTCCCTCATGGGACATTATTTCTCGTTGGCCTGTTTTTACGTGATGTTTTGACTCTCGGGCTGCATCAGCATATACAATATGATATAAAAAATGACACTTACAAATCAAAATTGATACTTTCTCCCACTTAATTCAACTAAAAGCAGTTTCTCGGTTGATAACTGCGACTTTATTAGATTGTTTACCATACTGTTCAATATTGCAATCGACGCGTTTTCGAAGTAGGCCTACTATGTAAAGTTAGAAATAAACATGATTTTCAACTGACTATCGGTAATTATTGGCAAATGTTTCTGGTCATAATACTCTTACCACTTTGGAAGGTTTCCACAATCAGACCCAGTTAGGCCAGAGGCACACATACAATCGCAAGCGAAACTCCCCATCGAAGTCAGTCCCCAAATTTGCAGCCAGAAGGGGAATCGCAAGCTATTGGAATAATGAGATGAAATTCAATTCATTAATATCTAGGAAAAAGCGTACCTTCCATAAACTTGTGTTCGGTGAATAACGTTTTTTCAGTATTTGCTGTTGTTGTTTGTTTTGTTTTTTTTTAAAGTAAAAATCATCAGTTACAGTGATGATGTGATGGTCACCTGTGCAAAGCGTTCAACTGTTAACACGAGAAAATTTCTATAACAAACCGTAGAGAATATCTTAGGCTTTGACAAACGCCTCCCAGACAGAGCAATGGCAAAGAAAGGGCAGCATCAGTTTTTAGATTTATAAGCTAAGTTAAAGGGCAGGAAATACAGTAATCCAGTGTTAGTCGCTTGAATTGACTCTTAGACTGAAACACTTATGCTGATCATGATATTTTGCACAGCATAATAGCAAGTTAGAAAATGCTTCGATGCCTCGATGTTCAGTTGTCCCAAACCGACCCGCATTGACTGACAACGTCCTTATAGATCCTTTTCTTCATTTTTCTGGCCTGGAATTTCCTCTTGATTTCTGATTTGTTCTGATTTAATAACCCCCCGCAATGATTGCTTGCATAGTTGCAAGTGAAACTTTATATAGCTAACATGGGTATTTGATAGCAGACTGGTAGGGTATGCATGTAAACGGTGATATGGGACATGTTTTCGCCACTATTCATTTTAAAAAAAAAGATATTCGAGCTATTGATAAACCGATTCAATCTGCCTACTGTATATTGCTACAAGCAAAAACTCTTGGTTGTGTGTTTTTAACTTTTGCACTATCTCCTGTCAATCTGCCTTTGTATTCAAAAAGCCAAATTAATGTATATATATATATATATATATATATATATATTATATATACATATATATATAGTGATAACGCTAACACAAACAAGGGAGCCGGGGTCTCGCGCTCGCCTGTGTACGCAGTTTCTTTACCAATGTTAACAACCCAGGCATTCTTGCAGACTCCTCAAAATACTGCAAAACTTGGGAAGGGGGGCGAGGTCCTTTGAGAGCTTGTATGGGGGCGTGGTGGTCCATTTTTCTTATGCCATCACACTGGTAAAAAGTACACAGTGTTTTTGAAAAATTCGACTATGCAGCTAAAAATAGACTTAAATGTGAAAAAAAAACCCCAAACAAAAAACAAAATAAAAACAAAACAAAAACAAAAACAATCCCCGCCCAAACCCCTTGTATCGATCTACTATAAATGACATTAAAAATTCCGCTCGGTATATTCAGAATATTTCCAGCTTTGAAAATTTTTTCCTGTGTTTTTTGGAGGGGTTTCTGGGGTCCCCTGTACTATTGTCACCATTTTTGATAACACACTGGGTTTTGGTGACAAAATTGGACCATGTGTTTTTTACTAGGAAAAAAAGAAAAATATGTGGGTCCCTCCCCCCACCCCAGCCCACCCCCCTGGATCTGCCGTGAAACATAGTAGAAAACAATTTACTTATCAAAAAATATCAAGTTAGCTTATCTGGGCCCCGTCGCAAGAAGACTCAAGGGCCCAAAATTCACGGAGATGGTACAATCTTGTCTATGGTTTTATTCACAAAGACCGTAGTTTTTTATGGGGCGCAAGTGTCGCATAGCCTATAATCGTAATCAAATCAGTCATTTCGTCGACGAAAATGAACAATAATTTTCGAGAAGGGGCGGCCCGGTATGTATTGCAGCAAAAACATGTCGTCAGTATAAGTACATTCGGGAGATTTGGTAAACACCAAGGAGCTCCACTACCCCCAATTTTCGATTTCGACCCCCCCCCCCCCCGGTCATTTGAAAACTACCCCGGAAGCCTATTTCAGGATTACTAGTATTCGGGAAATATTTGAAAATTATCCCTAATGATAAACATTCTATAAAAAATACTTAAAGGCCCCCCTATATCAACCAATATTTTTCGGATTTTCCTTTAACCCCGAAAATATACCCCTTTTCCCGAAATTTCGGGAAACCCCGTGCGGTGCAGAAGACCACCTGGGGGGGGGGGGGGGGAGAGGAGGGGGGAGGGCAAGGGGGGAGGGTGGGACGAGCGGGGAGGGCGGAACACGATTTTTACTTAGTGTCTCTTTCCTCACTTCTTGCGTCAGTAAGTCCATATTCTCTATTAATTGTGCATATATCATATGCAGTCAGCCCTTTCTGGATCCCCATCGTGATCAGGTTCAAGGGGTCCCTGGGCTGGAGTGTCGGAGAAGTTCCCTTGCTCACGCTGAACGCCTACAACGACAAGAAAAACGAGGAGCATGCAAATGTATTGACGATAATATACTTCAAGCTCATCTCGCTACAGCGATTGCGAGAGATCAAAAACCAAGGCTACCTCTGCTTATCAGCGGTTTTGCTTAAACAAGATTGTATAAACGATGTGTGATAAAATCAAGTAACACGGGAAATATCTATAATAGCATCTTGGTCCGAAAATATAATAATATTATTATCACCTGTATTTTCAGCATATTCTTTTAAAGAAAAATTAGTACAAAGAGTGAATAATATAAAGAATGACATTAATTTGAGGTTGTACAATTGTCTTCATGATATATATTCTTTAAATGTAACTTAACGGTAGAACGGCACTTTTGTTTTTATACGTCAAGAACACAATATATCATGTGGCAGAAACAAAACAGAGGAACACACATAAAAAAGGAAAACAAACTTAACGATTTTTTTTTTCCGGAGAAGTAGTTTTGAGGGTTTTTGTGTTGTGTTCTTGAATGATAGCAGGAACTCGCATTTGATCCCCCCCCCCCACTTGGTCCTCATTATGATAGTTTGAAAAATGCGGTCTTATTCATGGGAAGTACAAACAGCAACAACTGGAGAAAAAAATCTTGAAAATTAAATTAGAATAATGTAAGAATCTTGTGTATCTTGTAAGAACAATGTATGGAATCTTACGTAGGCGCCGTAGTGCATGACGCTGCAAGGTAAGTAAGTGCACTCCAAGCACATGTTTGGGTTGGGTGCAAACTGGCTTACAAAGCCGTCCATTACGTTTGCTTCGATTTTGTCGACGTAGTCCGCGCTGTCACTCCTCTGCTGCACGTGGGACATTCCCAGTGTGTGTAGAAACTCATGAATGGTGACGCCTACCTACACCAACGAAGTAATAATGTGATTGCAACACTTGATAGTGGCGATTGCGTCCGATGAATTATATACATAAAAACCTATCGAAATACATGTATTGCCTAACGTCTTGTATTCGGGATTTGATTGTTCATCTTAATTCAAATCGACAATTTATTCCAAGGTTTGAAGGTCTTATCTCACATTTTCCATTACAATTGCACGCATTCCCAGTGCAATAAATTGCAAAGACACATCATTAGATATCATGAAAAATAATAATTTTTGACCTTTTTTTGCAGGGATTTCAGTCAAATATCGTGGTGACTGATAGATGAAAAAGGTTCTGAAGGTAGAGAAGACAGACAGAACCAAAGTGAGAATGGAAACTTCCAAAATAATTGTGCTTCTCGTAATTTCTCTTTTTTTAAAAATCGGATATTATGAGATATGACAGTTACATTATTTTCCCATCTTGCTATAGTTCAAGCAGAGATGTTAGGAGTGTGACCTTTTTTTTTCCCACCATGCAGAAATTAAAATGGCATTTCAAGAATCCTCCCAATCTTTCTTTTGCCACAAATATCAATATTGTCAATCGTTTACTTCTTATGCTTGAAGGAATTATCCGTTATTTGATGGGTTGAAATGAAAGGTAATCATAAACATCATTCACAATTTTGAATGAGTTTGAAGATCGAATTCAATTGGCGTGAACAAAAACATTCGTGTTAATTCTAACCCCCCCCCCCCAAAAAAAACAACAACAAACAAACACACACACACACAAAACAACAACAACAACAACAAAGAACAGGAATGCAACAACCGTCTGCTCAGCGTTACTTACAGTTGTGCACGCAGAAGCCTGAAGGTTGACCTTCTGGTCACCACATGTCCGTCCAATATGTGAATAACACCTGTTAAGAAACCATTTTTTTGATGATAGTTTCAAGTATGTTATGTGGACACCGCGGTGTAACAGCGCCACCATATCGGCAATGCCGAGTAATCGTTAATGCGAGTCACTTTAAAGGGGACCTCCGGAAGATTCTCAGACTTTTATATTTGAACAACTACATTCAGCAAAAAAAAAAAAAAGTAAACACTTTTTCGAGTTCAAAATTTTCATAGAAGATTTTGATGAAAATTAACGTATTATATACCATATTAAAGGAAATTTAATAGGCTATCAACTTAGTAGGTAAATATAAAGGGAAACTTTACTCATGAGTGAACACATTTGTTTTTGCCCTCCAAGGAACAAAAGTGCATATTGCCAAAATTGACATATCGTCTTTCATTTTCAAATGCCCTTTTAGATAACAATGATAACAAAAGACCAGTTTAACACAATGAGAGACACGAATAAAAAACAAAACAAAATGAATTTTCGTTCTTTTTATCTCTTTATAACCTCAAGCAAAGTGAAAGTGGGAAACTTAAGGGCGGAAAAATAAGAATTTTCTGTCAAATCAAACTCCAATTGACATTGGGAGTAAGGGCTCAAAGATGATTAAATGAACGGAATATCTTTATTTCATTCGTTCAATTTAGTAATTTAAGAATTCATGAGACAAATTCAAGAACCAAATAAAAATTTTCCTTATTTGAGAAATCAATTCAAAATTCTACAATTTTTGTTAATGTGGCTTCTTCTCTCATTTCATTTGAATTAGGATTTGACAGAATATTCTTCATTTTCTTCGATATTTTCAGCCTTTATTCTTCTGGGCTTTAAAGATTTTACAGATATCATAGGTATATTTTTGCAACTGAACCCATGATCTTTATTGTGTTAAATTTATATTTTCTTCCTATTGTTACATGGAAGAGCATTTACGCATGAATGACAACTTGATCATTTTTTTTTTCAATTTTCACTTTTATACCTTGGAAGAGAAAAACAAAGGTGTTCACTCGTGCGTAAAGTATTCCTTTTCATTGACTCACCAAGTTGATACCCAATTAGATTACCTTCCATATGGTACATAATACGCTAACATTTCGCCAAAAACTCTATGAGAAACATAAACTTGAAAAAGTGTTTACTTTCTCATTTGTTGGGTATATAAATAGTTACACTGGGTACTGAGTTTCAGAATTTATAGTGACTGGATAAAGAAAAATAATGTTTTCAAAATTTGTAACAATTTGTAACATAACAATGTTTTCAATATTTGTACCAATTTTGTAACAATACAAGAATTCATGAATTGGGGCTCAAGGAAGCAGAACAAAAGAATTAGGAATGCATAGATTCTACACAGGTGAACTTGTTAAGCAAGCGGTATAGTAATGAAATTACACTGCTACATTTCAGAAATATGTGAGGCTCCTATGTCATCAACACTGTTCAGTGTAATTTGTTTAAGATTTTCAGATTATTGGTTTCTCTGCTCAAAGGCCACGATATTTCCACAAGTCTATACACGGAGCTGTTGATTTATGCACTACATGATATGAAAAAATGAAAATCGTCTGTAATGCCCCTTTAATAGGTAGCTGAATAAATGCAATTACACAATCGACTTGATTTCACACTGGCAAAATCATTTTGCCCATACCAATTGTTTTTTCCATCAAAACAGAATTCTGAAAATTTCAGACTTATTTTATTATAATCTCGGAATTTTCATGTATAAACTAACAACTAATGAATTACCATCTGTTTTTATCCACATGTTCAAAAGGAATCGTTCTATCCACTGTTATCCCACTCGCCAGAGTGACGCCTATCACCTTCCCCGTACTCGCACTATTTTTGCAAAGAAGACAATTATATTTACTGGACCCAGATATTGGAATGATCTCCCTCTAGATATCACTTCTTCCTTATCTTTATTCACCTTCAAACGCAAATTAAAATAGTTATTACTTAGTGGATACACACTACCAAGCCTTTAGCAACCTTTTTATGCTCCCAGTCTTTTGTCCTTGTCCGCAGCACCAAGTTACTTAAGTTATTTCATGGTACCGATACATCTTTTAACAATGCAGCATTTTTGTTATTCAAACACTGCGAGATTTGTATGCAGTCTGGTTTGTGCGATATCTATGTGGTTCATTAGTTTATTACTCATCTATTTTTTTTTTTTTGTACTGGTGTAATTTTAGTTGGTCAAGACAAACATATCCGTTCTCCGTGTAAAATTATATGCCTATGAACTCGGGAACCTACAGTTTTACAAGCTTTAAAGCTTTTATGTAGGCCCCATCATATTTCTTATACTTACTAGTGACATTTTCATACGATGTGACCATGTACATTTGTGTCAAGTATATTTTCTTTTTCTTTTTCTTCTACAATCAAAAGACATGATTGTATATATTTTGTACTCTTGTTTTGTTGTCAATAATTTTGTAATGTCATCATTGAGAAAATGGAAATATGAAATAAATTTGAACTGAATTTGAACTGAATTTGAACTGAATTCAATCAAACAATTTTGTTAGCCACCAGTGAGGCTGAAAAAAAACCCCAGCTTTATTGCATTCTATAATTGATAAGCCAGTTCACCGTTCCAATCTGAGCATATGTATATAGTTAAAGGTCATTGCAGACCATCTCTTAAAATGGATTTTTTAGGGCTTCTGGTTCGCAAAACCAGAGTACGAGTTCTTTTCACTCAAAAAATCACCTATTTTCTGAACATGAGGTCCATGAGAGATACAGCTCACAAATCATACGGCCCATGCGTGCGACAAATAAAGCCCATGAGTTGGACACTAGGTATAAAAACAGCCCACGAGTTCGACAGACACAACACGGGGCTTAATGTGTCGGTCTCGAGGGCCTTGTTAGCTGCTCGAATTCATGGACTTGTATGACTCGTGAGCTGTACAACTCACGGGTTGTATGACTTGTGAGTTGCATGACTCGTTGGCTGTATGACTCATGGGTGTCGGCCTCGTGACGTGCACCCACCAATTTGACACTATGAACAACGGTATTCGTCAATTCAAATTCGTATATGTCTAACACCTCTGTTCGTATAGTGCGCTAAAACAAATTTGATTGCTCTTTGTGTTAAATTGAATGACCAACAGACAATGATGCATATAGTATCGTTGAATTTGAATGACCATTTTATGAATTTGATTGGCAGGAGTTTTAAATTGACTGGGATCCTATGTTCCCCAGTGACAAACAAAATCACAAGATATAATTTGCAGTGCCCGCAGCGCATTTAGGGCCATAATGGGAAGAGCGGGCAAATATTCGAAGAACTTCTTAACCATTATTTTTCATTTCCTCAGATGAAAATATCACAATAAACGGAAATCGAAAAGGAGACATAACCTGTCAGCCGTTTAATTTGTACATTTTATCCCGTGTAAACCTGTCATTATCTACATGCAACGGTCTAGCTCTTCAACAGGGGTTAACGTTTACACCTGTAAACATTTTTTTTTTTACATTCATGAGAAATTACCCCGAATCAGATGACTGAACACTGACATGATGGGTTGAATCAGAACACGTGGTTTCCTGGAACGTAACATCCGGGATCTTGTTGGTTATTTCATTCACGGCTGAAGTCACTGTAGTTTGATCTGGAAATCAAAGACAATGACAAGTATAATATGGCAAACGTGTTTTCATACAACCTTCTGCAACGCTTTTAAATAAAATTATGCAAAACAAACCAACTAAAACAACCAACCAAATCAAATGAAATGAAACAAACAAAACTGCTAAACCGAAAAGTAAGCAAAAATCAAAACAACAATAACCCATGAGCGGACCACCTGATAAGAAGGGACATTAGATAATACGAACTGAAAAGAAGGACTAACATGATATGCAAGACTTGTAAACATGATGTTCACACAACGTAGTGACTATCTAACAAGTTATCGCTGATCGGAAAAAAAAAACAATGGGTATAGCGGTTCAGTCATTCACACGCACATTTATTATAAACATGTAAAATAAAAATTATGTATTTGCCTATCATGCACGAGTGATTGTACTTCAGCATTGGAAAAAAGACTGACGAAACTTACCGCCATCAAAATTGCAGAAGGCATACCGAATAGCATTTGAGATGTCCCAGACCTTGAGGTTTGAAGAGCACTGAAAGAAAGTTATTGGCAAATGGCGTTTTCAGGTCATTCATTGCTTTAACATTTTCTATGCCAATGAATCAAAATGTAATGTGCACAAATTTCACACATAAACCTATGAACATGTAATATGTGGCATGTATTTGATTGAAAATAATTTTACTTTAGGGAGATTATTATACATTATTCTCGTCGCTGATATCTAATCAGGTGTTGCGACATAATAATTATTACAGAAGCAAACTGAGGGTAATTTGATTTTCAGGCCTTTTTATTTATTTATTAATTGTTTTTTTTGTTGGGGGGGGGGGGGAGGAGGCGGAAAGATTTGTTATCAGATCTGTTTTTTTTCCCGTAATACTGTATAAATGTGCCCTGCAAAATGGTGGAGGGTAGCAGCCATCTACGAATTTCGTAAAGGGGGGGGGGGAGAGAATATTTTTTGTCCTTCTTCCCGGTTTCATCTCATTTTTTCTCTTTTTATTTCTTTTGTTTTAACAAAAAAAAAGAGGATGCGCTACTGGGGTAGTAAGCACAAGCAAATGACGGCTCGCACTTTTCTGCCGACACGTAAAGCGCAGCTAATTATAAACCGAGCTGGACATAATGACGGCGAAATTTATTTGAATAGAAATGCCTTCAAATCGTGGATGTTAAAAAAAAGTACGTTGCCAGAAATGCTAGGCATAGTATCATACAGTATATAGTATAATGATGTCAAGCACCATCAGACAAGCCTGTCAGACGAAGTTCATTATTGTATAACACGTTGTGGTACAAACTACTATGCACTTTTCAAGTGGAACAAAGCATTCGTCGTTTGCTTACCTGTGCCTGAAGATCGGAGAGCAAATTCCGAGGCGCAAGCGGAAGCAGACAAATTAAAGTGCACAGAAACATGAAATATGAGTTTCAATAGGAGACACAGTTCTATAAAAGGAATGATTGCCAGCTGCTTCAGATGGAACCAAAAATCTGCAAAAGTAAAACAATGCTGGATAAACGTGGGTAAATGTTCACTGGCGCTCTTAAACATGATTACATTGTATGTAAAACCCCTTACTTTCAGTAAAACTCACATCAAGTGCTACATTGACTGTACGTATATCTGCACACGAAGCCACTGAAGAGTTTGACTGCAAAGCAGGTTAACTCCATTTTCTG
Organism: Diadema antillarum; assembly: GCF_040938485.1. Taxonomy (NCBI): domain Eukaryota; kingdom Metazoa; phylum Echinodermata; class Echinoidea; order Diadematoida; family Diadematidae; genus Diadema; species Diadema antillarum. The sequence continues at coordinate 3,063,096 of NW_027270954.1, forward strand.
TTGATTTGAGATATTTGCGACTAAAGCTGATAAGAAACAAAGAAATTCAATTCAATTCAATTCAAAGTTTATTTCATTTTTCGACAAAACATAGTATGTTTCACTTCCTTTGATAATAGAAAATAAGATAAATAGAACATAGTAAAATGAAAAGACTTTACAATGATTGAGGACCTTATAGTAATCATACATTGTATATATAAATGATATAGATATATAAAGCATTTCAATCATACCTTTCAGAATATATTAGTTATGAGAAACCTAATTATTTTTATATTGTCATGCATCTTAAATAGAAATCTATATCTTGATAAGTATTTATGCTATTATAGGCCCCTATGTAACAAGACATTAGTGATATATCTCTGGGAAAGATTTCTCGTGCTCTGTCTGATAATGGAATTGCTTCAGTATGTCTTGTCTAAATAAGATACAATACAATGTATACGGTTCAAGGATTTTTGATTGTGGGGGATGTGGGGTTGTATGGAATTTGCTTAAGAAAATGAAATGATCAATAAGTTAAATGATTTTCACTAGTAAGAAATCTACAGTTACGTTTTTGCTGTCGCTTATGCCTATAATCCCCTTTCACAATCGGTCTGCGACGGTTTACACCCGTTTGGGCGCACGACAGGTTCCAACAAATTTCAATCGCCATTGATTTCATCATGTCACAGAAAGGCATTCACAAATTTGAACAGTTGTTGCACAACAAAAACGACTAGAAAAGACCGTTGAACGAATAAGTCGCATTTGATCGCATATGCTCGTGCAAGTGGTCGCGCGTTTATGCGGTCGTACGTTCACGATCGCTCGTGCAGCAGTCTCAATGGTCTTTGCACAAACGTACCCGTTCGCAAAACCAGTGTCTGGAGGTCGCTAGCGCACGTAGAAGTGCTGCACGAACTCCAGTCTAAACACAGAGCGACCATCGAGCCATGCGAACTCTTCCATCACACAAGTCGTGCAATGTTGTACAACACTCGTACGGAATCGCACAATGATTGGTCATAATTAGTAATCTTTATATCGCATCTGGGTTTTGAGCATGCATGAGATTCAGATGCGACCAGTCACTACCATCTGCGACCGCCTGCAGAGATTGCGTGCGCTTGCCAGACCCCACGCGATCGGTCGTGCAACACCCCTGAAAACAAACAAACAAACAAGCAAACAAAGAAACTGTTGCAGTCTCAAACTTGTCGCAGACCAATTGTGAAAGTGGGTTTAAGAATTTCACATTTATTTGATATTTATTATTAGAAAAGTCAATATTGCAAATTGCATGTAGTACCATGTAGCTTAGATGTGAACTTTCCAGAGATCGGAAACCTTATTTTGTAATGTCAAAGTCTTCTCTCCTCGCCACAGCTTATGTTATCACCTATAGACCAGTCAGAAATAATGAGGCTGAAACCTTTACCCAACCGCAGTGTATCAACTTACGTCCACGCGGTCACCAACGGAACAAGTCGACTGTGGATAAGAATAATACTGTCAGTTAGAAGGAATCCATACACATCCACACATACACTCTCATACATTTACGTATACATACTTATGTATATAGACATGTGTGTGCATATTACGTCTTTTGTATAAAATGCATCCACAGGCACACACACATCACACACATAGAATAGAGCGGTATATACGTAATTAGGTATATATCACATACCGTATAATGTATACTTGGTACTGATATATATCTACATTATAACATTATACATGAGAACATTTCACCATTATCAGTCCATTTCAAGTTATCATTAAGAATTATTGCTTCGTATTTGTGATAGAATGTTTTGCTTCCTTCTTTCATCTATTCATTCTCTATTAGTCATCTTCTCTTCACATATCTTTTGATTTCTTTAGCAGAGCTAGATTTCCTATTTCATGATGGATTATGACTTTCGACATTGCGCTGACATTATCGATAATAGATGAAGTCATCTTATACACATAAAAACCCACATAGACAAACTGTTTCAAAGTCTTTCTTAAACACTCTTGCGTCAAAAATTCCTTCGAAAAAACAAATCAGTGGATTACTTTTCCCCCGGTTCATATGAATGGACAAAAGACAGAGATACACTGCAATCTATGACAGTATGAATTATGTATTACTGTAAAACTTCTTACCGATCGTTTGTATTCCTGTAAATAAAAAAAAAAACCCACAAAATGAGTGAGTGTACAAAATAATATCACGATTGTTTACATAATACATGTATGCCTTATTAAGCACTTAAGATAACGAATTAATTCAAAAGAATGAACCTATCACCAATATTACTTACGCAAGCCATGCACTGACGTTACTTAACAGGGTATGCTATTTGCAAAGTTGGATGACATTGCGTTGTCACGATGAATTAAGGACGGTTTGATAAAGATGAATGTCCCGAATATATCATCAGCATTATACAAACAGAATGGTGAAAGTTTCATTGAAATCAGGCGGAACATCAAACTATTGAATTGAATTTCAAGGCTCCAATTAATGTTGTCAAGAAACACTGATCTTGGTCACAATTGCACATACATATTACGATGTCATCTCTCACAGCTGACCCTATAGTCATGATTTATGGTAGTGCGAAGGTATATAGAAACATCTCAGTATCCGTTGTTTCGATTTATAAGTCTACGACAACGATCCCGTCTTCCTGGCATCAACCTTTGCTGAATAATAATTGTAACTCTACATTCATGACATTGGTTTACTGCAAGTGATACAAGTCATTTTCTCTCCACATAGGGCCTACTTTTAAACAAAATGTTCAAGATACATTAATGCCTTGTGAACGGCAGAGGCAAACGAACATTTGGGGGGAAAAGACGGACAATGTACTGAGCAGGAATGAATGTGTGGAGTTGCATTAAATTCTTACCATGTCCTCCTGTCCTCTCTGCAAATGAATTGAATGAAACGAGAGACGGTCTTTGAGTAATAGATCATATTCTTCTTTCAAAATTGTTCCTGGGATTATTCTTCTAATAATGTAGATAATTTTGGCATGAAAAACAAGGGAGAGATTTATTCAAATTTCAGTGCATAAAGTAAAAGCAATATGAATTTTATACAGATACCAAGAGAATTACATGTTTGATGTACACAATAGACAGAAGTAATGAAACAAGACGTCAGGCGGTTGACTGCAGGTTCATCCGTATTTATTGCAACTCTAAGTTTCATGCAACCTCCATGAGGTGCAATCATCAGGCAATTGCCTTATGTTGTTTTAAGCATGAATATTTGAATATTGACATAAGTATTCTAATAACATTCAATGCAATGGATTCTTCCGGATAGTCAATGCGGGGATAGGATCTTTTTTTAGGACAAAGCATCTTTTGTAGGTACTTTATTCCGCAGAGTAGCCCATTTGAAAAAAAAGGCAGTGTTATTCAAAGTAGGATCCTCAATCATATTGTCAATTAATTTGTCTACAGTTATATAATCAACATGCCCAGTGTCTGAAATACATCTTACCTTATTTAATGGGTTACCATCTTCCTCCTTCTCGTTCTCCCTCATTGCCTCCTTTATTGAAGAGAGAGAGAGGGAGAGAGAGAGAGAGGGATAGAGAGAGAGGATACAGGGTTCAAAATAAGTACTCTGTCAAACATGACAAACACGTCAATTTTTACCATATCGTATGAAGCAGTAACAATTGATTTGACAACACTGTGACATCCTTATATCATACACGCAGAGGCTTCAGCGAATCTTCCGTTCCTTTGATTTGGACGCCGAAACAGACATACGTGGCGTTTTCTCGCTGTAGTTACTAGCTCTGTTACTCATCATGTACATTTATTTTCTCAAACAAGGAGGCAAACCGACCTACAAAAATGTTTTGTTGTTACTTGATGAAATATAAATTTACCTCTTTACGGCTTGATATCATTCATTCGCTCAATCCTGTCATGAATAATATGCATTTGTGCAAATTGGGTGTGGCCTGTTCGGCTCACGTTGGAGAGGATGGATCGAGACCGGGGACGACGGCGCTTGAGGCGAGGGAAGAATTAAGTTCTCTTGTTACTTTAAGTGTGGTATCATGGGGGTGGTGATTTATTTTTGTTGTCAGAATGTATGACATGTGATATTGTGCCACCAATATTTACCTCCTTTTGTTATTTCATCAGTTCATTATAGACTAACAGACATCACAAACACGCACGCACACACAAACACAACAACAACAACAACAACAACAACAACAACAAAGTCTGAATGTTGGAGCATTCTGAAGAATTGCTCATGTGAGCAAAATGCAACAGTTGAACTTACTATTACACCGTCCTCCAGGCAGAATCATGAAAGAAAGAAAGAAAAAAATATCGTCAGAGCTTCAAAGTTTCACACTTAACACTTAAGGCGTGGGATTTAGGTCTCAGGGGTCGTTCTTACGCTCACAGTCTTGCCTGACACTTTTTTGTTTACACCTCACAACCCACCTCCCCCAAATAATAACCAATATCAGACAAAACATTAATTTCAGTATGTAGGCCCTACCAGATCGCACGAATATGTTTGAGATGCTACAACCACCTAACGTTAGAGGGGAACACTCGCTCCCATAACCCCGGCGCCAATGTGCCACAAAGGTTTACACATAAATGCTCTCTCTTAAGGCATCTCTGTATAATAATTGTTTGAGAGGTGCGTCATGTACATAACACGGAAATGCTTATCATAACGTGCAATGGATACGACCAAGATCACAGGTAAGCAGCTATTCAACTTAAAGGATTCTAACTGCGACTAAACTCCTGTCACACATATCCACATTTTCAATTACATTGAGTGTAACGCAAACTGGTATAAATGCCATCTAAGATGTTAGGGCAACATGATAATGAATAAGAACGCAGGTCCTCTTACCAAACGCTTGTATTCCTGCAAACAACAAAATAAGATTACAACCATGTATATTACCGAATAATGTTATCTTGGTCAGACTGTAATATATTCAGATATGAATAATAAGATGTGATTATTACTGTAATTATCATAAATACTCCATGTCAAAATGATTATAAAGTATGAATGTGTCTCGGCAGCATGAGCACATTTAAATAATTATAATGACAGACAATATTTTGAGTATTAGTTTACTCATTATGAAAACAAAATTCATACATTTTCTAGAACAGTGGTTTTCACAAAAAAAAAGATAGAAAGGCCTTCACCAAGCACTATCATTATTGTAATGTTATAGCTGACACTACAACGTTACGGCTGTTAGGGTTGGTATAATGACATACTGCTGGCAGATGTGAGAATGTAGTGTTTGTTGCACATCATAGTATCAAAAAGCACTGTAACATTTTTCATATATGTTACTTGCTAAGCTGCTCACTTTCACGAGTTATTGCGGCAGAGTAATTGTACAACAATCATGCGAGATTAAAAAAAGAATGATATAAATTTGTCTTTAGCTCTTACCGTGTCTTGTGCTCTCTGCAAATGAATTGAATGAAACGAGACACAGTCACAGACTGAAAGATCATGTCCTTCTTTCAAAATGTATCTGGGATTATTTTGTGAGATGGATGATCTTCGTAGAGAAAATAAAAGAATAAGGCCTATGCTTCAGAGCGAATAACATTTACGTAATGAAGAAATACATTTAGTATTATTACCTCCCTAAAGGATATCATATTTTCGTCGGGGTTTGTTAGTTTGTCAGTCTGTCGTTTTACAAATAATTCAAAGAATTGTGAACGAATTTGGATGAAACTTACAGGAAAGGTGAATAATGAGACGAGAAAAAGATAATTACATTTTGGTAGAGATCCAGACAACTGTCTGGAATCTGGAAACTTTTTTTTTGAGGGATTGCAATCGGTAAATACGGTCAAAGAAACGATGGAGTTCTTATGAGTTGATATTGAGAAAGAAGGGCGATTTTCAGCATGCATGTATGGGTGGAAAATGAGCTGCTTGGCGGAGTTGTGTGCTCTCTGAGTGCGTTTCTGCTTAGTTTTCAATGACATACAGAACAATGGGTCCTTCTATATATCCAGTGTGGAAATAGAACTAGTTTTCTTTCTGTTTATCTTTTTTAGGACAAGGTGTCTTTTGTATGTTCTCTATTCCGCAAACACACAAATTTGACCAAGATACCGAAAAAATTAGCCACTTTTAGACATCTTGCTTCAAGCATACACTGCACACTGCCATGTAATATAACACGTATGTATAGTTATACAACTGAATTTACAAGCCTAGTACCTACAACACATCTTACCTTGAATGGGTGGCTTTCTTGATCTTCCTGCTTTCGTTCTTTCTTAAGGGCCTCCTTTATTGTCAAAAGAGAGGAGAAGGTAGTGTTCAATAGATACGTAATAAACATCAACAAAAAGACATCGGTTTTTACCGGATTTGTAACTCCATCAGAACCAATTTTTCAATTTTACAATCCTTGTTTTTGAGACTAGATAACTTCAGTGGTACTTCCATTTCTTTGATTTATACTCTGTAACAGACAAATAAGATGTTTTCTTGTTTCAGTTACTATTTCACTCACCATACTCTTCTATTTTTGTAAACACCATTAAATAACAATCTACAAATCTTTTAAGCTTAAAGGGATGGTATAGTACTGGTGGAGATGAGGATTTGGCTTTAAAATTTTTGCGAGATAACATGAAACCACTTATGAAATAGTACGGAGCATACAATTAGAGGAGGAATTCAAAATTCATTTGATGAAAATCGGTTGTGGAATGGCTGAGACATCCAAAAATAAAGTAATCAAAGCGATCGTAATAAAAGGTGGGTCCCACCTTTTAATAGGAATTCTCGGTCTCGGATATCTCAGCCATTTCAAAACCAATTTTCATCAAATAAACGTTGAATTTCTCTTCTAATTACAAGCATATTTCATATTTCATCAGAGGTTTCTCATTATCTCAAAAAGCAAATGTTAGAAATCTGGAGTTAGGTCTCAACCAAAACTATACAATATCTTTACGAAAATTTGACAAGCTTCCCGTTCCTGGGTTTTTATTCCTTTCTTCATTAATTCATTAATTAATTCACTCAGTCAATATATCATTATTATCATGATAACACTACAGACTGACAAACATAACATAAACATACGCATGATAAGGACTAACTCGTGAAGTATTCTAAAAAATAAAATTGTCCATGTGAACAAGATGTAAAAGCAAAACTTACTATCTCCTTGTCACTCTGGCAGAATCGTGAAAGAAGGAATCGAGAAAGAAGGAAAGAAAAGAAAACAACATGTTGGAACTGCTTCATATGCATTCATGCAAGCGCGTATCGTAATGTTATAATAGGTCCGAGTTAAATTGGTTACGGTAATTATAAACACTTTTAAAATCTACGCCTCTATAGCACCAGAGAACGAAAGCATTCTTACCGGGACCCTCGCAGTAAAGTTCAAGCGATAATATACACTTGTTCGCCTTGAATTCATACACTCAACATTGTTCATGTTTTTGGTGTTTGTCATTAATTTGCTTCTTTCTTTATTGATGTTTTATATGGGGGTTGTTAAATGTCAACAGGAGAAAGTGTAAAAGTGGAAAGAGAGAACAATGGCGAGGGATACCATCTAAAAACAAGAATGACATTTAAAAAAAGCAAAGGCTAATTTTAGACGCTGAAGAGATATAGCTCAGCCTTTTTGCCAGATACATTTTGATTTGCTATATAGAGTAAAGCTTTGCAATAGATTCGAAACAATCTTATCATTCCCTTTCGAAATTCCTTGCGCCGGGGAAAGTCAAATTATAAAAGTGATCAAAACAGGAAATTGACAGGTGACTAGAAACGACAGAAAAAAAAAATCGGATAGTCTAATAAATCGCGAAGGATTTCGCAAACAGTGAAGTTATAAAGATATTAATGTTTACATACGAAACAAAGAAAGCCAATTAACGTACTTGCATTTTCAACGAATGCTAATACAGAAGCACACATATACACAGCACACGCACAAAATAAACATATCTGGTTCTACTCTAAAGCAACATTAATTGTTGTAGAATCAATATCTCGTTGCAGGTATCCTTTTGCAGTGTTATAAAAACAAGACAATTTTGAAAATGTATAATATGTATGTATATAAACATTGAATAATTATTTTGATTCTGCCTCCCTCTTAAGGAAATGCAAACATGTTTGAGAAAAAGATACTCTTTAAATAAAAGAATATCCCCTACTGTCTCATTTTCGTATCCTTGATGTTTAATTTTGTGCGAAATTGACGTTCAGTTTGATTCAATATAATGATTTCCAACCAACAAAACAGCGTAAAGTATACTATTTACCAATCATACTTTTAACCAATATAAAAAAAAATATATTAAAACAATCTAGGTGATTCACAGTATAGATTTTTTGTTCAAATGCATTAAAAGAGAGAATCAAATCCTACTTTGCAAGGTTGACAGAAAGGTATAGAGTAATTACAGTACGATGGAAAGAGCGGTCCACTCAAAAATAGATCTTATAAAAATGTGGATCACAACATTGATACATGTATTATACATATATCATCTTTGTACAGGAAGGAAATTCTTGAGGTTTGAATTTTCTTCAGTTTGTCTCCATCATCTAACAAATAAAATTTACAAGATTGCAACTGCTGATCTGTAATTAAAAAAAACATGTCGAAAATAAAGGAATTTGTTAGAGGGAGACAAACTGAAGAAAATTCAAACCTCAACTCTCGCCCCTCTACTTACAATGCCTTAAATTCTCTTACATTAAACGAAATTCTTTTCGTATTTTCTTGTACTTTTCGTACTTATTCGTACTTTTTTTCGTACTTTTCGTGCTTATTCGTACTTTTTTTCCCGTGTAGTGATACTGATTGCAACCAATAACCAACTATTTTGTATATATATGTATATATATATATATATATATATATATGTATATATATATATATATATATATATGTATATATATATATATATATATATATATATATATAGAGAGAGAGAGAGAGAGAGAGAGAGAGGAGTTTATGAGATCATTAAGAAAGTCTTGCATTAGTACATTTGCTTACAAATTGAATATAAATATCAGAAAACTACTTATTTTCTCATTTATATCATGTTGAATTTGATGTTTGGGGAATGCTCATACAGTACTCTCTGCGTAATCGGATATTGGTTAAAGGGGTACTCCGTTTAATTGGGTAGTATTATAATGTCAAAATCAATTCCAATGCACATTAAAATTACCTGATAATCGGGTTGCCTCTCCGCATAAATGGGTAAACAATTTCTTGTAATCTAATTTCTACCCACATTTTATCGCAGATATAACACTTTTAGAAATCATGAATGTCAAATTTTTCACTGCTAATCGCATTCTCTGCTTAATTTGCAAAGAAGACCGATCATTTGGGGAGTGATTAAACATGAAAACACATGTACCAGTACCGTCTTTCCACACGTAAACGAACATAGCTGGCACTCACAACTGCATAGAGAGACAGGAGTTTAACACACTTGCGCTCCTATCTTGCTCCGCAACAACATTCACAATATGAGAAGTTGGCAAAGAAAATCAGGCCATGCACCAGCTCCATAATTTTGCTTTTCTTCAGTCACTTCTCGAAAAGTAACTCATCGTTCTACGTGACTAGTGCACGCAAAGATACGTGTTCATTTCGGAAAACGCCTGCGTGTTAGCGAGTAGTCTATAGTCAATTGACAACGTTTTCTAAAGACATTTGTCCATAAAAAGAGTGTAAATTGGTGCTCGTGACTGAGCAAGTGTAAGGTATGTATAATGTGCTGTGCAATTAGCACGCGTTTTAAGCATACGGTGTAGGTGTTTGGTGCAGTGTACAATGCATGTACATACACATTGTGTATGTCAATTGTGAATGAGACGTGTTCTACTGTTAATCGGGTACTCCGCTTAATCGGGTAAGAAACGCTCTGCTAGAGCCTATTATGCGGAGAGTACTGTATTACATTTTCGCAAGTTACAGTAACGCATCGACTTTAACATATGATAATGTCTTACTGTAAACGTAGATATGTTGTGCTGCCCAAACAACCCGAATGCACGACCGGCGCTAGAAAAGAAACTACTATGATAATCATTATAGTAGTTTCTGTCAACATGCGCTCAGAATCAATGAATAGAATATTTTTAGGGCATAATTAATGCACCCACAAGCACTCGCACCAGGGAGGAATCAGTGACGAATCCCACACATTGAAACTGTAAGGTAAGGCCAGTGTGACTACCTCTCCTAGCTGTTTAGCTTTACAAATTACCCAAATGTTATTTGATTAATAGCTTTAAAATGTTTCGTTTCTATGCACACAAATCCTTTGGAGAGATGAATGAAACCCGTAACTACAGCAACATTTTTCCGTGGTACATGACAATATACTAAAATTTTTTGTCCCGAAGATGTGCTAAATCAACGAAATCCCAAGACATATCAATAAAAAAAAATACTGCGGACATAATATAGATTTTTCAGGGTAACATTTTCTTTGCCCAGTTAACAGCTACTTCTATGAGACATATAGTCATTGGAAGAAAACATGTCACTTATTTGTCCTTACCATCAGCAGTGCATCTAACACCGTTTGTAAGCATGTATATTTACTAATTTGCTGTATATGTATATACACACACACACACACTCATATATATATATATATATATATATATATATATATATATATACAGGGCTCGACACTAACGGTGGCCCGGTGGCCCGGGGCCACCAAAAATGAAAGTCGGGCCACCAAATTTCAAAACAGGGCAAATTTGGTGGCCCGCCTCGGGCCACCAAATTTTTTTGGAAAGTATGTCAATAAATTCGTAACTTTTTGCGCCGAAAATTAGCAGTTAAATTTGTTCAAAGGATGGATGAAAAGGACTGAATGAATGCCTTAGAGTGAATGTTGCAAGTTTTATGAGTAGATATGTCCAACTTCTAATTCTTACTATCATAAATCTTAAATATTTGACTCATTAAAAAAAAAAGGACTGTTAATGTTTTTATTGTTTTTTTTTCGGGACACCAAATTTTTCTCTCGGGCCACCAAAAATTTGAAATTTATGATTTTGGTGTCCCCATCGGGCCACCAAACAAAAAAGTTAGTGTCGAGCCATGATATATATATATATATATATATATATATATGTGAGATATGAGATACATATATATATATATATATATATATATATATATATATGTGTGTGTGTCCTGGTTTAGTCCATTGCCAGAGACTCCAGCTCTCCCGTTTTCGACGGGAGATCTCCCGCCGAAAACCCATATTTGCAAAATCTCCCGTTCTCCAGCTTGAGATTTAATTTCTCCCGCCATGGCTCTGTGTCTCCCGTTTGAAAGGATTACTTACTTATTGCTATCGTATGTTGAAAAAAATAAGCCTTATATAGCACGAGAGAGCATCTAGAACTCTAGGAACTTCGCGCTTCGCACACATCAACTTGGAGTCTCCCGTTTGGAAGGGGTTTCAGGCGGGAGAATCTCCAGATCAGAAGGTACTTTGGGTTGGAGTCTCTGCCATTGCTGTCACTTTATATATATATAATCATACATATACTGAGCTCGATATTAGCTGCAGCCCGGTGGTCCGGAGCCATTCAAATTTATTGTACATGTTGATTGCCCGATCAGCCACTTATTTTTTTTTTCCTTTTCTTTCGGGCCACGAAAATTTCAGAATTCAAAGATTTCTATTCAAAGATTATGCATAAATGTATACATAACCATGATCATATCTCATTTCTATAATTTCAAGTACTCACCTCCGGGAAAGGCAAGGCGAGCACAGATGCCACCACGGCCACGACCAAGACGCAGGTGATGAGAGCAGCTCTCATGGTGGCTACGGGGCAGGAACTGCGAGTTCGTCACAAGTATGACAAGTGGAAGACTGGATGGAAGGTGGTGAGGGGCTTGTATCTGATGGTGATCGGACCGACTTGACGTCTGAGTCTGGAATTGGTGTCCGCCCAAGATCTCACCCTCTTTTATATATGGAGGACCGGTGCTACAGAATGACGTCAGTGACAGGATATTATATCTTCCTGAAACGCGTGATGGAGTTCCGTAATATATGAATATGAGGCATCGATTTTTCCTATTGTGCAAAAATGTTATTACCGCGTTCAAATATTGATTGCCTTATCAAAGAAAATAATACTTCAGTAATACTCCTGTCATTCAACGATCCATTTTCCTTTCAGATTTCAGATTCAGATTTCTCATTCAGACAATATCAAAAAAGCTTTAAGTTGAAAATGAAGCGAAGTGGATAAGGTAAACAAACAAAATGTATATACTACCTGTGATGACGGTCAGGAATTCAATTAGACCTTTTGAGATGTGGAATTCCGAAATGTCAGTCGCTCATTGTCTCTCTGAGTATATTAAGCCGAACTTCGCTTTTTAGATTAAAGTAATACATCTCTGAATAAAAAACTTTCGTTTTAATTATTCCATCAAACATGCTAATTAAAACCGACTGGTAATTAAAATCTGGCATGAAGGGTGACAATGTCCATTTTGATACGAATTTTGCTTATTTTTTTTTCTTTGCACTTGAGGTTAAGAACAGTTTTGGAGTTTGTAGATAGAGGGCTATTTTTTGAAGATGATAAATGGAAGAAGAGAAACTATTCAATAAATTCAGCTTTGCCATAAACTGGGTGCATTACCCATTAAATTTCAGATAACATGCTCGAAGCATTGCTAAAGTAATTTCAAAGCAGTTTTTTCAAATGTTTTTAATCTTATGTTTGCATTCACCTATGAATCATATGATTTTTTTTTTCTTTTGATTACACAATAATCTACAAAGAGGGGGGAGCGGCGGAAGATTGTATTCTGTACTAATAAAAAATTCTTAAAACATGATAATTTAGATGTAACCGTTCATATTTTTCTGTTGCACAAACAAATCGAATGTACGGGCTACCCCCCCCCCCCCCAAAAAAAAAACAAAAACAAAAACAAAAACAAAAACAAAAACGTAGAAAATATACAGTTTGCCAACTTTCGCTCAAATGAATACTATACTATAGGGCACATCCACACACACGCACTCGCACTAGATTGCATCACTGATGACTCCCACTATTCAACACGATCAAAATATGCACAGAAAAATTGAGAAGATATTTTCGAGGGTTACGGAAAACGCGATGGACTTTCCCCGTTTACATCCCTAACTCTTTTTTTAAATTCATATTTCATCTTGGCATTCCGTTAATTCATCATTTCTACATCCCACATTTCAGTGTTATATCATATATTGAAATGGAAAGTTGATCATTATTGACTTACCATATTTGGGTCCTCCTTCAAGAACCACGCACGAAGGGAAGCAATAATGATTAAAGTGTCAAAACTGTGTCGTGTTATACGAATCCTATTTCCAACAGACACTATTCAACTTGCTCATATCAATGTTAGCATTCTGACATATGATTTTTGAACTATTAAGGATCAAAAGTGGGAAATATCTTTTTAAACAGCTAGTATGAGACGTGACGTCATTGGACGACAACGTGGTGACATAAAGCATTTGTCCTTACTATCAAAAGTGGATCTGAACACAATTTGGAAATATTTATGATAAAAATGTGTTTACCTATTTTCTATACAAGTAAAGACGCACACACAAACACACACACATATCTATACAAAGCTAAAGGAATGATGAACATGAGACATCGATTTTCATGTTGTGTAAAAAATGTAATTACTGTGTCCAGATATTGACTGCCCTGTCAATCCATAACGATCCATTTCCTTTCAGATACTGTAAAAACAAAGGAAATGAAAAAACACCATTTAATCGAAGATGAAATGAAGTGGATAAAGTAGACAAACAAAATGTATATATTGCTTGTAATGAAGGTTGGGAATTCAATTAGACCTTTTGAGACGTGGAATTTTGATATGTCAGCCTCTCATTGTTTCTCTGAATAACTGATATGACGCCGAACCTGTTTTTTTTTTCAGTCCAAAGCAATAAATCTTAAAAGAAGAAATTTCTTTCAATCATTCCATCAAACATGTTAATCAAAACCCGACTGGTAATCAAAATCCGGCATGAAGGTTGATAATGTCCATTCAAATACGGATTTAACTTATCGAGTTCAAATCTAAATCGATTCAGATAGCTCAATCCTACACCTAACTGAACGTTCATAAGAATTAGAAGAAATGTTCACTGGTAGCATTTCTATATCATGGGTAATTCTTAATTTGAATTCAGTGTGATGTAACTTGGCGTCTTCAAGATTTTTTTTTTCTGATATGCATGTCAAGAAAACAAAGTTGCGTTTGCTATACCCGGTTGCTCTATCACCTGCAAAATTTTTGTTCCTTTTGCGGAAACTAGCATTCTACTGTTCTGTCTAGATATAGGAAATAAGGTTGGCTCAGGCCATAAACTCAATTGACATGTTGCGACAAGTAGAGTGTAAAATTTGTATCTATGTTACGTTCTTATGTGATTTTTTTTTTTTTTTAACTGACAGATCTTCAAATACGGCACAACTTGGTGACTTTGGGACGAAGGATTGCTATTGAGAATACATGAGGAAAATATACGGAATTAGGCAGGATTTTGTGGAATCATTGAAAAATAATGCTTGTTATGAAATCGTGGTCTCCACTAAAATCTTGTAAAAAAAATGTCGAATGATTGGACGGACGATAAGGAAGACAGTAGGAGTATAGTAGATTTATATTATCCTGTTCAACTAGAAGATTCAACTCTCTCACTCGAGGATATCGAGAGTGAGTACATTGCTTTTTTAGGATTGTAAGAAAAGGAACAATATATATTTATAATTAAGGGAGAAAGGTTTGCGGTAACACCATGTGTACGTAGTCCTTATCCAGATCGTTGCTTGGCAGAGGAAAAACCTTGAAAGAGGAGAACTGAGGAGGGGGCGGCATAATATGAGGTTGTAAGGCGGGCAAAAAGTGAAGAGTGGGAGACAGTAATGGGATGGAAGTTGAAGTTGCACTAGTGGAATAGATACTCATGATTCATATACTAGTCGAAAATGATAATTTGAAAGTGATGCAGTAAAAGTGATTATGCAATGGTGGGTATGCCCATAAAAATACCAGCCTCAGAATAATTCTGCATGAATGTAAACGTGCTCAATATGAAGTCCCCTGGCAATGAATATCAAAGCAAGAGCAATGTGCCAGCTGAACCTAGTACACAGGGATGTCTTTGACTTTTCACTAGATCACCGTTTTCAAAAAGTACGTTAAAGAAGAAATACTCATAAATAATTAAGATCCAAAAGAATAAGAAAAAAATACCCTACACAACGTTACAAAATGAAAAAAAAATAAAGAATAAGATGTGACATATAGAATTTTCACATTTTTGGGTGTGTGTGTATGTATATATATATATATATATATATATATATGTATATAGGGTGGCCCAAAAAGAACGGAACACCTAAGATCTTTAATTACAGCAATATTGTTGAAAGTATGTCATTACTTTGCTTACTTTTGGAAAGTCCATTCTTTTTCCAATAAAATGACACCAAGTTCTTTGATTTTGGTTGATGCGTAAGGATTTTAGGACCATTTTTGTGAACGCTTGCAATTTTCAAAATGTGATCATTTTGCACTCTCACAGATACCGAAATCAGCGATGATTCAGCTTGCCATAGAACCAGTAGCGTTCACAATGCTTGGAATGTGGACACCAGCTCTTTGCTATGAATGGAAGAGAGAGAGAGAGTGGGTGGGGCGGACAGTGTGATTGTCATTGTCCGTTATCATTGTGAATGAGACGACCTGTTGGGCTTAATGAGATGCTAAATTTAGCTGGAAAATAGCGAGGTTTATTCAAAGGCATGATTGGCAGTGTTGACTTGAGTTCATGAATGGCTTCGGAATAAAGCACGTACTTTTGATCAAGTATACATTGATAAATACAGAGAGAACTGAAAATGTTACTGTGTCGGTTTATGAACGAATTAAGAGGTATCTCACCCGGCTTGAAACTATAGTTCGCGACTGCAGAGCAGTTGCAGAAATGTCTCCGCTAGCCTGGGACTCTGAGAAGTCTATTGTGAAATTACGACGTCACCGAGCAGTCGCAATGTGGCTGACCGGTTTCAAAAATTATCGATCTGAGCTTTCTGACGTTTATGATTATGTTCAGATGGATGGAAACTATAAAGAAAAGGAAGCATAATGAAGATTATGAATTAATTAACAAGACATCTATGAATTTGCTTAACTGGTGCGGGCGCGTATCCAGGATTTTGCAAAAAAGGGGACCCGAATTCGGCCGAATCCACAAGCACCCGGCTTCTTACCCAAATACTTTATTTTCCATGCCAGCGACGAAAAGCGCGAAAAGGGGAGCCGGGGGGGGGGGGGGGGGGGGTTGCTGGTAAAAAAAAAAAATGGCCGTGAAAAAAATCATGCATACTTACAATCAAAAGTACTTGCCTTATTCCTAAACCATTCATGAACTCACGTCAACACTGCCAATCATGCCTTTAAATTAACCTCGCTATTTTCCAGCTAAATTTAGCATTTCATTGAGCCCAACAGGTCGTCTCATTCACAATTGACAACGGACAATGACAATCACACCGTCTGCCCCGCCCACTCTCTCTTCGATTCATAGCAAAGAGCTGTTGTCCACATTCCAAGCATTGTGAACGCTACTGGTTCTATGGCAAGCCGAATTATCGCTGATTTCGGTATCTGTGAGAGTGCAAAATGATCACATTTTGAAAATTGCAAGGGTTCACAAAAATGGTCCTAAAATCCTTACGCATCAACCAAAATTAAAGAACTTGGTGTCATTCTATTGGAAAAAGAATGGGCTTTCCAATAGTATGTAAAATTAATGACATATTTCCAACAATATTGCTGTAATTCAAGATCTTAGGTGTTCCGTTCTTTTTGGGCCACCCTGTATATGCATCTAGATCTGTTATCTTCCACTTCTTTTTTCCTTTGATCCCCAGTCTAGGAGACTAAAATCTTTAAATCTTTTAAAAAATGAAAAAGTAAGTAATCCATTTTCTCTGGTATTTTTGTAGGCCTTCATTGATAGTAGAACTATGTATACTATGAACCTAAACTTGTTTTGTCCCTTCCTATTTCATTTTGAGTCAAGACAAATTTGATATCGCTGGCCTAAACTTCAACAAATCCTTATCAAATAATTAATTTGCAGTAATTGCTATTTCACTTTACCCGATTATCTCAATGATTAATGAATAAAATAACGTATGCAAGTTAATAAAAACAAATAATATTTTGTATGATAATTAAGCCTATAGACAGATACTGGGAACGTAAATGCTACGTAACCTCCTTCAGCTAATACACATCCTGTAATCGCGAATAGAATTTTCGGCTGCTACCAAACCATTAAACTACAACTCTGCATTCTGCGTGTAAATTAAGGTTGCATTCACCGTTAATATGCTTAAAATTATCAAAACACTTTTATGTCAAATCTGTGGAGACAAATCAGTTAGAGATGATAACCTCGTCTTTGCTTGTCAAATTAAAACACGGATTTATGCGTTTATAGTAACTCAGTTCAATTATTTCATTTTCAACAAAGAATATCAGTATACAGAACACAGCACGAAGAAAAGACACCCAAATATATGAACATAAAAAAAGAGAAAGCTGTGGATGTATGATATCAACTAAATTATGTTGAAAATTCCTGGAAATTAAGGGGGAGCTAACGACCACAGCTTGTGATAAGCAGTCCCCTCGTGCGGACATTATTTTCTTTTTCCTTGTTTCTTTTTATATTCTTCGCCGTCTATATTTACTTACTTCATAAATTGTCATTCTTTTCAATTGTAAATATCCAGGAAAAAATTATCTCATATCAGCATCTGGGGACCTATACCATATAAACAAATTGATATGTATTATTATTCCTCATATTTCACTCGTTTAATTGTCTTTTTAACTGCTGTATTTGACAATTCAGCCATGCAATTTTTTGTAATGTTATGGTTTATTTGTTAAAATTTGTAATATGGAATAATAAAAAAACACACAAACAACCCATTATCAATAAGGTGCAAAGATGTAACCAAATACGAGCAAAAAACAAACAAACAAACAACATTCATAAAGTGTCAACAACACATCACACATTGACGATAAAACTATAAAATCCTACAAAGTCCTTTACAAGCCCTATGTTAAAAAAAAAAAAGATCGTTATTTATGTTTTATTTATTTTGGATATCAGTTTGCAAATAAGAGGGCCACCAGGGCCCCGTTGCAAGAAAGTTGCAATCAATTGCAAATAATTGCTAATTTTGAAACAACCATTCTGATTGGCTCAGGGTCTGCCCTATTAAGAAGACATGCATGCAACAATGATTTTGATTGGCCAGTGACAATCAGTTGCAAGTTACGTTTAAACGCAAAGTTTCTAGCAACGGGGCCCAGGTCACCTTGAACGGGGAGTCAGTCTCTCTCTCCCTCTCTCTTTCTTTCTTTCTCTCTCTCTCTCTCTCTCTCTCCAACATATTACATCTTCAGCTGAGATCCAAAAGGGCTTTATCGCATTTGTTGTTGTTTTTTTTTTTTTTGGGGGGGGAGGGAGGGGGGGGGGGGTTGGGTGGGGGCGGGGGGGAATTGAGTTATTAAATTGCATCATGCTGTAAAGCTCGATCTCCTCTATATCATGGTGTCAATTTTAGATCATTTTCATTCTCACTAAATGATAAAAATGAAAACCACAAGGGCTTTATTTTGCTCTATATTATTTTGGAAAACAATGTGTATAAATCTACCGACTTTCGATTTTCGAACTTTTCATGCCATGAAAATTGAATATGTCCTGTTTCTTTACGCTCAAATTATTTTTTTTTTGTAGATAGCGATAGCGTCCATCTGGTTCTCAGCTGACGACATATAAACTTTACTTTTTTGGCAACCGGACAAACACAGCGGTATCGTTTACGCATGCAAGAAACGATACGGAGGTGAACTTGTTCGTCTCATTCACAGATTTTTTTTTTAAATCCGGAGAGAGAATTAATTATATAGAGTAATGACGTATGGAATTTTAATTAAAAACGGAGTGGCCTTGATGATATCTTTAGTGACGCCTCATTAGACTCTTTGTACAACTGACGATTATTAAACATCTTTTCAGGGTTGTCTTTAATAAAAGTGCCGTTCAGTGTTTGAGAGGAAAAAAACTCATGCTGCCAGACAGTCTCCATTAGAAATGGTTATTTTATTTATTGGAATGAGAATATTCTGGGTTAGAGTTCGATATTCAGAAAAAGAAAAAAAGTTTGTTGTTCCAAAGGTTCGTTTGTAAGTAGTTTTTTTTTTCATGTTCACGTTTTCGCACTTACATACAATACAACATCAATGTCATGTCATCAGCTGGTATGTGCCAGGCGAGAGAAAGAGAGAGAGAGAGAGAGAGGGGGGGGGGGGGGCTGGGAGGGAAGAAACAGCTCAAAAAGTAAAAACGTTCATATTGAGATATGAATTTTCCTCAATTTGTCTTTATCTGTAATCTGTACGAATGAATTTGTAAGATCGCAACTGCTGTTTTACATTTTTAACAAGCATGTCGGGGAAAAAAAGGGACCAGTGAGAATCGAACCTGTCATCTACTGCTTTCAGGGCAGCGACACTACCACCAGGCTATCCCTGATTGCCGGCTTTGACACGATGAACTTGAAACAAATACCCAAGGTCAGAAATTCTGACATATATGTTACATAAAGTCCAAGGCGGACAAGTCATATTAAACGAAAGCAAGAGATTGTAAAGCAGAGGGGTGAAGATTTAGGTATGAGATTTCTCTTATGAAACGAAATTTGTAAGACCGCAACTACCGATCTGCATTTTTAATATATATGTCGGAACAATAAAGAAACCAGTGGAAATTAAGCGTTTCATCTACTGCTTTCTTAGCAGCGGAGACAAACTGAAGAAAACTCACACCTCAACCCGGCGTCACCCCTCTGCTTAATAATCTCTTGCTTTCATTTAGCGTTTAAGTTCTTCATAAATACACGTGTAAACAAAAAGTAGGTACAAATAAAAATGCAATTTTTGTAGTTTAGAACATTTTTAAAATGTGACCCTGCACCTCAAAACAAACAAAAAGTCGCCAGACATGCATTTTTAGTTAAGACCATATTCTGAAAGAGCAGACTTTAAGCTTTAAAATGATGTATAACTCAAATCAAATGGACTCTCCTAACCTATCTAAATATTGGAAAGAAAGCACAAACTCAGGAAAAGTGTGAACTGAGAAAAGAGGCTCTGAAGTACAGTGTCTATTCAAGCGCTTAATCTTTACCAAACCGTGCTGGCTGTGCGATGAATGGGACAAAAAACAGGAAGTAAACCACCAGAGTAACAACAATGAAGGGATTATCAGATTAAACTGAAATTAAGCACGCCTCATTAACACATTCTGTCCATAATCAATGCCAAATTTCAAAGCAGTAGCATTATCCTTTCAAAGGTTATTAGAGTTGAAAGTGAAGAGTGTGGTCAAGGTTTTTCAGAAATGAAAAAGGGATTCTAAAGACACACCTAATCACACTATTCTACCAAAAATGTTGGAGATAAACTGCTAAAAAAACACATTTTCCTGCCCGTTTTATGATCCCAAATTTTGGCATAATGTAAAAGAAGACTTGCTCTTTCCGAAAATATGAAAAAGTCAAGTTCGGCTAGGTTGACCCATTTCACTAATTTTCAGTCCTCACGCAAAATCAGTGTGTGCGACTTTATGTTTGTTTTGAGGTGCACGGTCACAAATCTTCGAGCAGAATGGTAATTCGATAAATATGCTATGATATATAACTTATTGGGATTTAGTCAGTCTAAACTGGGCTAAGCCTTTACAAACGCCATATTGATATTTTGATAACAGAGAATGTTATGTTTGCGTACAATGGAGTATATTCACTGTGATCACCAGAGGCAATAATTATCATATATCGAAATAAACCAAGATTCCATTCAAAACTGTGTGACGTCAGACAGAGTGCTGGCTGCTGATTGGATGGTGAAAGCGATGATGGCCATCTGCTGCTCCACGGCTTTCCATCTCGTGACCTGGTCGGGATCGTCGTCGATTTGGTACATGGCGTCGATCAGGGCCGGAAAGGCGTCTCCGGCGTATGCATTGAGGCTACTGGGTGCATACACGACATGCCTTAATAAACAGGACCACGAAAAGGGAAAGTGCGTAGTTATTATTGAGGACGGACTACATCAAGTCGCATTGCCACATCAATAAGGAAAATTTAACCACCTGATTGACAATACTTTGTAATCGAACAAATGAAACGAGGATGATTTCTACTGTCTCATTATTTCTCATGAAAAAAAACCCCCTGCTTATCATATTAACTATTAATGAAGGTAAATGAATATCATTTACATTTTCTTCGTACGATTTCAGCCAAGAACACATTTTGTTTATACCGGCCCAAGTTATTGGAATTCATTGCATTCCGATATCAAAAATGCCCCCTCTATATACTCATTTAAAAGGAAACTGAAATTTGTTCTACTGCAATCTTATAATTCTACTGATTTGAATTAACCAGTTGTTATAACCCTTTATCTAAGAAAAGAACCACGTATAGATTGCTACATATATTCTCTTATCATTATACAGCGTCCTCATGTAATAAAGCTAGGATATTTCCACTATTATATCTCTAGTAGGCCTACATTGTTCTTTCTCGCGTCACTCTCTCTCTCTCTCTCTCCCTCGACATACTTCCGACGAGATCGCGGTCTCTGCTAAACGTTTTTGTATGTTTTGTTTGTTCCGTTCTGTTCTCGTACTGTTATGTTAGTTTTGTCTCATTTTGTCTCATCTCATAGTCAACTCTCTGTTGTACTGTTACTCCTATTTCAGTCCCGCTTCATGTTTTTACGTGTGTACATGTGTCTGTTTTGTTGATCTGTCTCTCTAGTGGGCTTCCAGACCTTCTCTTTGCTTTCAACTGATGTTTTTCTTCTGAGGGGCCCACATTCTACAAGCCTTGTCTTTTTAGGGGGTCCCTCCATTTTTCGAATTATCCATAATGTTAACTTACTTCAAATCACTTGAGTTTCATGATAAATGTGTAATTACTGCAAGGTGCTACAATCATTGCATATTCTTTTCATCCTACATAGTTTTACGCACCTGATTTTCTGTTACCAAAAAAGAAGAAGTGATGTTTATATGTTCTTGCTGAAAAATGAAATAAAACATTGAATTGAATTGAATTGAAATCCTCGTATGTTCTTTCATATTTCATAATATGTTTCTCCTCAAATGTTTTTCCTTTCATCTCAAAAAATGATCTTAAAAAATGTTGGAAAGCTGAAGTCTCATCCCATCCGAAACTATACCATCCCTTTAAAGGGGATGGCTAGTAACTGATCAGTGGGAATCAGTGGGAATTCTGGGGGATGATCGTTCCAATCCTTGTGGGATTCATTTAAGATTACATTATGTATCTATTGTTGTGTGAAAATTATTTGCTTCAGAACGGTCTCATATTCAAGTAATGTGCAGTTTAATGCCCCGTCACTGTACAGGCATGCTAACCTGGAAACGATAAACTGCACATTACTTGAATATGAGACCATTCTGAATCAAATAATTTTCACACAGCAATAGATATATAATGTAATCTTAAATGAATCCCACAAGAATTGGAACAATCATCCCCCAGCATTCCCACTGATTCCCACTGATCAGTTACTAGCCATCCCCTTTAAAGGGATTCTCGAATATATATATTATTATACAATCGAGCAAGCCTGCTCACTCCGTGGATCCCCTCGCTATTTGGTCTTTAAAAGTCCGGAAGTACTTGCACGTTTACTTGTCAATGTTTGTACTGCGCATTTTAAAACGGAGAGGCATAAGCAACGATAAGCATTGTAACGGCACATTGTAAATGACCACTTTTTTTTTCTCGCAAGAATAAAACTTTATACTAGTAGTTTCATAAATAGCAAGTCTCGTGGCGCTTTATTGCACAGACCTTTCTATAAAACCGAGGACAATCAAATGCAGCATAAGAAAAATGAATTTATTTTCTTTGGGGGCGTATAAAGGAGGTCAAGATCGCAATACACACACAGAAAACCTCATTATGAAATATCGAGATGACTGCAGGAATTGAGTCAAGCATAGAAAGACAGGTTTATCGTTCCATAGCATAGATATATAAAACACTCACCTCAGCCATTTTCTGTTAGGGAGCCCAGCAGGATCGATGAAAGCTCGCTCGAGTTGAATCATTTGGTCGTTGACCCGTCTTACAGCACCGGCACTGTCGCAAGAATGAAAATCACTCTCATTTTACCTCACCATAATGATCGAACGTTCATTCCAGCATGGTCATTTTTAGTGCAGTCCCGCCTTATAATTCTGACTCGATGGAACTTGTGAAGTGATTTTGTCAAAAATTATCTCAAACATCTTGATCATGTCAAAGAGCACCTTATTGATATACGTATGATCAATTTCTAAATGAAATCCGATCAGTTGTAGCCAATAAATATCAAAATCATCAACTGACGTTTTCTGCTTTGAATCTGAAGTAAATGTAATATAATAATTACATTACTGTAACATTATTCGAGAAAACTTTCTATTCACATCCTTTTTTAAGCTTAACCAACCCTAGTTTCAGGCTTTACTAGATATGCAGAAAATAATCACATCATTGTAATATATAAGATATATATTTTTGTAGCTACAAATAACCCTAGTTTCATGTTTTCTTGAAAATGCAAAAAGAGCTGAAAGTGGACAATTTTGGGTTTCATATAAAAGTGAAATAAATTCAAAATTTTGGGTTTCATACAGTGAAATGAATTCAAAATATTTGTGCACGTGACTTTGAAGTCACCTGACTGCTAAGAATACAGTCTTATGGTATATAGTGTATTTTATATACCAACGGTCAAGTGATCACAACTCCCTTGGCACTGCTCAACCTTCCTTTAGCATTAACCAAAGTTTAGCTATGTGTTAACACTCGAATATAATTTCAGGCATGTTTCTTTGCTTGAGAAAGGAAGAAAAAATACTGAAGTTTAAGAAATAATGTAGACATTTGCTGCCGGGAGATTAATCTTAATTCGATATGACAATTCTTAGAACAACAACAAAAAAAAAAAATTCTTGAAGAACATTAACAAAAACGAAATTTCACTTTGTTCGACCTAGAAAATTATGTTTTAATTATTCATGAGGCCAATAATCAGTTACATTATAGCAACCTTGAAAACTACTGGTCTGCTTGACTTAACTTCACTAGATAATATTTCATTACAATGATTACTTAATTGCTGAATTCAGTTTTGGTTATTATCATTATCATTATCATTATTATTACTATTATTATTATTATTATTATTATTATTATTATCATTGTTATTATTATTATTATTGTCATTATCATTATCATTATTATGGAAAATCTCAAAGTGCTTACTCGCTGAGATCAATCTCCTCGAGACTGTTTTCAAACTCTTCTGCCGAAGCCGTAAAATTGGACAATGATGAATATACGTAATCTGTGGGAACCAAAGTAAAGTAACACAAAACAAAGATTTTGAAGTCTCTTCATCATTACGATCCAGACACCGTCTGAAATGCCGTGGAAGAGCATCATTGTTTGCACTTTGTGTGTGTGCGTACTTTTTTTTATTTTTGTATCGTCTCAACTAATTATGCAGATTTGTCATGTCCGCGTCTGAAAGTCAGTTCTTAGCAAAATCAATGTCCTTTTTATTTCTTTGAACTGTTCATTTAACATTTTTAGGTACTATCATAGCACTTTTTAAAGAAAATTCCAAAAATATTATTTCATATGAAAAGTTCACATCGTGGACTTTTCATTGCAATGTGTCAAGGGCAGGGTAATATCATTCCCCCTACTTCCTGAAATAGGTAACTCTAGTATTCTTTCATTATGCTAGAAAAGTGAAAGAAATTTTGAATTTTCTTTATATTTTCTTCATATGGTGGTGCATATGTGATTTCATGATCCGTAATAATCTTCTAATTTAGCAATCTCCTCACCAAAACTTCAAAAATTCATAACTTCTGAACGGATTGACATTATTTTCCTCAACTTTTAATGATGTATTCTACTGATATTTCTCTATTCAATCAATCAAAATGTATGTGGGGGTTTCACTCTCTTTGAATGGAAATAGAGACAATCCCCTTGTGACGTCAAATGTAATGACATTGCGTAGTGACAACAATTCTATAGCTTCAATCAAATTTTAAGAAATAGTGTGCAGTCAAAATCTAGACCTTTTTAAAAAAAAAACTGTTTAACTTCTTTGTATTGTTTGAATGTTTGTATGGTGATGTAAATAAGAGTTTTCGATAACACTACGAATACTTAGTCCTTAAAAGAGATATTGTAATGACGAAAGAGAACCCAAACAGGAAGAGATTGAAAGAGGGAAGGGACATAGAGGGAGTGTAAAGGGAGGGAGGGGGTGGTGATAGTCAAAGGGTAGCGATGGGGTGAAAGTTGAAATTGGTTTACTTCTTACCTTGCAACGGCTTACAAATTGATTGCTTATAGGAAATGCAGCATTGTTTATCTTAACATCTCCTCTATTCGGATTGTTTAGAGAACGGTAAACGTCACCGCCTGTTCGTACCAAATGTTATGTTTCTTGCTCCCATCTTTTCTCCATATTCCCTGTGCAAATTATCGATCGACGACGTCAGTTTCTCTGCATAGTCGATACAGCCAAACGGCAGCACAACGGAATCCGCGAGATCTCGCGAGAATTCTAACATCACTCGGGCAACGGCCTGGTGGCGCCAAAAGTTCCAGTCGATGAACGTCTTTACGAGATAAAACGTCTCGTATACAGAGTGGTAGACGGGGTACGAGGAAAGTGACATAGTCTGAAACAGAAATGCAAGCGCAAAACTTTTAAACTATTTACAATGACAATCTCAAATTTTCGACCCTTTAAAACTTAAACCTCTCGTGACCTTCAAAACTATGGTCATTATTAATGATATTTAACAATGAAAGCAACAATGCCCAACATGTTTCTTGTTACCATGCTTTCTACAGCAGCCATTCTCTGATTTGGCTCCTTTTGAATTTACATAGTTGGTTAGTATTACCAACTAGTAATACTAATAATACTAAAAGTAATTCTTACATCTTTGAGAAGTCTATTTCGCAACAGATAGGGATTATGTGACATTCCCATTCACGCATTCTGATCAGTGAAACTAAATACCGATGGTAACGGAGTTTTTTTGTTTCGTTTTCATACATTATGTTTTGTTTTGTTATGTTTTTTGTCGATCCGAAATTAAACTGCATGTTCATGTTAGATAATTCTTTTTTTCAAGGAATAAAAATGTGCTAGTTTAAGTCATAAATATGAACATACCACAACATTGCAGTAATAGGAGACGTCGGTAGCTGGGATACCAATGCGGTACATGAAAGGGGCGAAGTCACTCCCCGAACCCAGTACACGAACGCTGAAGGATTAAAAGTGAAAAGTGAATACGGGGCTGCGTTCTTGAGGACATCTAACGCGGGGAGTCCTAATGTCACTGTGGAAATTTTTCCATACTTCACTGTTCATTTTTCGTTTGAATTCTTATGCATTTTCTAAGGGTCCCTTAAGGTACAAGCTTTGCTTTTTAGTTTCCATTTCCATTTCCATTCTCATCTAATATTTACTATGCATTATTATGTACAGTATATACAAAAAAAAATATAATTATGTTTTGTTCAATAATTTTGCTACTCATCTTCACATGTATATTGTTAGATTACGTATTCGCAATCATTATAACTGTGTTTTGCTTATACATAGTATATAATATCTGTGTTTGTCTGGTGGAAAAAAATGTAACTTTGAACTTTGAATAGAATTACTGTAATTGTTAATATATACGCACAATCAGAATAACCACATGTTAATCCTAGTTGCTCTTATGAGTTCAACAATATTTTACCTTGTGGACATTATATTTTTAATCGTCTTTACATTTACAATATTATTTAATATTTCTAAGTGATTTATTGTTGTTCCACGTCTCAAACATGAATGAAATGATACTATCGACAGAGCATAAGACAAAAATGATGTCGTAATCAAGAAAAACGACAATTTTACATTCTACTGTGTAGGGAAAAAAAGACCAAAGCTTGTACCGTATGAGTCTCTGGACTTAAAAGTCTTATTAAACGAACAACGTATTCCAGGGAGTTAAAAAGGGAAAGAGAAGGAAAAGAGAACAATAAGATTAAACAATGAATAAACATCATCATCGTGCCGAGATAGCCACCTGTAATACCCGTACAAATATTCTTTATCACCCAAGATTCATAGTTACGTAAAGATATTAAAAGTACAAATGGTCATACATCTAAAGACCCAAATTAATATGTCGGAATGTGCAATTTATTGATGAAAAAAGTGAGCAAAGAAAATGGGATTCTATGGGGGTTCGAACCCGAGACCTCCGTATGCTAGCCCGGTGCTCTACTAACTGAGCTATAAAAAGCCCTAGTACAGTGATCGTTCCAGTAATTATGAGGAAAAGCCCTCAGCTCCGGCAAATAATTTCTCACTAGGGTCGATTGTTGCCCCCAGGCAAGCGCCTACGCCAGAGATCATAGACTGTCTGCTCGCCTGTCTCCCCGTCAGGAACCTGGAAAAGAAGCACCAACAATTATATAATGTGATTTCATGCAGGGTTCGACATGGACGGTGTAGTGGTCCGGCGGCCCTGGGCCACCTTAAGATTTATGTCGGGCCACCAGATATCCAAAAAGGTTATCTTTTGGTGGTCCGATTGGGCAGCACAAATACCACCCGGATCGTTACGTTTCCGTTTATTTCGGGCGGATACATTTTTCCCCGAGCCACTAGAATTTAAAATTTTAAGATTTTCATCGGGGCCCGACTGTGCCACCAGAGAAAAAGTTAGTGTTGAGTCCTGTATGGTTTATATACTGCACTATAAATCTCATTTATATATAGCAAACAAGCGAATTAAACCAAACCGAGTTGTTGTAACTCTGGAACAATCTGATGAACAGGATTCATTTTGTTTCGTCTTCTAAAAGAATCGGGGAGATTTGTGTTCAAGCCAATGTGGTAACTTTTGAAGCTGTTAACATGGTTAATAGACATCATCTACTTTGCATGTTGAAAATGTGATTGTTAAGGACAAGTTTACTTTGATATACATGTGGATTGAGTGAACACAGCAATACCAGTAGAATATAAAGTATCAGTATCAGTGACCATTGGACTTTTGAAATTGGGCAATTCGTTCAAAAGTAGTGATTTCTGCTGGGTGAGAAGACTACTACAGTTTGTGATGCCCCATGCGTAGAGCAATAATAAAGAAAATGCAAAGCGAATTCCACAAATTTTCTTTTTTTTTAAAAGAAATTTTGTTGACTTGTTACGTTGATTAAGGGTGATATCATTCCCCTTGCCTTCTGAAAGAGGCGAATCAAGTACCATTATGCGAAAAAAGTGAACAATTTTGAATTTTCTTTACATTGTTTTGTTTTCTTTAACTGTAGTCTGTAGTATGTCTTCTTTATCCTAAAGCTTCAAAGAGTCATATATTTTGAACAGTCTGATTTTCCTTGCTTTGTTCTACTGATATTGCTGCATTCACACATTTGATATCTGTTTTTATACAGCAGCCTGTAAATATTTCAGAGATCTTGCTAATATTCTTCTATCAAAATTGATGTGCAGCATTTTTGTTACATCTTACTTGAATGTAATATTCGTAATGCTTGTTTGCGTCTACTCCAGAAAGGCAACTTGAACTCGGGGCGGTGTGTCACCGGAAGTGTTTCCCTTTGAAGGTGAGAACGTAAAGGTCATGTCGATTTATAGTTTGAGGTGTGATAGGTTTTGTTGCAAACGGTATACTGGTGACATGGGCTATTCGTTGATGTGAGCCAGACCTTTTTAGTGGCCTCGAAGAGCGCCCTCTGTAGGAGGGGTGTGGTCTTGGCGAAGAAGGTGTAATTTCCTCTCACAGCGCTGTCCGTGTTAATGTAGGCCACCGCACGCTCACCGAGCACCTTCTGGTATTCCTGTGTCAGGGAATATCAGAAGTTGACATTTTGAACTGTTACAGCCGTGTCGAAGGATGTGATATGATAGTCTGCAACTAGCATACTCAAATTGAGTGATGCTACAGGGTAATGAGGTAGCTTGTACCAATAAGGTACTAGTAGACTAGATACTAGAGATAGTTAAACTTGCGTGCATTTCTTGTTATTACGTAAAGTAATCCTTGGTAAACTTTCTGGTCGTCAGAGCAATCCTTGGTGTAAAGATATATGCAAAGGGAAACATTACAACGGAATTTGAATACCGGAACAGAAGAACAGTAAATAATATACGAAATACATTTAAAAAGGTCATTTGTTTCTTTCAAAATGAACGATGCAATGTGATGATTTATGGAAATGAGTGAGGGGTACAATATTGTATGACATTACATTTGTTGGGCATGGCAAATTTTTTGAATTCCCCACAGAAAAAAACTTAATATTTTTCTTATAAAATGATTCTTAACCCTCTTCATGGTTATTCGAAAAAAAAACCTTTACTTTCAAGTGATTTTGAATCACCCTTAGAATAGGACGTACTGAAATACTTTGTAGGGCCTATACTTTCTGATATTCAGTCCAATAATAGATGAATCGACCTCTGAATGAAGGCTATAGTTTTCGCAGCATGAGTTTGTCGCTAAATCTTCAGTTTTGCTCTTTTCCGTCAAACTAACATGTCCGTAGAATGTAACACAGGTAACTTTTAGCCATTCTCACCTCTACGAACTCAGTGGATCCGATGAGGCCGTACTCTTCAGCTCCCCAGCTGCAGAACATCACCGTCCGCCGAGGGCGCCAGTCTTAAAGATGATTTAGAAGGAAGAGAAAATTAAAGCGAATAGATGACCATTCGCTAACTTCAACGTGCGTCGAGAGCCAACATCAAACTTCTTAACAACTCTTTCAAAAGACCGGTTGCTTGTCAGCATAATTATGCTAATTTAGTGTCACTGACGTGAAAAAGGGATGGATGATCTGCGAAGTTTCGTTGGAAGAAGCATATTATTCATTTTAATTTCTGAGTGTAACGGCACTTTGTAAGCGGAAAAGTGTCGTGCATGATCCCTATCATCATACCTATAGCAACTTTACCTACATGTATTTTCGAGGATCGAGTTGCGTTAATTGTTTTCAGTGCAAGTGACAATGTTCACATAAACTACTAAAATTACTTTTAAATGTAGGTTAATACCTTTATAGACCTTTCAAAGTACGGAAAACACGAAGGAGAACAATGCTAGAACGTACTAATCTTCAGCATCTCGCCGTAGACACGCGCGCTCTCCATGAGGACCGCTGTGCCACTGGACGGGTCCACGGCTCCGTACACCCAAGCGTCTCTGTGGTTGCCTAGCAGCACATACCGATCTTGGTATAGGTAGAAAATGGGCTACTATTATGGCCTTTTAGTATAACTATAGTACTGAGTACACTTGTTTATGCAGACTGTTAGAAATTGTCTTGCTGGGATTTCTTCAGTTGATTAAAGCGTATATCATTCATACTAAACGTTGTGGTAAGGACACAAGTGGTTAATTAACGTCGATTAGAGACGACAAATTATGACGTCAATGTATGAACAGAGATCGAGAAAGCTCTCTTCTTGTCATAAAGGGCTGATGCGAAATCCTCAAAGGCAGGGTTTAACTTATTAATCGTTGTGAGTGCTGATTGGCCCACTCTTGGAAAGCCCACAGCGTTGTACGTACTGTCGAAATTCCCTGGCACAGAATAATGGTCAAATACCTCATAGTTGAGTTTGTCAACCTATCCGTCATGATCTACTGAATGAAATTTGTGTCAATTTCTTCATACAAAGAATAAGTGAATACCATATAGTCTTGAAATCAAGTATGGACTATACCTCATGACAAACGACGAAAGTCTGTAGTTTGAGTTAAATGACCAATGTAAATGCAGGGCTGTCTAGCAAAAACGATACCATTTGCAAAAAACAAAACAACTATAAGACAAGATGGAGACTTGTAAAACGAGCGATTTATCTGGGAACGTCATCATTTTGCTTTACTTCGCCTCACTTCTGCTCTGCTCTATTACTTTTGATCGGCAAATCAGTAGCCTAGACAGTTTTTCAAAATCAAATTTATTTATTTCCACATCTGTTGGAAAACTCTTCTTGAGACAGTGGAATTGGTTTCACCCGTTTTCGGAATTTTGTGCGTTTTTGCTGTAGTGGCGATCAAACGGTTAGTGTTGAGTGTTTTATGACGAAGTGATTTCACGGCAAGATAGAGCCTGAACCCCACTCACCTGGTTCGACTGCTCCCTTGATGATACCAATGACGTCATAGGTGGTTCGAATCTCCCTTGAGGTGTGAATACTCATCTTTACCTTCCTTTTAGACAAATCAAGCGTTTAAGTTAGTAAACAACGAATTAATCCTTGATTGATAAATTGCCTTACATCGACGTATATAAACAAGCACCGTATTAATTAGCGTTTTAGTACACGTAGTATAGGCAAACCATGACTAAAACAATTATTGGCATACATACTCTTGGTGTATTCGAACCTATGACCTTCTGATCAACGGACAGGGCAAGTTTTCTTTTCTTCTTCTTCTTCTTCTTCTTCTTCTTGGCTACCACTTGAATACTACATATTTACGTCGATATAGGGGACGTTGTCTATCAGTTGCACTAAACACAACTCAACGCAAGAATTTGCTTGAGTTGAAGAAATCAATCTCATACACCATGATGATTTTTATGATGATTACATCTTTTGCTACGTTGAGTTGAGCTTTAGACTGAATGTCGTGTCATCCTTCAGAGTGATTTATTCATTTTTCTTTTTCATACACGACAACCGATGTTTGGGATTAATTTCACCATCCAACACGATCACAGTCCGAAGGAGAGGGGCAGCCATTAATAACTGGTGATGGTGATGATCCACAGCATTTGTATGGCGCCAGATATCTGTTATAGAAACATTCAAAGGCGCAGACTTCTCCAAAACAATTAGATGGCCCATCCGGTCTCCTTTTACCATTAACGAACTTTAGATCTGCGACGCGAGTGCTAGAGACAACGCTAAAAGGCTATGAAATGTTGTTCCGCACATGTGCGAGACAGCTGTTTCCATTGTTCAACCCAATAGATACTGCGTTGCCTAAGTGTTCGCGTCGCAGGTCTAAATCTTATGGTGGTCCTGAAGTACGTGACCCGGGACACAAACTTGGCGACCGGGGACACGAACTTGGCAACCGGGGACGCAAAATTCGCGTCCTGTGGTCACGAAATTCGCGACTTTGGACCACAGGACGCGAATTTTGCGTCCCCGGTCGCGAAGTTCGTGTCCCGGGTCATGAAATTCGCGTCCCGAGTCACGAATTTGTCGTCCCAAATCGCGAATTTCGCGACCTGGTCGCAAAATTAACGCCGCACATGACCTCTTGTCGAGCGTACTTCAGGGCCACCATAAAATCTCGCAATCGTCTTTTGTTGCGTACACTTCTTAGCACACCCTGATGGACACTCACCTATCTGGGTTGGCAAACCCGGGCCCGAATCGGTAGGTGACGTCTAGGCTTCCTCGCCAGTCTCTCGGCACTTCGTCCCCAGTCATCTCGCTGTACAAGAGAAGGACGGAGGCGGGAAAGGACAAAAGAAGGCTGAACACCGACACGACAAAGACTAGTCATTACATGCGAAATCATTACGCCATCCAATGGAGTGAAGCCGTTCATCTATCCCAGCCATAGTTTGTTTGTTGTGGTTTTTTTCCTAATTAGTCAAACGAGTAAGGAATGGTCAGTGTGTTCGGCCTGAAGTTTTCACCTCAAATCTGGAAAATCGTGTACGTAAGAGGAGTATAGAAAATGTGTAAAACACGATTGCACTCAAGTGATAGGACTTAAGTGCTTTCCATAATATTCCCCAAGACAAATAATTTACTCACACCTTCACATTTTAAAAGTAAAAGAAAAATACGGTACTGTCAGTTTTGCATCACGGAGATCCCAGAATTTTCTGTCTGCACACCTGGCAAAGGCTAGTTTAAGTAACTGCCTGTGAGAACTGGACGGGACAAGTGTAGAGTCTAGGATAATTTTAAAATCTTGCAGGATCAAATTGAATATCCTTATATGTGTTCTGAGTGTTGATTTTCAAGGAAACCCCCATAGCGTTGTATACACCGTCCAAAGTCATGTCACAGCAAAGGGTTAAAGTTAGTTTGGGAGGATCTCATAGGCTAGTGTCTCCAAGACGAACCGATCATCCTCTATCAGAAGAGGGGGGGGGGGAGTGAAGAGTCAAATAAGATACTCTACTTGATGTTCATTACTACAAGTAGCAGAAGGAATCATGACAACGTGTATCATTCCTGACAATGCTTATCATCCACGACAAGGGTGGGAATAATACAAGCAACAGTGTCAGCTACGGGCAGCACTGTCAGTTTGCGTCACAGATTCATGATCGTGCAGGTGCTACCTCAGCAGACGCAGTGCGTCTCCGTAGCCGATGGGATGGGCTGGAATCTTTGGAAGCGCCGTCTCCTCCTCACGGATGCGGAACATGTAGGCTGCGGGATTGAGAAGTGAGGGTGATATACGATAAGTGTAGTTGATTTTATGCAATATTTGGTTCAATGGTAAGATGATAACAGAAGATGGGTTATTAAGTCTCTCAATGTTCTGAAGTTTGATGTTAACCTGTCTAATGCACCATTCGGAGGGGCATTTTATGAAGTGTTTTGGTCGACAAACTTGTAGGACAATTAATTTGCTCGCAGCCAAACAGATGCAAGGATTTCGGTAGCTTATAGCAGTTTGTCAGAAATATATATATATATCTGACAGCACGATTCACGAAATGCACCCATTCATTTTTTGTGGAGTTCAATGGTTTGCTTGCTTGTTTGTTTATTTCTCTGTTGTTGTTATTCATTTTTTGTTGGGAGGACATTCATTCCATTCCATACATATATGTTCTGTTCAAGCGTTAAGATTTCATCGACATTGACTCTACGTTTTCCAATCGAAACTTCATTGATCTGCCTCGAACCCGATCTTGATATTAACCATTGTCGGTGAATATGCTACATGTATATCATGTGTCGCGCTAAACAGTAAGTGGTGTTGGGGTTGCAGGTGCGATTATTTTATAGATGGTCAATTGTCACTTTTCAATGATCTGTGAATGAATGGTGTACACAAAGTATCTCTGAATTGTTTGAACCCATATACGAGGAAGAAGACCGTGATCAGATAATTGTTGCGGATACACCAACCCTCAAAAAAAAATAACAACAACAAACAAACGAATGAACCTGGAGGTCATCTGTTTTGTAAAATTGACCGAAAATTCCCTGAAATATATACAGCTAAACTGTGCGCTGCCTGGTTTACAGGATACATGGGTATGGAAAATGGCATAACTCAAAGGAAAATATCCATGCAGTCAGTGAAAAATTATCACATGGCAATTAACCAATCAGATTGAAAAATTTCCCTTACCCATTTTGTTGTGTGTAATTTTTTTTTCCATTAAGATGCAGCTAATTATGAACCACTCTTCACGCGATTCATTACATCATCAGTTATCATTGTTAAAGGGGATGGCTATTAACTGATCAGTGGGAATCAGTGGGAATGCTGGAGGATGATTGTTCCAATCCTTGTGGGATTCATTTAAGAGTACATTAAATATCTATTGTTGTGTGAAAATTATTTGCTTCAGAATGGTCTCATATTCAAGTAATGTGCAGTTTAATGTTTCCAGATTAGCATGCCTGTACAGTGACGGGGCGATCGTTAACGATCGCCCCGTCACTGATATATAATGTACTCTTAAATGAATCCCACAAGGATTGGAACAATCATCCCCAGGATTCCCACTGATTCCCACTGATCAGTTACTAGCCATCCCTTTTAAGTTCATGTGCCCTATATCAAGAGCGCATAAAATATACGTACGTTTCGCCGGATACCCGGGTGTAACCGGATCGCCCTTAGCATCACTGACGTGAACGTTTCCACGCTGTGCTCCGGTATCCGGCAGCCACCAATTATCCGGATAGACCGATATGTCTCCATTGATCGCGTAATCGGCGGGATCGGAATACAGGATGATACCAATGGCTCCTGCTGTCTGTGCGTTTAGCACCTACAGAGGAGCGTACATGATAATGGTCTAACCAGCTTGTGACGTTGGTTAGATTAAAAGGTGACTTATATGAACCAAAGAAAAACATTACAGACACATGCAGCCACAATGAATGACATATCATAATAATCTAAAAAGAACTGGTTAATAAGAACATGATCGAAACCAGATAAATTACAAAGATTAATGATCACCATTTGAATAACTAAATAATCAGATATGGCGTAAAAACAAATGTGAACATTACATTCATCTCAGACAGGTGTAAGTGTAATTATGGTTTATATGTGACTTTCAGCAATTTCCGAATCAAAAATTTTTCTTCCGATGGGCAGAACCATAATCACAACGGAGTCAAACTAAATAAGAGTTTGAAAAGAAAAACACAGTAATAGTCACAGAAACACAATTGAGTCTTTCTCTTATACCTTATTCCCGCGGAAAACTTTTCCGTATCTAGCGATGGCAATGCAGCCTGTGATGTTGATATCAGGCCGGTTCTTAGCCAGCCAGTCGAAGTCTTCTGACCGAGCGTAGTTTACGTATACAAGGGGACCCTGCACAATTTGCATGGATGATCAAAAGGAGGCTGTAATCGGTCACATTTTATGGCAGGATCAGCGATTTCTCACTGTTGATACATGCACGAATGGAGAACGTTCAGCATAACTTCAAATATTTTGCACTCCAGTTGACTTGCTATTCTCAATGTACTGTCAAACGAAAATGCAGTAATATTAAGAAATACATGTAAGTAGTGTCCTTCAGAATGAAATTCTTCAAGTGCACATTTAGCTAATTTTTCTTCAAAGTGTACGCATTTCTTTGACAAGCAGGAGAAAAATGCCCTTCTTCGTAGAAATGACAATAAAAAGAAAAAGAGAAAAAATGTCGGTATGAACTATAGGGAAGTAATTAAGTAATAGAACAATGTTTGAATGTTTCACTTTTTTTAAACACTACTTCGAATTTGGTAAATGATAGGTTTGCATGCAGTTGGTAGAGTGTTAATGGTAAAGTGACGTAAATTTTCTTATGGAACTGTATCACCTTCTCCGATCTTCCTTTGCATGTAACTTCGGAGAGGGAACCACGATCACCAAACGATTGTCGATCAAAGTATCATTAAAGCTTTCTATAATCGAAAAAAAAAATAACGCTACCAAACAATTGCCTCATTCAGACATCGCACGGTTTTATTAGATTCATCGCTGTGATTCTTTGTTCCCATGATCTTATTCATATCTTAAAGTTTAAGTGTGAAGTTGCTTCTCGCTTGAAAGGACTTCTAACTCATTGGATAATTTATTATAAAAATATAATAATATAATATATTATAAGAATATATGTGAGAAGTATTTTGCATGACCCCTGTAAACACAGTGATCATTCAAATGGGACATTATCACATGTAGCCATATCAATTATTGCAAAATGATTAAGACTGACGTAAAATGATTCCATAGAAAGCACACAGCAGATTAAGATATTTTATTTCTTTAAAAAAAATGTCGAAAGATCGACTGATGAAATAGAATAACTCAGAACAGAAAAGACTTATTTACCTCTGGCTCCCCTTTTGCCGAGTAGGCATTGAATGGCGGGACGACATCCGGGTGATCATCCTCGGGTCGGAGGACCTCCTCTTGCAGAGCCGTGGTGAAATTAACCTCTCCATTCTCCATTATCATCACCTGGTAATGGGGAATCATTTATTACAGACAGAGTTAGATGAGGCCTCGAGAACATACGAACTTGTACGGACAATAGGGAGCTTTAGAAAGAAAAAAAAACTGCTCTACTCATGCACATGACCGCTTATAAAAATCGATCGCGTCGTTTTTCGCTAAGAGTTGTGGGTCATTTTAGCGTCCGCTCAAATTCACGACGCAGAGACTTGATGCAATGATGACGAACGACATGTGGGGGCGCCATTTTACGTTGCATACTAGTAGGCTGCGTATTCGCGAAATCTAAAGTTACTTTGCAACTGAAATTTTTACTCTGAATGTTTGTATTTCCTTCTTATGTAACTGCATACTGTTTGTTTATATTTCTCATGTAAGGGACCCTTCTGTAAAACAGCGCTGTTATGATAGCAGAGCTGAGTGGGGTCATCCCTTTGTTGAAGGTCTATTTTTGTGGAATATATCTTTGCTTGTGTATCTTTTTATGACGGAAAACAAATACAAGACAGGACAATACAATGCAACTACGATGCAGGGAAAGTGGAGAACGGTGAACGCACTTGTCGCCTTAACGTCACAAATCTAAAGCTCCCAAATGATACAGATAAGGACAGACATGGAAGGGAGCATGTGGCATGTTCCATCCCACAGGGATGTTAAGTTTTCTGTCGGACCTGTAACCTCCGCTATTTTATAAATTCCCAGTAACGGAGGCATTGATCTTTATATTGAGTGTTAATCAAACTGCATATCTCCAGCCTGAAATGGTTGTCATTTAATCTTTCAGGAAGATTTTTTGTTTTGTTTTCCCCAAGTGAGAACGATCTTCTTCTCTTGGAAGAAAAAAAAATCGCAAATGGTCCGCTATCACGCAATCATGAGTACCCTATTGCTCGCTTATGCCCACTGCAACTGATTCAAATTCAAAGTCAAATTCAAATGAGATTTATTGACAAATGACATTTGATTGATAAATTACCCCATATCGAGGAAAACAACCACAGATTATTCGATGTTTATAATATAATAGCTATGACAAATGAACATAATGGGCATACATGCTTTGGGTGGACTAAATGCAACAATCTCCTGATTACTCGCGTACTGTTTTATTACGAGAATAATTGCCACAATGATGTCGATTAGCTTCTTATCTACTTTCCCGCGTTTCACATCCCGACAACAAACGTCATCATCCTCGTTGAGTGTACAGTTATTATGTGTGTTTTTTTAATGTCTTATTTTTTTCTGTTACTCTCCGTGGGTAAACTCGCATGTGTGTTTATAAAATATATATAAAGTAAACAACAACAGCCAAGAGAATGGTTGCAGACAGATTTTGGAGTGTCTTACTTTGCTCGGATCATCCTTATCCGGGTAGGCCAGAAGAACCTTGTAGTCGAGTAACCGAACCGAATCGAATCCGTAACTCGTCCATTGCTCTACCAGCATCTCAGCATTCTCCTTTTCCGCTGCAGTTCCCGCCATGTGAGGACGGCTGGTTAGGTCTCTGCAAAACACCGCAGAATGCAGATAGCTGCTCTGTACTGTCTTAGTTTGAAAGTACGTTCCAGTTACAATCAAATCTATGTTAAATCCCGTCAAGCAGGAACCGCAGAGGGCCAAGAAAGTAAATGTCAGTTTGG
This sequence comes from Diadema antillarum, assembly GCF_040938485.1. NCBI lineage: Eukaryota > Metazoa > Echinodermata > Echinoidea > Diadematoida > Diadematidae > Diadema > Diadema antillarum. The sequence goes on from NW_027270954.1 coordinate 3,101,771, forward strand.
CTGATGAGAAGTTCTTAGCATGTCAAGAAACGATACACAATTTCTTGAATGATATTGACAACGTTTCTCGCAAATGGTATTTCATTTCTTGTCACGATGTACACGATTTTTTGTTGTTGTTGTTGGGATTTTCGGGGTGTATTAACACATCTTGGTTCAGATATTTTGCACTTCTCATTACAAAAAGTCTACACACGTCGGCGGACAAACTCTTAATGAGGTATGATGTCATATTTTCATTAACATACAACCAATTGAAACCCGTTGCTGGTAGTGTATAATGAATATTCATTAATTGATCACGCGTTGACCTCATTTGCATACAAACACAGGTCAAAGATATTAGCCAATCACGAGCTAGCGCTGGACGGCTGGCTAGCGTGGTCGCGCTCCGCGAAATACCAGCATGCGATGCGCGCAGCTAGCTGTATTATGCATGCACTGAGGGGATAGCTAGCTAGCTATACTAGTAATATAGCTAATGTGACTAGATGTAGTTGTATACGTATGCATGCAACACAAGAAAGTGTTAGAACTTATTTCATATTTGGACTTCATCGAGTAGGGCCCTAGACCTCTATTCTACAAGTACGAGACTACTTTATTCTGGAACCAATGAATGAACACCCAACCCAAAGACCAAGGAGAAGATGTGCTTCATATTGCATCGGACATTTCAAAAAACTTCAAGAACTTCCAGAATTAGGCCTACCGCGGAGACCCAGGAGAAAACAACTGCAGTGCCAGTGGAACAAAAAGTCAGCATTTGATGTCGAGGTAGGCCTAACGTTAAACTCTACTAAACATCATTCTAATATTTTGACGCATGTTTAAGTATTGTCTCATGTAACTGTTAGCGCCGATGTAGAATATAACGAATCAAACTAGTGTAATTTATAGAGGGGATTAAACTAGTAAAAGTCAAAACTATTTATGCATTCATCAAACAATCACTAGTAAAAACAGTCAGTAACACTAACAGTGTAGATCTACTGTAAGGTATACACTCTAGTCTGTAGTGTACTAGCTATAGTAACTAGACCAACCGTAACCCGGTCCACCAGGGTCAGTGAGCGGTAATTAACACGAATGAGCCTTTTTCTTGCGTATTCAGCGGCAGTTAAATAACGTCCCTCAATTGTTCTAGCCAAGTTACAGTCTCGGGAGCAGGCCTCAGGCTTAGGGTGTAAATTAGGTCCCCCAACATGGACCATGTTGTCAGGAAGGCGGGTGATATGAGCGCCCATCTGGGGGGCGTTTCATCAACAAGTTCGTCGGAGGTTTTCACCGACAAATTTGCTATCAGCCAATCAGACGCAAGGATTTCGGTAGCTTTCAACAGTTGTCAGTGTATATCACTGACAAAAAGTTTACCGTTTCATGAAACGCATCACGTCCTCGACCACGTAATCGTAACACCATGATTACTTCCTGTCTCCCCCCCCCCCCCTCCCCCCGACCCGGGGGAAAAAATGGAAAAAATTGGATGAATTTTTTTTTTCATCATTTCATTTTCATTTTCATCGACTGTAAATCTGACGTTAGTGTTTGATATTAACTGTCAACCATATTAAAGCACTGAAGCACAGCAGTATTTAATAAAAGTCCCAGTAAAAAAATAATATCGAACAGTTTAGAGACAGTAGTGCGTGGGTAGCTTTTTTCTTATTTCCGTGAGTATTATACTATACTTATAGCACAAGGTGATAGCTTATTAAGTATATTGTCTAGATTGTTCATCTCATTCTAGAAAATCGTTTTCATCATTTCATTTGATAACTTATCATAGAAACTCTAGTTCTTACAATTAATTATTGATGCTCTGCTTATTTTTACATGAAAGATTCTGGAGGAAGATGATCACACTCACAGGGTTTTAGTTCACTATACCGGATGGGGGGATCAGTGGGATCAGTGGCTGGAAAAGGTAAGATGTATTTTCCAAAATTTAAACTATGGTCAATGGAAAGCCAAATGCCTGTTGACTCCTGCTGATGTGCATGGATGCTGCATACATCTCATTTTATTGTGCTACTTATTCATCTTCACATGTACTTGAATAGATTTTCAAACATTTTTGTCATTTTCTCAAACCTAAGCTCAAATAAAGATAAAAAATACTCCAGAGCACAGTCTGGAGAGGACATCATTTGCCAAACACAAATCAGTTCAACTAACAGGAACGTACAATAGATACTGCAATGTTGTCTTCCCAGAGCTGATCACTTCTTCATAAATACCAGCATAGAAGAGAATTCCTATGTCAGAAATGCTGTCCATCTCTTGGAAAATGAAGGCACTGTGAATGTGTTGTACAAAGTCCCTAAAAAAGTCCTATGCTCCAAAAGCTCTTGGGAAGTTAAATTCCACTGTCAATTGTAGAATTTAGTTTAGCTGACTTGCGTTTGACAAATGATGTCACCTTATAGAGTGTGATCTGGAGGGTTGTTTATATTTATATTTTTGTTTTTAGGGTGAAGCTTAGATTTGAGGAAATGATATGATTGACAAAAATGTTAGAAAATTTGTCATACATTGTATACAATGTGAAGATGAACAAGTAACGCAATAAAATGAGATGTATGCGGTATTGCACGTCACCAGGAATCAACATGTATAATTGGTAGAGATGCTTGTTCTTAATTGTGTAACATAATTCAAATAATCTATCAGGAATCTTCAGTCACGTGTCTTTTCGTGCTTACTTGAATGCCCTATGGTATATGGAATCTAAATAATGTTTTTACTCTGTAGATTGCTCTAATGTGAAACTGAATGCCCATTATGAATTTTTTTTGTTGCCCTATATCGAAATTGAATGACTCTCTATACTCTTCCATGCACTAATACGAAATTGAACAGGAAAACGTATATTCCTAATCATGTAACCCATGTTTAACATTAAACTGCCGAAGGGATAAAGCCATTGTTATAATTCAGTTATACATTGTACATGATTCCTTTCTACCTACTTATCCTTCGTGTGTATACTTACCACTTCTCTAATAAATGATGGGTGCTTAGTATTATCATCTTTGATTTACAGAGAGATTGTATGAACTTGACTTTTAATTTCAGGCGGATCTCATCACCAAAGAAGATTTTTCAGGCAGCTGCGGAACAGCAAGTGATGTCAAGACTGCGCTCAGGCTTGCCATAAAGGAAAAACTTACAATCAGCATAAACCAGAATCCGGAGTGCGTGGCACGTGTCCCTGTAGATCCACTGGTGTTCGAGGAAGTATTTGCACTTTGTAAAAATACTCAAGACCGTAACCTAATGAATGAGCTGAATGCCATCCTCGGACCCGACTGGAACGTAAGAATAACCAATATGGCAGGGGATTTCGCATACGTGAAAGAAAAGGGCCTTTACCTAAAGCTCAGGAAAATGAGACCAATTACCGAATTTGTGGAACGTAGTGGTACCCTGCAAGAACATCACCTGGAGAGAGGGCACTATCTGATGTTGAGGTTCATAAGGTCGTATGGAACTCGAGAAGAGTGGAAACAACAGAAATGAAGTCAAGACACAACAACGTTTTGTTTCAGGGTTGTTTAAGAGTTTTACAGTTTCTTAGTTTCAAAGTTATTTAGACATTTTACACTCACACGTCATTTCCATATTTTTTATGCAGTTTGATTCATTCATGAACTATGGCATACTTTTTTTTAAATGTAGATTTGGCTTTTGTTACTGAAGTTACAAAGTTACATATGCATAAGGGTCCACAACATGTTTCAAACATTGTGTTTTCTTCTATATGTCAACATTATTCTATGAATATTTCTTCAACTCCTCGTCTACTGAATGCAATAAAATCGTATCTAATCAGACCTAAAGGACTTTTTTCTCGAATAAAGCAGTCACGACGTGGAGGGAAGCAGCGAGCTCTGTTCAGTAAGTGGCTTAAAAAGACAAAGACATGGCAGCTTAAAATTTTGCAGTCAGAATGTCCGCAAAAAAGTCTGCTTGATACCATAAAGAAACTGAAAAGAAAAAATGAGAAGTTGACAGACATAAAACAGAAGCTTGAAAAAGCTTTGAAAAAGAATGAACGCCTTGAATTGATCAGGAAAAAGTACAAGAAACGTGCTCTGCATCTCTCTATGTTACTGAGAAATAGACAATCAGGCAAGCGATCAGCATGGATGAGAAAAGAACATTACTCAAGGAGACATGCCAGGAGACTCTCAATGCATCTCAAAGAAGAGTGTCGGGCCAGGTTGCAATTTCTTGATTCGTGGGGAGTTCGTGTCATACATATCACTGTAACAGACACAAACAGTGGAGAACTGAAGGATATTTCTCTGATTGAAGATACAGAAGAGTTGTGTAGCATGACAGGATGTAATGAAGAGGACATTTTACAAAGGGTAAATCTCGCCGTGCTAGTAAAGGATGCTCATGGCATCTCAGATGAGTCTTGGAATGCACTTGCGTGTATCAGCAATATCCCGAATCTCAAAAAAGTAAAAAGCCACATGACAATCACTGAATGCGAAATGGATATCCCTTTGTCCAAAACCAAGTCGTCTAACCCAGGAGTTCAAAGAGATATAAAGGTACTTTTGAAAAAAAGAAATTGAATGTCTTGTAGACAAGGGCATACTTGGAAAAGGTAAGCAGAACGTAGATGTGAAGATAACTGGAGATGGCACAGTGGTAGGCCATTGGCATTACGTGAATGTCACATGTACAATTCTAAACGATGAAGCCAATGCAACTTCCGCAAGTGTACATCATCCCATAGCGATACTTTGCGATGAAGAGAAATACAGTCAGTTGAAAGAACACTTGGTGGATATAGTGCAGGATGTAGCTTCCTTCACAAGTGTTGTCATTGACGAGTTGGAGTACACTATTCGATATCATTTATCAGGAGATTACAAGTTTCTTCTAACCATCTGTGGAATGGGAGCGGCCAATTCCAAATATCCGTGTATCTACTGCCTGATTGATAGTCAACATTTGCATGTTACAGCTCCAAAACAGCCCAGGAGAATCGGTGAAAAGGGATATTCCTGTGTACGAGATCCTATATTCAAGTCGATCGGAACGGAGAACGTAGTTTTTGATACGTTGCACATGTATCTTAGAATCACAGACAGGTTACTGAAGAAGGTTATTCAGATGATCAACGAGCTTGACTTGCAAGAAATTGGATCAGTGAGTAGGTGTTATGCTCCTGAAAAAATGAAAAGATGCGCTAAGATGGAAGACATCTTGAAGGAAGCAGGTGTGCGTGGTGCTCCTCTGGCTTATGACAAAGATGCCAAAATGGTCAAATGCCGGGATCTGAGAGGACCAGAAAAACAAAAAGTTGAGAAAGTCTTGGATGACATAGAAAAGCTTGTTGACTCTCATGCACACGGACATGTAGTGGTAAATGCATGGCGCAGGTTTAGGGTTCTGTATGACGATGTTCGATCATTCAAGAAGGCTGAGGCCATGTCTCCTGACAGGCCTGCCAAATTGACAAAGTTGAGAAATGACTTGGTTGAGTGGTATGACAACCTGGTAGATGCTTGCACTTCGAAGATAGCAACCCCCTACATGCATCTCTTTGTAGTACATGCCGCTGATATCATAGAAAGGCTAGGTTCTATCCACATATTCAATGCTCAGGGACTAGAAAAATTAAATGACATGACAACAACGGAGTACTTGAGAGGTACTAATCATCGAAGAGGAGTTGAGTCACTAGTCCAGATCATGCGAAGGAGCAATAGACGCCTCTACCGTGCACACAAAGGCATAAAACTTCCACGAAAATCCTACAAGTGTGGAAAGTGTGGCAAATATGCTGGCCATAATAGTGCTACTTGTCAAATGTAGAATTATGTCACAATGAATCATAAATGGTTCATGCACATCCAGTCACCCAGAGCATACAGAAGCAATGAAAAATTAATATGGATCTTTATGTTCATCGTTTTGTATAATAGTACAGAGATGTTGTTGATGTTCAAGATAGTATGCATGTCCAAAAAAAAAAAGGAGAAAAACGCAGGTGTTTAAACTTTGGGGTACTCTGCCCTACTTTGGGTAAAGGAAGCAATTGACAAAACTGACAGTTATTGTAAAAAAAAAGATAAATGTTTCTGTCATTCTTTATTGACGCCAATGTAATGTCATGATGTCTTGCCCAGCACATCACTTGGTAGGATGAGTGTCCATGCACAAGAATTGACTACTAAGAGCGCACTAGATAGAGTATGAAAATATCACTAACTCAGATTGGATGGTATGTCATTTGCTTCCAATTGCCAAAGTAGAGCAGTACTGTTCTGATGGAAGTCAACTTTTTGAAACTTAAAAATTACCCTTTGAAGAACATTGCATAATTGTGTATCTTTCCTGAGAATATAAGGGTATAAAGTTCTATTTTCAAATGTCACCGTTTCATGTTTAATAATGTTACTATGATGGATGTACATGGCAAACTTTTTATGCTTCCGCCAGAAGAGGTCCGAGAAGTTTTCGGGTTGTCCGTCCGTCCGTGGATCAATCAAAATGCTACCAATTGTATATGATTTAAAGAATACAATGCCATCTAAAAAGCCCGTAAAAGAATCGTTGATGTAATATATGCATTGGCTTCTATGATCGCAGGTCTCAATTACTGGTATGTCTTGAACATTATGTGCACTTCATTGAGCCGTAAGTCTTTACGGAATAATCATGATAATGACAACGGCTTGCAACTACGCAAGCTACTAGTATTTCTTCAACTTTATTTTGAAATAATTTTTAAAATGTTTATATTTGATTTTTTTCAAACATATCTCACGTTTATAGAGTACAGCTGTGGGTCAAATTCTACTTTTTATAAGGTGTTCTGAATTTTTGCAAATGATAGTGCAGTATCATTGTTAGGACCTATTGTATTCCTTCACAGTACATGCTAAAGTGCTGTGTCGTGCACACTTAAAAAAGTGTTCATAATCATATCCATGTATATCAGTTAAACGACTTAGAAGCAATGAACACATGGCCCAGTTGTTCTGAAATAGAAATGAGTTTTGGATATGGATTCCTAAATGGTAGTTCTGAATACATGCACTCTGATACAATGATGATACAAACAGGTAATACATTGTACTATATTAGCAACTGAAATTTTCATGATGTTCCTTGTTATCGTTGCAGATTATGAAATTTATATAAGGTTATTTTTTTTTTTTTAGGGAATGTGGTGAATTATAATGTAATTCATTTTAAATCTTTCCAAACCTCCGTGAAATGTATAAATTGACTCTCTCATAATCGAAATATCCTAAAGATAAAGTAATCAAAAATATAATTGTATTGGCTGGAATAGTTTAGCTTATGAGTCATGCAGCCTGCTTCACCCGAAAGCTCATCAGCACTGACCAGTATTTTTGCATTCAAAAGAGAAGACGATACAACCCTTCGTGCCGTCTTCTTCCCTCATAAATGAAAGAAGCAAAACAAAACAAACAAATGGTCAGTCACTGATGAGCCTTATGGTGAAACATCCTGTACGTCTCATTAGCTAAACCATTCAAGCCAATGCAATTATACACACAGCTCCCCTAGTTCAGCGCTTTTCCAAACTTCAGTGTATTATGTACATACATTACACTATATTCGTATAAGCAAAAATATACCCCTGTTTTTTTTGTTACAAGTTTTACGCGCAAAGGTACAATCCTGCCATGAAATTAATCCGTACATTGTTGACACAATGACTTGTTATTCAATTTCACACGCGCTGGATTCTTTTCTAAACCGTCACATAGTTTTGCAGATATCTACTACCTTGTAGGACTAAATATTTAATTGATAAAGACAATAGATGATTTGTACCAATTCTGTCTCTTGTTAGAGCATTTGTACCAGTTCTGTATCTTGTTAGAGAATTTGCACGTATTGTAATTTTGCAGATGACTAAAAAAAAAAAAAAAAAGACTGAATAAAAGCAAATGGCTGTTGGTCTACCTTCATATATACACTGTTTTGTGTTTATGTCCAAAAGGTTTTGTCAGTGTATGACATGTGTATACAGCATGTGCTTGTGTCGATTTTGCTGGGTAGAGGTGTGCCTGTGTGTGTGTGTGTGTGTGTGTGTGTGTGTGTGCGTGTGTGTGTGTGTGTGTGTAAGAGAGAGAGAGAGAGAGAGAGGGGGGGGGGTGGCGGGGGATCGAACTCAACGGAATCAAAAAGTAATTACGACAGTGCAGAGCGCAGTGACATACAAGTACATTATGCAATTCAGCCACACAACGACATTGAAAAGTGATTAATAGTTCGAAGTTTATTCATAGCCGTACACAAAAATCTAATCCGAATGATTAAGTGTCAATTCTGTAATGATCAAATTGATATTTTTTTTTATATTACTGATGTAATACTTTTCTAGCTGTGCGAGCTGTCTTTAATATTCAATGGGCATATATACCGTATTTTGATTTTGTCATACTCTACTAGTACGAGTAGTAGTACGAGTAGTAGTAGTAGTAGTAGTAGTAGTAGTACGTCCAAAAAAAAAGTGTATGGAAGGGATTATAGAAGGCAGGAGATGCAGAGCACGCCAGTGCAGTGTGTGGTGTAAATGAGTGGACAGGAAAGAGTGTCGATGTAGTAAGGCGGCCATGAACAGTACAGAGTGTGGAGGTCACAAAGTACACTGTATCCGATCGCGATGCAGCGAGATCATTATTTTTGAATCTGAGGTTCATTTACATGAAGCCAATCACAGCGATCCGGTGGCGTGAGTAGTGATGAATATTAATGAAATGATCACGCGGTGACCGATTGCCCGAAAACCTATTAGCCAATCAGAATGCGGTATCCTAAAGTGCGGCACGCGTTAAATACAGTGTATCAGAGGCAGATTCCGTCAGCAGCTAAGGAATATGAATATTGCAGAGGTACCTATGGGAAAGTTTTTCCAATTGGCTAGATATTTCACATGAATATTCATTAGAATATGATTATTCATTTTAAGGAGTTACTTTTTGGTTGTGCGACAGGAATAGTGGATCTTTTACGTCTCGAAGTAGGTCATTCTGATGGGACCTCTCCCTGCCTGTTCGCGCGCACCGCGCCGTTCATATAACGCGCGAAAATGTGTGTCCTTATGCGGAGTACTGAATCCTAAGGTGAAAAACAGCTAATTTTCAACTCAAAAGGTACCTATGTAAAATGTGTACAGAAATGTAAAATTTCTGCATCTACTCCTTGTGTACGACCTACATTTCCATTTTGATGAGTTACTTTTACTTCCCGAGATATTACTGCGCAGCTTTGGGCTCATGAACTAGACTTTGCGTGCATTAGCCCTATACCTGTCTATGCACTCAGATGAGTGCTTTTTCAAAACGCGCTCTGCGTATGGAAGATGTCACTTTAGAAATTGTAATGTTGGTTCAGATATTTTGAGAAATGTTGTAAGTGTTATATAACTAGTGTAAATAATGTGTCATGCCGTGATCATAACATGGGCGATAGGTGGCGTTAGCCACTCCTAATTGTCATTTTGTTGTTGTTGTTGTTTTATAGAGAGAAAGAAGAGAGAAAAAAATGGGGCCCTATACAAATAATTTGCCCCAGACAGCACTTAACATAAAACAGACATTATAATGTTACGGGAGGTTAACTTGGCCTAACGAACCATCATAACCACCAAAAATACCCAGACTCTCAAACAAGGTGTTTGGTCGATCTCGGTCATCTTGTCGAACTCCTTTATTTACATATTCCTCCGCGGAACAATCACGTGCCCAGAAATGATAGTACAATGCACATGTATCCATAACACTTCCCCCCTAAAAGAGTGCATTTAACGTTTTAACACAAATGGACTCTATGTACGTTGGCACAATATTTTGGAACAGCATTGTACATTCCTCTTCCAATTCACTCTTATAACTCCATGAGTTTACCATGGTTACATCATTATAAGAACACATAAACAAAGTACAGTAAACCTCGCATGAGTCGAAGCTCTCGGGACTGACAAAAATGCGTCGACTTAAGTGAACTTCGACTCTCGCGAGAGTCGATTTTTTTTCGACTCACAGTTATGCACATGTATTATAGTACATTATTGCATACATGTGTGTGTGTGTGTGCGTGCGTGTGTGTGTTTGCATTCAAATTTGTCTGTTCTTGAAGATAATGTTCTTATTTTGTTCTAAATTGAACATGGAATTTGTATAAATACTAGTAGTTAAACATAGTTCTGAGAATGTCTGCGCTATTGTGGCAATGTGCATGTGCTATGTCTATGGTGCAATATAGGAAGCCATCTCTGTCAACCTACCCTGAGACAAACACTCTCCCAGGCCCATCCCACCTCCATTGAACAAAACTATATAGCCAGCCGGGCACGCACAAACAAGCTCCGCCCACTTGGCCTGTCACTGAAATATTAAAGCAGCGATTGGTTGACCAAGGAGTTCTGACTTGACATGGATAAAATATGGATGTGCTGTGTGTATGGATAAAGTATGGATCGATGTGCTGTGTGTATACATGTATACATGTATACATGTGTATGCATTTGACATGCGTGCAGAGCGGTACGGTGAGTGTGCATGCTTACCTGCAGCAGGTCAGGGACGGGTTCTGCGACATGCCGATTTTTTTGTTCTCCTCAAAATGTAATGAGAATGCCAGACAAATCTTCTTCGGCTCAAGTGACGTAAACTACGTGTATTTTGTACAAAAGGGACTGAATGTTTTACTTCGACACAGCCGAAATTCGACTCTCGTACTTCGGCTTATCCAAATATTTCTTAGAGAAAATACATAGGGAAAAATCGGGACTTTTTATTTTGCTTCGAGTTAAGTGATTTTCGACTCACTCGACGTCGACTTATCCGAGGTTTACTGTATGCTATGGCTATGTCATCATCACAACCTGTGATAAAACATGTACGACTTTAGTACCATTCAACATGTTCCAATCTTACACTCTCGTGAGTTACTGCTGCTTGTGAGTTACAGCATACTGGCATTGCATGTAGTTGTGCAACACTGAATACTGCAATGTTAACTTTCTCAACACCTTAACCTTTATGCAATCATGTTATGCATACAGCACAAACAATACATTTGTACCAAAATCATGTGGTTTCCTCGTTAGAACACACATGCAACATAAATCAATTTTTTACACTGTCATTATCAAATGATTAACCTGTGTACAACGATTATAAAACACGTCATCTCTTCCACAAGCAACTGCATATAATCCAACTGTTGTAATCATATTACAACCTAAAACCAAAACATCATATTCCATGATATGTGACTTGCATATACCTGTAGACGTGGTGTCAGCATCTATTGAAATGTCAAGATATCAACAAATGTCATATACCCGAATTATGTTTCTAAAAACTTGCCTGTCAACATACAAAACACCAAGAGTATGACCTACCTAACAAAGCATCAAATGAACCTGAATGAGATATCCCCGATGATAACCTGTGTGTATACCTGTATACATCCCTGTATAACACAGTTCGCTTAAATACAATTGTACATGCCTGTTGGTATATTGGATCAACTGTGAAATACTGGACACCTTCGCCAAGGCAATGATTGAACTATAACAATGAGCAAAAGCTATGTACATGTATAACTATATAATTTCTGTACCTAATACAGTATACATGCTAATTAAATCCAAAAGGCAACATCCAATAAACTTAGGGTATATGCCACAACAAATTTAACCAATACCTGTACATGTACAAGTATAAAACTTCAAATACCTGAACGGTACCTACATTACTCGATACATAAAATTCTCTATACAAACAGCAACACTACCTGTTTGAAGTCATTTTACCAACAACTCACATTCTTGACAACTGTTGATGGCTAGTGTAACTTAAAACAGCCTTCATAATGTCTTCTTTTGGAGAGTGACTCAAAGCACAATTATAGCTTGCTGTGTTTCCTTATTAACACAAACATGTCTGAAGATACTTCCTTGTTGTTATTTACACATTCAAAGTGCCATTCATGCTGTTGGCATCACAATTATAGTGTATGCAAAATACATACATAAACATGATGTACACACACTTTCCTGTGTACTTGCAAAACAGAATTACACCTGTTTAAAGTGTCACAAACATAAAATACATTTGCACAATTGTTGCATCTGGCAACAATACAAAATATCGAGATGTCTCAATTAAGCACGGGAAAGTGTGTCCGCGACAATGTTTTCCTTTCCGCGAATGTGCCTAATGTCAAGGTTATACTCCTGTAGGATTAAACTCCATCGCATCAGTCTCTGGTTTTTGTTTCTCATTCTGTTGACGAATGTCAGTGGGTTGTGATCAGTCCACACAACAACGGGTTGAGTTGTGCTGCCCACGTAGACATCAGAATGGCTGAGCGAAAGAATTAATGCTAGGGTCTCCTTCTCAACGGTAGAATACCTCCGCTGGTGCGCGTTAAACTTCTTCGAGAAGTAGCAGACTGGTCTGTCCACTCCATCGTCATCAGCTTGCATCAGCACGGCGCCTGCTCCGACATCGCTGGCATCGACAGCTAGGCTGAAGCCTTTTGTGAAGTCCGGCGCTGCCAACACAGGACCACTCGACAGGATTGCCTTCACTTGGTCAAACGCAGACTGGCATGCGGCTGACCACTGGAACTTCACGTTCTTCCGCAGGAGATCAGTCAAGGGTGCCACAACATCCGAGAAGTTATGGCAGAAGCGACGGTAGTATCCGGCCATGCCGATGAATCTCATCAGCTCCTTCCTCGTCTTGGGAACGGGGACATCTTGGACTGCTCCTACCACATACATGACTGGCTTCGCACTTTCACCTGCACTTCTCTCAACATACTTCTTCAACATGTTGATGTGACACAACCGTTTCTTTTTCTTCCTGTCTGGCGTCTGAATGATGTAATTCACATCACTCAATCTCTCCTCCACGACATAGGGACCAGAGAAGCGAGCACACAGAGGATTACCAGGAATGGGCAGCAGTATCAATACCTTTTCACCGGGACTGAACATCCTTTCCCTGGACCTCTTATCAAACAACTGTTTCATGTTCTTTTGACTGTTTCTCAAATGTCCAGCAGCAAATTCACGTGCACGAGTCAGCCTACCACGGAACGTGGTCACATAATTCAACAAACCGGGTGACTCATCCTCACCCAACAGCTTCTCTCTCAAGACCTTCAATGGACCACGAACCTCGTGTCCAAACACTAACTCAAAGGGACTAAATCCTAAGGACTCTTGCACAGACTCTCGCACCGAGAAAAGCAACAACGGCAAGCCTTCATCCCAGTCCTTCTCGACCTCAAAGCAGTATGTTCTCATCATGTTCTTCAGCGTCTGATGAAAACGCTCCAGAGCGCCTTGACTCTGTGGATGATAGGCACTCGAGGTTACACATTTGATACCCAACTCACGCATCACTTGCTGAAATATCTTTGAAGTGAAGTTGGAACCCTGGTCTGATTGCACCACCTTTGGCAAGCCAACCGTTGTAAAGAACTTCACTAACGCCTTGCTAACGTTCTGTGCAGTGATACGCCGAAGTGGCACAGCTTCTGGAAATCTCGTAGAAGCGCACATCATAGTGAGCAAGTACTCATGTCCAGCCTTTGTCTTTGGCAAAGGACCAACACAGTCTATGATAACTGTGCTAAACGGCTCATCAAATGCTGGTATGGGCTTCAGGGGAGCAGGAGGAATCTTCTGATTAGGTTTTCCCACCACTTGACAAACATGACAAGTCCTACAGAAATCTGAAACATCCCGTCTCAAGCCAGGCCAAAAGAAATGTTTCAAAATCTTGTCAACCGTCTTATTGACTCCAAGATGACCACCAAGAGCTGACTCATGCGACACACTCAAAATGTGTTTACGAAATACTGTTGGGATGACAATTTGGTGAACTTCTCGCCATTCTTCATCACTGGAAGAGTCAACTGGCATCCACTTCCTCATCAACACATCTCCTTTCTTATAGTAGCAAGTCCTCTCACTCAGTGCTTCTTCTTCAGCAAGAGCACTATCACACAACGCTACCAACTGTGGATCATTCTTCTGTGCGTCAATCAAAGATCTCTTGTTCAACCCAATCTCAGTTTCATCTACAGGCTGAGACTCATCCACTATCTGATGTGATTTTGATGCTGCGGTTCTACTTGCTTCTACATCATCTAACTGACAGAAGAAACTCCCTTCTAGACTCATATCCTCTGGACTAGCCTTCAATTCAGACTCCTCTGATTTTCTAGACATGGAACGTGTGACTACACAAGCTGGGAAAACTTCAGGGAATTCCTGAACCAATGCAGCTGTCTCATTTCCTTCTTTATCCAAAGGGACTGCACTGACCACTGGAATAGTCACTTTGTCTCCTGCAAGATCATTGCCTAATATCAATGCTACACCATCCATAGGAAGTGACTTCCTAACACCAAGGCTCACCCTTCCTGAAACTAGGCCTGACTGCAAATCGACTGTGTGAAGAGGGGCTTCAACGTAACCTCCTTCTACTCCTTGTAACAGTACACTTGTGCCTGTGGACGACGTTTGCCCAAAAGGAAGGACACTGTCGAGAATCAATGACTGGGATGCACCAGTATCTCGCAGGATGGTAACCTTTCTGGCTTCATCACACCCTACCAATGACACATAGCCTACAGAAGTGAATGGTTCATACTGAGACTTAATCTTGTCTTGATCAGCTGACTTAATCACACTCTGAACTTGTTCACACCAATCACCTGCCGATTCCACTGAACGACTCACCAATCCATTGGGATGAGACTTCTTTTCTTTGTCTTTTTCCTGTTTTTTCTTGTTCAGAATGGGACAATTAGACTTCACATGCCCTGGTTGCCTACAATGGAAACACACGATAGGCTTCTCAGTGTTCCTACCTTTCTTGTCAGTCTCATTTTCTACCACTAGACCAGCTTTCACCTCTGTCTTACTGCTAGAATTTGTCTTGCCAACACTTAGACGATTAGGAGCTGCATATTTGCTTCCTACATACCTGTTTCCATGACTACGGGACAAAGTATACTCATCAGCCACTGTACTAGCTACCAACAAAGTTTTCACTTTCCGTTCCTCAATATGCGAACGCACCTCTTGAGGTAGCGAACTCTTAAACTCCTCTAGTAGCACAAGTTCCCGCAAATCATCAACAGTATCCACGCCTACTGATTGCAGCCAACGAGTGAAGGCAATTTCCTTCACTTTTGCAAATTCTCTGAATGACTGTGACTCCAGTTTTCTACTATTCCTGAATTTTTGTCTGTACGCTTCAGGAACCAAGGCGTACGCGTTCAGAATTGCCTTTTTTACTGTTGCATAATCCTGAGCTTCTCCGCGTGACAGTGAAGCATAAGCATCACATGCCTTTCCCTTTAACTTAGTCTGCAAAAGATGAGGCCATTTTTCTTTCGGCCACTCCATGCTATCCGCCACCTGTTCGAAATGCAGGAAATATCTATCCACATCTCCTTCATCGAACTCAGGGACCATTCTGACATTTTTGGCGATATCAAAATGCCCACCACTGACGCTTACACCATACTCTCTCTCACCGACTTGACGAGCCCTTTCAAGAGAAACCTTCTCTCTCTCTAACTCAATTCTCGCTTTTTCAAGTTCAAGCTCTTTCAGACGTACTTCTACACTCCCTTGCACATCACCAGGGGGACTACCTGATATGCTACGCAATGCCTGGAGGGGAAATACTTCTTCATCTACAAGAAATTTGATCGTGTGCTGTGTAATCTCTGACTTTTTCATTGTGCTCTTCACAGCAGGAACCTTGTAGTTTTCTGCAACACGCAACAAATCAACCTTTTTCAAGGTTAGCAATTCCTCAACTGTGGGTGAATCCACAAACTTCTCAATGGAAAAATCTTGATCTTTCTCCATTATGCACCAGTAATGTACAATTAATAGTGCAACAAGAAAACCTGACTTCTCACCAGCCAGCCAGCTGAAAAAAACCCTTTTCAATTGAAGAAAACCAGTCGCACTATAAACAATAACCCGTATGCTATACCACACAAGACCCGACTGGGAATAACCCGTATGCTACACCACATACGAACCGACTTGGAATAACCCGTGTGCTAAACCACACACGAACCACCGTGGAATAACCCGTGTGCTATACCACACACGAACCACCGTGAAATACCTGTATGCTAAACCACATACAAACCACCGTGGAATAACCCGTGTGCTAAACCACACACGAACCACCGTGAAATCACCTGTATGCTAAACCACATACAAACCGCCGTAGAATAACCCGTATGCTGAACCACACACGAACCACCACGTACGGGACCAACGACCAACGTTTGACCAACGTTTCCACGCAGACACTACACACACGCAGCGTATACCCAGATTAAACCATCCTAAACACTACGCACGTGCCAAATTAACCCTTTCGATCCCGAAAGAAATACGAACGTGAGTTTCCCTCACGCAGACACAGAAAGACGACCGATTTACATCAAAATGTATACCATATCACTCCGCGTCCATCTCCGTGCATACACACACGTACACACACTACGCCGTAAACGCACCATGCTTTCTCAAATCGTAACACCTTCACATACAGTACACTGTAACAATCACGATGCAAACGACATACGTAGTTGCGCGACGTAAACTGTATCGCGATCGCCCATGTCCACGACATAGCATAGAGTGCTACACACGCTACTCACCGAAATTCATCGGCCAAGCGAGAACGAAAAAACACTCCTGGCATGCCTGGGATAATATCAAACCCGACCAAATCACCTAAGTCCGCAGAAACCCTGCCGAACTCTCGTGACGTGCCCCCAATTTGTTACGGGAGGTTAACTTGGCCTAACGAACCATCATAACCACCAAAAATACCCAGACTCTCAAACAAGGTGTTTGGTCGATCTCGGTCATCTTGTCGAACTCCTTTATTTACATATTCCTCCGCGGAACAATCAAGTGCCCAGAAATGATAGTACAATGCACATGTATCCATAACAATAAATCTTAGAAAGAATTGTCATTTTGATTTATCTCCTGTTCCGGTGTGTTTAAATAGAGGAGAACGTCCTTGCTGTGAATCATGGGGTATTATATTCATACTAGCGGAATATACCAAAATACTTGTTTTTAATGGAGGAAAAGGAAAAGGTTTATGCCCAGATTCAAGGAGAGCTGGAATGCTTATTAGACCACAACTGCTGCTAGTTTCTTGTGTGACAAGGGGAACAAATTCGGGAACATCGCTTACATTTGCACTCAGGTAAGGATAATATTATGATTATAGGCCTGATGGGTAGCCATACTAGTAAGCGTTTGTTTGGCACACTATCTTGGGGGATAAGCAGGGAATAAAAACAAACAAACAAACAAACAAACAAACAAACGATGTGCATAATTGTTAATCATGTCAACAGCACCTGGTCCCTCTTGAATGTTGTTCTTCTGTCACCGAGAGCCAGATAATTTGGTAGATGACAGAAACACCGTTGTCCGCCTTGGACTACTTTAATAAAATAACAATGTCGGAATTTCAGAACTTGGGTATTGTTCCAAGTTCATCGTACGTGTCTCTGCCGGCATCCAGAAATAGCCTGGTGGTAGTGTCGCTGCCCGGAAAGCAGTAGATGACAGATTCGATTCCCGCTGGTTCCTGTTTTTCCCCGACATATTTGTTACAAGTGTAGATCAGCAGTTGCGATGTTATAAATTTCATTTGTACAGAGGACAGACAATATTGAAGAAAACTCATACACTGTATCTCGTATCTTCATCCCCCTGCTTAACAATGTCTTGGTTTCATTTAACATCATTTCCGTCAGTAATTATGATTGACTTCTCACTTTGCCGATTGTATACTGGGTTAATTAATTTAGTCTGTACCTTGGCAGCACGATTCGACACTCCCTTTCTTTGGAGATTCCGTTGTGAGATTCAAATCATGATAATAGTTCATATGGAGAATACCTAAAGAAATGAATGACATCATTTTAAAGAACTCTACAACTCACAATGATATAGGTCATGATAGTGATGATAATAAGTATTATCAACATATTCTAATGCATTATCAGGACTACTCCATATAACTCGTTTCGGGGAACGAGCAGCTAGCTAGAGTATGAATGTTCAAAGGGACTTGAATTAACAGAATAAAAATAACAGTAAAAACCACTGGGGGCAGCTATTCAAGAGCAAACTTCTTCGGACGGCACACTACCGCACGGACCAACCTCAAGTTGTTTTCTATGTTTTCCGCACTGCATTCGTCGATCATCAGCTGTCCGATGTCCACATTTTCGACGACGGAGAGGGAGGGACAAGCATCGTCTGCGATCCCGAAGTGACCTATCAGAATTCCGATGGCGAAGAGGATCAAGGCAACGACAATCCAGATTATGTGAACGAAGAGAATATTGTTGCCTTGGATAATCTTGATATCGCTTAAACTGCTCCTGCTGTCATGCATGATGTTATTTCACTATTAAAAATGTGTCTATCTCAAAACATGTAGAAGAAGCAGCTAATCACTCTAATTCGTCGGTGCCAAACTGTGGTACAGTATAATACACTCTTGACGATTAGCGAACTCGAGCCTATATACAGTTTAGAAATGAGTGCTTACATCGTATGGACCAGGCCTCCCTGTATGGACACAGTCTTTTTTACCCACGATGTCCCCGCTCGACCCAGGTGTGTGTGAAATAATCACTCGTTTTGATAGAGTATAATTGGTAATGGCCGGTTCCCTGTGGGAGGACTGTGCTAATGCTGGAGATAACCGATTGCCCTGGTTAAATAAGACAGCATTGTTACATAACACCACCACCTCAAGCCTCGTTGCGCCAGTTCCAGGCTTACCTTCGAATGTTGACTTTAGACATGTTCGAAGAGAGGTTCACAGTTTGAATCCGGTCGAGTGCTTGCATCCTATGGACACATTGTTTTTACCCACAATGTCCCGGTCGACTCAGATGTATGAAAACATGATCCGTGGTTATACGACGGTATCATTTTATGGCAGGTTCCCTCTGGAAGCGCAGTGTTATCACTCCAGATGCCTGATTACCGTGGTTAAATGAGATACCATCATTACACAACACACACATCCTCAAGCTTGGTTGTGCCAGTCTGACTAACCGTGGAGTTATAAATGTCTTCTTCTGAAGCTTATTGGGTCATCTGTTTACCCATCCCTACTTTCCCTCTTGCTTTGGTATTGGATCTCCCGATCATAATAATCACACAGTAGAATTCTTGTCAAAATCTCTCTTATATTTTGCATTAGTCACTCCTTTTATCATTTTTTGTCCGTAAGTTGTCTATTTTCAATAAAGGCGTTATTTTCTCTAGGACTATATCCCTCACAACTCCACGGCTTTCTATTTTACTTCATAGATATAAGAAATTATGCTTGAATAGTTAATTCACTTTTAATATTTCCTGTGTTTTCTGACTGATTTGATTCACATGTTTAAGATGCATAATACAAATTGATAAATTAGAGTTTTAACAAGAATGAGAAAGAGAGATAAGGGGGTTCCTCATCAAGGACATACGATTGCATGCGAACGAAGTTAATTTGGGGTTTCGTCAGGGTTCGTAAACGGTTGCAAAAAAAGTTCATATACATTTTTTTGTTTTTGTCCCACAGAAGTTTTTAAGTCAGTTCAAAATTTCTTTGTGAATTTATTTTTCTACATATAGCTGTGTTTGCAAAACAGTCACAAGCCTTTGCAAACGGTCGTAAGACGTGTCTCTGAAGTTAATTTTTAATCTCCAAGTTCTTTTTGATTCTCTCTGTTATATAGCGACCACATTTCAAATGGACCGGGACTTACAACACAATCACAGCTTACAGCGGCTTGTATCTTAATGCAATGGCCAGCTTTACACGAGACTGTCTTTTTGCCCTTGACAGTCAAAACGTTTTTGTTTCATCTCCATTCTGTCGTTGTTGGTTTTTTTTTTTTTTGGTTGTTTTTTTTTTTTTTGGTTGTTGTTTTTTTTTTAAATGGAGGGGAAATCCAAACCGGCAGTTGTATCTCACGTGACGAAACATCTTTGGCCAGAGACAGCTACATTCAAATCTGTCACGGGGCTTCGGCTGCTCCCATCTGAGCTCGAGCCAGGAATTTGATTCTTCTACGAATTGAACGGGCTCTCTGTACCGAGGTGGGGGAGGAGGGGAGGGAGGGAACGACTGTGAACTCTCGTAAACAAGTTTCCTCATATTCATCAATACAGAAGTGTGCCTCATCAGACGTTCTTTTGGAGATATTGACACCCCTCTCTTCCATCAATGGATGTCATCAAAATGATAATACATACGAATAGTGGTAACCTTTGACCATCTGTGTTACAAGACTATTTATAACTTTCAGTATATCATACAATCTAGAGTCACATACAATCTCCTGTCAAAGTACATGTATGTCCCGCGTAAAACGAAGGAAGTGAAATATAATCACGCAGTAATTTTCGGTGACACAGAAAAAAATAACTGAGGCAGTAAAACACCAATGCCTCTCCCCCCCCCCCTTCCCACCCAACAAGATCAGACCATTAAAGTTTTAGCAACACACATGGCACCTGCCACAGCTATAGACACCCAAATGAATCTCGAAGGATGCGAATGTCGATTAACTGGCAGAGCAAAACATTTGTTACGTCTGACCATCGTCTGACCAACGTAAAGCTCATGTCCGAGATGTCTGACCTCATACTGACTTTATTCAGAGAAAAACCTCTCCAAATGTTGAACTTTGCAATTTCCCTTTCGACATTTACATCCTTCGCAAGTCATTCACCTGTCCCGTGAAAAAGGGGCGCTTCCACTGAATTAAATGAATAAACCTTTTAGATATTTTGAAGTTTAATTTTCTTAGCACGTCTTGTCACAAACATATATCATGTCACCGGTGTCACCCGCTTGTGATCACTGCTCATTGCGAAGAATGAACCTTGAGCCGTCTGAACGAATGAACCTTGCACCGTCTGAACGAATGAACCTTGAGCCGTCTGAACGAATGAACCTTGAAGCGAATGAACCTTGAAGCGTCAGCTATGTTCCTAACCTCACTATAAACGTGGAAAGTGTACAAATGAAATAGTAAACACCTCTTGATATACAACAAAGGTTGAACGCATTTTCTTGGACACAACTGAATTTTAGATAAGATATAGGAAAGGAAACCAAACTCCCGATGCACAAACGATATCAATATACCAATACTATAACAGTAGTATGATTTTAGCACATAGTCGACCGTGAGAACACACTGTTCACATCATTCCACATCATGTTTAAAGGGATCGTACAGTTTTGGTTGAGACCTAATTTCAGGTTTTTAACATTTTTTGGTGAGATAATGAGAAACCTCTTATGAAATATGAAAGAGCATGTGATTTTATGAGGAATTCTACGTTTATTTGATGAAAATTGGTTTTGAAATGGCCGAGATATTAAAAAAAGGGCAATTCTGATAAAGTGTGGGACCCACACTTTATTACGATTGCTTTGTTTTACTTTGTTTTTGGATGTTTCAGTCATTCCAAACCCGATTTTCATCAAATAAACTTTGAATTCCTCTTAAAATGGTATGCTCTGTACTATATCATAAGTGTTTTGTTGGTATCTCACAAAAAGTTAAAAGCCCAATTCTCATCTCCACCAATACTGTACTATCCCTTTAAAGGTGTGTCACGCACCATCCGGTTCATCTCTCACCTGCGTCGTCCAAAGAGTCACAAATTAATTGTTAACAATTTCTCGCTTCCAGCACATAACCTCGTGTGTGGACCGCCCGTGGATGCGGGATTTCAAAGTTGAGGAGGGACGCACTCTCCCTGTTCTAACTCCAAAATGTCGCGAAGGACACGGTTTCCGCAATTACAGGCGTCCAAAGGCTCTCACTATAATAGCGAGGGGCGGACACAGTCGCTCTGCTGTGAAGTCGTCTGCCTGGGAGTAAACTCGGCCTCGGCGCCATCTACAAAATTATTTAAATGCGACATATACCAATGAGGCACCTTCTAATCACACACACACACACACACACACACACACACACACACACACACACACACACATACACACACACAAAGATGTTGCCAACTTAGAATCATGACATCATAGTGAAAATTGAGATCTGCGTTATCATCCATTTCACATACCTAATTCACACAATGAGATGTTGCAGTAATTATAATTATAACAGTGCATATTTTGTCGAACTTTACTGCTTCATTTTCAAAAGCTGTACACCCTTACGATATACATTATCACTTGTTTACGGGGCTCTCCAGGGCTGTAATGCCCTGAAATACATTCACATCTTTAAACACGACAAAATTTTCAAACCGCAATGACTGGTGTAGATATGGATTAAATGTCTGTTCACCCTGCCTGCTGTAAAGCTGCATAAAGGCTGAAGGTGTATGGCTCCTGGCCGCAAACGAAAATTGCGCCCAGGTTAAAATATCGTGCCAAATGGCGTCTGGGTGTTGCGGGTGGTTTTCCTGCCACCGAACTAAATGAGTGTGCTCCCGACGAAGTCTATATGGTGTCTGCCACGAGAGGACTCAAACTCTACTGTAAATCGCCTACTCTACTAAGGCATTCCTTTTCGAGGCATTTTAGGCATTTCATACAAATAAAAGGACTTGAAAGAAACATCTCCAGCACACTCCCGGTACTGGAGCTATTTTCTGTCTTTCTTTACACATAACTATTGATTGATATGCAAAAAAAAGTAAACTGGTCTCGGTCATCGATGGCAGAGTTCTCATGACATTACCTGTCTTAACACTTTTTCTCTCTCTCGCTTTCTCTCTCGCTCTCTCTTTGTCTCGTTCTCACTGCACATAAACATGACTTGCCTAGTTGAATGTCCGATATAAGTAAAGTACATGAAACAGCGTAGAAATGCATTTTCAATGTGACAAGGACCCAGTGTGGGGGAAAACTTTTCGCAAGAAATTAAAAAAGAGATGAAATTATCTACCGCTGAACTATATAAGAACAATACCCACGAACAGCTGGCAACACTTTCAAACCTCCGCTCAGGTTTGGCGATCTTTTGCATAGTAACATGCGAGCAATGGACTTTGCCAGTTTTTTATTCGGTATTTGCATGATTCGCAAATCGTTGGCGTGCTCCGTGACATCAGCCCCTGGGTGCACGGCAAGCGACACATCCGTTTTGTTCCACTTGGGGCTAAACTGTGGATGCGAGGGGATGCGCTGCAGAAATCTTCTTATTGAGCTTTTTACACCAGATACAGCAGATACACGTGACGGTAGCAAGAAGAATTAAACACCAAGGCAACGTTGAAGATTTTGAAAGTCGACCATGAATCGTGATAATGTTCTCTTCGTTCACATTATCTGGGTCGTCGTCGCTCTGATCCTCTTCGTCATTGGAATCCTCATCGGTCACTTCGGGATCGCAGACGATGCTTGCGCCTCCATCTCAGTCGTCGAAAATGGGGATATCGGACAGCTGATGATCGACGAATGCAGTGCGGAAAACATAGAAAGTAACCTGAGGTACGTGGAAGTGACTTTTACAGACTCATAATGCATATTCTCGTTACCTTGACAATTTGTTGCGTCATTTCATCACCATTCGGGTTAAGTTTTACTTATGATTGCGATCTCTTGCATGTTTTTTTTTTTTGCGTTGATAAGATGCAATGAATTTACGGTGATATTACGTAAAGTATATCAGAATGCAACAAATTACTCAACGAATCATAAGTCTATGTAATGATGTCAATAACAATCATTATACACAATATCAATTCGTTCACCATTAGGTCATTTTCGATTACAGTCGTGATCATGTCTCTCGACAAAACTGCAGAAATCAAACATAGATAGCAATGCAGCGCTGTTTGCATGTTCTTGTTCAGATATTGTCTGGCATTACATTACGCTGTAAGAGTAAGAGAATGTCAAACATTTTTTGATGTAATTCGTTTGCAACAGCTTTACATTGTGCAATTGGGCTGTTCGAATTATTTTTTTTAACGAATACATCGACATCGACACGCTGTCGACATTGTTAAAACAATTTCCCAGTTGGACTGAACAGGTGCATGCAGTAACATCTTCCAATGCACTTCCCATCCATGTTAGGTGTCACTTTCAAGGTTACACAATGAAAAAAATAGACAATGTTTAAAGTTCCCGTCCTTTAAAATGCAGATGTTGCGTAAAAGTCAGGCGCGGTCTTACTAATCTTTTGACAGTAGGCGATCGATCTCTCTCTCTCTCAACTGCCTCATAAAAGACTTAGTGAGTATGTAACACAAGGTGACTTGGTCTATTACAAGACAGATTGAACGTGCGATCCATTTACACAGAATAACAACAAAAGTAACATCTGTAAAACTGCACTAAACTTTTTTTTTTCATTTTGTGTAAATGTAACGGTCAATGATCAGTCCTTAATTACAAGAAGTCTACTGTTACACACTAGCACTTGGTTCCGCAGTGTGATAGTCCACCTTTTTCAATTATCACAACACTCGAATTTGCCAGTGAAACAATATCATGCTCACGTTGCAATTACACCAACGCAAAGGCAAAGCGTCTAATGTCCAGTTAAAGTAGATGAAAAGTAAGCCTCGTTTTGCCCGTGATTAACGTGACCTTTTAATGACTGGCCTATTTCGTTACGAAATCAGTCATTTCGTCGAAGAAATGACTATTTCGTTAACGAAATGATCATTTCGGTCGACGATATGACTGATTTCGTAACGAAATAGGCCATGCGACACTTGGCGCCCCATAATATACGGTCTTCGTCCATGGTTTAAACCATGGTTTCAATTGTACCACCTTCGTGAATTCGGGCCATATGTTTGGAATCTCGTTTGGACAGCAATGATTCGATGACCTATATGCAAGTCCGGCAGATGTGGGTCGAATAATGTAGGGTACTTGAATGACACATCTACAACCTATCAGCGGAAACTTCGAAGAAAACGGATATGTTCTGGGCCACTGTGTTTGCCCAGAGAGCATTCTAAACCTTGGTTGTATCTTCGCGTTCCCTGCAATTCATACGCTTTTACTCGTATCATGCATCCTTGTTTAATAAAGGGATGGTACAGTATTGGTGGAGATGAGAATTGGGCTTTTAACTTTGTACGAGAAAGCAAGAAAATATTTATGAAATAGTACAGAGCATACCATTTTAACAGGAATTCAAAGTTTATTAATGAAAATCGGGTTTGGAATGACTGACACATCCAAAAACAAAGTGAAACAAAGCGATAGTAATAAAGTGTGGGTCCCACACTTTATTAGAGTCGCTCTGTTTTGGATATCTCAGCCATTTCAAAACCAATTTTCATCAAATAAACGCTGAATTCCTCATGGAATTACATGATCTTTCATATTTCACAAGAGGTTTCTCGTTATCTCACCAAAAATGTTAGAAACCTGAAATTAGGTCTCAACCAAAACTTTATGATCCCTTTAACATTGTTTGCAGATAATCACTTTTTTTAAAGCCAATAGATGTAAATACTCAAAGCAATCATTTATGTCTCTAACCACAATAATGCAGTGAAAGAGTGTTCTATTGAAATCATGTTATTGTTAGCATTGGTACATTGATGATAATAGTTTGTACGTCGGGAGTTTGACTTTCTTTCTTATTTTTGTAATCTAAAATTCAGTCGTATAAAAAAAAGAAACACGTCCAACCATTGTTACTGTTACCTACATATATACTTTTCACGTTTTTCGATAGCATAGAGTTAGGAACATATAGCTGAAACTTTGGTTATCTTAATCGCAATGAGCGATCTAGGGAATGGCACCGATGACATATAATTATGTTCATGACAAGACTGCTCAGAAAATCAAATGTCAAAATACCTATAAAATGCACTACAGATTCAGTGTCTTTTGTGTTCGTGTCCAGGTAAACCAACTTATGTAAATTTTGTCCTGAAATTTGCAAGAAGGTTCTTCCTCTCAAACTCTGCTCAAATATCCTGAATGACAGACCACCAAGACTATAACAGCTATTCACTGAAAGATATGCACATGCAACACTGAACGTGCCGAAAGAAATTTCAGTTCCTCTTCATGCACATAAAAAACATAAATGTTATACAGATATAATCGTGGTTTCAAAGACGTATGAGTATACCTGCGGGCTTCAAGCCAAAAAAAAAAAAAAAAAGAGAGTACAATTTAGTGCCAGAAAGTGAGAGTCATTCAACAGTCATTCAACTGTATTTTTTCCCGTTTTCTGAGGGGGTGTTTTCATCAACCTGACATTGCGGATTTTTCATCACTAACAATTCAATTCACATTTTATTTCATTTTTCGACAAGAACATAGTATACATTTCTCTTTCTTTAGTAACAGAGAATGAGATTTCAGAAGCAAAACGATAAAAATGAAGAGTGCACAGTAATTGTGGAACCGTCACCGTAAAATAATTATGTATTGTCATAAAACCTGAAATGATGGAATTAAAATAAACAATACGCAAAGACAAAGCTTGCAATGTGTGGGCCAATCTGGTAAAGAACATCGATAGAAAAATAAGTTCATGCATGGGGGGAAAAGGTCTGGACGAATACTGAAAACACGGAGTAACAAATAGACACACATACACACACGCAAATGAACATAAAACAATGGAGGTCAAATATTCCCAATTTTTAAAAACAATTTATTTTCGGGCCGGATTTCATAGCGCAAAAAGTACCCATTTTATACCGGAGATTTAGGAAACATGGGGGGGGGGGGCACTTCTTTCCTATTTTGCAATCATTTCGACTATGAAAAATGCTTGCTTAATTTCGTATGGAAATTGTGTAGGCCCTATCTTTAAGACGATAGATAGATACCCAACACTTTCTTCAGTTTCCTGGGTCATATTTTTAAATTAACTTGAAACTGATTTATTTTGCCTTATCAGTTAGTAATGATAATGATATTATGGTCTTCCTTTATCAAGGGGAGCCTCTTCAGTGTTGACGCTGTTATAATAGCGGGCCGTGCCATTATCATCATTACCCTAGCATTGTCGGGTACCCATTCATACACCTGGGTTGAGAGGGACATCGAGGGTAGTAAATCTTATACAAGGATGTAAGCAGCGGACTGGATTCGAGCTCGGCTCCTGCGACCGAGTGTCAGGAATCTTATACACAAGCTATTATGACACGGTTGAAATGTGCGTCACAAATTACACGGACCATACACTCGAACGAAGCTTTGCTACGAACCTCCCGCATTCGATGTAGGAAGAATATAAAAAAGATAGTCATGACTGCCAATAACAAGTAAATAAACTTAGATATTTCAGAAAACCTATCAAATAACGTAAAAGAAATACGATCATCATAAAGCGAAGGTAGTGTGTGTGTAAGGTTTGCAAAAACAGGATTGAGATGCATAAAGGGCATCCTAACACCATCAAGAGTATATCTCGTTATTCGTGGTCAATAAAACAATAAATCGATAAAGTAGTGGAAAATGCAATGGAAATAAACAGAATAAAAGTATGTCGCTGTTCTAAGAAGAATATAAGTGTTGTCACGTCAGGGAACGGGAAGAGTTCTGGCATTGCTGTTAAGATGACCTCCCAAAATTGTAATCAAACTAAACCACTCTATAAATCAAACTATTCAAACATTTGACTCTAGCTGTAAAAAGCAGGCAAAATCACACCCCCACATACACTGATATATTGATATGTATAAACATATATATATATATATATATATATATATATATATATATATTTATATATATATGCATGTATATAATATATATATATATATATATATATATATATATATATATATACATATATACAGCTCGACCTCGATTATCCGGCCATGTCGGGACCGGCGCTCATCCGGATAAGCGAATTGGCCGGATAAGGGAGACACGATGTATAGATGCCGTCCAAGCTGCCGTCCCAGTGCACTGGCAGCTATGTAGGTAGTCCCTTCTTCACAAAAATAAGTATATCTTTATGTGAAAATCCTACATGTTTTACCTCATTAGATATTGAGAAACCCATCATGCACATCTCATCAAATTAGTGAAATAGATCCATGAAAAGATGTTAAAGGCACTGTTTTTTTCTCAATTTTTGGATGAAAAAAAAAAAGTCCTTCACTGCGTGAACGCGTTCGCATAATAGATTTGCGGATAAAAGGAGGCCGGATAATCGGGGTCGAACTGTATTATACATATACATTGTGTGTGTGTGTGTGTGTGTGTGTGTGTGTGTGTGTGTGTGTTATACACGCAATGAGAAGAAGGAACGAGCGGTACGCAGGTAGGCGCAACTAGATTTCAACAGGGACTTTCTTGTCACAGCTTTCAGCTCGTTTAACTCTTTGTGTGCTTTGAATGCCGATTGACAACAGAAATCCTCGTAGATTTGTACGCAGTAATTTGTGCATAGTAATTAATAATGATTAATAGACCTTCATCAGGGATTCAGCTGATGTTGCTGCTGGGCTTTGGTGCTCATATAGGTGCACGTCCGTGGGTGCATATAACCAGAATATCATTGAAGTCAAGAAATGTTGGAAATTATGTTTTGCTACAGCTCTGAAATGTTCCTCTGCAATAGCTATTATGGTCGTATGGAGTTCACCTGGAAATATCCTCTCTTTCTTACAGGGGTCTCACCAGCCGTCCTCATCTAGCCGGAACAGCGGCAGAAAAGGAAAATGCTGATATGCTGGTAGAGCAATGGACGAGTTACGGGTTGGATTCGGTTCGGTTACTTGACTATGACGTCCTCCTTGCCTATCCGGATACGAATAATCCGAACAAAGTAGGGTATTTCACAAATTCTCAGTCAATCACTCATTGAGTTAGGCTTCTATTTTCATTTATTTATCTAGTGGAAAGAAACCAAGCAAAATTACACTTATATATTGTAAAGTTTTCTCTCAAACCTTGCAAGACCAACTTCGTATAAGCCATTTTAATGTGAATGTGCATAGATATACGAATAGAAGAAAAGCATATAACGTCATGCTCCAAACATTACTACTGTACTTGCAAGAACATCAAACAGACATACGATCATGACATTTTTTATAGGTCATTAAATATTTGCTCAAAGAGGTTGTCATCACTAGTACGTGTGAAACTGAATAAGTCGCGTAGTTAGCAACAGTGATTAAATGCTCAAGGTGTTGCTGTTTTGTCAAAGAATAAACAGATTCGTGTTTCTTAATACTTTGTAAATTCCAATTATCTGCAGGAAAACTACGAATTATGTTGATGCATGGTTCATCACAAAGCGATTAAGTGCTTAGTGGTTTTTTCCCCTTCTTGCAATGTTCAACACAAATAAAAAACAAACAAACAAAATATAAATACAGGTGATGATAACGGAGAACGGAGAGGTTAATTTCACCTCGGCCCTACATGAGGCAATTCTTCGACCCGAGGATGATCACCCGGATGTCGTCCCGCCATTCAATGCCTACTCGGCAAAAGGAGACCCAGAGGTGAGTCGCTATGTCTTGTTACCCGTCGGCAAAGCCAGGAAGATATTTACGTGATTTCAAAGCCTAAAGGAACCGAAGCCTCTACTGAATGGACACTTCAAACTTAAAAGATTCCGAAACTTCAGGTAAATCATCTGTGGTTGATAAAGAAACTTGACCAGGAGTCTTTATTCTCCATCAAAGCATTGACTTAACCAATTGCGTTTCCTCGTTGGGATGCAGACTGCTCGTGTATAATCATGAAGTCATCTCTGGTGAACTGCTTTCGCGTGATATGGTGCGTTTTGACGCACGCATACTTTGTGACCCTCTATAGGGACTGACGTCCTGTTTCGCAGTTAGATTTTATTACACAGTAATCGATTTTGATGAGATTTGAAATTGACATGATATCTTTCTGAAAGTTATCCACAACTCGGTGAAGAAGTTACATTGGACAACTGAAATCTTGGGTTTGAATTTTGTTTTCATCCGTACAAAGTGCGGATTGCGTAACTATCACCTCCCAGTCTTGCTGTATCCCACTATCTTTAAATCCAGGGCCCCCTGGTGTACGTGAACTACGCGCGGTCTGAAGACTTTGACTTTCTGGCTAAGAACAGGTCTGATATCAACATCACAGGCTGCATCGCCATCGCTAGATACGGAAAGGTGTTTCGTGGGAACAAGGTAAAAGGGAGCGACTCGGTGGTTGTATCACTCCCTTATGATGTAATAACAATTTTAAGTGTAATATCAATCGTATTAAAAGTGTAATAGTTCATTAATCTTAATTTGATAATTGATTCAATTCAATATTTATACCAATTATTCATGATTTCTTAACAATTGAGACAGCTCTAAATGTAACAACTTTTAACTAAAAATGTAGTATTGACCCCAAATATAACACGGAAAAGATATGGGGGCAGTAGGGTATGTGTTTCATGCAGAAATAAAGTCTTTTGACCTTTAACTCCAATTCGCATAGCCATGGTGGCTGATCATGAAGTAACTTTATAAAACAATCAAGTTGACAGGGTTTAAAATGTATGCATAATATAGTGGTGATATGTTTCCAAAGATGCCGAAAGACAGATAAAGACCTTTGACCATGATTAATGATCAATTTTAAATTAAGCGTTAAAAGTTAATGCATTAAGCGTCGATATTACACTTAGGGGTAAAGGTTATTACATTCAGGGGCAATATTATACAATGAAGGTTAAAAGTTACTACATAGACGCTATTATATTTAGGGTTAAAGGGTATTACATTTGGGGGTGATATGACATTTAAGTTAAAAATATACCACATGTAGGGTGGATATTACGTTAGGTTTAGGGTTAAAATTATTGCATTACGGTTGATTGGGCTATTACATTGAAGGTAGATATTACATGTAGGGTTAAACGTTGTAACATGAAAGATTGAATTGTTATAATTACATTTAGGGATGATACAAGTGTTGCTTACATCTGCTGCTACTTTTGTGGGGCTTGGCAAAAGTTGACTTTGAACACATGTGAGAATGCTTAATTCCCACCATCAACGTTACTGAGTGACAATGTAAGTACCAGAAACAAAACAAAAAAAAAAAACTTGGGAGAGAGGATTAATGCGTTGAATGTTCCTCTGTAGGTACTAAACGCTCAGGCGGCGGGTGCCATTGGAATCATTCTTTATTCCGATCCCGCCGATTACGCAATCGATGGAGACATTTCGGTCTATCCGGACAATTGGTGGCTGCCGGATACCGGAGCGCAGCGGGGGAATACCTTCGTTAGTGATGCCAAGGGCGATCCGGTTACACCCGGCTATCCGGCGAAACGTAAGAACTGTCAGTGGTGCGTGACAGGATCATCAATGTTTTCTTGACAATATACAAAGAATGTATGTTACAGTACATCTCAGTAATTTCCCCATGCAAGGGAGATATAGAAAGAGAAAGAGAGATAGAAAGAATAAATTTTGGCGGTAAAGCACATCATCGATGCGACATCTGTACATTTCTTGTAGTTATCACGTAGTATTATCTAAGTCACATGCTTTATACCAAGCTAAGTGAGTTTGTTACCCACGCCGATGAAAATCGGCAGGGGGTTATGTAAAGGGTTCCGTATGTTTGTTTGTTTGTTTGTTTGTTTGTTTGTTTGTTTGTTTGTTTTTTTGTTTGTTTGTTTGTTTGTTTGTTTGTTTGTGTACAAGATAACAAGAGAACGGGTAAACGGATTTGCACGAAATGTTCAGGGAATGTTTGGATAATGACAGGAAAGAATCGATTAGATTTTGGTGATAATCGGTTGACCCTTGCAAATTCTGTGTGACCTTGAAGTTTTGACCCCATGGTATAGTGACCATTCCGAAAATTTCCCGTTTCTCACTTTGCGATTTTCCGCTACCATACGAAGACATAAACTCCCCAACGATCCGACTTCGCTGCTCAAATGTTCGTAAGAATTCCGAAATTTACGTTTAGGCCTATTTGAGGGACTATGTCCTTCTAGATTTATGAAAGTTCGTTCTCCGTCATCACAAACTGGCCCGTATTTTGATGATTTTTCAAATTAACATTGATTGTTTTTTTCGTTGGAGGAGCATTTTGCTCGGTCGCAGTCACACTGCACGATGCGTGCTCAATGTCAATGCGTGTGCAAGGCCGCTGAAAATGCATCGCGCTCTACACTGTTGGTGCAAAATTGCACCGGGGACGTTGCGGCGCTCGTTGGTGGCCGAATACTGGTGCAGTAGACATTTGCATTCAACCCTTGCATTGAATAATTCCCGTAGACACTAATCATAGGGGTAATTGCCTAGGGGGTACGTAAATTTTGTTTTTCTTTTTTGCTTTTGTGGATACCATCAAAGATCGTACACTCATACGACCTTTGATATTTGATGATTTTTCAAATTAACATTGATTGTTTTTTTCGTTGGAGGAGCATTTTGCTCGGTCGCAGTCACACTGCACGATATGCGTGCTCAATGTCAATGCGTGTGCAAGGCCGCTGAAAATGCATCGCGCTCTACACTGTTGGTGCAAAATTGCACCGGGGACGTTGCGGCGCTCGTTGGTGGCCGAATACTGGTGCAGTAGACATTTGCACTCAACCCTTGCATTGAATAATTCCCGTAGACACTAATCATAGGGGTAATTGCCTAGGGGGTACGTAAATTTTGTTTTTCTTTTTTGCTTTTGTGGATACCATCAAAGATCGTACACTCATACGACCTTTGATATCATCACACTCTCGGCTTGCTATAATCAAAATATCCCGCAAGAAAACGGCGTATTTCTCGATTTTTAGCGCTTTTTCCGCGACCCGTCGCGTAGACAATACTCTTAAAACTGGACTTAATTCGCGCGCGCTTGGAAAAGTTCCGATTCTGCACTTTTGACGGTGGAATTTGGGATTTTCGATGGATTTTTGGAGGAGACTTAAGGACTTTCCTGTACGTGAATGAGTGTTAATACCGTATGTGTAATTATGTGATTTGCGTGTGATGTGACTGTAGAACCAAAGATCGTACACTTCAGTGTACGATCTTTGGTAGAACTCACTGGCTGGTGATAAAGCACACTGGCAATTAAGTGGCCGAATTCTGGTAGATGACCGAATGCACATTATGTTTACCCCGACTTTGTACTTAGGCGTGGGTCTGCCGCCTTTGACGGCCCCTCTCTAGTTGAAAGTGTTTTTATCGTATCTGGCCAAGCTTTCAGAGAAACCTGACAGGAATGAATGTCCATCGGTAAAGATAAACAAATAAATGAATGAATAGATAGATAAATAAATAAATAAATTGACAAATGAATAAATGAAGTAATGTTGTCATGCATGATTGTATTTGTTGGTATTGTTGAATGAGGTTTAAAGTCCTATACCCACCGAAAGTTTTAGGAGATGCAATATACATATAATTATATTGAAGTGGTCTTAAAGGCCGTGTCACTCTTTTCCGGGCATACTACGCGGGTTTGTCGGGAGGAGGGATTTTCCAGCGCTCAGGAGGTTTTCCGCGGGCGGACAAGAAAGTTTGCGAGTTTCGCGCTTGTTTCTTACGTAGTAGACACGTGCTACTTTAATAGCTTCTACTTGCGTGCATTCCGTGTGACTTGCGTGAGAGCTTTGCAACCGACCCGTTTTCTGTTACGAGCGACTTATGGGTACTGAGAAGAACCTGCGTTGGAGTTGCCTTCGAGGTGCTGCCGGTAAGGGCGACTACGGGTGAGATACGTGCTAGGTACTGTCATGTGCGGGTCATCTGCGGGGACCTCCGGATAGAATTTTTTTTTCGCAAGTCGCACGCAAGGCTTGCCCGGAAAGGTGTAACACGGCCTTAAGTTTGTTTTCTCTCGCGTCCAGCGTACATGTACCGTATTAATGACGAGGAGACGGCACTTCCTAAGATTCCAGTACATCCTATTGGATATGGGGACGCTCGCTATCTTCTCAGGTATTTCAATACTTACAAGTGTACCTCTGGGTTTACATATCATCCGTATCACTTATGAGTATGGTTGCTCATTACCATTCTCACCCCAACTTCCGTACTTCTGAATATGATAATTATTGTAATGGTAAGGTCTTGACGAAAATTATTACCCATTCTTCTGACGGATGTACCTAGAATTTTCCCCAAATTTTCCACAGTATCTTGACTGACTGTGCAGAATTCTTGAATCTCATCCATCCCCCCCCCCAAAAAAAAAAAATATATATATATATATACTGTGCATGTACTTAAATGCTGGATCTTTTGCTTTGTGAACGACATGGCTTGACTTTTGCGTGTTAGTGAATTTTGTTTTGTTTGTCATACCATTTCCAGTCCAAAAAAAAAATGCAATTTTGATAAGAGCTCTTTGTGTTGTGTGAGAGTGTGTATCGAGACAGGTATCGGAATGGCCCCTCAAATGAAAAAGAGGGGTGGGAAATCCGGTTCAATCTCATGTTAGCATTTATTTAGACGAGTATTGGTGTGCCTGTTTTTGAGGTTTTTTTCATGATATATATCGACATGAGTAGCTAAGTTTCAACTTATATCACGTCCACAAAAATGTTATAAACCTTTCGGTTCTCTTTTCGATTTATCACCCCTCCTCTGCCCGCATCACTGTAGCGAGATGACTGGAGATGTAGTGCATACTAGTTGGCGGGGACACCTGGATGTCACCTATCGATTTGGACCCGGGTTTGTCAACCCAGAGAGGTGAGTGCTGGGACAGAACTTTGGGAAACAGCGTGTAAAGCCATCATTTCTAATCGTTAATTATGTCTAATAATTTTAAACATTCAGGCCCGAATTCACGAAGGTGGTATAAATGAAACCATGGTTTAAACCATGGACAAAAACCATGGAGCGCCAAGTGTCGCACGGAATATCTTTTCGTCGATGAAATGATTAGGGCGGACGTCCACTTAGGCGCGGACAAGCCCCGGAAGGGTTGCGGAAGCAAATTTTGTCATTTCGGCATCCTGTCCGCGACAAACGCGGAATAACTTTGTGAATCGGCTTGTCCTAGGACATTCCTAGGACAGTCCGCGGACTGTCCGCGGACTGTCCGCGGACTGACTGCAAACATTCCTAGGAATCACTCCGGAAGAGCGCGAAATACCTCGGAATATGCTAATCGTAGCCGGGCAGCGCGGAAACATTTAGGATTACACCAGGAATGAACGCGGACAATCAGGATGCCTTCCGGACAACAAAAGTTAGGCATGCGGACAAACTGCGGACAATACCAGGAAAATGGAAAGGTATAAATTTGGCGCTGATTTTGACTTTTCCTCATTTGACTGCTCACTGATGCTCCTTGTTGTGCTTCAGCAGTAGCGGCTGATATTATATTAATATGATTGGTCAATATTATTTGATAAATGTGACCACCAAAAGTCGAAGAATAGGATTGTTTGCATGTCCGCTGACGACTCATTTTTTTTTTATTTGTCTCATCTGGGAGAACAATTTTTTCTCTGCCTACAGTCACATGGATGACATTCGTAAACTTTTTGAACCATGCATATATATATATATATATATATATATATAATATATACATAAAAATGCAAATGTAAATATGTATATATAGTCATGTTGATAAGGTAGTCCACGTGTGGGCAAGATAAAAAGATAAGTAACAAAACTGCAACAAAGTTCATGCTGTATTCACCAACGATTTATTTCTTCACAAGAAATAAACCGTTAGTGAATACAGCATGATCTTTGTTGCAGTTTTGTTACTTATAGTACTAACTGTTACTTATGTTACTATATGTATATATATATATATATATGTATATCTATAAATGTATATATATATATATATATATACATATATATATATATATATATATATATATATATATATATATATATACAGGTATATATATATACAGGTATATATATATACAGGGTGTATATATTCTTTATTCCCTTTTTTTAGACATGTGCTTTATCCATCGTGAAGTATATACATGTTTTGTCTGATACTTGCCAAATTGATCCTAATCATTAAATTTGTTTTTCTTTCTCTGATTTTTCCCTTGTGCATCTCTAACCCTCTCTTATTTTGATCACTTTTGAACATTTCCAAGTCCGAGAATTTTTTTTTCATGCTTAGAGCTTACTAGCCTATTGTCGATGAAGTGTAAAAATGGGGAAATATTTGTAACTTACTTTAATTCACTTTTTTTTTGGGGGGGGGTTCAGCTGGGCTGTCAAATTGGACAATCGAGTTTATTTGCAACTAAAACAAAAAGAGAAGAAAAAATATTAGGTAATAACAACTACGAAAATCATTCAGGTAAAGAATGTTTCTGAAATGATTTGTGATGCTTAATGTGTACTTAAATATATACACTCAGC
Source organism: Diadema antillarum (assembly GCF_040938485.1). Taxonomy (NCBI): domain Eukaryota; kingdom Metazoa; phylum Echinodermata; class Echinoidea; order Diadematoida; family Diadematidae; genus Diadema; species Diadema antillarum. The sequence continues at coordinate 3,138,165 of NW_027270954.1, forward strand.
AAAAAACAAAGCAAAAGAAAGACAGAACATTATCACTTTTTCGAGTTCATGATTTATTGCTTTTTCTCTCATTTCACTTGGATTTTGAAGCCAGAAGATTCTTCATTTTCCTCCATCATCTTTAGCTTTCATTGTTATTTTGGGCTTCAAAAATATTACATTGTCATGAGACCACAGGTATTTCTTTGCAATTGAATTCATGCTCTTTAATGTGATGAATTTGTCTTTTGTTCTAATATGTTGTATCATTAGAAAGCATTTACGTATGAATAACAACTTGTTCATGTTTATATAATACATTAACATTTAGCCAAAAATTCTATGCTTTTTTTTCTGAGTGTAATTCCATCTACTTTTGTGATTTTTCAGCTGGGCTGTCACATGGGACAACTTAGTTTGTTGGCAAATGAAATACGAAAACAACATAAAGGAAAATGTACTATAGTAAGTAATAGGAACCAGGAAAGTCACTCAGATGAAAAATAATTTCTGAAAAGATCAAATCAAAACAAACTTACTAGGAAGTTAGGGGGCTGATTTCACTTCTTTCTGGTTGCTTTTGACACAGTCTCTACTATCTTCTTTGCCTTCTGGGACCGGAAATTCCTTAGATTTACCTGTTCTTCATCACTAGACGAAAGGAGTGCCTGTGATGGGGATATTTGCATGGGGGCCTTGCCTCCCTTCTTGCTCATTTTGCGTTTCATTGGCATGACGCTAGCGGAAAGTGTCGACATTTTCTTGTCTGGATCACACAATTTCCGCATCGGTTCCGGACACTTGCATATATAGATCCGCATCGGCTCCGCGCTGTCCTAAAACATTCCTGGTGTCTTCCGCTTTCATTCGGGAAGCTTCCCCACACCGCGGGATTCTTTCCGGAGCGTGTGCGGAAGGAGCGGAAGGGTTCCGGACAAGCGGGACATCCTCAGGACATCGTCAGGACAAGTCGCCGAAGGTGTCAGGAAGTTCATTTCCGCGTCCAAATTTTGGTCTCGATCAAAATTTGGACGCGGAAATTTTTCTCTCTCCCGAAGGTGCGGAAACGCCCGGACATGTTTAGGACAGTGAGCGGACACGTTCAGGAACGTGCGGACAGGTTCCCGAAGGAGTGCGGAATACCAAATTTGCATTCCGGGTCTTGTCCGGGTCTTGTCCGCGCCCTAGTGGACGCCTGGTCTAACGAAATGACAACATTTTGTAAGTAAATGAACATTTCGTCCACGAAATGACAATTTCATTAACGAAACGGTCATTTTGTCGACGAAATGAACAATTTCGTACCGAAATACTCCGTGCGACACTTGGCGCTCCATGGTTTTTGTCCATGGTTCAAACCATGGTTTCATTAAATTTGTACCACCTTCGTGAATTCGGGCTCAGGGTTAAAACGTAGCACAGCATTACAGAGAGAGAATGGGAAAATGATATGAGAAATGTGGGAATGATAGAGATCTGATGGATGTACAATAATTCACACTAAGTCTAACTTAATCTGCAATGTACCTGAATCAAGATGGTGAAGTGTATGATTAAGTCGTGTGGAATTAAATATATTTAACGTTTGTGTACATGCCATTGTGTGCGTAATTTATGTTATGGTGCGGGTGTGAGGTTATTTACGTGTATTCTTAGCAGCTCCGTCTAGTGCTTAATAATGTTTCCATTGAAATGTAATACACCATACACAGGAAGGTAAAGATGAGTATTCATACCTCAAGGGAGATTCGAACCACATATGACGTCATTGGCATCATCAACGGAGCCATCGAACCAGGTGAGTAGGACGAGTGATAATCATATCCCTCCCCCCCCCCCAAAAAAAGTACTGCTTCCATGACAAGAAATGTAGTATACCACAGACAAATTTGTCAATTGTTCATGTATTTGTACAATGTGTCTCAAGGAACAGAGGCTATTAAAGGGGATGGCTAGTAACCGATCAGTGGGAATCAGTGGGAATGCTGAGGGATGATTGTTCTAATCCTTGTGGGATTCATTTAAGAGTACATTATTTATCTACTGTTGTGTGAAAATTATTTGCTTCAGAACGGTCTCATATTCAAGTAATGTGCAGATTAATGCCCCGTCACTGACCAGGGACGCTTACCTGGAAACATTAAGCTGCACATTACTTGAATATTATGAGACCATTCTGAAGCAAATAATTTTCACACAAGAATAGATATATAGTGTACTCTTAAATGGATCCCACAAGGATTGGAACAATCATCCTCCAGCATTTCCACTGATTCCCACTGATCAGTTACTAGCCATCCCCTTTAAGGTGAAAATACAAAATTAATTAGTCGATCAATCATTCTAAAATCGTAATAGTAGAAGTCATGTTGTCTCCAAAGAACCGACGTAAATGAACACAAAGAAACCACATTAGTTTGTGAGGTGGAAATCTCAAAAAAAAAGTTTAGCCAAACATGCCGAGAGAATTTCCGAATTGAACATCCAAACCGACTCCACCTGATTTCCCTTCTAGATCGGTACGTACTGATGGGTAATCATAGAGACGCTTGGGTGTACGGTGCCGTGGACCCGTCGAGTGGTACAGCGGTCCTCATGGAGAGCGCGCGTGTCTACGGCGAGATGCTGAAGAAAGGTAGGTCAACCTACAAGAATTGTGTCTTCTCTGTACTTTTCCCAGTATTTCTTCTGAAAAATATCAATCACAAACAATCATTCGAATAGCAATTAAAATGGAAATGTATGTTGTGCCAATGGACCTAACGTAGCTCCGAAAATCTATAACGTTTTAATTGGTAAATACACTAGAGACTTTATAGACGGTAAAACATATCGAGCTTTTTTGGAGCGTGTGATTCCATGATCCTAGTATGCAACGAACAACAAACATTTAGTTTAGTTTTGTTTGTAGGTCCTTACATTTTTTTTCTCCAGCTTCAGTAGCAAATACAAACGTATAAAGAAAGTGTGATTATGCTGTCGGGTTCTTATGGTATCAATCTACTTTACATTAACCTCCTCATTTTGTACCAACTTGTCTAGACTGGCGCCCTCGGCGGACGGTTATGTTCTGCAGCTGGGGAGCTGAAGAGTATGGCCTTCTCGGTTCAACAGAGTTCGTGGAGGTGAGAATGTCAAGAGCTGTCCTCACAGATTTCGTATGTAGTTCTGCTTCGATATCCATCACTGATGCGATTCTATAATGAACGCATATGGATTGTTCCTGTCCATACGGCAATCGCATGCGCAGCCAGAAACTTGTGTCTGAGTCATTTTGTACCGAAATACTAGTACCTAAACCAGAGCTGCAGTGGGTGAAATTTGTAGAACTCGTTTTAGGGTTCCATCAAATTCAGTTGCCCATTTGGTGTGTTCGGCACATTGATATTTCCTTTAACGGACTCACCTTTGTGAAAGAGGGTTGTTTCTGACAAACCGACCGGTTGCTCGAGCTTGACATAGCAATGTCCCAAGCGCGCAAGACTGGATTTCAGGTGAAAAAGCTCGCAGCTAGGTCCTCGTCAGAGCGACATATTTATACATATTCATTAACCCTAAAAGGGCCGGGGGGGGGGGGGTGAATCATCCCACCCCTCGACATTTTTCGCGACTATTCCGCCGCGCGAAATTTTTTGACCGCGCCGTTCGCTGACTTTTTACTTTCAAGTCTCGCACATCTTTGGACACCATTTTTGCGAAAATTGCGCATACCGTTACGACGCTGCACGAACTTTTATACATGCCTGTCAGACCGAAAATGGCTCAAAAACCTGATTTTGTGTATAAAGTCCATGCAAATCAAATTTTCTCACCTAATCAATAAAGATATGATTATCTTCACTTTCATGGGCTGAAATCAATTATTTTCACCCTGATTATGTTTGAAATTGGTTCTGTCATAAATTTAGCGAAAAAAGTGAAAAAACAAAAGGTCGAAAAACAAAGAAATACATAAGACATTCATAAAACAATAAAATATATAAGAAATTAGTTTTGATACCAGATTTTTTTTTCAAGTGCATTGTTAGGAATGCTACAAGGAATGATGTCACCAAAAATTAGGATGCAATGAGCTTTATTTTTCTGAATTAGAGCAAAATTTATGATTTCACGCATATTAATTAATACAAAATATAAAAATAAAAAAAGAATCATTTTTTCTTTTATAGTTGGCAGTTTACGCGACAGGTAATGTATGTGCCAATTTCCAGGGCGATTGTGCGATGGATTGTGCGATCGACGGCCGAGATCTCGGGGGGATGGGGGTTGAATCAACCCTCCCCCTGCCACAGAACACCCCAAAAAGCCCGGCCTGGTTAGGGTTAAGACAGCTGTTGATAAATATGCGTAGGTCCAAGGATACATCTGTCATTCAGATACATAATGTACTCACGTAAGACACACATTAAAACCTCCAATTGGGAAGATTATCAAGTACTTAGTAATATAGAATATTTAAAGGCGAATGACTGTGACAAAATATTATCAGAAAAGAGTACACAATCATGTTAAACGCTGGTAATGTGGTGGCTGAGTGTGTATAGATGAATTAAGTAGGCCTACCATGTAAAGATTAGCTCTCGCACTGTGATTCATCATCGAATAATCACGATAAAGATTTTTTTTTTCGAGCTCACTGAATCAAGACATGGTATTAGCGTGGTCGTTTCTGAATCCGTATACTAAATACTTCTCTCCGGACACAGGAATACCAGAAGGTGCTTGGTGAGCGTGCGGTGGCCTACATCAACACGGACATTGCCGTCAATGGGAACAACACGTTTCGAGCCAAGACCACGCCTCTTCTGCAACAAGCACTCTTCGAGGCAACAAAGAAGGTACCAAGTAATGTGCATCTACAGACACGTCTTTGTTTTTAAGGACCATGACTTCTGCCAAACGAAGAAAAAGAGAGTGAAATGAAGTTTGTGTAAAACCAGAGAGGTGGGACCACCTCCCTGGCAAAACGCTATTGTCTCAAACCAGGGAGGTGGAACACCTTCCTGCTTAAAGCCCATCATCATTGTTCCCAATGAATAGCACAATACTGTTTCGATGGATGATTCCATTCGCAAACAGCCTTCAGTTCAGATACACAAAATGGTAAGAAACAAGCACATGCATGACATTAACGCATAAACAAGACATAAAGTACACCATTATTCTGATTCAAAGTACCAAAATATTCCAAAATGAATAGCGCCATACTCTTTCAGTGGATGAATCCATTATGAAAGAGCCCTCAGTTCAGACAAAATAATCGGTAAGAAACAAGCAAACAAAATAATGGTTCAGACTACCTGATTGACTGAAACTGAAATATCAAGACTTTACTTTCGGGATGGTCAGAAATTATGAAAAACTGTAGCTCGCCATTTTTTTTAAAGTTTTCTTTCTGTATACATTCGAGTATATTGATACTCACAAAGATTACAGCAAACGTCTTAAAAAGACAAATGTGCAAAAAAAAAAAATAGGGCTTCTTGACGGAATGTTTATAGAATTCAATAATTTGCAACCAAAGGTAGTAATCACACGACTTAACAAAGTAGATTTTAGAACGTGCCCTGACTCAAAACTTCATGAATATTGTTTACTTTTTCAATTCAAATAGATAATAGTTTATATGCATCCAGCAAATATGGGAGAATATAATGCAAAGCATTATTGTTCAAAGCCTTTGTTCCAACTGTCTGTTCTCTGGCCGTTCGAAGTAGTAACTAAATATTTATTTCACTTGTTTTTTATCTGATTAGATGTTTCATAACAGTCATAAATAATGGAGATTATAAAACAACATAACAAAAACATTCGTAGAGATATGAAACAGTATAAAATGATACAGTTTTATTTGCAGTAGCGAAACATAGTAAATCATTATGAAGGGACACATACAGAAGCAAAGCCTGTAAAGTATAGGTTACAAATACGTGACGTAAAAGCAAAATCTGCTTGTTTTGATGATACGTAATTATATTGTTTAAGCAGTGTTATATAAACTCTGTTCATTTCACAATGTATCACTTACAGTGATTTTTTAGCCCTAAAAACAGAGTGAGGTGATGTTAGCATGTTATCACGAAAAGCTAGAATATATGAATAGAATTGAACTGAATTTTCATGAAAATGATAGCCATCAAAATTCCATGTGGAGATCTAAGAATAACAAAGCGAGAATATTGGCATGCAAAGCAAACATAGAGGGAGAGAGAGAGAGAGAGAGATGGATGGAGAAAGATATCCATATTTGCATATTAAAGGATCTTTCAATGATATGATCTTAAATCATTAAAGGCTTGAGAATTGCTTTGAATTAGATGTTAGTATACTCAGATTTCTGGAATAACGGCCAGAATAAACTATTGTTCTTTGCGTACATGTGTCATTATGTTGTCAACACAGCTGAATGAAGATTGCACTCATGGAATTGTGACGAAAACTGTCATTTTAAACAAGATAGATGATGATGCTTATAGTTCTTGTCTGCTTAGTTTAAACAAAAGAATTACAATGTAAAAATGATGATCATGATATATCACCTAATCATCAATGATGTGGTCTCTCTGGTTTACATGCGATAGCGACCGGATTAATGAGATTAATTTGCAAGATTGTTCAATTCCATTCCCCTTACAGGTCCCTGACGGGGAGACGGGAGAACGTACAGTCTACGATCTTTGGCGGGAGCGATACCCTGACAGCAGTGGCAACGGACTGCCCCAGTTAGACAATCATAATTAATTTGATTTGATTTGATTTGATTTGATTTGATTTGATATGATTCGCTTTCCACTTTATGTTCATAAAGGCAAAGACACACACATAACTGAGTTACAATGATTATTACAGAAAAAAAACATGTTTTTTTTTAACACACCATTGTCTTTAAATGTTGTTGTTGTTGTTTTATAGAAAGAAGGAAGAAAGAGAAAAATGGGGCCCTATACAAATAATTTGCCCCAGACAGCACTTAACATAAAACAGACAATATTAATAATCTTAGAAAAATATGAACATTATTAAATATATATGTATGTATGTATGTATGTATGTACCAAGTCTCCACGAGGGAGCTCATATCGTCTCCACGAGGGAGCTCATATTGTCTCCACAAAGGAGCTCATTAAGTCTCCATGGGGGAGCTCATATTGTCTCCACAAAGGAGCTAGTTAGGTCTCCACGAGGGAGCTCAAATGATATTTATGAATACCTCAAATTCTTTGGTTAAGCAAACTCAAATTACTATACCATACACGCGCGCGTGTACCACACATTAAATCACCCATGTGCACATACACTTACACACATATCCATCTCCAACCACGCACACACTTACTAATATCAGAGGTCAACCCAAAATAATATACAGTATCTAAATAAAACGCACACACAATGATGTAAATTACAGAATAGGGAACATTACTATAACTGTATCATTGTTTCAAGAAAAAAAAATATATTCAGTGTTTATATGAATATCATTATTTCGAGAGAAAGGAAAAAAACAAAGACAAAAAATATATATACAGTGTTTATATCATAGAGCTCTGAGCGTCACATCAATGATTCGTGAAAAATCCAGAGGCGTTGATACAGCAAAAATTCCGCTCCTTCAGTGCGCCGATAGCAGCATTGACCATCACCTCGCCACAGATTTTCTCGCCACAGATTTTCTATTTTTTACTCGAACTAGTGTGGGACTAGCATTGTAATAAAGCGGATCTTGATAATGGCAGGACCCGTTGGTATAGAAGTTTTAACACTGATGAGACAAGCTTGGTTTGATGAGATCAAATCATTGTTAGGACAATGTGTATCGCCTACTTAATAATTTCTGAGTTCAAAATCTAAACCAATAATTATTGCAAATAGAAGTTTCCATATTTGTGCTCCACACACACACACACACACACACACACATACATGTAAACACATTATACACACCCACATGAAACAAGTCATACGTCACTTGTCTTGTCACGTATGCAATGTATTCTGCATTCACAGTTCATATGCACGGATTTAGGATTGTAACGACGTAAATATCGCAAGCAGTAATGGCTTTACTAAAAGCGGTCTTGAAACTTAAACACAGATATAAAAACCCTGATTTCAGTGTGGCGTATGTGCAGGAAAACAATGACGTACTTTACGGGTTTCGAGCCTTAAAAACTTTGAATAGTAAAAGCGGCGGTGTAAATATTTGTACCTTGGTATGATAAAAAAAAATAGTACTGGGATATTAGGCTTAAATCTGTTTTTTTTTTTTCTTTTGGCACTGTTCATCTTATAATTGTTTTATGCTTATCTTTGTTTTGATTACAGTGTCCCCGTGCTCGGATCTGGTAGCGATTTCGCCCCTTTCATGTACCGAATCGGTGTACCATGTACAGACCTGACATATACTTATGATTCTGTGAGTTAAAGTTTCCCGTATAATCATTATTTTAGTAAAAAGAAAAGATATAAACACAGATTTGTCATCTTTCTTGTTCAATAACATGGCGACAATGTTCTGATAGCAGAAAGTGCTAATGTTGTATATCTCTTGAAAACAACACGGATGACTTATGTGTACCAATCAATTCCGACACTAGCTGAATAAAGCTCAAATAAACAGATTATCAAATCAGTTGATGATTTCACTGTTTTTTCACTTGAACTCATTCTCAGTGGCGGGACTGGGACTAATCCAAGAGTAGATTTGTCGTTTTTGTCATTGCTATCATTAGGCCTACATTGCCATTGTCACTAACTGTATCACTAAATACTGAAAAATTTCGCTCATTGTGAGCAAAGCAAAGTACATGTCGACGACAATAAATGCACACTTTTAAAAATCGTACTACGTAAATTACGACCTCAGACGATAGATACCTAAAGGAAAGAAAAGGGAACATTTGTTTACTTAATTGCCAAAATGTTTTAACATAACAAAAAGTATTCATGTTACAGTTTTGAATTAAAATTCTATCAAGTCTTTATGGCATCTGTACCAGTTTTTACGTTACCTCTTCCCTCATATTTCTCGTAGATAAACGAGACAGAATTTGACATAGGATTTGAAGTACTCGAGATTTTCAGCATTTGTCTCAGATTATTCAAAGCAACTTAAGAGCAGATTAATAGACTACCAATTGACAGAAAGTTACCATTGACTTAAGAGAATGTTTTGTATCGCAGAGCCTGTCCATTTCGTCATACCCCGTCTACCACTCTGTATACGAGACGTTTTATCTCGTAAAGACGTTCATCGACTGGAACTTTTGGCGCCACCGGGCCGTTGCCCGGGTGATGTTAGAATTCTCGCGAGATCTCGCGGACTCCGTTGTGCTGCCGTTTGGCTGTCTCGACTATGCAAACAAACTGACGTCATCGATCGATAATTTGAATGAGGAATACGGAGACAAGATGAGAACAAACGGCATTACTTTTGGTAGGAACGGAATAGAGAATCATAGTATGATCATTACTTCCCATCTGTCATATTGATCAGACAATGAAATGAATCTTTGGTGTTGTCCAGCCCTTTTTGTGTGTGTGTGTGTGACACAGGTTGTTGTTGTTGCTTTTTTCTTCGACATGTGCGTAGTTCAAGGTTTATGAGCAAGATTTAGAAAGAAAAATAAAATGAAAAACCCAAAATTTAAAGAAAATTTTGACATAAAGCTCAATGACACCAGAAACTGCCATTATTACGGTTTTCCCAAGAATCTGCTGTAGCAACGCTCAAGTATCTGGTTAGATTTAGCAGACCGCTTACCATCAGCTTAAGAGAGCGCATAGATGGAACAAGTGCTGAGAAACCATTTCTCAGACGAAATGATGCAATCACAGTAGGACTGATATTGGTCATGAAACTATTCACATCCATCATCAGCGTCTTCCTATCAGATACTATTCAAACTCATAGTTCTAAACATAGAACAAGGGCATTTTGACAGCGAGTGAAACATTTTTTCCACCACAGATTACGTCTACTCGGCACTATCTAATTTCACAACTGCGGCGGAAGACTTTGAAAATCGTCTTCAAGAAATTGATCAGAACGAGTAAGTAAAGAATCAGCTGAAATCGCACTACCGTAATCAGTAATATTTTCTATTTCAATTTCTTAAGCAAATATTGACAAAAACAAAATCTTATTTGCATGAAAATTTTGAAATACATCATGTTTCAAGAAGACAAAAAATGCCTATGATGTGATTTTGATAGCTATTTCCATACAACTTATCTTTTATGGTCTGGTTCAAAGGAAGTTTGCCTCACTCCAATCTATGATTTTGTCTTCATTACCTCATTCTTTAAGACCTTTTTTTTTTTTGTCTGTTTGTTGGTTATTGGTAGTATGTCACTAGAAACTGACCCTGTTTACTCGAACCAGTATCTCAAAGATGTGACTGAAAACCAGGGCACTGAGGCACAGTGAGAGAGAGACAGAAAGGGAGAGGTTAAGTCTAAAACCAGCAAATGATAACATTCGGGGCAAGATTTTACATCTGTACGGTCCCTTTTGATCGAGGTGCTGAAGTAGATGTCATTTAATCCTGATTCTTTTAGTGAATAAGATCTCCTAGAATAATTCACAAAATTGACAAACTATGCTTCTCTTGTGAATTTCTCTTTTCCATAAATCGTTAATAAGCATAAAACTAAAGTTCCTTATTTGTTCAATTATCGAAATGCAAAAATGATATTACTAAAATTGCACAATATCATTGGAGTTTGTGTTATTTGACATTCTTTTAGTGGAGCGGCATAGCCGAAAAATTGTGCATTTTGTGCTAAAAGCACCAAATTTCGTACACAGGTTGACAATCACGTTCAGATCAAATTTAGATATTGGGCCATCGTAAATAGCGCCCTCAACGTCCGTGGCAGCCATTTTTCTAAATGGCTGCCATAAATGCCATGTTTTCGTAAAATTTACTCATTTTAGAAGAGAAAAGTCCATAAGATTTTGGTTACAAATGGGAAATTACATTCAAAATAAATATAGATATCGGGCCATCGGAAATAGCGCCCTCAACGGCAATGGCAGCCATTTTTCAAAATGGCCGCCATAAATGCCATTTCTTCAAAATATTTGCTAACTTCAGAAGGGAAAGCCAGTAAGATTTTGCAAACAAGTGGGAAATTACATTCAAAATGAATCTAAATATTTGGTCATTGTTAATGGCGCCCTTAACGTCCATGACAGCCATTTTTCAAAATGGCTGTCTTATGTGCCACTTCTTCGATGATTTTGCAAATTTCAGAAGGGAAAAGTTAATAAAATTTTTCCCATAAATGTTAATTTCATTCAAAATAAATCTAGATATTAGGCCATCGGAAATTGCGCCCTCAACGGCCATGGTAGCCTTTTTTTCAAAATGGCTGCCACAAATGCCATTTTTTGTTTAAAAAATGCAAATTTCAGAAGGGAAAGCCAATGGTCTTTCTATAAAAAAAAAAAAACAAGCTAGAAATTACATCCAAAATAAATCCAGATATTGGGCAATTGAAAATTGCGCTCTCAATGGCTATGGCAGCCATTTTTTTTTTCAAATGGGCACCATAATTGCCATTTTTTCATTAAAAAAATGCTAATTTCCAAACGAAAAGTCAATGAAATTTTGGTTATAAATGGGAAATGAGATTTAAAATAAATATCGATATTGGGCCATCGGAAATTGTGCCCTCAACGGTCATGACAGCCATTTTTCGAAATGGCCGCCATAAATGCTATATTTTCGAAAAGATTTACTAAAATCAGAAGGGAAAGCCAACAGGATTTTGCAAACAGGTGGGAAAGTACATTCAAAAGTAAACTTATTGGGCCATTGCAAATTGCCCCCTCAATGGCCATTCCAGCCATTTTTCAAAATGGCCACCATGAATGTCTTTTTTTTTCCACAAAGGTGGAAAATTACATTCAAACTGAATTTGATAATAGGCCATCCAAAAGTGCCCCCTCAACAGCCATAGCAGCCAAGTTTTAAAACAGCTGCCATGGATGCCCCCTTGTTTTGCTTTGTTTTTGCAAAAATTTGCTGATGTCAGAAGGAAAAGTCATTAAGACTTTGCAAACAAGTTGAAAATTATGCTCAAGAAATAAATTTAAGTGTAAAGTCTTCTTAGAAGGCGCCCTCAAGGGCCATGCTGACCGCCATGGATGTCTTCTTTCTTTTTTCTTCTCTTTTCTGGAAAGATTTGCTAATTTCAGAGAGAAAACCAATGAAATTTGTACATACCTTTATGTTTAAAATCATATTCAAAAGAAAATAATATATGAGTTCATTACAACTGGCGCCATCAACGCCCATGGCAGCCATTTTCCAAATGGCCACTATAGATGCTATTTATTTCTTGAAAATATGATAATGCCACAAGAAGACAATATAATTTCTTGTGCAAATTGACAAAAGACATTCAAATAAATTCAAGTTTGAATTTGAATTTAAATTTGAAATGAAGATATTGAGCCACCATTTAAACATCGTCCCAACGGCTATGGCAGCTCTTTGGCAAAATGGCTTCCACACACTCCTTATTCTTATTTGCTTATTCCAGACGGAGAAAGCAATAGAATACTGCTAAACAGCCATTATATCTAATGCAATCTGGTGTTCAAAGAAATTTAGATTTTAAAAAAGGTTTCATTGATGGGTTAGTTCTAAATTCATGTTTTCAGTTTAGTCCTAATTGCAGTATTTCGTGTGTGACGGCTAACAGTATGGATATCAAAGGTATGTGTTTTATGGAAACATAGCAAGTAGATTAACTTTTATCGTAAAATGAAAGGCCATTTTTTCGTATCTGTTTTATGAATATTTAGGAAGTTGCATTTTAGAATAGATACACGTCATATATCCCATATATTCAATGATATGGTGTTACTGTCAAAGTTAACACATGGCGCCATTATCCCTGGATATTCATATTACTCTTTTTCGGAAATATTTTATGTTTGCCACCTAAAATATGCATTCATCATTGGTGAGATATAATTGCTAAGCATTTGCCTTGTTTATTTCAAATGTTCCTCAAATGATTTCCGTAACACCATATTTCAGATTATATAATGTCTCTGTGAGTATTCTACTGTCCTGTCCTTCTGAGGTTAAAGCAAATTTTGAAGACAAAAAAAAGAAGAGTGTATTGTAGCCATTTTGACAAGTAGCTGAAATAGCCATTGAGAACACAGTTTATGATGGCCCAATGTCTAAACTTCTTTATATGTATTGTCAACTTGAGCCCCCCCCCCCCAAAAAAAAAAAAAAAAAAATGTTTACTGTTTTCTTCCGGCATTAGGACATCTTCATTAAAGAAAAATGGCATCTATGACAGCCATTTTGGAAAATGGCTGCAATTACCGTTATAAGCATTTTTTTTTCTTCTTGAAAATTTGCGAAGGAACAATTTCTAGAGTTCATGCAATCTAGATATATTGTTTGATTTTAAACATGATTTTCAATTTATGTACACATTTGTTGACTTTTCTTTCTGAAATTACCATTTTTTAAGACAAAATGACTATGACAATGGCAGCAATTTTGGCATATGGCGGCCATGGCCGTTGAGGGCAGTATTATAATAATCTAATACAAATATTTATTTGAAACATAATTTTCAAATTGTGTGCAAAATCTTATTGACTTCCTTTTGTGAAATCAGGAAATAAAAGAAAATGGAATCCATGGTGGCCATTTTGAAAATGGCTGCAATGGCCATTGAGGGCGCTATTTACAATAATGTAATACATAGGCGCAAGATATATTTCAAACGAAATTTTTTAATTGAGTGCAAGATCTCACTGTCTTTTCCTTCTGGAATAGTAAATTCGGAGAAAAAAGTGGTATTTATGGCAGCCAATTTTAAACATGGCTGCCATTGGCGCTGAGGGCGCAATTTGCGATGGCCCAACATCTAGATATATTTTGAATTTCATTTTCAACTCGTTAGCAAAATCTTGTTGTTTTTCCCTTCTGAAATGTTTAATTTTTTTTTGCGAAAAAATGCGTTTATGGCGACCATTTATGAAAAAAATGGCTGCCATGACCGTTAGGGGGCGCAATTTGCGATGGCCCAATATCTAAATTTATTTCAAATGTTATATCCCACTCGTTTGCAAAATCTTATTGATTTTCCCTTCTGAAATGTGTAAAATTTATGAAAACTGGCATTTATGGCGGCCTTTTTGAAAAATCCCTGCCATGGCCGTTGAGGGCGCAATTTGCGATGGCCCAATATCTGAACTTCTTTTTTAATGCTATGTCCGACACGTTTGCAAAATCTTATTGATTTTCCCTTCTGAAATTTGTAAATTTTTACTAAAAATGGCATTTAAGGCGGCCATTTTGAAAAATGGCTGCTATGGCCGTTGAGGGCGCTATTTTCGATGGCCCAATATCTAATTTTATTTTAAATGTTATTTTCCACTTGTTTGCAAAATCTTACTGATTTTCCCTTCTGAACTTTGTAATTTTTTTGCGAAAAATGGCATTTATGGCGGCCATTTTGAAAAATGGCTGCCATTACCGTTGAGGGCGCAATTTACGGTGGCCCAATATCTAAATTTATTTTGAATGTTATTTCCCACTCGTTTGCAAAATCTTATTGATTTTTCCTTCTGAAATTTGTAAATTTTAACGAAAAATGGCATTTATGGCGGCCATTTTGAAAAATGGCTGCCATGGCCGTTGAGGGCGCTATTTTCGATGGCCCAATATCTGAATTTATTTCTAATGTAATTGTCAACATGTGTGCGAAATTTGGTGCTTTTATCATAAAATGCACAATTCCTCTAATTTTTCAAGCTATGCCGCTCCACTATTTCAAAAATCCCTTACACAAATGGTCATGTAAGCGTTATGTATATTACTCTGCATTAATTTGCATTGAAATAAAATTATTTGAGTTTGAATTTGAATGGATTGGCTGGGACTTAATGGAGGGCACTACTCACGTCAGCAGAGAGGTCGTTCCTTTCATTGTGAAAAAAAGAAATCAATGACTATAGCCATAATCTTTATCGCTTTCATTATTGTTGCCATTAGACTCGAAACAATATTGAAATAAAATGGTAACGTAATATCATATTATCCTTTATCGTAATACAAGACATATCAATAAGTGGCTGTACTTATATTATAATTTCTTCGACAGTCCCATTGTGGTTAGACAAGTCAACGACCAGATGATTCAACTCGAGCGGGCATTCATCGATCCCGCTGGACTTCCGGACAGGAAATGGCTGAGGCAAGCGCTACAAGATCCATCTTAATCAGAACTCAACTCACTTTTAGATCGTAAAGTTTAGTGCTCCAGCTCGCAGAGCTCATACAGAGTAATATCAATGCTGGTTGACTTAAAAGTCTTCCAACACAATAGATTTTGGCAATTCGATATGTTTGCTATAATGTTATCTGCTGTGGTCACGTTCTATCTAACTCCTTTCCCCTGACCAATACGTATACGTAGCGTCTCTATCTCAAAGTCTTATGAACAGGCAATACATGAAAATGGTCAGATTTTGTCCACTTCGACTGTGTCCAACGAGAGTACATGAAACATCTATTGAAAAGCAAAAAGCAAAAAGCAACGATGTATTTATGGAGATAACGTAGAAGCTCGTATGTCAGGATACTCTGTCAGACTTTACTTGCTAGACTTTAATACATGTAATTCAAATGCAATGCTCACTTTAGGACTTTGTAACATGTACGTGGCCTTCCCTCGTGACGGTAACTCTTTCGCAGGTCGAGATTTTGACAAGGATCCTACCATCCTGCGTTCGGGGCTTAGGTGTTATCATTCGATTATGTGCAAACTGCTGCTCGCACGGTACTTGCGCGGATCGAATATTGACCTAAATGGATCCTGTCTCTCTATGCAATAGTCCTGTCGGCAAATTTTGTCATTATTTTTCGAGGACTCTTTACCTTGTCTGTTGACTTTGGAGACACCTTTGTTAACGACGGGACCTAGACGATGGCTCCTTTGATGACAATGGCTTCTGTCGATGTGATTCCGTTCCTATGGGTCATAAATAAACCCCAATGCCTAGGCCGTTGTTTCAAACTTCATGACTGGGACTCGTTCCTATTCTACTCTGCTCTGACAAAATAGCAAGCAATTTTGCCTTGAGTGTAGCTCTGTCTTATCCACATCGGTCTGGAGGTCGTGAACTTGTCATTGTTGCAAAAGTGGGGAGATCTGTGCGTCTCGGCTTTCCCTGTCAAACTCCAGTAATTCCTTTTATTTAGATCCTTGCAGAAAGCAGCCCAAAAGGTAGACACAAGCTGAGAAAACTATAGTTTTCAAACAAAATATCGTCGGCAGGAAGTTTCTCAGTAGCGTTCTGGATGGTTGCAGAACGGTTTTCGAGAGCTTCTTCCGTCGCTGTTTTGTCTGTCTTGGAATCCTCCTCCATAGGTGCATACCCCGGGGATCCTTCGCCCTTGGTGAAAGCATTTGTCAGAGTTCGGTATACTTTTTTTTTTTCTCGGATGTACGGTTTAAACTATAGTACTTGTTAGAACACTATTTCAAACACGTTCGTCCGTGGTGGATCTATTATGGTGTCATATTTTAAGCATTCTTAAGCATTCTTTTTTGTTAACACACACACACACACACACACACACACACATATATATATATATATATATATATATATATACATCTGTATATATGTATATATAATATATATACACATATAGTGGCAGCTACTATTTTGTGTTTAATGTGTGCTGCTGTCTTAAATCACTGTCAATCGTATTTTCCTATCAAGACAATATTCTTCGTTAATAATAATTACTTCTTTGAAATTAAGTGTGAAGCTAACTTGAGAGACTTACAGTTGTATACTTATAACTTTCAAACGACATGTGTGTCGAATTTTCCGTTTACTCCTACCCAGACACGTGGTATTCGCGCCAAGCAGCGTCAACTATTATGCTGGTGACGCCTTTCCTGCTCTGGTTGACGCCTTATACCAAATCAACGACGACCCCGACCAGGTCATGAGATGGAAAGCTGTGGAGAAGCAGATGGCCATCATCGCATTCACCATCCAATCAGCGTCCAGCACATTGACTGACGTCACACAGTTATGAAATGCATGTCGGCCAGCGTTTAGTACTTAGTACCTTAGGTTATGATACCAACAGACATTGTGAATGTTCATTAATCCTTCTAGTCGATCTTTCTTTTAAGTGGGTGTCTCACTGGCGTTGAGACTTGGTGGAGACTTGGTGGCGACCTTGTGGCAACTCAAGTCTTGCTTGCTGCGGAGACATCTTCGCGACGTCCCCTGGAGGCAATGGCCGGGTCTCGTTTTCTTTGGGGTGTTTGGAAACTTTTCCAATCTCCAACTGGTCTCAGAAACGTCTCCGCGACATCTCTTTTGTTGCGGCTAAGAGATGCGCAGACTAATTTTGTCTGCGACGTCTCCGAGACATCATCGCAACCTTGTGAAGACCCATGACCACTTACCGGAGACGATGTGGAGGTGTTACGGAGATGTCTCCGCGACCTCCGGGCGAATAAGTTGTCACCTTGTTTGAAGACGTATTGATGTCGCCCTGGAGTCACCTTCTTGGTGAGAGCACAAGCCATTTCTGGGGGTCTTTCGTGTCGCATGAGTCCAAGCGATGTTTCCTCCAGTGAGATAGGCCCTTTATAATTCTCTCATATCTCCAGTCCTTGATTTTGCTGCGTATTTTCACAAAGAGAGCAATGAGTGATACCTTGTAATTCAAACAGGTTTGACTCGAATATATTATAGGTAAAATTATACAGTAGATGGATGAAATGGATGAAATTCAATGTAGGTGAAGAAATATCGATCAAACGGTAAATCTAACTACGAATCGATTTCACGTCCTGTAAAGGAATATCTCACTGAGCGATGAATGTTTGCGAACGTAGCGTATTAAAGGTGTCGTCAGGGTTCGTAAACAATTGTTATCAAATTTACAGATAGTTTTCATTATTGGAAAGAAAGTTTGACCATGTTCAAACGAAGGTATCCTAAAAACAAAACCTACCAGTTGAGGTTTGAAAAGAGCACGAGACGGCCACGGGTAAACAAAAATGCAACAAATTAGTCACCAAAATTTCACAAAAAAATGGGACAAGATGAAAACATAACCTCGAGGAAAAGAAAAAAACACATAAAAACTCCACATGACAACATGAAGGGACCAATGTATAGGAAGATGAGACGAAGCATTATTGGAAAATATCGATGAGATTCAATTTTTTTCAAATTCAACTTTATTTTCATTTCCATTGAATTAGCAGGTAAAATCATATAAGATGCATTAACAGGACATATTTGTAATAATTTAAAAAACGTAAATTTACAAAATACATGTGATCATAAGTAACAGCATAATTACATTAAAGGTATATACTTATGCCTAGTACAAATTAAATAAGGATTTGAATGGAAATGGAGGTTCCATTAAAAAGCAAAGCTTGTACAATATGGGACCCTCAGAAAATACATAAGACAACTGATAACAACTTAATGAAACTACAAACAGATGTATGAAACAAAATCAAAGAAACCAATATCAACCGACAGTGCAGCTGAGATTGCAGTGGAGTGTGACGTCAAGGGCCGTGCGCTGAAAAGCACTCTTTTAACTTTTCGGTGAAAGTTTGCTTTTCCGAAGCTTTGTTAATCAGAAAATGAAACAATTTTCATGATTTCGATTATTCGATAGAACTTACTGTTTCTTGAAATTTTCATATTGACGAACCTTGTTTTATGTGCGGGGAATACGAATGACTGTTGTTAATTTCTTACTACACTGAATGTTTTGTGTGGGATTTTCCATATTTTCAATCTGATAATCTTATGTGCAAGTTCTTCCTAGTATACTTATTTGATGATTATTCGTGTAAATCTAGGATTTTTATTATTTACTTAACGTCACTTTGTTTTAATGAGATGTTTTCTCTGTATAGCACAACCGTCAGAAATGCCATAATAAAGATCATTTGGAAAGAAAAACATCAATATTGATCGTTTTGAGTTGGAAATCCTTGTTGGCTTGCTAATAAGGTTGTGGAAAGTGTGAGATAAGTTTGAATTTGAGTTTTTTTTTTTTATAACAACATACTCAGTGAGTAATTACGTACAAGGAGGTTTGAATACATAATGGTAATTTGACACTACACTTTTGTGTTAACATCAACATTGATGCATAACTGTCTAAATAATCTATAAATAAATCGAATATAGTAGTAGTAAGTAGTAGGTTATACTGCTGCAACATATGACCTTTCTGTATTTTTATTTACTGACATATATTTAATTGGATTTCTTGTTTTGTTTGTTTTAATCGGTTTCCCAGATATAGTTGGTCTTTAAAAAAAAAAAATCCGCATTTCAAACTTCCCCTAATCTGATTACTCACGGTACCTGCGGCTGTACAAGCTAATGCTTTTACGCAGGCCCCATCATATTTTTTTCGCATCATGACCACAGTTTAATTCGCATGCATACAGACCTTGTGTTTACACCAAATCAAACTTCTGTACATTCCGATGAAGTCTCATCTAAATTATGTTTTGTATAATTTTCGTACTTATATACTTTATTGTGATATATGTGAGAAATATGAAAATAAATTGAAATGAAATGAAATGAAATATAACAATAGATAATCGATTAAGGAATCTATTTTTTTGTAAAAAAAAGAGCTTCATTGAACTTACAATTGATGGTAATGTACACAGTGAGGTTGCTAAAGGAACCAAGAGATAGCGCAGGTGCTAGTAGGTGTTGGTTCTTTAACACGTGTATAAACAATAACACATAATGAACAAGTAAATGCGTATAAAAAAGTGTTCTTGGTATTGATTCTCCTTACATTCTATTGGCAAAGCGTTCCACAATAAACTCCTATATAAGAAAATGAGAGTTGACCATACATCAATGCACATAGTTTTACATTTTGGTACACAAAGTAAACCTTCTTTTTTGCCCCTTGATGAATATATAGAATGTTGAATATTGTGACAAAAATTATTCTACTACTAAAGATCATGTGGCATATTCCCAATTGAAATATAGATGTACAGATGGAAGTTTATACATGTATAACTGAAATATGTCCATTACTCCCAGTTTTTGGAACAGGGGATCAGAAGGTGTTTTGAGTGGACTGAAGATGATAGCTCGCATGGCCATCTTCTGACTAAGACGAAGGCAGTTCAAATAAGATTTGCATGTACTCCCCCACACTTCAATTCCATATCTAATGTTGGATTGGATACAAGATTTGTACAGGAGAATAAATGTATGTTGGGGGACACAGGGTCGTTATTTAAAAAGAATACCTACTATCCTTCTTACACATTTATTTACAGTTGGATGTCATTCTTCCAAGTTAGATGACTACCAATGTATATTCCAACAAACGATGCCTCATTCACGCTACTAAAGGCATCATCTGACAGTTTCATTGTTCCTTTCACAGTAACTTCCTGTTTATCACTTTTTATAATCATATAATTTGTCTTTTTCGAATTAATTGTCACTTTATTAGAATTGCACCACTCTTGAATTTTCCCTATATGTAGATTGATGATTCCCATTTCAACTTCCCTGTGGCCAACATTGAATGTATGAAATATATTTGAATCGTCAGCGAATAGTCTAAAATTAAAAAATGAAGTTGAGTTTGACAAGATTTAGATTTACGCACAAATGCATTGTACACCCATTCAAACAGGATGCAGGCGCATATGCACAGTAAGTCGTACAGGCACCAAGATAGCAACTGCTTGATAAGAAGTTGAAAAGTTCTTTTCAGCTTGAGTACTGATGAATGCATTTCTCGCTTGTGACCGTGCACCACAAAACGAACATAATGTCGCACACGCTGATTTTGCGTGAGGACTGAAAACTGGACTTTTTCATATTTTCTGAAAGAGCGGATCTTCTTTTACATTATGCTAAAATTTGGTATCATAACACAGGCAGGAAAGTGTGATTTTTAGCAGTTTATCTCGAACATTTTTGGTAGAATAGTGTGATTAGGTGTGTCTTTAGAGTCCCTTTTTCATTTCTGAAAAACCTTATACACACTCTTCATTTTCAACTCTAATAACTTTTGAAAGGATAGTGCTACTGCTTTGAAAGTTGACATTAATTATGGACAGAATGTGTTAATGAGGCATGCTTAATCTCTTCATTGTTGTTACTCTGGTGGTTTACTTCCTGTTCTTTGTCCCATTCATCGCACAGCCAGCACGGTTTGGTAAAGATTAAGCGCTTGAATAGACACTGTACTTCAGAGCCTCTTTTCTCAGTTCACACTTTTCCTGAGTTAGTGCTTTCTTTCCAATATTTAGATAGGTTAGGAGAGTCCATTCGATTTGAGTTATACATCATTTCAAAGCTTAAAGTCTGATCTTTGAGAATATGGTCTAACTAAAAATTCATGTCTTGGGACTTTTTGTTTGTTTTGTGGTGCAGGGTCACATTTATTTCCGTCACGATGCACATGAAAATGAGGGGGTAATTTCAGAGTCAACTAGCACTTCTTAGCTCAGGTCTCAGTATGAGAAGTGTTACAGTATATAGTGTTTTATATGTCACAGTACACACTGTCTATAATCTTAAAGTGTGTAGCAGGTGGCATGTAATATTGAAAGTTCACAATGAACTCTGAATCACTTTTTTGTTTTGAAAGTACATGATATTTATTAAGAGAGAATTGCCTTCCTGTGCATGCACAATGGGGTGTGTGATAAACTGTCAGCAGTAACAGTTCCCGCTTTACTTACTCATCTGAAAGACCAGGGTGCATTGCCCGATAAAGTGGTCCACCCCAAGCACACGCAGTACATCTTACTGGTCCCCTTATCTTGCACTGCAGCTGCACACGGATTATCAAGCCGTCTTGTCTAATCCAAATGGAAAGCAAAAAGCAACCGTGAAAAGACAGGGAGCCTCTTTACCGGAAGCACAGCTCCTTAACCCTAACTAGGCCGAGGGGGGGGGGGGGGGGGGGGGCCTCCGAGCCCCCCCCCCCCCCCCCCTCGACGTTCCGCGCGATGTATCGCAATCGCAAAAAGCTATGGCCACGACGTTTCATGACTTTTTTCTTTCGAGTCTCCCGCACCTTTTGACACCAAATTTGCGACGCCCAGGCGCGCGGTTCCGAAGTAACGCATAAATATGTACATACATGTCAGACCAAAAATTGCTCAAAAACGTGAATTCAATGCAAACTGTGCTTATAAGCAAATTTCATAAAAGCATGATTATTTTGGTGTTTAATTGATTAAAATCAATGAATAACATATTTTCTTGTTCGGAGCGATGTCGCGGACAAATTTCATCGAAAAAACAATGAAAAACATAAAGTCGAAAAAACAGAGAAATACATAAGAAATTCAAAAAACAATAAAATACTTAAGAAATTTTTCTGATATCACAATTTTTTTTTACATTTGCTAAGGACACTAAAAAGAATATTTAGACAAAAAAATGTGTCCGTTTCGAGCTTTATTTTGTGATTTATACCAAATAGTCTGATTTCATGCATCATTATGCATAAATTAGCATAATTTAGCATAAATGATAATTCTTTGAAAAATTAACTTCATGGTATTTTAGATTACATCATAGGCAATGTGTGTGCCAATTTTCGTCGCGATCGCGCGGTCGACGGCCGAGATCTGGAGGGGGGGCCTGGGAGGCCACCCCCCCCCCCCCCCCCCCCCCCCCGGCTCTATCAACTACCTAAATAGCCCGGCCTATAGTTAGGGTTAAATAACCCGTCAGGGGCTTCAGCTGATCCCATTAGGGCTTGAACCAGGGACTTCCGCATTTACTAATGAACCAGCTCTTTGCTTTGTGCAGGTGTAGGAAAAGAAAAAAAAAAGGTGAAGTCCGGGAAACAAATTGCTTTGTTTGGCATTTATCAAATCAGAATTACGCCTGGTATAAGACGTTCTCGTAAGACCACAGACACGCCCCTATCAACATTTACCTACAGATGTTATCAATTGATGTACATACGAGAAGTGGTAGCCTTTGACCATCAGGCTCTATCACCTAATCGAGATGTCGCATGCAATTCTGGGTTAAAGTCCATTGGTTTCCCATGATCAAAACCGAAAGATCTAAGTTAGATACTGTATAATCAAGTGATAATTTCGTTGACATAATACTAAAACATCAGCAATGAAACCCCAATTGTCCTCCCCATCCAATAGTAAATATAGATAGAAAATACAGACTGGTTGCATTCAAACACCTGCCATAATAGTGATTCGTCAAAAAGAAGCACGACAAGCAACACACTGATAAAACTGAATGAAAGGGGTGCGCTGCACGAAATCACTGCACTTCGTTACACCAGGCTAACAGATACGCGCGAACACTGCAAGACAGGCGTAATAACAGGGTAACTTTGATCAATCAATTTACCATGACTCGGTACCGTGACAACGTCCTCTTCGTTCACGTCATATGGCTCATCCTCGCCCTTATCCTCTTTGCCTCCGGTATTCTGATCGGTCACTTCGGGATCGTAGACGATGATTGCCCTTCCCTCTCCGTCGTCGAAAATGAGGAAATTGGACAGCTGATGATCGACGAATGCAGTGCGGAGAATATAGAAAACAACCTCAGGTATTCTGAATAATTCTGCCACGTAGGTAATACGAGAGAAATCAGGGGCCTGATTCAAAAAGAGTTGCCATTGATCTTACGCTGAATTAATTGTATATCTTTTGCAGTGTTTTTACTTTATTGTATTCAGACAAATCAAAATAGCTTGTATAAGGGGAACATATAAAATTAAGATACGAATATCCATGCTTGTCTGATATACATGATACATAAGTTTAAACACAATGAAAATACATATATTATTTTGACATTGAAATACACACATTTTACATAATTTACCGTACAGTACGTAATTCGAGCGAAATTAGGTGCTCGAATTCGGAATAATATTGCACAAAAGAGAGAAAGTCAACATCACAATGACTGATATTGTAAATGTTATGGACAGGACACCAACGCTTACTATTATTAATTTCTAATTTTCAATTAAATCTGATATCGCAAATTGAATAAATTCTCATTATAATCATTTCTTCCAAATCTGTTAGCGGGAGGGATTCTGACGCATTGTCCGGTATTTTCCGTATCATTTATCATCTTTATATAATCATTGTGAGACTAAAATACTTTTGCGTTCATCACTCGTTATCTGTCGGAATAACATAAATCTTATATTTGGTTTCCCAGTCTCGGAACAACTTATGAACTTATCTAAAATGAATCTATTCCGAACACGTCCAAGTACGTTATGAGGGATACTCAATATGGATTCCACGAAGCACAACTATCATTCACGCGTGGAAACATGCAGACAGAAATTGTACAGTCAAACTATCAAAAAAATGTGCAATCAAGTCCTTATCAGTGGCACCAATTCCATTGATTTCCAAACATGAAATTTTGTTCGTTTAGTCTTCTTCATGTTCTTAGACTTAGCAAATTTCCAGAATCTTTTCAGATTTTACTTTGTTATTTATCGTTGAAGTACAGTAGTAGTTGCTTAAAATGTTTGTATTTAGATCTCTAGATCTCTAATCTCTAGAAATATCTTACCGTGGTCTTATACATTTGCTACTTTACCAGTGTCCTTCCTAGACTTTCCTTCCATATTTCCCAGTTACATTCAACATTGTAATTTCATTTTATTTTCATTTTTAATGTATGTTAAAAAAAAAATAAAGAAGTTATGGCACAAGACCGGAAAAGAGTTCGCCGGATACGTAAAACATAGAAAAACAGCACATTTTTGAACATGGCTGGGCCCGTCCTCCCGGGGGCGTCTCCCCAAGTTTGCACAGCTAGTCACCTTTTGCCAACCCTTGACTCTGTCACCCTTTGTTCTATGCAAGCTGGGTGTCCCCGAGGCTGGCTCCCCAGTGTCTGTGGGTAATTATTCATTTGGCAGCAATATGGGCCCGGATTTATGAAGGTGGTACAAATGAAACCATACTTTAAACCATGGACAAAACCCATGCATGGAGCGCCAAGTGTCACATGGAATATTTCGCTACGAAATCAGTCATTTCGTCGACGAAATGATTCTTTTGTAACGAAACGGTCATTTTGTCGACGAAATGACCAATTTCGTAACGAAATATTCCGTGCGACACTTGGCGCTCTATGGTTTTTGTCCACGGTTTCATTTTGTACCACCTTCGTGAATTCGGGCCGGGTCTGGATCATCGAATTCCAAAAACTTGTTCCAACAAGTTTTCTGCCCTGAGAGGAGTGAACTGAGATAATGATGACTATAGATTGCAACTAAAGAGAGCCATTTAGATGTTCTGTCACGTATGTGATAATAAATATTCTCCTTGTTTCTGCTTGCAGTTACTTTTGTTTGTGTTTATTTAATGAATATAGATTACTAGTGGAAAAATGAGCAAAGATAAACTCGAGACCTCCAGATTGCTAGCCCGGTGCTTATATCAACTGAACTATAGAAAGCCCTAGTTCAGTGTTTGTCCCAGAAATCCTTAATTCTCAAAGCTCGGATGGTCAGAAGCTATAGCAGTGTGTTTGTGTGTGGCACACACGCACACACTTAACCTGGCGTAAACCCAAAGGAAATTCAACTTGGGGATAAATGCGAGAGATGCGTGTGTCACACACAAACACACTGCTGTAGCTTATTTCTGACCATCCGAGCATTGAGAATTAACGGTTTCTGGGACTGTCTCAAATTTGATTCTCGCGCGTCGTCCGTTTTACATAATTAAGAACCATACAATTACCTTAATGGCAATACAATCCAATGTCGGATTATAAATGCTATGAGGTTAAGGAACGGTATTGCACCAGTTATTGACAAACAATTATAATTATCTTACTTTCCTTAAAAAGAAGAATATACATAATTTTATCTGTAGGGGTCTTACAAGTCTATGTACGGCCAGAGATTTAGAGTATAATTTATGCAAATTTTCAGTGAGCTTAACATAATATACTCATTAAAGTTCATGACGTTTAATCAACTTGTCTTGGACATTATTCATGGATTGAAACACCGTGAGAAGAGACAGATGAAATGACTACACCCTGGTAGCTATATGGGTTGAGAAAGTGATGTAGACCTACCTCTTTCACCTTTGAATAGAGCACAGAAAGGTTAAAAATGAGAACGTCGTGAGTGTTTTGGGAGGAATCAAAATTAATTCTATAGCCAATAATGACCTTAATCAACGGTTGGTTGAAGCATGGACTCGGGTGGTAGGGTCCATGGTTGAAGGGATAACGTGTCCGAACAGTCTGAGCATGGACCCTACCGTTAGTGTCCATGGTCTGAGCATGTAAATAGTGTACCTCCATGGTCTGAGTCTTCCTGGTCTAGATCATTGATGGTTTAAACTTTCTACTTTTGTGACCTGTCGTCTCAGACATTTCGTTTGTTGGACCTCTGTCCCCCGAAATTTCGAAGGAGGTATAGGTCTGAAACCGTGGCTTATTCTTTCACCGGACCTCAGGGTCACCACCACGGAGTGTCTGGTCTAACTGGCACGGGCTTTAGATACCCCCATTCCACATAGGGCAAGACATCTGACAGACCACTGAAAGACCACTGAAAGACCGTACAAATTAGTAGATCTGTCTATGATTTTTCAGTGAGCTTTCAACGGTTTTCAAGTTCCTTCATGATTCCTAAGTGATCTTTCAGTAAACTTCATGGTCTGAATGGTCTGTGAAAGCTTTTGAAACGGTTCGAAATAGTCTTTTAGCGGTCTTTCAAGAAAAAAATGGTCTTTCAGTTGTCTTTCAGCAGTCTTCCAGCAATTTCTTAGTGAGCGTTCAAGTATCTTCTTTTCATTCAAAATCTCTCAAGAATTGCCACATTTTTAAAGGGGCATATCATTGAAAGATTGTTGAGAGATCATTGATGGGTAATGGAAAGACTGGTTTCTTCGAAATCTTGACTGATCTCTCAAGGAAGTATTTCAAATGATCTTTCAGTAATATCTCTCAATAGTCTTGTTGGTTCTCCGTGAACGATCTTCAAGATACCGCACAGATCTGGAGAAATTCTTTGAAAAATCCTCTCTTTTTTGTTTGTTTGCCGATGATCTTTCAAGAGTTTTATTTTATTTTCATTTTTTGAGAACCGTTCCACATACGATATCTCTATCTGGTCTTAGAGACTTGTGAATGATCTTGCCAATTTAAGGTTTTTCAATGGTCCCCGTTGCGTGGAATGGGGGTCTAGGCTGTTGGCTTGCGAGTAGGTAATCGTCAAGTTGATATTGCCTTTAGTGTACCGAGGCACTCACTCTTACTCATCTCTCAGGTTAGACAGTTTCTTGTGGATAAACGACGTATAGACGTATGGACATATGGCATGTGTCTGAATGCTTTCATATCAAAACATGGTATGGATGTACATCGTATATTGAAACAATGGTTTCAGCATCATTTTGATATACGACCTTTATCCGTACGATGGCAGATGGAGTGTTAACTACCTAGAGTAACAACAACAACACAACAATACAATACAAATCAAACCCCTCTCCATTTAGTTAAATGATCACTCTCTTTATAGTTGCGAGAAATCTACTGGTACACTGATTTTGTGAACAGCTCACACTTGTACAAGGTGAGTTGACATTTTACCATTTATAATAATCACAACACTTCAGTTACCTACTGATTATTTGGATAAAAGCAGAAAATGGTCATGCGCATTACGTACACCGTCGCAAATGCACAGGGTTTAATGCCCAAGTGAAGTAGATGAAATAACATAAGAGTGTACTTTGTCTGCGACACTTAATCTTGTCGCATTGTCATGTTTGCGCTCTGCGATGAATGTTAATGGCAGAGACTCCGAACGTTGCCATCTGAACCGTTATTGTTAAACATTATTGCCCTCGCTCGCAGGCCTTCTCTGTAGATATCCACGTACACTCAAACAGTTCAAAATACAAATCTTATCTAGACAGGGTGTCTTGTTGTTGGAATTTTGCATAAACAACACTTAATCAATGACATATTGCATGAAAAGATCTTGAAAAATGGATCGATCAGTATCAAAACCGGTCAGCGAAAATGAACCAAAATAGCAACAACAATAACTACATACAAATAAGCAAACAAACAACGGATAATATATGTGAAGCGATGTTAATGACTCTCGTCCACAGAATGAACCTAACATTCTTCAATTTCAATTTCATTTCATTTTCATTTCATTTCAAAAAGCAAATGTGTGGCAGCGTTATAGATAGACTAGATCTTGTGTCGTTAGGGGAACAAAAAGACTTTTAATTGCAATCAACATGACATCTCAAGTTTGTCAATAGAATACACCATATCAAAGTATTCCATCAATTTACATAATACATATGTGACCCTGCACCACAAAACCAACAACAAGTCGCCCGACACAGATTTTGAGTTAACCATAGATTCTGAAGGAGCCGACTCTAAGCTTTAAAATGAATTACACGTACAACTCAATTCATATGTACTCTCCTAACTGGTCTAAAATTGCAAAGAAAACACCCACTTCGAAAAGTGTGAACTGAGGAAAGAGGTTCTAGTCAAGCACTTAAATCTTGATCATAGCTGTGCGATGAATGGGACAAAACAAGATATAAACCACCCGAGTGACAACAATGGAGAGATTATCAGAGTAAGCTGAAATTGAGCGTGCTTTATTATCACATTTTGTCCATGATTAATGCCAACTTTCAAAGCATTGCAGTAGCATTGTCCTTTCAAAAGCTATTAGAGTTGAAAGTGAAGGGTGTGCAAGTGATTTCCAAGAATTGAAAAGGAGCCTCTAAGACATACCTGATCTCTCTTCTCTACAAAAACAAGCGTTGTAGAAAGACTGCTAAAACATACTTTCCCATTTATTTTATGATCCCAAAGTTACAAATAATGTAGAAAAGTATACATCCTTTAAAAACATGAAACATTTTATATATACATATATTATATGTGTGTATACATATTCATATGTATATGTATATATATATATATATATATAGAGAGAGAGAGAGGGAGAGAGAGATGTATATATACATGTGCATGTATACGGGGTCAAAAAGACTGCTGTCCTTGCCAAGATTATTGTTTACGGGTTGACTTAGTAAGCTGTGAAATATCCTTTCTTTCCGCAAATTTACAGGGGTCTAACCACCCGTCCTCACATGGGCGGAACCCCGGCAGAAAAGGAGAATGCAGAGATGCTGGTGGAGCTATGGACGAGTTACGGACTAGATTCCGTTCGGTTAATCGACTATGATGTTCTCCTTGCCTATCCCGATCCTTCTAATCCGAACAAAGTAAGAGTTTTCCAGTACTTCTTAAATTAATTCGTCATTGATTCGTGCTTTCATGTCATTTCATAAGAAACAAAGCAAGTAAATTTATGTCACTATGAAATGAAAAGTTTAGCAAAATCTTGTATAAAATAATAAACAACTCACACGAAATGCAAAGCAGAAGGCCATTTAAACACATGATAAGGCGCACAAACCTTAAATGCAACTTTTGGACCCAATTCGAATACATAGTCTTGGGTTTCTAAAAGAAGGATGTCGCTACCAGACTTTGTGAGATTAGTTTACAGTATTTGGTAGATTAAAAGCTTAACATGTTGTTTAATTTAGAACACAAATACACATACTTTCATTACACTTCAAGACTTACGATCTCCAGTACGTATGTATGAGGTATGTTCATCTGAGAGTTGCTCACTACTTCGTTCCTTTTCTCCCTTATCGCAATTATCAACACAAACAAACAAATAATACCTGTAACTCCAGGTGATGATAACCGAGAATGGAGTGGTTAACTTCACCACGGCCCTACATGAGGAGATTCTTCGACCTGAGGATGATCACCCGGATGTCGTCCCGCCATTCAACGCCTACTCGGCAAAAGGGGAGCCAGAGGTGAGTCCGTCTGCTTTTGTGCTTCAGGTAAAAATTACAGCAAATTACAAACAAACAAACAGACAAAGAACAAGGAACCAATGCATTACACTCATCATTAGCATTAGCTGATTCTCTGATGTTGATGATGAGATGGTGAATAGTATCCCAGCAGGTGTTTATATGACTAGCTGGTTAAATTCTTATAAGTATTTTTGTATACCAATCGTTTTCTTGTTGATAAATCGGTGACATGATATCGATTTGATGATGTAATACATATTATGACACAGCTTAGTTAAGAAGTTGCAGTGGACAATTGAATTCGTGTGGTTGGGTTTTGTTTCTATTCGCACTGAGTACACATAAACATACATGCACATCATCACTAAGTCTTGCTATGTATCCGAATATCTTTATATCCAGGGCCCCCTGGTGTACGTGAACTACGGACGGTCAGAAGACTTTGATTTTCTGGCTAAGAATCGGTCTGATATCAACATCACAGGCTGTATTGCTATCGCTAGATACGGAAAGGTGTTTCGTGGGAACAAGGTAAAGGGGTGCAACTATGTAGCCCTGTATTTAACAGACTTTACCCCGACAATGTTGGGACAAGTCCGGAGAACCAAATCCCTCTCCTCGGGCAATTAAACCTCAGGAGAGAGAGAGCAAGGGTTGAACCGTTTTAGCAGACACACACGAAATAAACCTTTTCCGGGTATAGATAGGTTTCGATGCAACCTATCTGTTCTTGTGCGAAAGGGGTGTGGTGGTTACAATCCATGAACGGTCATTCTGTTTGGACTACCGCGCATGAGTCTTGAGTGTATCAAAGGAACGTTTCGGCGAGGGCGTTTAATGGAAGCGTTGTCGGGGTAATGTCGGGATAATATCAAAGTAATTACCCTAGCTTACTAGGGCAGAATTTGGCAAAAGTTACCGTGACAACGTCTGCATGGTCTGAGCAACATTCTGCATGAAACGTTTTAACATGCAGGGTGAAAAAAGATTGTCCGGACATTGTCACTCTGTGTGATTCTGGTATAAAAGGCTCTCTTAAAACGGGGCCTGTGTTGCTTGCACCCAGTTTTACTTAAGGAATTCTACCACTACAGTGTACTTTGATCACATGTGAAGATGTTTCTTATTATCAGACTATGGACTGAAAAACAAACCAACTATACAGAACTTGATAAAAACAACTTGGGAGAGAGGATTAATGCGTTGAATGTTCCTCTGTAGGTACTAAACGCTCAGGCGGCGGGCGCCATTGGAATCATTCTTTATTCCGATCCCGCCGATTACGCAATCGATGGAGACATTTCGGTCTATCCGGACAATTGGTGGCTTCCGGATACCGGAGCGCAGCGGGGAAATACCTTTGTTAGTGATGCCAAGGGCGATCCGGTTACACCCGGCTATCCGGCAAAGCGTAAGTATTGTCATGGGTACTTTAAGGCTCATCAAAGTTCTCTTGCGGGAGAATGTTAGTTACAGTATTATTCTGATCTCCCTCCAAGTGAGGGAGAGAGAGAACGAAGGAAAAGGTGTGTGTTTGTGTGTGTGTGTGTGTGTGTGTGTGTGTAAAAGCGGCTTGATATACTGTAACTTGGTAGCATTAGATAGCACAGTACATGTCCAATCCAATGATGTGAGCGTTGCAGCGACTTATTATAATTATAACATTATAAGTCAGGGTTTTTTTTAACGACATGTTCAACTACTCCTTTGAAAGTGTTGATGTGTCTCGCTTACAACTTTCACAGAAAATTACAGTTTAGTTGGTTGTACACACGTACAATATGTCTATGAAGGTTTAGAGTATATGCAATTGTTATGAAATCTGTTAGGCGAATGAGGTTTAGAGTTGTACGTAGACCCACCTAATGTGTGATGCGTATACATTCTTTTCAATTATATGATATAAACGCGCCCTTTTGTTTGTTTTTCTCCCGCGTCCAGCCTACATGTACCGTTTAAGTGACGAGGAGACAGCACTGCCTAAAATTCCAGCACATCCTATCGGATATGGGGACGCACAATATCTTCTCAGGTACCACATAAGACTGGGTTTACTGATTATCATGATCACTTCAAGGAAAAAAATTAGTATTAACTATGATAAAGTAATAATCATGTACTGTCGTAACACGAGCAGGTAAGTGTAAACCTGAATCACACATCCATAAAAATGTTATAAACCTTTCGGTTCTCTTTTCGATTGATCACTCCTCCTCTGCCTGCCTCACTGTAGCGAGATGACTGGAGATGAAGTACATAGCAGCTGGCGGGGACACCTGGATGTCACCTATCGATTTGGGCCCGGGTTTGTCAACCCAGACAGGTGAGCGTTTGGACAGAAAAAGGATAAACCAAAAGCATTTGTATTATGTACTTTGTCTTCATAATTGTTAGAGATTCAGTTTATGACGCATGGCAAAACACTCGAGACAGATTTGTAGAGGGATAACTTAATGTATAATGATATACACCTATAATCTGCCTTAATCTGTAATGTATCTGAGTCAGGATGGCGCTGTGTGTGGAATCAGCATCGTGTGGAAAAAAATGTAGATCGTATGTGAGCATATAAATTGATGTATTTCTATGTCACGGCGTTGATGTGTGGGTATTTCCACGTATTCACATCGGCTTCTTTTCAGAGGCGCCGAATATATCATTCCATGAATATCTCATTCGACGTTCCAATGAATTTCATAATTATTACCCCTTTTACGAACAATTCTTGCCAAGAACACGATTATTTACACGTATCCTGGCCCCAATTATTGGAATTCTTCGAATTATGATATCAAAATGCCCCTTCTATATATTCATTTAAAGGAGATTAAAGTTCTCCTTATTGCAATCTCGTGATTCTACTGAATTGAGCTAGAACTTGCGTTACAGCTGATATTATACCGTCGCCTATTTTCTCTTTCCTGTTGTCAGAATACACTTTATAGGGCTAGGATTCGACTATATTTCTCTTACATCTGCATCTATTTCTCTGTATTTCCTGGTCCTTTTCACTCGTCCCATTATTTTTTCGATATACTGCTGTCGAGAACCGCTTGATCTGTTGTACCTTCTGTACGTTGTGTTGTCCTTCGTGTTTGATAGTCTTGTCTCATTCTGACTGGTCTCTTAGTCTTCCTTTATTAGTTTCATTGTTGTTCCAATCTCGTTTCATGTCACTCACGTGTGCGTATGTGTGTCATTTAGTTACTCTCTTTTCTCAGTGGGCTTCGAGACTTTTTTCCCAAACATTTTTTCCCTTTATGCATAATCTATTTTTCTAATGATGTTCTTTTGCTGAGAGGCCCATATTCTACAAGCTTTGTCTTTTTATTGGGTCCCTCCATTTTCGCAGTTTGCGTATTGTTATTTCATTTTCATTACCCATTTTAAATGGCAATGTTTTATTACTATAAGGCTCTACAATTGTATATTCTTCTCAGTTTGCTTTGCTTTCCTTATGAAACCCTATTCTCTGTTACCATAGAAAGTGTATTGTCTATGTTCGAGTTGAAAGATGAAATGAAATTTGATTTGACCTGATTTGAATAATGCTGTGTCAATAAAAATTTGATCGTACACAGGAAGGTAAAGATGAGTATTCACACCTCAAGGGAGATTCGAACCACTTATGACGTCATTGGCATTGTCAATGGAGCCGTTGAACCAGGTGAACGGGACTTGTTATAATCGAAAGTTAAATAAAATGAATTCTCCAGAACGTTAGAACAAAATAAATGCAGTGAAGCACAGGGATGTGAGGAATATCTGACGTGTTATAAGGTATGAGCTTTCTCAGTTTGTCTACCCTCTGTGCAAGTGAAATTTGTAAGATCGCAACTGCTGATCTACACTTTTAACAAACATGTCGAAACAAAAGAACCAGCGGGAATCGAACCTGCCATCTTAGAATTGCATTCCAGCCAGCGACACCACCACCTGCCCATCCCTGGTTACCGGCAGTGACACGATGAACTTGAAACAAAGACCCAAGCTCCGAAAATCCGACATTGTTATAATTGTTAAGTGGCCAAAGGCAGACAGATTGAAGAAAGGTCTGACCTTATGTCTTCATCCCTCTAATAACCTGTTGCGTTCATTTAATCTGACATAAGTGATTAGAAGGAAGGAAGCTGGGTCCAGTCTTCATTCATACGCAGTGGGATCCAACCAGTGAGAGCCCATCTCCACGAGGTCACGACATTTATCGTCCATGTGCAATAATCCTGTAATGCTTCTGCATCAAATTAGCCAATTTCACTCGTGGCAGTGTCATCAAAAGAAGATAAAGGATATAATCATTATGCTAAATAAACGATACTTGAGCAACTTCACATTCGAAGACATTTATTTCAATCATAACCATCAACCAACAGAATTGACTCATGTCCTTCCAAACAGTTTTGAAACGAATTGTTCCACTGTTCTAATGACTACTACGTTAAAAAAAGAGAGGCTAAAAATAGAAGTATACCAAATTAATCAGACGACCAATCATGTAAGAGTGTCCATCCATTATTAAAACTTTTAGCCTCAAGAGAACTGACGCAAAGAACACACAAAGAAAACGAATTTTGTTTGGAGTGGTTGTTTGGCTGAAGGAGATTCCCTTTTTCACTGACTCCACTTGATTTCCATTCTAGATCGGTACGTAATGATGGGTAACCATAGAGACGCTTGGGTGTACGGTGCCGTGGACCCGTCGAGTGGCACGGCGGTCCTCATGGAGAGCGCCCGTGTCTACGGAGAGATGCTGAAGAAAGGTAGCTCAACCTACAAGAATTGTACTTTTACCAGGAATGACTTTTTGAAGTATCAATTGCAATTAATCACTCAAACAGCAATTAAAATGGAAGTGTAATTTGTACTAATAGACATAACGTAGTTCCGAAAATCTATACTGTCTTATTAGCAAATACAAAAAAAAAAAAAAAAAAAAAAAAAAAAAAACTTAGACGGTGGAACACATCGAGCTTGCTGGATTCTTTGATTCCATAACCCTGGTATGCAGCGGACAACGAACATTTACTTTCGTTTTGCTTGTTACACTTTCTCCTGATTCAGTGGCAAATGCAAACGCATAAAGACAGTGCGATTATGCTCTCCGGTTCTTGTGGTATCAATTATTTATGACATTTAATGCATTTCCCCTCTCTTTGTTCAAACTTTTCAAGACTGGCGCCCACGGCGGACGGTGATGTTCTGCAGCTGGGGAGCTGAAGAGTACGGCCTTCTCGGTTCAACCGAGTTCGTGGAGGTGAGAATTTCAAAAACTGTCCTCACAGATATTGTATGCAGTTCATCGTATCCCCATCTTTATGCACTGAAGCGATTTTAACGAACGCACATGGAGTGTTCCCCTCCATACGGCAATCGCACTCGCTGCCAGAATCTTGTGCCTCTCGTCATTCAGTCCCGAGGTACCTAAACCAGCGAGATGACGACTGCTGGAGCTGATTCAGGGTTCCACTTCAAGCAAGTTGCCTCAGTTGCGGCACATTGATATATCCGTTTATTAACTCAGGTAACTTGTTTAATTTGGTGAAAATTGGCTGTTTCTGATGAGCCGACCGGTTGCTCGAGCTACACATTGCAATGTGTCACGAGTGCAGACTGGATGCAGGTGAATTACCTTGTAGGTAGGTCCTCATCAGAGCAAGGTACTTCAGTATTATACTCGATAAGACAGCTGTTGATGAAACATGCGTAGATCCATTTGTCATTTGAAACATTTGTCATTCGGATACAAATATTTTAGAGGCTAATGACTGTGACAAACTATCAGAAAAGAGTATACAATCATGTTAGATGCTAGTAATTCTATGATTGAGTGTCTATAGATAATTTAAGTAGGCCTACCATGTAGAGACTTGCTCTCTCTCTCTCTCTCTCTCTCTGTTACTTATCATCGAATAATGATTTTCGAGTTCACTGAATCAAGACATGGTATTAGCGTGGTCGTTTCTGAATCCCTATACATCCCTCCGGACACAGGAAT
This sequence comes from Diadema antillarum, assembly GCF_040938485.1. Lineage (NCBI taxonomy): Eukaryota > Metazoa > Echinodermata > Echinoidea > Diadematoida > Diadematidae > Diadema > Diadema antillarum. Next base: position 3,174,121 of record NW_027270954.1, read on the forward strand.
ACCAGAAGGTGCTCGGTGAGCGTGCGGTGGCCTACATTAACACGGACGTTGCCGTCGATGGGAACAACACGTTCCGAGCAAAGACCACACCTCTTTTGCAGCAGGCACTCTTCGAGGCCACCAAGAAGGTAACATACATCTTATGTGTTTGTGTTTCAGGACCACGAGTTGTGCCAGAGAAACAAAAAGGAAGTGAGGAGAAGGTTGTGTAAAACATTGTGTAAAACATTATTGTCGCAAATGTGCGAGTTAAAACATGTTGTGTCATCAAACGCATAAAGTACACGTACCATTATTCTGCTTCAAAGTACCTGCTTTTTCGTTCCAAAATGAATAGCACCATAATTGTGTCAGTGGATGAATCCATTATCAAAGAGACTTCAGTTCAGATACACATAGAAAACAAATTGGTAAGAAACAAGCAAACAAATTGTTCAGTCAGACTACCAGATTGACTGAAACTAAAATATCAAGACTTTGCTGTCGGGATAGCCAGAAACCATGAAAACCGTTGCTTGTCATTTTTTTGATATTTTCTTCAAAATCTACATTCTGTATCAAAATTTACAAAGATTACGGCGAACGACTTAGGACAAAATATGTGCACAAAATAGGGCTTATTGACGGAATGTTTATAGGATTCAATAATTTGAAACCAAAGGAAGTATTCACCCAAGTAAAAAAGTTTTTTTTTTTGATTGACACAAAACGTCATATATTTTTTTTATCCATTAAATCGATTATAGTTTATTTGCATCCATCAAAAGGAAAAGAGGAAAGTATAATGCAAAACATTATTGTTCAAAGCTTTTGTTCCAACTGTCTGTTCTCTGGCTGTTTGAGGTAGTAGCATATCTGATTTTTTTTTTCTCATTGACATTTACATGTCAGTCATCAACAACAACAAAATTATGGGAGATATCAGATATACAAAAGCAAATCTGCTTGAAGCAACTTAATTGATACACTAAATCTTTATTAGGGGAATCATAAGCAAAGCTTTTAAAGTATAGGTTGCCAATACGTAACGTAAAAGCCAGAGATACGGGAATTAAGCATAGGATATTATACAGTAGTTACAATAGTTTTCCTTTTAATAATGACTACATAATTATAAATTCAATGAGATACTTTTAAACTGCTCATTCGTCTTTCATTACTACAACTGTCTATCCAAAAAGCGATTATTTCGAACCGAACCTATATTTGTCTACTCATAATACCTCAACAGAGTGACCATATATATCAAACATTGCCTTTTAAGTGGATCCCTTCATTTTTGGTACAGTGCATATTGTTTGCTTTGAGGATTCATTACATTTTTTCTTAATCATATTGTTTCGTTAGTGTTGTATAAAAACTGTGTTCATTTCACAATGTATCATTTATATCGATTTTGTTAACCCTAAAAAAAGGAGTGAAGTGTATATTATTATGTTTTGACGAAAAACTAGAACTCAACTGAATATAACTAAATTTGATATTCATGAACATAGTAGCCATCAAAATTTAATGTTGAGTACTAAGAATTACAATGGGGCAATAGCAACATGAAAAACAACTATACAAAGGGAGAAAGAGTGAAAGAGAGAGGTAGAGAAAGTTGTCCATATATTTGCTTATCAAAGGGTCTTTCAATTTGCTTAATGATTAAATGCGTGACAGTTGCTTTATGTTAGATGTTGCAAAATTCTAAAATAACGGCCATACTAAACTCTTATTTGAAAGCAAGAGATTATCAAATAAAGGGGTGAGTATAATATGATGTATAAGTTTCTTCTGTATGTGCCCCCTCTGTTCAAATGAAATTTGTAAGATGGCAACTGCTGATCTACGGAGCTTGGATATTTGCTCTAAGTTCATCGTGTCGCTACCGGCAAACAAGGACAGCCTGGGGGTAGTGTCGCTGATGGGAAAGCAGTAGATGACAGATTCGATTACATCTGGTTCTTCCCCAACAATTTGTTAGAAATGTAGATCAGCAGCTGCGATCCTATCAAATTTCATTTGTACAGAGAGCAAACAAACTGTAGAAAACTCATACCAAATAAACTATTGTTCTTTGCACAAATTGTGTTCTTAAGACAACTCAATGAAGATTGTGGGATAATGACGCAAACTATCACTTAAAAAAATGACAGATAATCCTGCTTATAGTTCTAGTCTGTTCAGTTTAGAAAAAAGAATTCCAATGTGAATATGGTAATCCTTATAAATCACCTAACGTTAGTGGCATTTTTCATCAGTTATATGTTCTCTCTGTTTTGCATGCGATAGCTATTGGATTAATGAGATTAATTGATCACATCACATCCCCTTATACAGGTCCCTGACGGTGAGACGGGAGAACGTACGGTCTACGATGTATGGCGGGAAAGATACCCTGACAGCAGTGGCAACGGACTACCCCGGTAAGACAATCATTATTTTGATTTGATTTGATTGATTTCGACTTTGATTTGTGTTCAAAAAAGCAAAGAAACAAACATAACTAAATCACAATGATTATTACCATACAATAACATTTACTACGTAGTCTTTCTCGACACACAAAATATATCGAAACGTATATTCTAATACAGTGTAACATATCAGAATATTCTACGTCTCGATTATCTTTTAACGTCATCTTCAACAAAATGACAGATGCATAGTAGTCATAAGGACCAAGGTGATGAGTCTAAATCAAAAGTATGGCTTGTAATATTGTTATGCTTAGGCCCCCGAAAATTACATTACATTAACCATACTGAGACAATTACACAATATTATACATTAATTATTATATATTTGTACCTTGAAATTGTTATGATAAAGTGGTGCTCGGATATTTGGCTTATAATGTTTACAAATCTTGTTTTTATTTTTTGTTTTACATTATTCATCTTTATGTATAATTGTTTTGTCTTTGTGTTTGGTGCAGTGTCCCCGTGCTCGGATCTGGTAGCGATTTCGCCCCTTTCATGTACCGCATTGGTGTACCATGTACAGATATGACGTACACTTATAATTCTGTAAGTTAAGATTTCCCTTATAATTATGAATTAATCAAAAAGCACACACACATACTGTGGCGTAAATTGTCTTGTTTGATAAAATTACAATTATGCGCTTGAAAGCAAAGAGTGCTAACATTGATGATCTCATGAAATCAACACTACACTGTAAAAACATCGGTGTTAGATTTAACATCACGGGTGTTAAATCTAACAACGATCAAACCTCAATAAAGGACCACACCCAGAGGTGTTGAAAATGCACTGAGATGGTGTTGAAAAGTGTTCACCTGACACTTCGTGGTGTTAATTTGACATTGTACCTGGTGTTATTTTGACACTGTACTGGTGTTAATTCAAAAATGACACCACATGGTGTTGATTTGATATTTGTTGGTGTTAATATCAATGGTTTAACACCCGTCCAGCTTCAATAAGAGACCACACCAGCTGGTGTTACTTTGGTGTAAAATTTATTTTCACATTTTTTCAAAAATCTAGTATTTTAATGTAAAATTCTTGATCGTCTTGTTTAAATTAAAAATCAACAAGAAGTGCAGTTACTAAGAAACTCTTCAAAAAACAGTTTAAAATTTGGAAATGACACCCGGAGGTGTTAATTTAACATCATAAATGAACATCGAAAATTTAACACCAGCTCGGTGTTCACTATTTAACACCGGACTTTTTGCAGTGTAGCGCTTTGTGTTCACCCGACAAATACTGAATTATGCTCAAATTAAAAAAAAAAAGTTCTCAAACCAATTAATCATTTCGCCGTTATTTCACTTGAACTGATTGTCATTAGCAGGCCTGGAACTAGTAGAGGCAGATTTTTTTTTTTTTTTTTTTTTTATCATTGCCCTCACCGTTGATATCATTACCATTACCATTATCCTCAACTATATAATAATAATAAGGTCTTCTTTTCCTAGGGTAGCCTCTTCAGTGTTACCAATGCCCTACCAGAGGGCCCTGCCATTATTATTACCCTAGTTAGCGTTGCCATGCAGGTACCCATTTATACACCTGGGTCGAGAGGGACATGGTGGGTTAAAGCATCTTGTCCAAGGACGTAAGCACTGGGCGGGATTCGAACTCGGGTCCTCCGACCGGGAGTCGGGAGTCTTATCCAATATGCCACAGCGCCCCCACTATCACTAAAACCTGAAATGTACGTTCACTGTGAGCAAAACAAGCTTAATGTAGACGACCATACATGCACACTTTTAACTTTAAACGACCTAAGAAAATAGATACTTTATTCTATCAAAGTTCCACTACCAGCTACGATAGCTTTTCCCTCATACATGTCATATTTCTCATCAAAGCAGAGCAGAATATTCAAAGCAATTTACTACCACGCTTGCCAGACTGATACCAACTAACAGAGGTGCATCATTGACCAAAGAACATGTTTTGTATTCCAGAGCCTGGCCATTTCATCGTACCCCGTCTACCACTCTGTATATGAGACGTTTTATCTCGTAAAGATGTTCATCGACTGGAACTTTTCGCGCCACCAGGCCGTTGCCCGGGTGATGTTAGAATTCTCGCGAGATCTCGCGGACTCTGTTGTGCTGCCGTTCGGCTGTGTCGACTATGCAGAGAAAGTGAAGTCGTCTATCGACAATGTGAATGAGGAATACGGAGACAAGATGAGAACAAACGGCATTACTTTTGGTAGGAACGGAGTAAAAGATTAGTATGATCATTATTTCCCACCTCCTTTAATATACAGAACCGAAGAGCCTAATCAAGCTTAATCGCTTATGATGGTGGTCTCCTGCATTCAATTATCTCTGTTGTTTACTGAAAAATACTGTATATTTTATTTTATGTTTCTGTGTATCTACATTGCTCAATGCAATCACCTATGTGAATCTATTTATGTACTGTTATCGATTTATTTCACTGCACTTGTTATTCTTTGTCTTTGTACTTTTTGAAGTTTGCATTCAAATTGCATCTGATTGAATGCAGAAATAAAAGCAAACAAACAAACAAGAGCCCCATCCGTAAAACTCAGTTCTAGTCTACGAACCTGTGGAGATTTGATTAGACCACTCATGGCAGCGTAAAAGGGACATTAGGAGTATGAAAGTGAAATATATACATTTTGTATTCGATGTAATCCTGCCATCTTTTCGCTCACATTGTTTCGTTATTCTTTGTGGCCATAGTTTACCATTTATTGGTAAGATTTAATAAAAAAGATAGAAAAAAAGTTTTTTTTTTAAATCTGCTAAAGATAAATACTCAATAATAGTGGAAATGTTGATTACAATTTTCCCTAGATTTAAAGAGTCTGTTGGAGCAATACTCAAATGCCTGGTTAGACATTTAGCAGACTGCTTTATTTGTCTCACATTATAAGCGAGAGCAAAAGAAGAAGAGCTCAGAAATCTTTTTTCAGACGAAATGATGCAATCACAGTAATATTGTTCATGAAGCTACATCCATCACCAGCGCTTTCCCATCACCTGTTAATCAAACTAAAAGTTCTAAACATAAAACGAGGGCATTTTAATAGCGAATTACAACACTGCTTCCCCAACAGATTACGTCTACTCTGCACTGTCTAATTTCACAACTGCTGCGGAAGACTTCGAAAATCGTCTTCAAGAAATCGATCAGAACGAGTAAGTAGAAAATCGGCCGAGATTACCTCAGCAAGTTTTGTTTTGTTTTTTCTTTCAAGGAGTGAATGTGCTCTAGCTCACAGATCTATTTTTTGGAAGTTCGCATGAATGAAAACCTATAATTTTGCCATGGGAAACTCTTTCTCCGGGCGAATAATGACATAAAAATCTCTGTTTTGTAGATTTAGCACTTTATTATGTTTCAAGACGAAAAAATGGCTATGATGTTGACTCAAAGGATGTTCGCCTAACTGCAATCTATAATTTATTCTTCGATTATTTGTTTTCATCAAGCGTCTTTTGTCGACGAACCTATTTGTGGTACGTGGTTAAATTTGAAGATACTCACCCTGTTTACCCGAACCAGTATCGCAAAGTGACTAAAAGTTAGGGCAATGGAGCACAGTGGACGAACCTATATTGTAATTACGGTATATTTGGAGGGAAAGAGCATGGGAGAGCGACGGAGAGAGAGAGATCGAGAGAGAGAAACCTGCAAAAGATTACATTACACAAAATGTTACATCTGTAATGTCTCTTTCGACTGAGGTGTTGAAATAGATACCTTATGATCCTGATTCCTTTAGAAATGAATAGGCATAGACTTACTACAGACCACTGCTCACGTCAGCAGAAAGATCACTCCTCTGATTGTGAAAAATGTTTTCTTTCATTGATTAGAAATGTAATCATTATCATGGTCATTATTATTGCCATTATTATTCGAATAAATTATCAAATTAGATGAACTTATGATGTTATAGTATTATACGATATTATAGAACATAAGCCCTATCAATGTAGTGTGTGTAATTATAATTTTCGTCCACAGTCCCCTTGTGGTTAGACAAGTCAACGACCAGATGATTCAACTCGAGCGAGCATTTATCGATCCCGCTGGACTTCCCGACAGGAAGTGGCTGAGGCAAGTAAATTGAGTGCAAGAGTTCCGAATAAACCGGAACTCAACTTACTTTTCGGTGGTAAAGTTTAGTGCGTCCGCTTGTAGATCTCACGTATAGTAGAGTAATGCCGGCGTTGGTTGACTTCAGCCTTCCAACACATTGTATTATTGCAACTCAATTTGTTAGTTAAATTTTGTCTGTTATGTTGTATCTAAACTTTTTTTTCCTGACCAGTTAGGAACAGTACATTAAAAGAAAAATACACACACAATTGTCAGATTTTGTCCACTCCGACTGTGTCCGAGTAGTGTAGGTGATTCAACTGGAAAATGAATACAGCACGATGTATGTATAAAGATGATAAATTTGAACAGAAACCCCTACATTATAAATACTCTTATCAAAATTCACTTGCTAAAGAGTTCGTCCTTGGAGGAGGTCTATCATATGGTATCATATTTATGCATTCATAAGCATGCCATATATTATATAGATAATATATGTATGTATATATATATATATATATATATATGTATGTATACATATATGTATATTCATATATGTAGAATATATATGTATATATATATATAATCATATATATACATATATATATGCATATATATATATATACATTTATATGAGAATATGTATCGTGAGAGCCACTTTTTTGTTTCTAATGTGTCTGTCGTGCTGATCGTACTTTCATATCAAGAAAAATAACAAAGCTGCCGAATATTCCATTTTGTAAATTTGGATCTTCAAGTGTAACAAAAAATAAGGACTGTAATATCAAGTTAATATTGTTTGTTTACAATTAGCATCTCTTCAAAATTAAGAGGACATTTTTAGAGTTACTCTAAGAGACTTGCAATGGCACGCTATAACTTTCAAAGAATATGTGTGTGGAATTTCCCGTTTAATCCTGTCCAGACACGTGGTATTCGCACCAAGCAGCGTCAATTATTACGCTGGTGACGCCTTTCCTGCTCTGGTTGACGCCTTATACCAAATCGACGACGACCCCGACCAGGTCACGAGATGGAAAGCTGTGGAGCAGCAGATGGCCATCATCGCATTCACCATCCAATCAGCATCCAGCACCCTGACTGACGTCACACAGTTATGAATGCATGCCGGCCAACGTTTAGTACCTTAGATTATGATACAAATAAACATCGTGAATCTTCATTAATCCTTTTGAGCGATCTTTCTTTAAAAGTGGGAGTCTCATTGGTGCGGAGACATCTCCGCGACGTCTCCTAGAGACTATAGCAGGGTCTCGTTTTCTTTGGGGATGTTAGGAACCTTTCCCGTCTCAAGCTAGTCTCGGAGACGTCTCTGCAGCATTTCTTTTGTTGCGGCCAAGAGATCCGGAGACTAATTTTGTCTGCGAAGTCTCCGAGACATCTCGGCAACCTCATTTTAGATACATGACGACCTACCGGTGACGAAGTGGAGACGCTACGGAAATGTCTCCGCCACTGAGAAGACGTCTTGTAGATATCCCCGCTAATGAGTTGCCACCTTGTTTGGGAACGTCTTCACGTCGCCCTGGACTCACCTTCTTGGTGAGAGCACGAGCTGTCTTTGGGCCTTTCGCGTCGCACGATTTCTGGCGATGTTTCTTCCAGTGAGATGGTCCTTTGTAGTTCTCTCTTACCAGCTGTCCTTGATTTTCAGAAAGAGAGCAATGAGTGATACCTTGTAATTCAAACAGGTCTGACTCGAATATGCAAGATTATACAGTGAAAAAAAAATCAATGTAGGTGCAGAAATATCGATCATACAGTAAATTTAACAACGAATCGATTTTAACTTCGGGAGTACCTCATTGAGCGACGAATGTTGGCGAACGTAACGTATCTACGGTGAGGTTAGGGTTTGTAAACAGTTGCTATCACATTCACAAATAGGTTTCATTGTCGCAAACGGTTTTTCTTGTCGGAAAGAAATTTTGATCATGTTCAAATGAAGGTAACCCAAAAAATAAAACCCAACGGTTGAGGTTCGAAAAGAGCATGCATAAAAATGCAGCATAACAATAACCACAATTCCACTCATCAAAAATAGTATGATATAAAAAAAAATGACCTCGTGGGAAAGAAAAACAACACACAAAAATGCCAGTATATAGGGACCAGTGTGTATAAAAATGACACGAAGCGTTATTTGAAAAAAAAAACAAACAAACAAGGAGATTGCGGTGGAGTGTGACGTAAAGGGTCGTGTGCTGTAAAGCACTCTCTTGACTTTTCGGTTCAAGCTCGTTATTCCGAAAGTTCGTTAATGAGAACATGAAACAAGTTTCATAATTGTGATTGCTCGTTAGAACTCACTTTCTTTTACAAAATTTTCAGATTTAACGAACCTTGCTCTGTTTGCGAGGAAGACGAAAGACTGGTGTCACATTCGTACAACTTTGACTTGTATTGCGTGTGAATTCCTTTTTTTGTAATCTCTTTCTACTATGCTGATTTGATGATTCTTCAGTAATTCAAGGATATTCACTGTTTACTTTTACGTCACTTTGTTTTAATGGGATGCTTTCATCATAACAATATAAGAGCTTCATGATAACAAGCTCCTAAGATTACTTACCGCCATCTTCACAAACTACATTGTAATTTCTGCCGGACCTTCTTCACTTTTTAAATAATAAATAATACATACACGTTTTGTCTTGATTCAATGCTGTGTATTACTAAACTTACTCTCTGCACTTGTTTAGAAAGAAAAAACCCCAACTCTGTTTAGCACAAAGGTCAGAAAATGTCATATATCATGATGTCACAAATGGCATAATAAAGGTCATTTGAAAAGAATAACATTGTCAATATCGATATTTTTTTTGAGATGGTAATCCTTGTTGGCTTGCTGATAAGTTGTTGGAGAGTGTGAGATGACAAGATTCTGTTTGAATGCATGATCCATTTTAACGCTCATATTTGTTTCACACCAGATCAAACAGGATGCAGGCGCATGCAGGCACCAAGAGAGCAACTGTTTGATAAGAAGTTGAAAAGTTCTCTGCACATCAAGAAACGATGTACAATTTCTTGTCAGCTTGATTAATGTTGAATACATTTCTCGCAAGTTGTATTTATTTCCGTCATGATGCACATGGAAATGGGGGGGGGGGGGGTGATTCCAGGGTCAACTAGCACTTCTTAGCTTAGGTCCCAGTATGAGAAGTGTTAGTGTCACAGTACACACTGTACAATCTTAAAGGGTGTGACAGGTGGCATGTAATTCTGAAAGTACACAATGAACTCTGAATCAACTTTTTTGTTTTGAAAGTAAATGATATGTAAGAGAGAATTTGCCTTCCTGTGCATGTACAATGGGGTGTGTGGTAAACTGTCCACAATAAAACAGACCCCGCGTTATTTACGCATCATAAAGATCAGGGTGCATAACCTTGTAAAGTGGTCCGCCCCAAGCACATGTGGTATATACATCCAAATGGTTTCCTTATCATGCACTGCAGCTGCATACGGGTTATCAAGCCATCTTGTCTAATCCAAATGGACATCAAAAAGAAAACTTGAAGGGACAGGGAGCTTCTTTGCCAAAAGCACAGCTACCTTAAAGGGGAAATCCAGCCCCAAAATAAGTTCATCTGATAAAAAACAGTACAATCTTACGACTTTAACTGTAAAAATTCGACTGAAATCGGATGAAAAATAAGTAAGTTATGATTTTTTTTGAAGTTTTGCTAATTTCTGGAAAACAGTTCTTGTACAGTAGATATGAATATGCAAATGAGTGAGCTGACCATGTCATAACCTCACAATTTTCCATTAATCGTGCACAAGAAATGACGAAAATTAAATGTTTCTGTCAAGTTTGAAACATGATGTTATTCTTGTTGAATAACTTCAGAATAGTGATCAGTTAGATATAAGGATTTGAGCCCAGGGCATAATTGCGTTTGAATGAAAAACTCGAATTTTGAAAATTTTATGTACAAACTATAAATGGCAGGTTGTGAGGGTATGATATGCTCACTTTTCCATTTGCATATTCATATTGACTGTTCAAGAACTGTTCCACAAATATTGGTGAAACTTGAAAACGTCATAAATTCCTTATTTTTTACCCCGATTTGGATAAAAAAACTTAATATTTTACTCTTTCTTATCAGGCTAACTTATATTTGGACTGGATTTCCTCTTTAAGTAACGCGTCAGGGTTTCAGGTAATCCCATTATAGGGCTCGAACCAGGTACTTCTGTATCTACTGATGAACCAGCTCTTTGCTCGGGTGGAAGAACAGAACCCCGGGAAACGAATTGCTTCGTTTGGAATTTATCAATTCAGTATTATACCTGGTTTAAGAAGTTCTGTTGAGACCACAGACACACCCCTATCAACGTATACCTACGGATTATCAATTGATGTACATATGAGTAGTGGTAACCTTTGATCTTCAGGTTCTATCACCTAATCGAGATGTCACATGCAATTCTTGGTCAAAGTCCATTGGTTTCCCGTGATTAACACTGAAAGATCTTAATTAACTACCACCAAGCGGTAATTTCGGTGGCATAAAGACTAAAACATCAGCAATGAAACCGCAATCGTCCTCCCCATCCAATAGTAAATATACATAAAAAAACAGACTGTTTATTTACACTCCAAACACATGCCATAATAGTGATTCGTCAAAAAGAAACAAGACAAGCGGCTCACTGGTAAAACTGAATGAAAGGAGTGCGAATCACTGCACTTCGATCGCTGCACAAGGCTAACAGACGACACGACGGACGTTAATACCAGGGTGAACTTGATCCATTGATTTACCATGACTCGGTACCGTGACAACATCTTCTTCGTTCACGTAATATGGCTCATCCTCGCCCTCATCCTGTTCGCCACCGGTATTCTGATCGGTCACTTCGGGATCGTAGACGATGCTTGTCCCTCCGTCTCCGTCGCCGAAAATGAGGAAATCGGACTGCTGATGATCGACGAATGCAGCGCGGAGAACATAGAAAACAACCTCAGGTATGTGTAAATGAAGTATCCTTCTTGTTTTGTTATTTTGAAGTCTATTACGGGGGTAAGCCAAGATAGAAAATCAGGAATGGAGCCCCTAAGGATGTACTAATACTATTACCTCCATGGTCTGAGTACTTGAAACGCAAGTAACTGAAAAGCAAATGGATGTAAACCTTCCCGCCAAAGTGCATTGTCATGAGACTGCAAGGGTGTCAAACTTTTGCAAGCTCATCCCTATATAGCTATGCATATTCTCTCTTTGATCTTATGAAATGTTTCCATTTATTTCGAGATCAATCACCATTCTGTTCTTAAAGTTTTGCTTATGCCTATCTCTTCCACGTATTTTCTATTCTCTTTTTTGTGTGTTTGATGAGGTTTTTTTTTATTTTACTGTATTGTATTTAGACAAATCAAATCAACACGTATAAGGGGAGAAGACAGAGGTACAAATATACATTCCTCTCTGAAATACATGACACACAAATATTACACACTATGAAACTACATATTCGACGTTGAAATACATACATCTTATGTATTCACAGTACAGTAATTCAAGTGAAATTAGGCTCTTCAATTTAGAATGATATTGCACAAAAGAGGGATAGCCAGCATGATGATTACTGATATCTAAAATCTTCTGGACAGGACATCATTATTCATATCTAACTTTCGATATAATCTAATATCGCAAATGGAATATTCCATTTCTCGTTATGATCTTCTCTTCCACATCTGTTAGCGGGCGTGATTCTGATGCATTATCCGGTATTTTCCACAACATTTATCATGTGTATAAATCATTGTGAGTCTGAAATACCTTCGCCCCATCACTAGCTATCTTTTGCAAAAGCATAATTATAATATCTATATATTATTTGGTTTCCCAGTCTCGGAACAACTTATAAACCTCTTTTCTTATTATGAACCTCTTCCGAACACGTTCAAGTATTTAAGTATGTTATGACTGATCCTCTATGATTATGGATTCTAAGGAGCACAACATACTATCATCCACACGTGGAAACATGCAGACTGAAATTGTACAGTCAAGTTGTCTTTAGTCACATCAATTCCATTGATTTCCAAACATGAAATCGTTGTTCGTTTAGTCTCCTTCATGTTTTAGACTTCGCAATTTCCCAGAATCTTTTTGGATTTCATCGTTGAAGTAGTTGTTGCGCAAATAATGTTTATATTTAGATTTCAAAATTTTCTTACTTTCACGGCTAGTAGCTAGAAATGTCTCACGGTAGTCTTATACATTCGTTCCTTTACCAATGTCAGTACTAGTCTTTCCTTCCATATTTCCCTATTAAACTTTACACTGTAATTTGCTTCTCAATACATATGTGCTTGTATTGAAAATCTAAAACTTATAAAACATAGAAATAGTTCGCGGGGTACAAAAAACATAGATAAACAGCACATTATTGAACTTGGCTGGGCCCGTCCTCCGGGGGGCGTCTCCCCAAGTCTGCACAGGTGGTCACCTTTTGCCAACTCTTGACCCTGTCACCCTCTGCTCGCTCTAAGCTGGGTGTCTCCAAGGTTGGCGATCCAATACAGTGTCAGTGGGTAATTACTCACTTGGCAGCAACTGCCTAAGCTTGGATTAATAAACTCTAAAAACTTGCAAGAGCGCCTTCTCAAAGAAAAAAAAATGTCCGCCCTGGAGAAGTGAAATGATAACGATGACTATAGATTGCAACTTAAGAGAGTAATTTTGGATGTTCTGTCATGTAAGTGACAAGTCATTCTATTACTTTCTGCTTGCGATAACTTTTGTATAATGATGTTTATTTTATGCGTAAATTATATAGTGGCCAGCAATGGTAGAACTAAAACCGTAAGCCTGGTGTCATTTGGAGCACGTATACATACACAGTGCAGAAAGAATTCCATTTGCCCTCGTGTTCATCGCACCAACCGGTTGCCCTGCTGATCACACATGGGCGCGTTAATTCGTAAAAATGATGTCAGTATAAATTGTAATCATTCTATCATTTAATAGTGAAATTCAACATGAGGAAGACTGCAGATATTTCTCCGGTTTAGGCAGGAGTGCCACACATCTTTATGTGTGTTGTCATGAAAATGAGTTTGAGTTTCAAAACTTATGTTTGATATTAAAGGGATGGAACAGTTGCAATTGAGATTTGGCTTGAGGTTTTTTGATGATTATTCTTAGAGATTAAGAGAAATCTTCTATTAGATATGAAAGAGCATAATTCTTAAAGTAATTCAAAGTTTATTTAACGAAAATTGAACTGGCTGAGATATCCAAAACAAAGCAAACCTAATGAAAGGTGGGACCCACCTTTAATTAGGACCACTTTACCTTGTGTTTGGATGTCTCAATTATTTCAAAACTGATTTTTTCATTATATAAACTTTTAATTGATTTTAGAATTGTATGCTTTTTAACATTTCCTACAGTAGTTTCAGGTATCTCATGAAAGGTTAAAAGCTGAATTCTCACCTCAACCAATACACTATCCATTTGATAAGGTGGATTTTCAACGCGTCTCATCTTTTCAAATGGTTAGTGTGAACAAAGAACCTCCTTAAAAAATTAACAAAGAAAAAAAAGCACTAGTATCATATTGCAGGGCCCCATAATTTCACTTTAATAGACAAGGCTTAAAAGGTTGAACGTCCTCAGTAAGTGTTGGGCCGTGTCGAACTGCGCAAGGTACAACATGTCAATATCAATCACAATATCTTTATAGAACGAAAGACAGCTTTCGTGAATAGGAAGGGGAGGGAATTAGACCTATCAACAAGTATCGCTGTATAGGTGGGAAGCAGGTGAAATATGAGTGTGCTTCGTCTGCAAAGAGCTCAATCTTTCCATTTGATTGTCATGTTTGAGCTCTGCAATGAATGTTTATGGGAGATACTTCGAAGGTTGCCTTCTATATGAACCGTTATCGTTAAACATTATTGGCCTCATTCGCAGGCCTTCTCCTCATTCCGTAGATATCTCACGTACACTCAAACACATTAGGAGATGAGGTTAAATGTACAAATGTTTGTACACGTATACCTATGTAGACGGGGTGTCTTGTTTTTGGAATTTTGGATAAGCAATGACAATGTCAATCAATGACATATTGCATAAAAATGCCGTGAGAGATAGATAGATCAAGGAGGTTTTATGCATGGAATTCCAACTGGCTGTAATCATTTAAACAGTTGTCAGATTTCTATTCGATGTACAAAAGAATTCCACAGGTGAACTTGTGCCTTTGATGATTGATGTTCCAAGCCGCCGTCTTGCTGAGCAATCTGAAGATTCATTTTGAACGTTATTATAATGTTGGCTACATTTTGCTTATTCAGTTATTAAATGAAATGAAATTTCACTCAATGGTAAAGCATGTAAAACAAAAGTCACTCCCGTCCAGAAATGCATGCTGAAGTGTAAATCAGAGCTGAATCATGTGAAAATGTTTCAAACAGTGTCATCCTGGAAAGCTGGTTTTATCACTTTTCCGCTTAATTTCCACAAATGAAACTAATATGGAATAATCTTAAAGTATAATTCTTTATTGATAGATATATCAGATTAGTGCCCGGGCATGCCCAGTCGAGTAATTTTCATCTTTATTTCAGCATTTTTTGCTTATTTTGTATTCGCGCATCCTCGTGTCTGTACCACCTACCTGTTATAAGAAGGGATAGCGAAAAGTAATTACCATCACAGAGACATATCTTCCTTTGAAAGTGGCTGGTGATTACGCAATGAGACACAGTCAATTGTCTTCGTATCTGCGCGGCAGATCCTGCTTGGCACATGCTTCAAATATTTTTTGAGCGGCGGCTTCGAACATGGGTTCAAAGGAAACTAGAGATTGTAATTTGTCATCACTGACAAATTAAGGTGATCCGATTTTTTTTTATCAATGATTCGAGTCCTGATCGCAATAGGTATGACAATACAAGTTTCATCTGTGTTTAGAGACATTGGCCGTGTGATGTTTGGATTCTCATTTAGAAAAGGGAGTCATATCTGCCATCTTTGGTACCAAATTCTGTATACACTGAATAACGAAGATACAGCAACGAATACATATGACCTTTGACCCACCTTTACACTCCCAAGATGGCATCTGAGGAAAAAGTGGTTATTTTGTGAAATGATTCTTGCGACATCGTCTATATACCTGTGCAAAATATGGCAAAGATAGGACAGGTATTCACCAAGATACAAAATGCAACATTTATGACCTTTGACCCTTATTTACATACCCAAGATATTGTCCAATCAAGTAGTTGTTATTTCATGAAATAATGTACGTGACATGAACTAAACATGTGCAAAATATGGGGGTGATAGGGCGTGTTTTTCTTGAATTATTGCAAAGAAAGTTGCAGAAAGAAAGAAATATCTGAATACATCGAAGATAAGCTTTAATCTCAACCAAGATTTCTAACGTGATTCCGACATCGTATGAAAAAACGAAGGGCCCATGACGATAGCGCAAAGTTTCAGCTACAACATATTAAAATCTGGGAGAAATTCACGGAAGGGTAAGTGAGCTAGTGCTCGATAAAGACAATCATGTCAATTTTCACATTTAAAAAATTTCCTCCCATAGAGATAACACGTCATAACGAAGATACAGAAAGAAGTACATATGACATTTTGACCCCAATTTGCACAGACAAGATGGCATCTGAGCAAAAAGTGGTTATTTTGTGAAATGATTCTTGTAACATGGTCTTTACGTGTACAAAATATGGGAAAGATAGAACATGTATTCACCAAGATATAGGATGAAACATCTATGACCTTTGTCCCTAATTTACATACCCAATATGGCGTCTGATCAAGTTGTTATTTTATGAAATAATGTTCGTGACATGAACTAAACATATGCAAAATATGCTGGTGATAGGGTATGTTTTTCTTGAGTTATTGCACAGAAAGTTGCAGAAAGAAAGAAATATTTCAATACATCGAAGATAAGCTTTAATTTCAACCAAGTTTTTTGACGTGATCCCGACACCGTATGAAAAAACGAAGGCTAATTTACGATAGCCCTACGTCTAAGCTACAACATATTAAACTCTTAGGGAAATTCACCGAAGCATAAGTGAGCTAGTGCTCGATAAAGATAGTCATGTCAATTTTCATTTCCATAAAAATTGCACTCCCATAGAGATTACACGTAAACTGGTCAAATTTGACAAGGTTACCTTCAATCCATTTTTTCGAGGTGATGTCGTCATCTAATCAAAATTGTGTTATTACAATAATGAAAAAGCATTTCATAAGCTACAACATATTGAAATTTGGGTGAAAATTGGCAATGGATAAGTGAGATACGCTCGAGTAAACTTGAAATTTGATGACGTCATTTTGAAAATTCACTTTTTTATTTTATTGAGAAATTTGATATCTTTTCATCATTTTTCCAGCATCGCCAACCCATGGAATGACATGTACAACTCATCAGCTTTCAAAATATGTAAAGAAAATGGGGGGTCACCGTCCATCCTGGCGAGTAAATTCGGATTTAAAATTGGCGGTTTTTTTGCATTGTTGCACTGTATATCGCCATTGACGCGCGCGCGGAATTTCAACTTTGACGGGCCCGTATGACGTCATATTGAGTCGGATTGACTTGAAACTTGGTAGAAATATTTCTTGACATTTCAGGCATCCGATGAATGTTAAAAAACGGGAAATTTCTATTGCATATGAGCTGTACGTGCGTATATTTGCGCGCGCGTATGCGTCCGTCCAATTTTTTCAATTTTTCAAAAAATGCTCCAAATGGTCTGAAACGTGTGAAAAAAAATTTGAGCTCGATTGGAGTATACAAATATTTCAACGCGCGCGTACGCGCACGTTTTAAGAGAAAATATGAATTTTGAGAACATGAGTAGAATGCGCATAACTTGAAATATATGTGACGAAAATTTCATTGAAAAATTCCATTCTATTAATGAGATATGATTGAGAATGTGTTTTCATATAACGACGTCATAGTGACGTCACGGTCGACTGATCACAATGATTTTACTTGATCTGTCGTCTTTGGGAAACGATACATATATGGTATAATTTTGACATTGATAGGAAGAGGACTTTCTGAGCTAACCTCTGCACAACTTTTGAGGAGAAATAAAGAAAGAAACAAAGAAAGAAGAAAGAATCCGTACAGATACAGAAGGTGATCCGAGAGGATACTCGGATCACCTAATAAGACAATTGTGCCTCCATTCTCTTGAACCTCCGTGGACAGATCAGTGCCAGCAGGGAGGTGTTACAGAGATGGAGTGGCAACTCTTCGTAATTCATGCAAGCACATGTTTGAGTTCAAGGCGTTACAATGGGATGTTTATCATTCCATTACGCTTTGAAGTCATGCTCGGCACCGCTCTAGTTGCAAGACGAAATTCGGAGACGAAGAACGCATTTCACCTTTCGTTGAATTACAAGCTTTATTTCACAGCAAAATTTTATATGAAATACTCGAATTGATTTAGAATAGTTTAGGAAAGAATTCAATATTATCAACATGTATTTCTAGTTTCTTCGTAATTCGCAAATCGAAAGGAAATGAAAATTAGGCCCTCTTAAAACCCTATTTTTTTCTATAATGCGCACATTTCCGCATGTTCATTTTCTCTGATCTTTTAATAACGGATATTTTGATCTTTCAAATAAAGTACTCCGTTAAAGCGTGTTCCAGCGTGTTTAAAAACTATTTGATGTTAAAATTGTGAGTTTACACTGCATTTTGATTCACTGCTCCAATTCAAGGTACACAAATTAATTCATTGTTGCCATCACATTGAAAGAGAGAGCGAATTGCATAGTCCAGGCGCAGCGACCCAGAAAAAATGACTTCGTTCAACCCACCCCGCAGAAAAGGTTTGACTGCGTGGGGTGGTTGGTTGGACCCTCTGGAACACCCCTAGGTAGTATGTGATATCAAATTGTGGTATCAATGAAATTTTACAGGCCATTTTAGTTGCGACATGACCATATTCTTCGAGGAAGCGTCTGCGCTCGCTAAGACTACTACACGTACCACTAGCACTGCTACAGGCGCCAGTGCCAGTGGTGCGTGTTATAGTCTTAGCGTACAAAGACTTTTTCCGCGACAAACATCGGTTTTTGCCTGCAAACTAACTTTTCACGCTAAGCTGGGGTCGATGTAGTGTAGTTTCCAGACGTTTTTATTTCGTCTTTATTTCTCCGAGTTGAAGTAAGCCAAGTGAGAGTGCATACCCAGCGATTGTGACGCCCGAACCGTTTTTTGTGGCAATCATTGAGCATGCACCCTCACTCGGCTTAGCGCAATACAGCGGGCTTCTGCACAACACACAAGCTGTAACTCAGAGAAATAAAGGCGAAATAAAAACAGCTAGAAAATAAGACTAGGGTCGGTAACGCTTGTCGCTATTGGGGCACTGAAAATGACAAAATTATCACAGTTTTTGCATTTATTTCACGAAGGATTCATCGAAACGCCTTAAAACTATATATGTGCATGTTGCTAGAGATGTCAGCAATACAATGGGATACATTGTAAGGTATAATATTGTGCATGGTTACCATGGTAACCGGATGCCTACAGGTGATTGGTAACTCCCAAAAATATCTGGAATTTAGACAGGTTTGTTTCTTTTGCCTTTCGTGCACATCACTCATTGTAGATGAGCTCTACACTGTAAAATTAGTCTGGATAAAAAGGGAAAAGACGCCCAAGATTTTTCCCTCATTCTCTCCTCAGCATTAATTCATTACTGCACTTTTTGAATAAAATTTACATATCATGATATTTCATTTTATTCTCTCTCTCTCTCTCTCTCTCTCTATATATATATATATATATTTTTTTTTTTTTTTTTTTTTACAATAGCTGACGAACACAAAAGTACGCTTAATTCTTTGATGGATAATCCAGCGCACGTGTATATTCCTTCTTTAGAAAGGAATTTATCGGTATTCTTGAATAAACTTCCTTTAAGAACATAAATAATAAATTGCTTTCCTCAGCTCTTTTCCAGGATTGTTTTGAATAACCATTGCTCTGTAAATACTCGAAAGAGCTACTATAGAATATTGGCTTTGCTTTCTGTATTCGTCTTATTTTTAAGGGAAATTTGTGTCCATACATTATTAAAAACTATATACATTTGCCTATGCTTTGAAGTCAAATTTATGTTGAAAGTACGACGGATGCAACTTTTTCATGCATTTTACTATTCGAGAATGATATCTTTCTTTCAATGGCCGTTTATTATGCCTTTGCTTACAAATTTTGCTGTAACTTGATAATGCTTCAAAATATTCTTCACATATTATACCTGATGTCGTACACTTAATGCAGAAGGAAGGACATGCTTATTGAGCTTTTTGAAATTATGGGCTTTAGTTTTTGAGTTATTGACAACTAAATTCTGATTGGATAATACTGGTTGCCATGGCAACAGGGAAAACTTTTTTAACGAAAATCAATTAAAAATTGTGTTTTTTTATTGCATCTATAAGATTTAAAAAAAAAAACAATGTTTGCAGCAGCAGGAGGCATTTTGGGGGTTACCAGTCACCTTTAGGCATCCGGTTACCATGGTAACCATGCACAAATATTACAACTTACAATGAATCCCACTGTATGGATGACATCTCTAGCAACATGTACATATATAGTTTTATGCGGTTTTGATGAATTCTTCATGAAATAAATGCAAAAACTGTGTGAGTTTGTCGTTTTCAGTGCCCCAAATAGCGACAAGCGTTTACCGACCCTAGTCTTAATTTCTAGCTGTTTTTTTCGTCTTTATTTCTCTGAGTTGCAGCTTGTGTATTATGCAGAAGCCCGCTGTATATATTGCGCTAAGTGGAGTGAGAGCACACACCCAGTGATTGCGATTCGGTCGTCACAATCAACGGGTATGCGCTCTCACTCGGCTTGCTTGAACTCTTGAAATAAAGACGAAATAAAAACGGCTAGAAACTACACTACACCGAACCCGGCTTGGCGTGAAAAGTTAGTTTGCAGGCAAAACCCTTGTTTATCGAAGAAAAAGTATATGCGCGCTAAGAGTACTACACGCAGCACTGGCACTGGCGCCTGTAGCAGTGCTAGTGGTGCGTGTAATAGTCTTGGCGTGCGCGGACTCTTTTACGTTTGTTCCAACAAATCATGATGAAAAGTGGCCAGTAAAATTCTACTGACACCACAATTTGGAACCACATACTACCTGGGGATGTTCATAGAGGTCCCATCTACCACCTTGTCTGGTCAAACCTTTTCTGCTGGGTGGGTTGAACGAACTCCTTAATTAAGCCTCTTACAGGAATTAGCGCCTTGACTAGCAGTAGGAGCAAATATTTCTAGATGTGAGAGCGCTAGTCCCGATTATTTATGCTCTCTTTTGTCAAAGCACATGGGTAACACCTGTAGTTGAACGCATAACTTCTCGGCGGTGCCGCGCATGACTTCAAAGGAGAGCTTTAGTTGCCTCTCCTTCTCTAGCAATTGTATTTTATTTTTTAGACAAAAAGAAAATATGTAGACATCACTTTTTGGGGTAAGAGAAAATAATGTGCGTATAACTATGTAAGAAGAAAAGAGTGGACATTGTAGAACCCTAATATATTTATGACCGATAAAACGATACACGAATGTGGTGGCAATATAGAAAGCTATGTAAAAAAAAAAAGAAATATACACAGCAAATGTTTGTCAGCGTTACTTGTATAAATAGAATACACCTTGCTTCGTTGGGGGATCAAAAAGTCTTTTGGAGTGTTGCAGTTAATGTGAACCCAAGTTTGTCATTAGACTACAACATGTCAAACAATAACTCCATCCGTGAATCTAGCTGTATATTATACACATTTACGTATACATGTATTTGTGGTCAAGAAATATAAATGCTATGTATCTTTCCCATTTTTTTAATATTGTTTGCAAGATGACCTAGTTAGCTGTGAAATATCCTTTCCTTCCGCACATTTACAGGGGTCTAACCAGCCGTCCTCATCTAGCCGGAACTGCGGCAGAAAAGGAGAATGCGGAAATGCTGGTAGAGCAGTGGACAAGTTACGGGTTCGATTCGGTTCGATTACTCGACTACGATGTTCTCCTTGCCTATCCGGATACTGCTAATCCGAACAAAGTAGGAGTTTCAGTAATTATGATAATTATAACGATGATGATAGTAGTAGTAATAATGAGAATGATAATAATGATAATAATTATAATAATTATAACAATGATAATTATTATTATTATCATTATCATTATCTACATATTGGTCATTTACTTGTGCTTTCATGCCGTTTCACAAAAAGAGACCAAGCAAGGACATTTCTGTCACTATGAAAAGATTAGTTAAGCAAAATCCGTAGTTTGACGTGGTCTTGCATAGAATAACAAACAACTCACATGAAATTAGACCCAATGGCCCGAATTCACGAAAGTGGTACAAATGAAACCATGGTTTGAACCATGCACAAAAACTATGGAGCGCCAAGTCTCGCACGAAATATTTCGTTACGAAATATTGGTCATTGTTATTTTCGTCGACAAAATGACCGTTTCGTTAACGAAATTATCATTTCGCGGACGAAATGTTCATTCAGTTACGAAATGTTGTAATTTCGTTACAAAATAATAATTTCATCGACTGAAATGACTGATTTTGTAACGAAATATTCCATGCGACACTTGGCGCTCCGTGGTTTTTGTCCATGATTTAAACCATGGTTTCATTTGAACCACTTTCTTGAATTCGGGCCAATGAGAATACATGCAGTAGTCTGGCGCTTCCAAAAGGAGGATGTCGCGACCAGACTTTGTGAGATTACTTTATAGTGTTGTTTAAACAAAAATAAAGATCCTTTCAGTACGTATGCATGAGATATACTGATATTCATCAGACAGCTGCTCACTACTTCGTTCCTTTTCTCCCTCGTCACAATTATCAACACACGCGCACACACACACACACACACACACACACAATAATAATAATAATAATACCTGTAAATCCAGGTAATGATAACGGAGAACGGAGAGATTAATTTCACCACGGCCCTACATGAGGAGATTCTTCGACCCGAAGATGATCACCCGGATGTCGTCCCGCCATTCAATGCCTACTCGGCAAAAGGGGAACCAGAAGTAAGTCTGTCTGATTTTTTTTTCTGTAGGTAAACAAGCAGCAGCAACAACAAACCAACAAACAAAGAGAAAAAAATACATCTTATGCTCACCATTAGGTGATTCCACAATGTTGATGATGTGGTGTTGAATAGTACCCCAGCAAAGCGGCAAGTTATGATTACGACTAGCTGGTTCATTTCTTACACCTGTTGTTGTATACCAGGCGCTTTTCTTTTTAATGATATCAGTCAAATGACATTAATTTGATAATGCAATGCAGATGACACAGTTTCGTTAAGAAGCTGCATTCGGCAATTGAGTTTTTGGTTAGATTTTTGTTTCTATTCGCACTAAGTACACATAACATATCAATCATCTCTAAGTCTTGCTATGTATCCGGATATCTTTATATCCAGGGCCCCCTGGTGTACGTGAACTACGGACGGTCAGAAGACTTTGACTTTCTTGCTAAGAACAGGTCTGATATCAACATCACAGGCTGCATCGCCATCGCTAGATACGGAAGGGTGTTTCGTGGGAACAAGGTAAAAGGGAGCGACTACGTAGCCCTGTTTTAACAGACTTTACCCCGACAATGTTGGGACAACGTCCGGAGAACCAAATTCCTCGCTTCGGGAGAGAGAGTAAGGGTTGAACTGTTTTAGCAGACACACACCGAATAAACCTTCTCCGGGTAAGTTTCGATAACAACCTACCCGTTCTTATGCGAAAGGGGTGTGGTTACAATCCATAAATGAGATCGACGAACGGTATTGTCATTCTATTTGGACTACTGCTCACGTCTTTTGAGTGTATCAAAGGAACGTTGCGGCAACAGCGTTTAACAGAAGGGTTGTCGGGGTAATGTCGGGATAATGTCAGAGTAATAACCCTAGTTGGCTGGGGCAGAATTTGGCAAAAGTTACCATGATAACGTCCGAGTAACATTCTGCATGAAACGTTGTAACATGCACGGTTAGAAAAAAAAATCATAAAAAAAAAATGTCCGGATATTGTCGCGGTAACTCTGATACGAACGGCTCTCCTAAAAACGGGGCTTGTGTTGCTTGCACCTGCTTTTACTTGAGGAATTTTACCACTAGTTTACTTTGACATGTGAGGATGTTTCTCATCATTAGCCTATGGACTGAAAAACAAACCAATTAACAGCAACTTTGGAGAGAGAATTAAGGCGTTGTATGATCCTCTGTAGGTACTAAACGCTCAGGCGGCGGGCGCCATTGGAATCATTCTTTATTCCGATCCCGCCGATTACGCAAGTGATGGAGACATTTCGGTCTACCCGGACAACTGGTGGCTTCCGGATACCGGAGCGCAGCGGGGGAATACCTTCGTTAGTGATGCCAAGGGCGATCCGGTTACACCCGGCTATCCGGCAAAGCGTAAGTACTGCCTCATCAAAATTCTCTTGCTGGGGAATGTTTGTTACATTGTTTATCTCTCCCTCCAAGAAAGAGAAGTAGACAGAGAGAGAGAGAGAGAGGGAGAGAGAGAGAGAGAGAACGAAATTGGTAGTATTAGAAAGCACAATACATGTCCAGTCCAATGAGGTGAGCGTTGCATCGACTTATTATAATCATAACATTTTAAGTTAGGGTTTGATTTTTTTTAACGACATGTTCAACCACTATATAGTACTCCGTTGAAAGTGTTGATGTATCTGGCTTACAACTTTCACAGAAAATCAGCGTTTGGTTGCTCGTACACACATACGATGTGTCTGTTATGCTTAAAGTAGTACTTAGGTTTAAAGTAGTAGATCAACCCAATATGTGATAGGTATATATTCTTATCATACTAGAAACATGCCCTTTTCTCCCGCGTCCAGCCTACATGTACCGTATTAGTGACGAGGAGACGGCACTGCCTAAGATTCCAGTACATCCCATCGGATACGGGGACGCACAATATCTTCTCAGGTACCACATAAGACCGGGTTTACTGATTATAAATGCACAATTTACCATTTGCAGGTGAAAGAAAAATCCAGCATTAAACTGGTTTGATATAGTTCTAGAATGTGAGCTAGGGATAGAAACAACCTATGTAAAAAGTCTGAAGCCATTATTATAATCGATGTTTAACATTGTTAAATATACAAAATGTGAACAATAGTTTCAGACTAAATCGTCTACAGTAATGATTTACAGAGAAAAATACTGATATCTCTTTATATTTTAGGCTTTACTGCGAAAATTTTATGTGGTAGGATGTTTTGTGAAACAACAGATGTGCAACAGATGTGCACATTCACATCGAATGTAATATCTTGAACATATTTTAAATCACTGCTCCCAAAGGTAAACAGAACATTTAAGATCACTTTTTAAGAAAAAAGAAGTGAGTATGGTTGTCATCACAATCCTCACCTCAACTATACCATAATGTTGATTATTGTGTTAATAATTGGAATGGTAATGATTTCGTGATATTACCCATTCCTCACAAGGGCGGATGGATACAAATTTTCCTAAAATCTTCCTCATTGATTTGACTGAGTGCGCAGAATTCCTGAATGAATGCCTTAATCGTTGCATATTTTGCTCTGTCGATAGACTTTCACGATTTGTGAATATCGATTCGTTTATCTTACATATTCCAAGAATAAAGTGCTATTTAAGAGATTGTTCGTGTCGTGTGAATTTCTACATAATCAAGGTAGGATTAGGAACCACCCTCCCCCCCCCCCCCAAAAAAAAAGAGAGTCCAAAGAAAGTCAAATTCAATTTAATGACAAGAAATGCATTTGGAAGAGCTTTCTTTTGGTACTTTTGGTGTTATTATCATGTACCGTAATACCACGATCAGGTAAGTTTAAATCTGTATAACACATCCACAAAAATGTTATAACCCATTCTGTTTTCATTTTGATTTATTACTCCTCCTCTATCCGCCCACCTCATTGAAGTGAAATGACTGGAGATGAAGTACATAGCAGCTGGCGGGGACACCTGGATGTCACCTATCGATTTGGACCCGGGTTTGTCAACCCACAGAGGTGAGTGTTTGGACAGATGATCTCGGGGAAACAAAAATCTGTTTGAACTATGTTTTCATAATTTTTGATATTTAGACATTCAGGTATAACACTCGAAACTGACTTTTAGAGGGAAAAGAGATTTAAAGGATGTACAATAATTTACACCTATTCCGCCTTCATCTGCAATGTACCCGAATCAGGATGGCGCTGCATATGGAAGCAGCAATGTGTGTGTATGTGGGGGGTGGGGGGGGGTGGGGGGTGAAGATGCGCATGTGAGTACTAGTATGCATATTATGTATTTCTAGGTTATGGTGTTGGTGTGTGGGTATTTACAGCAGCTTCTTCTCAGAGGCTCTGAATGATATTGAGTCACTAAAAATTTGATCGTACACAGGAAGGTGAAGATGAGTATTCACACCTCAAGGGAGATTCGAACCACTTATGACGTCATTGGAATCATCAACGGAGCCGTTGAACCAGGTGAGGGGGACGTGTGATGATCGAACGTTCCTTGAAAGAAAATTCCTCCAAACATGAGAACAAATGCAGTGTAGCACAGGGAGGTGAGGAATATGACGTATTATAGGGTATGAGCTTTCTTCAGTTTGTCTACCCTCTGTGCAAGTGAAGTTTGTAAGATCGCAAGTCCTGATCTACATTTTTATCAGACATGTCGGAACGAGGGAACCACGGGATTCGAACCTTTCATCTACTGCTTTCCAGGCAGCGACCCTACCACCAGGCTATTCCTGGCTGCCGGCAGTGACACGATGAACATGGAACAAACACCCAAGCTCCAAAATTCCGATATTGTTATCATCAAAGTGGTCCAAGACAAACAAATTTGATAAAGCTCATGTCTTTTTTATCTTCACCCCGCTGATAGACCTATTGCCTTCATTCAATCTGGCATAATCACTTTTTGAAGTAAGGAAGCTGGGTCCAGTCTTCGTTCATGCGCAGTGGGATCCGACAAGCGAAAGCCTGTAACCATGAGGCCACGACATTTATCTTCCATATCCAAATATCCTGGAATGCTTCTGCATTGAATTAGCCAATCTCACATGTGGCACCTTTATCAAAGGAAGGTAAAGGATTCTAACGATATGCTAAATACACGATAACTGGGCAGCTTTAGAGCTGTACATTTGAAGACATTCTTTTGCTATCATAACCATCGACTAACATAAATGCATCGTGTCCCTCCAAACAGTTTTGACACAAATTGTTCCAATGCTCTGATTACTTTGTGTTTAAAAAAGAGAGGCTAAAATAGAAATATGCCATATTAATCACACGGCCAATCATAGCAGTGTCCATTTGATTTTTCCATTTTAGTTTAACGTTTAGTCTCAAAAGAACGGACGCAAAGAACATAAAGAAACCGCATTACTTTGTTGGAGTGGACCTCCTGAAAAGTTTGGCTGAAGGAGATTTCTCATTCAAACCGACTCCACCCGATTTCTCTTCTAGATCGGTACGTACTGATGGGTAACCATAGAGACGCTTGGGTGTACGGTGCTGTGGACCCGTCCAGTGGAACCGCGGTCCTCATGGAAAGCGCGCGTGTCTACGGCGAGATGCTGAAGAAAGGTAGGTCAACTTGCAAGAATGGTTTGTTGTCTAGCTGCTCTGGTTTCCGTTATCTATGACATTAAAAAGCATTC
This sequence comes from Diadema antillarum, assembly GCF_040938485.1. Taxonomy (NCBI): domain Eukaryota; kingdom Metazoa; phylum Echinodermata; class Echinoidea; order Diadematoida; family Diadematidae; genus Diadema; species Diadema antillarum. The sequence goes on from NW_027270954.1 coordinate 3,201,477, forward strand.
CTTCTCTTCTTGTCCCCAAACTTTTCAAGACTGGCGCCCTCGGCGGACGGTGATGTTCTGCAGCTGGGGAGCTGAAGAGTACGGTCTTCTCGGTTCAACCGAGTTCGTGGAGGTGAGAATATAAAGGAACTGCGCATAGAACCAGAGCCTTCTATTACAGAGTTTGGCCAACTTAAACACAGTCGCCATTTTGTACCCACCAAAGAGGTTCTATGATAGGTAATAGAGTGCTCGTTCAAGTGGCCCCGTTTTCATTTGTACGCACTGAATGGTGAGTGCTTACTCTAGTACCTCTTTGGTGGACACACAGTGGCGTCCGTAGATCGAAAAACTCATAACAGGGTTGGCCAAACTCTGTAATAAAAGGCTCTGCATAGAACTTTGTGAGAACGCCCTCTAGAGTTTCGGAGATCTCAGTGGGCTTTATGGTGTGGTTGACACATTAAATAACTCGGTTAACGAGTTCAAGTTAATTGTTTACTTTTGTGACAATGGATGTTTCTGTCAAGCTCGATCTTGACATGGCAAAGTCTAATGCTAGCAGACTGGATTCCAGAAAGCAACATAGTGTCTATGCGTATGTGTACATATTCGTTCTGAGATGTCATCAAAAAGGCGTAGGTATAGGCAACTTTTATCAATTTCAACCAAAAGCACATCCAAGACTTTTATAAGGAAGTAGAACAGGTAGTTCACAGAAGGTGACGAATAAATTGGAAAAGAGTACACAAACGTGTTAAAAAAGTTTTCCTCATGCGTAGTCATATTAGTTCTGCACTATTTCGAGGAAAACTTTCACTTTGTGAGTCATCGGAGAAATCTTCTTCTTCTTCTCGAGTCACTACGCAGAATGGAAAGTTAGATTCGTCCAGTCCAATGTTGGATGCACTGCCTGGCACCGGGTGTTAGAGCTGCCAGATCCCCCTTTGTGCAAGGCTCTAGTAGAAGTGGACAGACCAGGAGATGTTGCATAGTCTGCTCCTCTCCACACAGGCAGGTGGTGTCATCATTCTCACTATACCCCCACTTTGCTAGGTTAGATTTGCAGCGGCCGACAGCTCTTCTTAGGCGCTTGCAGCAAGACCAGAAAGGCCATGCCTCACTGGCGCCTGATGGTGTAGTTTCCTTAGGGCCGGTAGTAGACACTGTATGCGGTGTATGGGTAAGACGTTCAATCCACATGGATACACGCTGCTTGTCAGGGCTTTTGTTCAGAGCCTTTACAGAAAGCATGAAGCTGCGCCTGGATTTTAGCCTCTTTCTTGAATGATCATGATTGAAGAGAGGGTGGCGAGGGTCATTTTCTTGCTTCAGCTTTTCCTTTTGGGATGCAACGGTCCTACGGATGCTTGGAGGAGCAATCCCACTCGGTAGGTAGAAGTCTTCAACCTTTGTGGACTTTAGGCAACCAGTAATAGCACGACATGAAACATTTAGAACAGTGTCAATCTTAGTGGCATGAGCTGCTCTACTCCAGACAGGTGACGCATACTCAGCTGTAGAGTAGCATAAAGCCAGTGCTGTTGTACGTACCGTCTTCGCATCAGCACCCCACCTCGTATTAGTGAGCTTTCGGAGGATACTATTCCTTGATACCACCTTTGCCTTGGTCTTAATGATGTGATCCTTGAAAGTGAGGGACCTGTCAAGTGTCACCTCCAGGTAGACTGGCTTGGATACATGTTTCAGGCGTTTCCCATACCTACTAATCCGTAGTTGACGGCTGGCTTCCCTATTCTTAAGATGAAACACACTGATTTGTGTTTTGTCTGGGTTAGCTCTGAGATGGTTGTTGGCATAGTAGAGAATGAGTAAGTCCAGTGCACTGGAGAGGGAGTCCTCTACTTCTTCGAAGGTGTCCTTTTGAGATGCAATGCAAAGGTCATCAGCATAGAGGAAGCGTCCAGTGTCTGGTTGAGTAGGTTGATCATTTGTGTAGATGTTAAACAACAAAGGGGCAAGCACATTCCCTTGAGGAAGTCCGTTCTTCTGTGTCCTCCATCTACTCTTTCTACCACCGAGGTCTACGAAGAATCTGCGGTTTGATAGCATGTTGCAGATCAACTTTGTGAGTCTAACATCTGAGGTCATCTCATACAGTTTCTTGGCAAGGATACGGTGATTGACTGTGTCGTATGCTGCAGAAAGATCGACAAAGGCAGCAGATTTTTGTTTTGTTCTCAAAACCATCCTCGATGTACTGCGTGAGGTTCAGTAGTTGTCCTGTAAATGATTTTCCCGGTCTGAAGCCCGCCTGCTCCGGGATAAGGTGATCATCAACGAACAATGCTATGCGGTTCAGGAGGAGGCGTTCAAACAGCTTGTACATGTGGCAGAGTAGGGATATCGGATATCGGATATCGGATATCATTTCCTAGAATGCGAATAGTCTTCCAGGCTTTCCTGCTACTATGAGTCATATCTGTGCTTTCAATGAGCTCTTGCCATTTCTTCCACCTTTCTTCTGTGATGGAATTAGCTAAGGCTTCACCAAGCTCAATGGTGTCATCACTAGAAGGGTCATCCTCAAAACGCAAGATGTAGTCATCATATAATGCTTTAGAGTCATCAGTCAAGCCCTGGATGTACCTTGTGCGGCAGCCACGAGGAATGTTATGGCGCGATGATGATTTAACTGATTCTACAAAAGCATCATAATTGCCAGGGGTAGCGGGAAGATCTAGAATAGCAGAGTCTAGGTCGTCAGAGAAGCCCTTCCAGTCGGCTTTCTTGAGATTGAAAAGTCGCCTGAAGGGAACAGCACGGGGAGAGATGACTGCAGTGATCTTGAGACCTATTGGCCGATGTTGTGTGTGGGGAATGGGATCCAGAACAATCTTCTCACACTGATTGGCAACAATACTGGATGTGAAAATCAGATCTGGGTTGTACCCCCGCCTCCATCGTGAGCTATTGAAAGAAGGAGGGAGCTTGGCATCATGAATGAGAGACAGTTGGTTGGAGTCTGCCCAGCTCTCGACTAGCTCACCATCTTCATTAGTTTCAGCATAACCCCAATTGACATGATGGCTGTTAAAGTCTCCGATAACAACATTGATGCGACCGCTGGTGACATCAGGGGGAATGTCAAATATGATGGAAGGCGGTTTATACACCGAACTGACAGATACTCCCTTGGTGTTGATGGTAATGATTTCAGTGTCATCCGTATCAGAAATAGATATCTTGTCAGCAGACATCCCATTGCGTAAGAATACTGCACTTCCATACTGGTCATGTGGCCTCTCAGCAATGAGGGTCATACCCGAGATGCGAGGACGTACCTGTGAAGGTCCGCGATGCGTCTCTTGGAGACAGAGGATATCACAACTATGCTTGGTGCATAGATCTGCCAAAAGATCTTGTTTGGGGCCAGTTAGACCTTCGATGTTCGATGATTAATATACTCAAGGCCGGCCATGACAAGGGCCCATGCTTGCGACCTTGGGCATCATCAACAATTCTAAGGTCTAGTTGAGTCATGATAATGATGTGGGATAATTGTTGATAGCGTAGTGTGGTTGAAGGATTCGCAAGTGTAAAACACCTGACAGGGACCGCGACGTGAACGCTCCTTCAGTGGCCCCCATCGGAGAAATATGTATTTCAGATGGATTGTTTGTTTGTTTGTTTGTTAAGTTCATCTAATCTATAGGCATGATAACGAGGTGGTTGTTTGTGCATTCCCCTCCGAACACAGGAATACCAGAAGGTGCTTGGTGAACGTGCGGTGGCCTACATCAACACGGACATCGCCGTCAGGGGAAACTACACATTTCGAGCCAAGACGACACCTCTTCTGCAGCAAGCACTCTTCGAGGCAACAAAGAAGGTAACATACATCTACAAAGTACGAAATTAAACGAGATATATCACGATCAAAGCGTAATAATAGCAAGATTTTGATAATTGTTTCACTTTTTGATTTATTTTGATAGACTACATTCTGTACCAAATTTCACGCAGACTATAATCAGTAAATAAGTTCAAAGGACAAACATGCACCAGTTTGTACAGCTCGCCGAGATAAATATAAATTAGCAAACTAAAACATAATTGGCATTACCAGTGGTTAATTCAACTGTGTTTTCCAAAAGTAGCGGCAGATTTTGGAACATTCTTTAACACGACACCTCATGACATTTTCCAATGCCTGTCCTCGCGGTGCCTGAGATATAACCTAACATTTCCATGGTCTCTTTACTTTTCATATTATAATAAATACTAGAATGCAGAATACTGGTATGAAATGTTGCGCATGGATAAGAAGAGCAGTCGTGGGTATCACAAAACAACAACAACAACAACAACACTCGGTAGCCATGGAATTACTAGGATTAATTTGCATGATCATTGGATGTTATTCCTCTAGGTCCCCGATGGGGAGACGGGAGAACTTACGGTCTACGATATCTGGCGGGAGCGATACCCTGACAGCAGTGGCAACGGGCTACCCTAGTAAGACAGTCAAAGTATTATCTGATGACGCTCAAACCACGTGATAATTATGAGTTTATTAGTCCTACGTGGATAACATAGTATGCAACTTGTTGTCTGGCAAAGTGAGGATATCCTCAAATCTTCTCGCCAAGGATTTTCGAATTCGGATTCGATCTAATGTGAGAGCGTCGTGATAATTTTATTTGATACGGCTCTCGATAATGAACGAGAGTTAATGAATTCGAATCTTTATAATCCCCAGTGCGTCCATTGTATTGTTGGACAAGATGAGTTTACGTATAATACCCGCTTGAGCCAGGTGTATAATGGGTGAGTGAAAGCCGGGTAAAAATGACGGGTCTCGTTGGTAGAGGAGGCTTCCCTAGTATAAGTGATGAGGCCATGATCACTGTATTATCATTATCAGGACTATGCGTTGCCTGTATGCTTAATTTCGATATGCAAAACCTGAACAAACAAAATACGGCAAAAAGAAATGTCGAAACTTTGAGCTCCACACAAACAGACACACACACACACGCATACACACATACACACACACGCATACACACATACACACACACACACACACACACGCACACACTCACACACACACACACACACACATGGAAAGATTTAAGTGAGTTAAAGTGTAACTTGTCTTCTCACATACAATGCATTACCGTATGCAGTTGCAGTTCACCATCATGCAAGGATTTCGGTTTTTGAAAACCTAAAATTGTAAGCGTTATATCAATTGCCATCTTTGAAAAAAATAATAAATGCATTCACAAACGTGTTTTTACTGTCGAGTATATGAAGATTGGGAATGATATGTTTTAATGGTTTCGAGTCTAAAACGTTGGCTTATAGAGAAACATGCGTACTTTGGTACAGTCGTCAAAGCAGTAAAGAAGTGGCTGGACTTATAGTTATTCATTTGTCTCTCTGTTGGTTTCACAGTGCCTTTTCCTTTGTTTTGATTACAGTGTTCCCGTGCTCGGATCTGGTAGCGATTTCGCCCCTTTCATGTACCGAATTGGTGTACCATGCACTGATATGTCGTATTATTATGATTTTGTAAGTTAAGTTTGTTGTGATTCTTGATTGATAAGAAAAAGACATTGAAACAAATTTACGGTCTTTCTTAATTGATAAACTAGAAATCATGTCCTGGTAGCAAAGAGTCCCAATCATGCATATACCTCCCGAGAGCAACAAGAATGATCTGTAAACACTTACCACTTACAACATTCACTGCATTAAACTCAAAGTGCACAAAGTCTCAAAGTAGTTCATGATTTGAATTCATACTTATTTAGCACGACTATAGAACTATACTATAGTAGAAGCAGATTTTGTATTTTTGTCATTGTTATCGCTATTGCTCTTACTATGACTAGCGTGTTTTCCATTTTAATAACTTCAACTTTACCACTGGAAAACAGAACGTTATGGACCACTGTAAGCAATGGAAAATATACGCAGAGACAGGATTAAATTAATGGTTAAAATCCTATTAAACAATTATTTTGTGACCTGAGAAAGTGGATACCAGCAATAAAAGTAATGAAAGGGAGAAACACAAATTGACAAAAGACAAAGCGTTGTAAGATTATATATGTTACGGTGTAGAATGTCATGTCGGTCTCTATTGCATCTTTACCAGCCGAGTTACCTGTTCCATCATGTTATGTCGCCGATGTTTTAACACAGGATCTCAGCATTTTATGAATCAAGTCATTATTCTTAGACTAACCAACGAATACTACCATCTAACCAGACAATCAACTGAGAGAAGTGCATCATTGACCAAAGAGCATGTTTTGTATTTCAGAGCCTGTCCATTTCGTCATACCCCGTTTACCACTCTGTATACGAGACGTTTTATCTCGTAAAGACGTTCATCGACTGGAACTTTTGGCGCCATCGGGCCATTGCCCGGGTAATGTTAGAATTCTCGCGAGATCTCGCGGACTCCGTTGTGCTGCCGTTCGGTTGTCTCGACTACGCAGAGAAACTGAAATCGTCCGTCGACAATTTGAATGAGGAATACGGGGACAAGATGAGAACAAACAGCATTACCTTTGGTAAAAACGGTGTATGAAAAAGACCATGTACAGTATTCCCCTTATGTCATACTGAATTAAAATGATTATTCAACAATAGTAGCTAAAGATTTACTTGTAATCTGTACCTGCCCGGCATCATGATGAACTATCTAAAGTTTAAAGAATTCGACAATGCCAAACGGAAGAGCGCCCTCACAATTCATCTGCAAACTATCAGTATCAATTCTGCGTATCTTAAGAGTGATCATACTAACACTAATGGTGCAGTGGATGTTAAAAGTTATTGCCGATGACATCAAAATTATTCAGCCTTTTTGATCGTTTTTTGATTGTTTTTGTCTTATTTTTGTTTCTTTCTTGAAGGGCAGAAATTCAACGATTATATAAGTACGAAAACATATAATGCAAAAATAAAAGACAGAAAATACATGGGAGTAAAAATCTCTAAGATTAAAAAAAAAATAAGATTAAAATCGCCATTTCCAGTACAATGAAAGAGCAGGTTATGGCAATACTAGCTGTTTCTCTGTCTAATCAAGTAGGGGAAGAACCGTAATGTTATAATAAGAGCTCAGAAAACATTTTCTAACACAAAATGATAGAGTCACCGTAATATGAAGAATTAAGTACTCCACATCTTCGGTAGATTTTGCACCTATCAACCAAGGGCTGATCAAACTCACATTTGTAGAGAAAGAACAATGAATTTGTTGCAACTGATTGACAAATTGCCCTACATCGAGTGATCAGGAGGTCGTAGGTTCGAATCCTGCTCGAGTATGTACGCCCATGATTTTTTATCATGGCTACTACTAAAACACTGATCAATTCAATGCTTATTTACGTCGATGTAGGGCAATTTGTCAATCAGTTGCAATGAAAACATCTCGACGGAAGAAATTCATGAATTTGAATAACAAAGCAGTACCCGCTGCATGCTATAAGGATTAGAACCAACACTTGCTTTCGGGCGAAAGCTCGGTGGTCTAGTGGAGATGACGCCTGTCCGGTGATCAGGAGGTCGTAGGTTTGAATCCTGCTCGAGTATGTAAGCCCATGATTTTTTTATCATGGCTACTACTAAAACACTGATCAATTCAGTGCTTATTTACGTCGATGTAGGGCAATTTGTCAATCAGTTGCAATGAAAACATCTCGACGGAAGAAATTCATGAATTTGAATGAATTTGTTGTTTATCACGACAGATTACGTCTACTCGGCACTCACCAATTTCACAACTGCGGCGGAGGACTTTGAAAATCGTCTTCAAGAAATCGATCAGAACGAGTAAGAAACAAATCAGCCGAAATAATACAATCACCTTTTCTATTTTTCTTGATGAGTGAATATGAGTGAATATGCTTCTGCACACCTTCTCTACAATACAATATTTGCGGAAGTTTGAAGGAGTGAACAAATTGATAACAGAATTGTACTAAACGAAATTCTTTCCGTGAGACAATAATGGAAATATATAATTTGTTTTTATGATAAAAATGTCTGTTGCCGTGATAGTTAAGCAGTATATATCATTATTTCTTCCAGAGGTATAAAATGACTATCATGACTGTGATATTTACTTTCTGTATGCTGTAAGCTAAGATTTGGCTTTCGTTGTGAGGAACTTCTCCTCACTGCATTCTAAGAACTGGTCTCTATTTCCCTCATTCCATCACACGCATTCAGTATTCTTACTCATTGGCAGTAGGTCATTAGATTTAAAGATACTGACCATGTTCACCTGAACCAGTATTTCAAAGAAGAGAGTGACTGAAAGTCGGGGCAATAGGGCACAGTGGATACAACTATCACCTGCTATAATTGGAGGGGGAGACAGAGAGAAGGGGTGGAGAGAAAGCGCGAGGGAGAGAGAAAGAGAGGGGGGCTCATGTTGGAAGCCTGCAAGGGATAGCATCCTGAGACAGGATTTTACGTCTGTAATGTCTCTTCCGACGGAGGCGTTTAATCAATGGCTTGCAATCACGAAGTGATAAATTGCCGGGAACTTTATAGCAGAGCACCGTTCACGTCATTAGCTTTGTTCTTCCTTATATAGAGAAAATATTTTTTTTATGATTATAACTATAACCATGACCGTCATTATATTCCTGTTATTACAATCAATAAATATGTTTTATCAAATGATATCATTTGTGAGATTAGATTGTACTAGATAATAACATTATTATTGTGATATAGCATAATGCCAATTAATCTTTACACCCATTACTTTGTCTACAGTCCATTTGTGGTTAGACAAGTCAACGACCAGATGATTCAACTCGAGCGGGCATTCATCGATCCCGCTGGACTTCCGGACAGGAAATGGCTGAGGTAAGTGCTATACGATCAACATTAATCGAACTCAACTCACTCTTCTGTGGTTAAAGTGTAGAGCGCCATCTTGCAGAGCTCAGTTGTAGACCAATGTCGATCAATTTTACGCACTGACGTAGAGTTCAGTGATTCTACGTTTACCCCACATCGTTTTATTGCATATCAGGATGGCGGGCTCTCACGCATTTCAGCATTTTTCGTTGTTCATAATATGAAGAGTTTGAATGCAAAAACAGATAAACGCAATTTCCAAATTTTTGAAAATAAAGTTAACATCAAACAGAGATATATCTTGTAATAATAATCATCACAGTGGTGCACCGGTGACATTTCATATGACAAGGATTTCGAATTTTTCGTTTACTCCTACCCAGGCACGTGGTATTCGCGCCAAGCAGCGTCAATTATTACGCTGGTGACGCCTTTCCTGCTCTGGTTGACGCCTTATACCAAATTGACGACGACCCCGACCAGATCACGAGATGGAAAGCTGTGGAGCAGCAGATGGCCATCATCGCATTCACCATCCAATCAGCATCCAGCACCCTGACTGACGTCACACAGTTATGAAATGCATGCCGGCCGACGTTTAATGCCTTAGATTAACCAACAAACATCTTGTGTGTCGGGCGGTGCAATGATAAAGGAACCGCCGGCCTTGGTACTGTAATGCATTCATTTTAATCAGACTTTTCTATCGATCGTTCATTTACATATTTTTCTCATATCAGCGGCCCTTGATTTTACTGCTTTTTTTTTCTCGAATAAAATGAGCAATATTTTATGATTTGAATAGGTCTGATTCGAATATACCAAATTGGGAGAATATACAGAGGTCTTCGACGATTGTAAGTGAAGTAATAACGTATTATCGATCACACTCATATGGTAGATCTCACAGTGAATCGGTTCGACGTGCTAAACCACAACAGTACGTTCATTGAAGGATTGCTTGATTGCTTGCTAATCATCAAGACCAGGCATGTTGACTATTAAACCATTCAACCTATGAAGTGTATTGTGTGATATTGCGATGCAAGATCGATATCAAATTTCAAAAAAACAATCGAAGGGTGTCCGCAGTTGCATCATCCTTGCTTGTTTGATTTTCTTTATTCCTGATCGGAATGGGGTCCTGTCATTCTCTACTAAAATTGAAGTGGAACTGATTTTGTTGTTTGTTTGTTTTTTTGCTTTGTCTTTCGTTAAGGTCACAGATTGTAAAATTTTTGACGGATTTTCTACACATTTTTACTCCTTTCCCCTCGTACCAGTCATTTTCTTGAATTGCTTGAAAGTTTTGTGTTTTTTTACCTTGAAAACTTTTTAGAATTCTTCTTATGTCCTACAGTTTCCTTCTTTTCTTCCATGACCAAAGAAAAACAAAACAAAACAGAACAAAAACAAAAAACAAGACATGACTATTATAGTTATGTTTATCTTTTTTTTTTTTTTACTTTATTCAAAGACTGGGAGTAGATGGCATTTGAAGTCTGTGCATACACTCTCCCGTCATTCCCTGTAAAATGAAAAATAATCTGGTATTAGTGCTTGGTTGCTCCACGGTATATCTCTGCGCATTGTATGGAAATCAGCAGTGACCTTATCATTGGCGATGCCATCACCGATTGTTTTCCAAACGGAGATATACACTCTGACAGTTATTACCCATCTATACACCGGGGAACGAACGACTTTGCCTCCCTTGCCCGACAGTATGATCGAGGCGCACTGCGCATCGGTAGGACAGTTGATTAATTAAACGGATGTAATGATAGAGGGAAATCAGAACGAACACTTCTGTGCATCTAGCCTACCATTGGATGAAAAAGATGAAGAAAAAAAGAAGCCCTCGTAGCTATAACATGAAGTAGAGATATGGAAAGTGACAGGGTATATAAAACTAAGAGGACAAAAAGATGTATGGATAGACAAAGACGTGAAGTGAAGGTTGCGAAGAGGGATGTGGAATTACAGGAGGGAAGAGAAAATACACATTCCAGATGAGTAGATGAATAGAACAAGAATATGATTGCAAAAATGACCAAAATGACCAGTCAGGTAACCTAAAGATGAAACCCAACAGTTGGGGTTTGAAAAAAGAATGAGATAGATGGAGGGAAATAAATGTAGATAGCAACATGCTATTAAATAGGATTTCTCAAAGAAATAAAAATTGGAAGAATGAGATGAGAAAATGATTACGTGTAATAAAAAAAGTAACGGTGATAAATGATAATAACTTTTATAAAATGGGTTCAAGAATGTAGCCAATTGGAAGCGCTGAAATGAGTCACGTGTGCGTGTATTAATTTCTCACTAACATACACGGCCTGACGTCACAATGTTTACACTAGCAGTACGCACTCAATCAGTTGTTACAAGTGCGTCGCGCGCTATATACGCGCTGACAATCCTGTAAACAACTTCTAGTTCGGGCTGCCGGCTGGCCTTTCTTGTGTGCATAACATGTGTGGCGTACGTATACTCTTATACGTACAGTACGTGTATGTGCGGGATTTCCGAGTGCGACGTGCGTAAATGTTTGGGACGAACATCTTCGGACATCTTGAGTCTTGAGCGAGTGCTACATGTAGCTGACTGGTATTGATCCGCAAAGGTACGTGAAAAATGCTGTTAGTTTTTGACCCATTTTATAAAACAAATGATGCACAGGATGATTTCGTGGCGTTAGTGGAGATATAGCGCACTCGAGGGTATTTACAATTGTGAAACATGCACTCGGCTTCGCCTCGTGCATGTTTCACAATTGTAAATACCCTCGAGTGCGCTACATCTCCACTAACGCACTCTATCCTGTGCATCATTTGTATACAATTCAATTCAGTTCAATTCAAATCAGTTAAAATGATTTTATATCCATATAAAGTAATACAGAGTAATATACATAACGCTTACATGAGTACATACATAATATTTTTAATATTTTAATATTTTAACTTATATCTTGCTGCACTGTAATAGATGATTTGAATAGATATCAAATGAATGTCAAATGAATATCAAATCCACAAAACGTACCAATCTTAATTGATTTATAAATGCTGTAATAAAATAACCCCTCTTTAGTCTTGGGTGTAAAACCATATGAAATGCGTATTTTAAACTGGTAATTTGTGCTTCCATATTCAGATGGGTACAAACATAAGACCTATTTATATTTCAAAGTTTCTCACATTATTTGTAAATCGCTTCATAGAATACAAGTAAATAAACAAGCAAAGGAAAAAATAATCCAAATAATTCAATGTTATCTAACTACTTTGGTCTAGAAATGAGCAGACCACTCCCATGTCGTATCACCGGAAGACATGGCATTCCACTTGTTTTTATGAAATATGTGAATAGATGTTCCACATTGACGCTTCCTGTGAGAGTTGACTGTCCCTAGTCTACCCAAAATTTCTGTAAAGCTGTTAAGATTCTTTCTCAAGAGCCCCAATTTATCAAAATGCAACTTCGAATAACAGTGTACATAAAATCATGGCTTGTATTTTATACGGCTATATAGAATTTCTCTTGTGAATACAATATGTTTGTGACTTTGCGTAATCATTTGTGCGATTATTATGTACCTGATACATTTCATATCTCATGAATTGTATATTTGTGTAAATGTGTAAGTGAATACCTCTGTACATGCTTACATTTGTGTTCCATAATCATCTTAGTTCCATAAACTACACATTTTTGTATCTATTTTCAATTCCAGCAATTTATCAACATGTTCACGACTCCCCGTTACATTTAACCTACGATTAAGTTTCCTCAGCTAACAAACTTGGTATTGAATAGAGTAAATCACATATGTTTCGTTAAAATTTGTCTTTTACGTTCCTGTTTTAATTGACGATATATACTGTGCTGTCGATTCGCATGTCTCTTATTTGTATGGCAATTGGGGAATAAATAAAATTGAATAAAACAGAGAAACACGTGCATGATAACACACAAAATGCTTGAAAACAGCGCATATCGGCTCATTGGGTATGTCTAGATCTATTCGCGCCAGCTTACAGTGGTTTCCTTCTTTTTCATCAAGTTGTCACTTGAATGTCAGAGAAATGTTATATGTTTAATTGTGGATACTTACACCATTTTTTCAATCTCGAATGATTTTCCACTAGAATATCAAACCATTACTCGGCTATCAGTTACTCCTCTGCTCGTATCTCTGTTGAGGCTGTCATACGTTGATTTTGAAGAATAGAAAACAAGAGAGAGAGAGAGAGCGCGCGCTTATATGCAAGAGAAAGAGTGAGAAGGAAAAAATGGTTGAAAAGACCAAACTATTTCCGATAGATCATTTGATGAATCTGTCAGTAAAGAACATATTCATCCAGATTTTGATTATATAACTTACCGGGTAAGGCTAGGTGACTTTAATCGACTATATAAAGAATCCTAGGTAAATTTGTTACGTCCTACTGCAGTATTTGCAGATCCTGGATTCCATCGCCTGTGCATAATGAAGTTTTCATAATATGGAACAAAATTATGGTACGTAAAATACTATAGTGGATCACTTGATTTGGAGAGAATGAACTTTCAACCTGCAAAATTGGCGCACGGTATACCTATGGCTAATCGACATACCTGCTGCAACATTACGTTAAAGGTGAACGGTCCTCGGCAGACACGCGCCGGAGGTTGTGCAGGTTGAGTGAAAGAAAGCACAGGAACTCACTGCGGGGGGATAATGATTAATTGAGAGCGAGCTGATCTACTGAGGAGCTCTAGATTGAGGACATCGAGTACACCGCTAGAGATAATCCGATAACGATGGCAGGGTTCCTCCCCGGCCTGCGGCAACGTGATGCCCGTAATAACATTCGGATTTGATCTACGCCTCGATATAGGGGGCTGCATGCTGTTTTGATATGACCATAAAATTCAAACATGTTTGAAGAGAGAAAGAAAGTAGCAAAAGGCACCATTCTGTTTGGTTATACCTTTGTATTCATTCACTGAAAATTGTGTCAAAGTTCATGGGATTGACAAACGTTAACAAAGGAATAGAAATATTAACAACACACACACACACACACACACACACACACATATATATATATATTAACAACACACACACACACACACACACACATATATATATATATATTATATACATATATATATACATACATACATACATAAAATTCATATGAATGACGGCAATAACGATATCATCAATATTATTACTACCAATATTGTTTATGAAATCTTTAAAAATTCAATTTATGTTTTTGCCCGATTTAAGAATAATGCATGTGTTCAAGAATCATTTTCAAGACGTTAGTTAATGAACACGAATACTTCTGTTTCTCTTTCAAAATCAATATTTAACAAATCATTCAAAACCGTAATATATTTACCTGGACTAGGGGGACTTTTACCATCAGCAAACACAGATAAAATGCTGGTAACATAATTATTGTACATTATCGATATGAATCAAACACAGAAGTTGTCCAAGGTTTGATCCTTCAGGAACACTTAGTGAAATATTTTGTTTTTGAAAATGTTCACTTAGAATTACCTACGAACAAATGTTTGTAGGTGTAATTACCTATGATTACCTATAAAACATTTAAGCCATTGCATTGTCCTTTCCCTTATTCCATACTGTTATAAGAGTGAAGCGATCGCCATAACGTCCGTAAGCGCTACTCACTATTATGTTTCACCATTTCTGAGAATTTTAAGATAAATTGTCTAGTATAGTATAGTATAGTATAGTATAGTATAGTATAAGAGTATGATACTATTCTGGTGGGATTCATTATTTGCGGAAGGAATTTTAGGCAATTGTAGTTAATACATCAATAAATTCATACCATAAGAAAATGTATCCGTTTTAATCAAGGCAATACTTAAAGGGTGTGTACAGTTCTGGTCGAGGTGAAGATTTAGCTTTTAACGTCTTGTGAGATATTCAGAAACCGCTCTATGAGATGTCAAAGAGCATGCGGTTCTAAGGGGTATCAAAAGTTTATTCGATGAAAATCAGTTTTGAAATGGCTGTGATATCCAAAAACAAGGAGAAACAAAGAGATACTAATAAAGTTGGGGCATGTCGCCTTTTATTATTAGCACTTTATTGGATATCTCAGCCATTTGAAAACCAATTTTCATTAAATAAACGTTGAATCCTTCTTAAAATTACATGCTCTTTCATATTTCATAAGAGGCTTTTCATTATCTCACTTAGGAATGTTCAAAACATGAATCCCTACCTCAACCAGTACTGTACAGTCCCTTTAAATCACCCAATATTAATTGATGAATTAGTTTTTTTCCTCCGATGAAATGGCCTTTTAAGAATGCTGAAAATTTTTCATTAAGATTGAATTCAAATATATAAATAAAGATATAAATTTCAACTCCTCCATCTCTTTTCACCATTTCTAAAATCATTTTAAAAAAAAGAATAGGTAATTCATAATTTTTGCAACCATGATTTTCATTACTGATATCATAATCATCATTACTATCATTACATAACCTCCGAAAAGTAACTTCAACACAATGAAAAACCACCCAACATGAATGTTTGCTTGCCTCCAGATGTTCAACACTGACACTCGCTCTATAGCAAAAGGGAGCTGTTTTCACATACTTTATTGTCTCCGAGGTCCCTTAATCACTGTCATTCTTATCTCTGTTGTTATTGAGTGTTTCTTTGTTGTTTTTTTCAATGCAACATGGTGTTGTACCACTTATGGCATGGCATCAATTCATTAGCGCCGGTGTACTGTTCATAATCAGATTTGGGTAATTCCCTCCCCTCCTCCTCCTGACCCAAATCTAATCAAGACGGTCTGGACTGGAGAGGCGCACCTTGGAATAGGGTCATGCAAACGAGCAGTATAGCTCTGAGAGATTGCAGGGTACTAGTATATGATCTAAATCTGCATTCTGAAATAGCCATTTATCATACACGAAGAGATACAAGTGGTAAGCTTGAGAATCTTATTCATTTGCCTTATCTCATCTCCGCAATATAGTGCAACAGTATTAATATTCATTAGATTATAATTAGCGTCAAAAACGTTACATTATTCTTGTCATCTGCCTAACAGGTAGAAATCACAGGAAATGAAAGATGTGTATAATTATACCCACTGGACATTAACAGAGTGAGTGCATTTAGTGAAAGATTAGTGCATAATATAAATGACAACAGCAAAAAGTGATGTACAATAACAACGAATGTCACTATTTATCCTACAGCACATGATAAACTTCCATCAGGAGAACATTTTTTATTCATATCACTGTATACATATTTGTATTTCCGACGGTTAGTTTTACAATTCCTTGTTCTCACTCATTTCTGAATGATATTCTAACTATATTATGTTCAGGAAGCTGTTACAATTTTTGACAACACAATGAAGAGCTGGGATAACCATGATGTAAGTTTCGCACAATTTTCGGAATCACAAGAAATATGAATGGGGACAATTATTCAAATGTTGGGGTTGTCTTGAGAAGAGACTACACGAGCACACTGCGATAGCATACATAATATGGCGTACATATTCAGAAGGAATGGAAAACACATAAACAACAACAACAAACATATCATAGCCTCGCTGTAATATGCTGGGTTTTTATATCGTATTATGCATGTTACTAGAGATTAAAACCGCAAATCAACTACAAACTATTTCCTAAACTATACTCATACAGTCAATAATATCTCATCCATTACATTCTCTCTCTGTGTTGGATCTATCTTTAGAATATTTTATGCAGGTTTTTTTTTTTTTTTAAATCAAGTCGCTCCCTTCTCCATTTCCTTACATTACTTTCTTTCTCCCTGTCGATAATTTTCTCAACTCAATTCTGTTCTTCGCAATGTTTTAGTTTTGCCTCGATGTTATATTTTCCCTTATAAAGGAGTATAGGGAGTATTATAAAGGAGTATCAAAAAGGAGTATAGTTGATAATTTTATTCTGGGTTTTTTTTTTTCTCTCTCGTTCGTCTATAAATGGGTGTCCAGGTCAACGTAATTAATTATCAATTAATCTTTGATATATTCATACTAAATTATGCATGAGTACATCAGCAGGTACTGGTGTAATGTGCGAATATATAGCTAAGGATAGGAATTATACCGCGTCATGTAATAACTGCCGTTTATCTGATAAGTGATTTTGACGAGATTCGTGCTGACACGTGCTCTCTGGTTTTGGCATTATACAGGTGATATCGAAGGACCCTTTATGACGATATTTGCCTATGTCAAGAATACGCCTGAAGCGCCACGAAAATTGACTTCCCCGACACTCATCCAAAAAAAAAAAACGACGCTTCGTGGGTAAAGCAACACCTCTAGTATCAAGGGATCCTTTATGTACATGTAGTACTGTAGACCTTCGGTGAGAATGTCCAGAGGCTACAGACGTTGGTCAAGCGGTCCAACGAAAGGGGCATTTGCTTGCTGTCATCTTAGCAACTAACAGTAGCCTCATAATATTGTTACGTCTGCCCTTCAAGCAGATTCTGTTGTTACCATCGGTCCCAACACAAGGTATCCATGTCTGATAAATTAGCGAACACTGACATCGTAGGGAAACATTATTTCATCCGAGCATATCCATCTTATAGGAATCGAAATCAGGATTTTTTTTGTCAAGTCTTAAACTGTAGTATTCATCTCTATATCAGGGTGTCGTCACATGATCACCACTCATGTATCTCAACATTAAATACCTTCTTGGTCTTCAATGTTATTCTTCCCCGTACTTAACTTTTGTGCGTGTGCGCAGTCATTACGCTGATTATAATGGGACGGTTTAAACACTCATAATATAAACTCAATACGTGGTACACGTACTACTGCACACAAATACACACACACACGCACACACACACACACACACACACACACACACACACACGAGCAAATAAACACATGAAATTATGCATATATTGTGGTACATGTACTGCCAGAAAATGACAGCTCACTACTGAAAAGTATAGTGTTATCTGGTCGGAAAATAAACTTAATGTGTTGGTGTTTCTCGCAGTATTCTCTACTCACCAATATTTACGCAACAAAAGATCACGTGATAAGTCACCCATAGTCAAAAATCATGAACTAAAAGCCACTGTGCAAATCCTTTATGACAATGTTTTATGCCTTTTAATTTCATATTGTCTGAACGTGGAAACTCATCCTTATTATA
This sequence comes from Diadema antillarum, assembly GCF_040938485.1. Classification (NCBI taxonomy): domain Eukaryota; kingdom Metazoa; phylum Echinodermata; class Echinoidea; order Diadematoida; family Diadematidae; genus Diadema; species Diadema antillarum. The sequence goes on from NW_027270954.1 coordinate 3,219,543, forward strand.
TTATATCAATTTGTTCGAATTGTCAAGAAAGATTGATGCCTACGAATAGGCCAATTTCTGATCTCTGGTTGTTGTTTTTGTTGTTGTTTGTCTGTTTCTTTGTTTTTAGAATCTTACGTAATTATGTTCAAGATCGTGATTCCCAGCCCTTTCTGCCATAAAAAAATAAATAAATGAAATAAGCTTTGGTAAAGATATCGACACACGGAGTTGTGAGTAAGTTCTTATGCTATTGACGCCTCCTCAGATGTTGATTTTTTTTTCTCTCAGTCCTATTAAACGTTTGTCTTTTTTTTTCTACAGTAGAGCTGAGTCCCAGAATTTCCTTTCTGATAATCACCCATTACAGCTCACACCAAGGTCAATCATTCTGCGTCAGGTATGACATGTGCAGTAAGATCTCAATGCCAAGGCAAGCGAATAGCAGATCAGTCAAGGAATTGGAAATGTCACCGTGCACAATACAATGTGTATCAAAATGATTTAGATGAGTGTGTAGGCGTTTCTTGCCGCCATCTTCACTTTTTTCAAAATGATTTTCATATTATCTATGAATAGCTCGACACGAAGGAATTGCAACGTGGGAAGAATTTGATGCCACATCTCGTCTAACTTTTAGCCCATCGTTTGTTAGTGGAGAAGGACGTTGACGACTTAGTATTGACGGGGCATTTAAGTTGATTAAGAAAAGGAAAACAGCTCAAACAAACAAACCATCTTTCTTCATTATGGTAATAAATACGTTAGTTTTGTTGTCGTTGTTTTTTCATGGCCCGAGCTGCATATATGTTTTTGAGTAACTGAGCTGTAGACAGGGCAAAATGGTTGATGCGCCATTTTCTCTGATCTACAACTGGGCCTACTTACAGGTCGCATGTACTTTAAATATGTACAAATTCAATGAGCTGTCCAGCGCTGGCAAAAACAATTACGTTACAATCAAATTTTAGTCGTCACTTGTCTGGGATCCTTGGAGAGGCAGGTGGCCCTCTGAAACTTTTAGGAACAAATTCATACCTGTATGCTACACCTTTAAGTCGTGCGGTGCAGGGTAAAATGTCAGGGGTAGAGGTGCCATTCTGTATAAATACATAAGTATAAGTCAAAGAAATGCTAGCTAAGAATTTTAAGTAATGAAATGCCAGAAATAGAAATGCCGGAAATTCGACGTACTACAGGCTAAACGTCCCAGAGATACAAGTATGTGAACAGGACTGTCAGATGTTACAATGTCAGGGGTAAAAAGCAGTCGGCAATAAAGACAGATACCGGTCTAATTGTATCTATAAATGTCATTTCGGTTGGTTACTCAACATTATAATATGCCTTAATCTCTGTGGCATTGTTTAACCTCTGACCTGTTGATCTTTGCCGGTATACTTCTGATTTCATTGCCGCTTTCATTTTTCACTCCGATAAATTCAGATCAGGTTTGATTATTTGAACTGTGACATTTTTTCCTCTCACATCCATATGCCTTCCATTCTGCATCGAACCAAAACGACATAAAGATTAAAAAACGCACACGATCACACACACACACACGCAAAAAAAAAATCATTTACATAATTATTCACCGAAATTTTGTCAATATTCTAATTTACAACCTGTCATTTCAGAACATTAAGTCATCACCTTAACATAAACGCCAACCTTATCTCTGCTTGTAATTCTTTCAATTCAAATGACTTGACATATATACATATATATATATATATATATATATATATATATATATATATAATCATATCGACACGAATTAAAACGATAAGCAAACAATTTGATGCGTTTTAGATTAAAGCATAACAACCATTAATTTACCGAATCCATCACTGGCCCAATGCCGAAATGCTCAGTCCTCCCGACCAGATAAGCTCAACTTATATATATATATATATATATATATATATATATATATATATATACATGTATATATATACATGTAGGAGGAGAGACAACATATTCAGAATTGGAATAGGTTTTCCGTGTGCTATTACTGCCTGCGCTTACTCACAACAGTATGACATGTTCGTTTTAATGCATGTTTCTGACAAATTATTGACGTAGCAATGAATTGTAAGGCACATGTGTCTATTGTTCAGTTCAAGTGTCACAGGACAATGATGCTACAACTGGAATATGAATAAAGATGACCTGGAGGATTTATTTATTCATTTATTTATTCATTTATTTATTCATTCATTTGTTTATGTATATGAGATGGAGGTTAACAGCGTGCGGAAAAAAATAAGGAAGAAAGTTTGATAATGTATGATGAATATTTCCATGAAGTTTTAGTGATTTGGTAATACATGTACAGACCAAAAAGTAATTGGTAGAGGTCAACATTTGGATTACAGGCACCTGTTAGGCCTCTAATACTCCAGCATATTTAGCGGGCTGTGGTCAACACCTCTCCTCATTTCACAGAGCCCATGCCATCACCTTCTCCACTTCTCTTCGTATTAACCCTCTCCCTACAAGAACCTGTTGATCTGTGTATTAAGTCTGTGGGGATTTCAGAATTCAACATGGAACGAGTTAAGGATCAGAATTGGTCTATCCTGACCTGTACTTGATTCAGAAGTCTTTTGTAGGAAACATGAACGAGGTTGTGGTTTGGTTACATGTTTTCAGCGTTTAAAGGAGACCTCCGGATGATTTTCAGATTTTTTCATTTTGAACAATGATAAATCATTTATACTAGGTACAGAGTTTCAGAGTTCATAGTGATTGGGATGAGAAATAAGAATGTATTCAAAATTTATAACAAATTGCAATGAACGAGGATGATGACATGGCAGCATCACCATAAGCATTCATGAGTTGGGGCTCAAGGAAACAAAACAAAAGAAGAAGATATGCATACATTCTACCTAGGTGAACGTGTCAATCAAGCGGTATTGTAATGAAATTACACTGCTACATTTCTGAAATACGTGAGGCTCCTATGTCATCAGCACTGTTTAGTGTAATTTGTTTAAGATTTTTCAGAGTATTGATTTCTCTGCTCAAAGACCACAATAATTTCCACATGGAACTGTCGATTCATGTACTGTACATGATGTGAAATTATGAAAATCGTCTGGAATGCCCCTTTAAAGCTAGATTTCACTGACGCATTTATTTTTATGATTGTAAAGAGGGATGTTGAAGCTTGCTTTTTTCCCTTTGACCCGCCTGAAGCTTCTTTATCGTCACGTTGCGATGGATTACCGGTTCCTTTCATTGAGTCTGTGTCGATACGGGACGTGCTGCTCACGTCCTGAAATCTGAGTTCGGTGAAGAGTCGATATCTTTCATGCGTGCGGGAACAGCGTTTTCTGTACACTTTGGAAAAAAAAAGGAAGGCGTGTGTTTTCCATATTCCGTATTCTCATAAATAGGTGGGCCTACGTGCATATATGTAAAATTGCACTAACATACAGTACACACACACACACACACACACACACACACACACACACACACAAATACAGCCACTGCACATCGAATGTAACGTACATATAATTCATATAATATAAGGTAATACACACAATAGTATATCACCCCACCTAGAACAAAATAAAATTATTTCAAGATACAGTATTAGGCACACCTAACTTTACAAAACTAATACTTAAACACATGTTTAAAAAGACTTCAAAGTATCAAAATTGTCACATGCCTTCGTATGTCATTATGTGCAAGTGTATAGTGTTATGTGTGTGTGTGTTATGTGTGTGTGTGTATGTGCGTGTGTTGGTGTTTTAGTGTAATCAATGAGTTGTAATAAATGAGTGTACGCTAGTGAGGAGCATGCGATTTCTCTAATATTATAATCTATGTTGCTCGGCCAGACTCTTGCAAATGAACGTGTTGGGGGCGTAACTGCTTTAAGGTGTTATACTTTTCTACCCCTCCCGGCGAACCGAGTTCGTGTGGTTAATTGACAGAAGGGTTAGTGTTCACAGCTTGCTTTTCTGTTTAAGAATACATGTGTACCATCGTCAGTATGGAGCATTTTACTAGGGCACAGAATGAGTTGACACCCGAAGGGGGATATGTTAGAGCACTTAACACGTGACAGACAGCTTAATTTCTTAAACTGTTTTCCCCCTCATTTGTTACCCGACATGTAGCCAGCAGAGAATTTATGTGCCCTGATGTATACTGAAGTTTGTCTTTTTTATTTCAGTGTGAGTGTGAGTATGTGTGTGTGTGTGCATGAGTGTCATTTGCTTGCAAATGAAAGTGCCAAGATGAGCTATGATTTGTCGAGAGAAGAGCATATTAATCACACTCCAGACACTTAACGAGAACATGCAGTTTATGCTCCAAATCTCTTATCACCAAAATCGTGATATGAAGGGACGACACATTATGTCTCCGTTCGTTTTATTTTCCAGCTTTTTAACAACAATATAAATTATTCATATATCTACAGACAATTATACTAGTTTTACTTTTCTTATTGTTATTTCTCTGACAGTCGTAATACACTCTCCATTCTGAAGTTTCTTTAACATATAGCAGTGACATTTCATAAAATGACACTACTCGAGGGCAGGATTTTCGTTCAGCATTTCAATCAGGCTGAAATCAGACAGAAAAGTCTAGTTTGGGGACTATGTCGATCAAAATATGTCACTGGTGTAGTTATCCCTTTACTCATCAAGTCTTTGGAAATTTGTGGCAGAAATAATCAGTTTTTCATCATTTTAACTGACGTTTCTGGATTTCACTTCATATAATATTGGAGAGGGATTAGATTGAACTATTTATACACACAGAAATTTGTACAAAATAAGGAAGAACATTGCAAACATTTAGCTAATTCCAGAATTAGCCATAATTCTTCATAATGATGCTAACTACTACTGTTAATACAACTACTACTACTACTAACAATAATGATAATAATGATAATAATAATAATCATCATCATCATCATCATCATCATCATATAAAATTTATAGAGCACTTATGACTAAGATGTTTCTCAGTACTTCAGAATTAACAATAGAAACAAGAATATAAATCGACTACTACGAGTTCAAATAATCCATGAATTACACAGTCATTGTTCTTCAAATAAGTATAATATATTGAGCTTCTTTTTGAAAATGTCAATGGAGGTAGAAGACTGAACATGAGCAGCGAGGTCGTTCAAGAAAGGGGCACAAACGAAAAAAAAAAGCAATTGAGATGTTTGTTGTTTTTATATTGTAATCAATAGTTCATTTCTCCAGTAAAAAAAAAAAGATTTCTCACAGGCCACGATGACTGCTGCTGATGTGATTAGGACTTCATATCACAAATTCAGAAAGTATTTTGTTGAAATATGTATCAAATATCTTAATCATTTCAATCATTTTTTTTACATCCACTATAGGCTCCATCCCCCAAAGGACTTTCTCTTTTTTCTTTCTTTCTTTCTATTTAACATGTTTTTAATGTCATTAATAACAAAGTCAGTTGAATAAGCCACCCTCTAAATCAAAGAACATTTTCCATGTAGCAATGACTATTGAACTATTATACTATCTGACGTGCAGGTAGTCCTATGAGGCATTAATGTTGCCATATACTGGAAGTTTGTGCATTGATCAAGGCATGAATTCATGCACCGTTCCAGCATTAATTGTGATTTTTCGATCAATTCCATTCAGCAAAAGTCAACATTTCGTGGATGTCGGTGATTTTTCTTTTTGAATGGAAACCAATTATTTACTACTGGAAAGTGTAGCGTCTTGAAATTTTGAATAAATATACATTTTGAATATACACAGCATTAGGAATTATATGGTCGGCGACTTTGTTAAGCTTTTTGATTGTCATCGTGTGTCATACCAGTTCCTATGCATTTAACAAAATGGACGAAAATTCCCAAAGAGTTCCTTCACTATCTCTATTTCTCTCTTTGTCTCTGGCTCTCTGTTATGTTTTATATAAACCAATAATAACATAATTATACTATATCTTACCTTTCCTTCTCTCATTCTCTCTGTATATTATGATTGCATTAGTGCTAGTATGACTACTTTGTTGTAACTGTTTTTCGAGATTAGTTCCATTGTTTGCCCCACATAATTATACTCATTGTAAAATGACACGCACTTGAGTCTCGTCTGCGATTCATCAATCTCATGGAATTAAGAACAAATAACTGAGGATCCCAGGAAATACTTACAAGGGTAGTGGGGTATTTACGCATAATCTATTATGTCCTTTTAAGTTTAAAACACAACTCCTGGGGCAAGAGACTATGTCAACCCATTTCCCGCTGAAGGAGTCGTGGAGACAATCTGTTCTTGGGTAAATACCATCCGCCATGCCATGATGGCTCGATGATGGCTAGGAAACTTCTCCACTTTTATTTTTTTTCCCTTTCTCTCTGTGGTGTATGTAAAAGAAATCAATCTCATCATCTTCATCATAATGTTGTCATGCATGTATTCATTAGTGTATTATCACTATTTTCGGGACACCAGAAGTGAGAAATGAAATGTGTTAAAATCCAGTCTACATTAATGTTTATTCATATTAGTCATGAATTTCAGTACATGACTCACCAAAGATGCAAATTTGTCACCATTTCATTGTCCCAGATACATATTTCTCGCACATTTCTAGGTTGAATTCTTCCCCCTTTTTTGGTCATATTTTGTATCATCATTTTGTATTTGCGGCCTCCTTTCTAATCACGGCAGTGAAAATAATGGGTACTGCTACACGTATTGTCCTAATGTGCTTACAGCGTCGCCATCACTAGCATCTCTCATACACAAATGCATTGGAAAATAACCACATAATGGGATGCTTCGTACTCCAAATTGAAACAGAAGGACATTTTATTTTCCCCATGTGCACTGTTAGATTTTTCCAAAGATGACTCCCAGTTGGCAGCTTACCTTTATCTTACCTTCAGAATACTTTAGTTTCCCACAAATCAAAGTGAGTACAAAATTACGATAGTAATTACAAGGACAGGAAGAGATAAGAAGACCGGGCTGTTTATGAAGATATTATCATGGGGAGTGGGGTAGGAGTAAAGTCCATCCGTATTGAGGTGGAAGTTTGATGACACGTGTACAATTCGTTGTTCAGGTTCGTTATTCCGAAAAACACTTATTCCGTATGCTATAGATGTTCGTTACTTCGAAAATGAAATAGGGTTCGTTATTCCGAACATTTGTGGCGTTATTCCGAAGGTTCGTAAATGCAAGGAAAAAAGGAAGAAAAAAAAAGTGGAATAAATTTCGCTTTTCCCAAAATTGTACATTCCGAAAATGAAATAAGGTTCACTTAATCCACAAAATGAAAAAGAATGCGTTATAACGAACATTCGGATTAACGAACCTTCGGAATAACGAACTGTAACCAATAACCCTCTCATAACGCCATCCTATGGACTATCTTTATAATCATTGCAAATGGGACCGGAAGAGTTAATCAATCACAAGCCTGCCATGGTTCACCAGTTCATCTTGGCATAGACATCGAAGTGGGACGAGAAAGGACACTTAATTTAAAAATATTTCACTTCCTAGAAGTCGCTTCTATTCTGTGCTCTTTTCCTCCTCATTATCATTGTATATAACATTCTTATGTTTGCTAAATACATCATAAAACAATCATGTCCTATTTCGAAAACAAATGAAAACAAGGTAACGCTTGTACAGTTGTGGCTCACCTTTTATGGATATACCTTATATCCTATTTTCTTCATTTAATATCGGTCTGCTCTAAACTCTTTACTATTATAGCTCTCCTTGTTTCACCACCACAGATATATTATTTCGGGACTTACAGTCACAAAAGCTTGCTTTTATATTAGTCCCGTCATTTTTCACATTGTACAACCTGTCCCGTAGCGTCGATACTGACCAATAATTACCATTGTGACTATTGTGTAAAATATTTTTTTCACATGTCAGTTCACATCAATTGTTGAAGAAGTACAACAATATGACTGTGTTCATATTATTCACAATCTGATTTGTTAAGACATTTATGAAAGAAGATTAACTGAAATGAATTTAATTGAACTGAATTGAATTGAATTGAATTGAATTGAGTAAAATTGTTGCTTCTGATTTTTTTTTTTTTTTTTTTTTTGCAAGGCGTGATTACGGCTATGCACAGCAATGCACCGTACGATGTTGAAAGCAGGTCCTTAAATATTTTGCATATCTTTCGCGCCACGGTCTGCTGAAACTTCATGTCTTGTTTTCTATTTTAATTTTCTATTAGCGGAATGTACTGTATATCCATCAAAAATTGATAAAAACAAAAGAAAACAAAACAGAAGAACAACTTATAAACCTATACTGTACTTCAAGATAAATTTCAGCAAATGAACAAAAAGAAGTTGTATTTACTTTCTCCATCCCCCTCTCTCTGTCTTAATCCATAATATCATTCTTGGTCTTTGTATTTTTCTGTCTCTACTGTCTACTACCCTCCTCTATGTCTGTCTTTAACTCCTCATCATCTTATCTTTATATTTGATGACCTTTATATATTTTCTACTGGCTCCATCTACTCTGTCGCTCCCTCTCTTTCTCTCTCCTTCTCCAATTCTTTCACTCATCTCCTTTAATCTCTCCCCCTCGCTCTCTCCAACTTTCTCTTTATCGTCCTCTTTCGGGGAAAAAAGAGCGGGATAATTTTGAAGACATGCATGCAAGTCTTAGCAAACTTAATCGATGTAATGTTTTGCTTTAACGTATGACAAGATGACGAGTAGTATACGTTTTTATGGCCAGGGGGCTGTCCTCAAATGCACTTTATGCATGACACTGGGTCTATTAAATGTAAGCCTATGAGTTTCCATGTAGGCGTGTTGTGCATGCATAATGCATTGCGACAGTGCACGACCGAAAAGAGAAGAGTGTAATGAACTTGGTCTATTGCCATGTCTTCAAAGTGATACAGAGAGTTGCAAGAGTAGACACGGAAACAGCCGTTTTAATTAGTTAACGTATTAACAACAAAAACACTCAATTCTCAATCACAACTGCCATTTAATCACTGACGTACAAAGGCAAAAAAAAAAAAACACCCCACCAAAGCAAAACAAAAAGAGTGAAAATAGTAGGGAGGCACACCTGCTTTATAGGCTCACTGGATATGAATTGGCAAATTGAAAGAAAAGTTAAAACAGTAGAGTGCCCAAAACCGCTACAAAAGAAAAGTGCGTGTACCATCATTTGCGGAATACGCCTCACATCACTGCTCGATTAGCACCCGCAAAGGCTCCACGCAGCCGTTGAAAGACCCACCACCGCTGCGCGCATACATCGTTTGCTGACGTTATGCACGAGTGAAGCGAGCAGAGATTTCTCTCTCATGCGATTGAAGAAAGCTACTTTGAAAAGTGACAGATCGAGAGATGTATCTTCGTCGCGCCGACACGTGTGGTCGATGAGTGGTGTTTGTGGTCTCGTTGGAGATCGGAGACCTCAACAAACAGTTTGTTTCGCCGTGAGAGGGTACCTAAGAACAGACGTACAGTCGATGATGATCAAGAACGTCGACAAAGAAAGAAAAGTGCAACTGTCGTTACTCTTCTGCTAGAACGCTTGCGAGAACAGTAAGTCAGACAATTTGCAAAGTGTCAATGACTCTTTTCTCCCCGTGAACGCAAATCTTTTGGTTACTGATGAATGAAGACGTCATTTACTTCTCGATTTTCGCTCGAAGAAACGATGCTTGCAGGAATTTCTCGTTTGATGCTAAATTGCTACCACTGCCAAGGACTTGGAGTCGGAGCTGGTTATCGATTTTGACAGAGCAGTAAGGTAGGCAAAGGAGGGGTTTGCAATATAATTTAGGGGAATTTTTTATGTTAATCACGTTACACCGTATCGCTGTATCTGTTGAATGATCACCCGTTATTGCCAATGTTTCAATTATTTCAAAAGTATTAACAAAGACGGCACATCGACATTCTTTTCGCACAGGTGTTCGTTGTCGAAGTTGAGTTTGATTTGTGTTGATTTGTGTGTATGTGTGTGTGTATGTGTGTGTGTGTGTGTGTGTGTGTGTGTGTGATCGAGTGAAAACTCCCTCTATCATCATTTTGCTTTAAATTGTTATGTATAATGATAAACCCATCTCGCTCTTCTTCCTTGTTTTTTACTCCTTATTTATTCCTTCCTTACTCCTTCTATCCACCACCCTCTCCATCCCTCCTCTTCCCTCGTTTTCCCCGTTACTCTTCCGCCTCCTCCTCCCCCCTCCTCCTCTTCTGCCCTGTCCTGGTTTTCAATTAGTCTCATCTTCTCAACTCTATCTCTCTGAAAGTTACACCCGACTTCCTCCTTCCTTTGCCCTTTCCTTCTGCTATTTTTTTTTTGTATATTCCTTTACCCCTGTTCTCCATCTCATCACGCACCCTCATACTTCTTCTGCTCCTCCTTCTCTTTCCATCCTCTTAATACTCCTCACCCTATCTTCCCTGTCCGCCTCATCCCTTACCCCATCACTCTCCAAGGAGACGTTACCTCCGCTTTTCTCCAGTATATACTTTGGCGTATACCTGTGTCCCAGGTAATCGGAGCTTTTAGATGGCAACTACCCGGTCAGTACGTAAATAGCTATGCTAATTGGCTCTATCTTGTGTTTGCGGAGAGGGGATAATTTGTTTAACTAATGCCTGGTTACGGAATGTGCTCGGAGAGCTGACGGCCGAGCAGGAAAGAGAAGCACATTGCGTGAGATATGGTCAATGAGACACGGAGAAAGGAGAGAGAGAGAGAGAGAGAGAGAGAGAGAGAGAGAAAAGCGATGAAAATCTGCATCTATAGTAGAGGACAGTGTGCGTATCCAGGCCAACGCCTCTTTAGCGCGAGATGTCAATTTGATTGGTTTTTTTTTTCATTTTTGTGTGCGTGTGTGTGTGTCTGAGGGATAGGCGTAATTCATGACATTGTTAAAGGTATTATATACCATTTGCAGATGAAACAAAAACCCAGCTTTAAGACTGCAAAATAGTTCTAAGATCTGAGTTAGGGATGGAAACAACCAAAGTAAAAATGATAATCAGTATATAATCAATGTTAAGTATTATTAGATATACAAAATGTGAACAGTAGTTATAATAACTTTTTCTAGAATAAACCGTCTACAGTTATGGTTTATTGAGAAAAAAATGGTGATATCTCCTTGTATTTTAGGCTTTATTGTAAAATTTTTATATGGTAGGATGTTTGTGATACAACTGACTTACATATATGCATCAAATGTGATGACTCGGACATTTTAAATCACTGCTCCTAATGGTGTGCAACACCTTTAAAACATCATCATCTCGAGAAGAACAAATTTTTTAAAAATGTTTAATATTTTCTTTTTTTGGGGGGTGGGAGAATAGGTCAAGGTAGTACAAAATGCTCCGTTGATATAGGTACAGACTCTTCTCAACATGCAAGGCATATACTCTCATTAACATGCCAACTGAATCAGCTCGTTTACTCGTTTGCAATTGCGTAATGCCTCAACTCCATCAGTTGCCTCTGAGTTCTTTAAAAAAATCAAATCACTTTTACAAAGACACTCACCGCTCTATAGTTTTGAGTCCACCTCTATTTTTCCTCACCTTTCCTTCTTGTTATGAGTTAAACTATTGAAAAAAAACCAGTAAATTGTGTCTGTCAATGTGTTTCTGCTTAATGACGTAATGGTGATGATAAAATGTACATGCGGTGGTGTAGACCATGAGAAAGTTATTTTGTGTGTGTCATTGTGTGTGTTGAAGGAAGCAGGAATGTGATGTTAAAATCCTTTGTATTCTATAAGACAAATACCTTTCCATTTCAAAGCATCAATTTTTGCAAACAACGGCATACAAGCCTTTTAATACTGCAGTGCACCCAAGCAGGACATCAATAAATACATGTGGGATCATCAAAATGAAAGAAACAAACTACAGAAACAAACAGGCAGAAGCACTTACTGCAGAAACATTAACTATCCACGAGGATATTAACAAGATGGACAAAACAGGCTCTTTGATATTTCATATAACAGGGAAACAAAAATATGTATCTGGCTATCGTTCTACCTAAACAACAAAAAGTTCAGTTCTATGACGAAGTATGTTGACGGAAAATAAAACTGACACAATTATAGCAATTTGCGTTGACATTTCGGCCCATTCTGATTCCAGCGATAATACGACTGCACGTACACCCGTATGATTGAGACCCAGTTTACCAAACATCAAATCATTAAAGAATCCCATATCCGGGGAGGTAGTTGTTAGCTGGCATTTGTTTTGTTTGTTTTATTTTGGTTTGATTGTCATTGCTCTAATCGTGGTATATTGCAGGACGAATAAAATATGACATCTGGAGCCCGTGTTTGGTTTATTCTTTAATATTTGGACGTTGTTTATTGCCTACTGCAGAAGCATCGACTCCTACGAGATAAGATCGTTTTACTTTCTGTTATATTAACATAAACAATTCTGGAAACTCATTTACTAATTGCATAATTCAATGATAATAATCTATCTATCTACATGTATATATATATATATATATATATATATATATATATAGTATAAATGATCGCCTATGAAAACATGTAAGTATGTACATATAACAATACTTCTGTGAATATTGTAAATACGTTATTATAATCTATATCATTGAAAGGACTGGCCTCGACTAGCCTGCTCGCTATTGCCAGTTCTTTTTTGCCAAACTATATTTCAAAAATTCCTATATATATATACATATATATGTATATACATATACATATACATATACATATACATATACATATACATATACATATACATATACATATACATATACATATACATATACATATACATATACATAATTATACATATAGTGGATAAGACTCCCGACTCCCGTTCGGAGGACCCGAGTTCGAATCCCGCCCAGCGCTTACGTCCTTGGACAAGATGTTTCTACCCACGATGTCCCTCTCGACCCAGGTGTATAAATGGGTACCTGGCAACGCTAGGGTAGTGATAATGGCAGGGCCCTCTGGTGGAGCAGTGGCAACACTGAAGAGGCTACCCTGGGTAGATAAGACATTATTATTATTATCATTATCATTATCATTATTGTTATTATCATTATTATTATATACGATTTAAAGGGATGATACAGTTTCGGTTGAGATGGGGTTGCAGGTTTCCAGCGTTTTTTGATGATGATTTTTTGAGATAATGAGAAACTTCCTATGAAATATGAAAGAACATAAAATTCTAAGAGAAATTCAAAATTTATTTGATTAAAATATGGTTTTGAAATGACTGAAATATAAAAACAAAGCGATTCTAATAAAAGGTGGGACCCACCTTTTATTCAGATCGCTTTGTTCCACCTTGTTTTTGGATATCTCAGCCATTTCAAAACCAAGTTTCATCAAATAAACTTTGAATTCCCCTTAGAATTGTATGCTCTTTAACATTTCATAAATTGGTTTTAAGTGTCTCACAAAAATGTTAAAAACTTAATATTCATCTCAGCCAATACTATATCATCCCTTTAACTCGTCAAATAAAGTCTTACTAATTAGGCATGTAATCAAAGAGTATCAAACATGATGTCTAAAGGTGTAAGGAAGAGCTTAAGAAATATGAGTCTGGAATGAAATAAATGATAAAGTGGTAAAATCTTATAGAGAACGCTTATTTCACATTGATCATTCGACACTGCGATAACGCTTTTGGTTAAAAAATATGATAAAATGGAGAAAATTATAGAACAAGAATATCATGTCTTTGACGTGAATGATCAACAGATTAGATACGAAAATATAATGGACAAAAAATCAAGGAAGAAGTAAATTATGGGAATAGATATAGTATATCAACAAATTTATGCAACGAAAAGCAACGAAAAGAAAAAACAAATCATACGCCCAATTGCTCGTTGTTGTTGTTTTTTTTTCTTCATCAAACGACCTCGACAGATCTAGAATCAATGTAACATCCTGACTGCTTCTTTAGGCCCGATTTAATCGTGTCGTGCGTATAGATTTATATCATACGACATTGTAAGATCCTATACCCGGCTGTCACTGTACTTTACTATCGTCGGCGGTGTACGCCGTCTATTTCAGGTTACAGAGAGGTAAAGGGCATGTAATCATCTATCTAGAGGATTCATTATGACAGCAATAATAATATGCCTGGTTGTAATGTTATGTTTGATTAGAATGAACTCGAGAGCAATGAGGAAACCCTACAGGGTAAATGCCATTTTACCCATTCTTTCGTTCAGGAAACGACTGCGCAAATCGGGGACTAGTAACGTAATGGGATCTGGAAGTTGAGGAGGGCGTACTTTATGGTAGCCATTGTCGTGGCGTCGGAAAGTGGATCCAAGATGGCGCCTCTCTATGAGAGGATCAGCATTATAACTCACTTTTTCAGGATGACATGTTATGAGTTGTGAAGACAGAGAGAGAGAGAGAGAGGGGGGGGGGGGAGCACATGTTGCCGAATCGGACCGATTGAATACATAGAATGCAAGAATATTGAAAATTCGGAATTTCGAAAGCGTATTGGTGTTAATTTTACAAACGTTCGTGAGTTCTTTTTTTTTTTCTCTTTTGGCGAATTATAGTATAAAGATTAACAAGGCTAGTCATTCTGTTATTCCATTCTATCTATTTTCATTTGGTAAGTGGCAATATTATTAGTAGTGATAATTTGAATAATATCCTGAACACTGCGAGAACGTTGAGAATTTTTTTTTCCAAAATACAAAATGCAGTATCATAGACAGTACGAATGTCACCAATCATATAATATAATGATGATAGTAGTAACAATAATCATGAAGTAATCATTGCGGAAAAGAAGGGAATATCAATGATCTAATTGAAACGCTTGTGAATTTACAATCCAGCCAAGCTCTGCTGTTATAGGGATATACCTAACAGTTCATTAATACGAAAATGAAAAAGGGTTCGATAATCCGAAAATTTGCGACGTTATTCCGAAGTTTCGTTAATCCGAAAATGGAAAAAAAAAAGTTTCGTTAATCTGAAGGTTTCTTAATCCGAAAATAAAAAATAACTGCGTGCTAACGAACCGTCGGAATTACGAACCTTATTCTGTTTTCGGATGAACGAACCTTTGGGATAACAAACCTTCTTTTTTCATTTCCGGATTGTCGAATATTCGAATTGACGAAGATTATTTCATTTTCGGAATAACGAATCTGTGGAGTAATGAACCTTCGGAATAATGACCTGCAACCAAAATTTGATGATATGTTTCTGCGCGTTTCTGATGGACTCTTATTTGGTGCCATTTTGTTCTTCCCTGAACTTTGTTGTAACCGTTCACTCTATGTTGTTTGAAAGATACATTTATTTTGAAGAGAGTTCCAATGGCATTATCGCAAAATGTTGTTATTATCAGACTCTTGTAAGCTGACTGTTAGCAGTATTACTGTCATAGATAGAACAGTTGACCGTTGCTGCATGGGGAAGCGCGGCAATCTAAAACTGACAAGGGAACATAATCAAATAACCTTCTTCTTGTTAAAAAAATGTTACGACACCGTGGCATGTTTTGAAAACTTTCTGAAATTGGCAACTGCGTTCTATTCCATAACGTACGAGGCAGAAAAATATGTGCATGTCATTAAATTCCCACTCTGCCTGAACTCTATTAACAAGTTTGAAAATGTAGGTGATAGGACGGTAACGTGCCATTAACCTTCTAATGATAGCTTAATTGTCATTCATGACTGAAAATGCGAGAAACTATTTCCCTCTCGGAGCGGTGGTCATTTGGTCGCCTAGACCAAAGAGAGCCACATCAAATATTTAACAAGTCATATTTCACACATCCATTACTATTCAATTTGTCTTTTCTGGTCTCTCTCTCTCTCTCTCTCTCTCTCTCTTTCTTCTCTCTCTCCCTTTTAACTATCTATCTATCTATCTACCTATATCTATCTTTCCATCCATCTATTATATCTCTGTGTTTCAGTTCTTATTCTCATTCTTGATGTATTACCCACTCAGCGCCAGCTGACTTTCTTAGATCATTTGTCCATTCAAGGGAAGTAAAATACTGGTGTGTCTCTGCCACTTGATACCTCTCCCCTCCCTCAATTCACCGAGGCGCACATACACACACACACACACACACACACACGCACACACACGTTTACGTGTGTATATCCATTTTTGATTGACTGTGAGAATCAGAGCGTAACCACATCGAGGAAAATGAAGTTGTGGTGGAGATGACAATTTGTGAGGACTTGGAACGAAATATCCTCAGATTCTGTGTTAATGATTTTCATATCTATATCTGTCTTTGCGTCATGCATACAAATTATGGATCGAGATCAAGAATGGATACATTGCATGCAAGGTGCCTTAAATGGTTCGTTTAGGCGTTTGAAACGTCGTGCAACATGAAGTACTCCATCGTTACTCCATCGTTACTCCATCGTTACTCCATCGTTCTGTGATGTCAAGCCTTGGCACTTCCACCCACAACTGAATAGCGAAATTCAGCTGTGTTCATTCGTTTTGTCGCTATAGATGTTTGACATAACATTAGATTGGACAAAATAATGTGTAAAGGTCACGGCCAGCGCTATGTTTTTGAAAATGTGTGTGTGTGTGTGAGTGTTTTGTGTGTGTGTGAGGGGGTGCAGTTTACCATTTCTGGTGGCACTTCCGGTTTCGTCAGCTAACACGCAAAAAAAAAAGCCTTATAGCGCAACTTTCTGATGCCTCTTCCGGGTTTATTCAAATGACGTCAGTAGACATCAACTAACAAGCAAAAAAAAAAAAAAAAAAAAAAAAGCTTCACCACATTTTTTTTTTTTTTTTGTGGTGCTTTTTCCAGGGTAAAAAAAAAGTACAAAAGTAGACTCTTCAGCTTTCACGAACCCTCTGTGTGCCACGTTTATTTCCTGCCCATAGATATGTGTGTTAAATTTGCGCACAATTTGGAGAATCCTGAAATTATAATCACCCATTTATTATTGCGAGATAAAATACCTGTTATAATGTGACACACGTGGGCCAAGAGGAACTAGTAGGTATAAAAACATCCTTTCCAGAGTTGAGAACATTACATTATTATGTCTTACATGTATGACAAGTTTCAAGCCCAGTACATAACATTATACTTTGCAAGTCTAGAGAGCCTGACAACACATTGCTCCCAGGCGGTGCTCATCAGCATAATGTTAGTAAAGGAATACATTCTGTATTTCAAAGTTCATGAGGTAAACTATTTTCCGTGACTGGAATATTTCTATGGTTAAACGTCTGCGTGATCAAATGAAGTTTATTCATTTTGATTATTGTGTTCCATCTCAAAGTGTGTTATGACATTTAAAAACTCTTCCTTGGATCCTTCTCTCATCTGTCTGTGGGGAATTACTCCAATATTGCCATGTCCCCATTTATACACCTCGGATGTCACTGTGAGAATGAACACAGGATATCGCGGATTTTTTCGATGCGTTGATTTCAAATACAAGAAAGTCTGGTCAATGAAACATGAATGATCCAGAAGTTTCAGATACAAGGTCCTTCGGCTCCCTCTTCCACCACCAAACAAAGCAGGGCAACCCTTATAGACTAAGCGGAAAAGATGTGAATAAACTACAAAGTGAATATGACGAAATATCCTGAGCAGTGGCGGATCCAGGAATTCCGTAAAAAAAAAAGGGGGGTGTGCCTTTACAAAATGAAAGGGGGCGCACGCGCCCCGTTTTCTTCTTTTTATTTCTTTTGTTTTAACAAAGGGGGGGGGGAGCGCGCCCGGTGCACCCCGCCTGGATCCGCCACTGCTGAGTGTCGTACCGATAACTGCTCTTTCCAATCTTCCGAGAGAGTATACAGAGGAGATTGATACAATTATGCATTATATTAGTTTAATTAAGTGGTTATTTTTCCTTCCTACTCCCATTTATCCGTTTCTCGGAATCGTAAATGACTGTCACTCAATCACTTAGTATTCGCCGTATCACAGTGGAGAACTGCCTTCTTATTTTTGTCAAAATTCTCATACACTTGCTTCGGCCAAAGTGTACTATTCTCTTTCAATGACGATAGAGAAGAAGGAATACTTATAGCGACTCAAGAAAACACCCACACACACGCAGGAAAGGATGCAAGCATAAGTAATAATGATAGTCATAGAACGGAAAAGACACTCATCTAAATACGAAACGAATTTTAGTAAGACGACTCAATACACAAAAATATATTCTTTGTGCAGTATCTAGCAGGATATACAGAAGCATAGCTTAGGGGGTTTCTTTCCCCCATTTAGCAAAATATGTTAGGTTCAAAATTATTGAATCAAACTTATCAAATCAAATTTATCATATTTATCTTTGTGTTCTTTCATATCAAGATAGATCATGAGTATAGTTAAGTTTCGCAGTGACATTTTTTATTTTGATAACATTTTACTTATTTCACATCAAACG
The DNA here is from genome assembly GCF_040938485.1 of Diadema antillarum. Lineage (NCBI taxonomy): Eukaryota > Metazoa > Echinodermata > Echinoidea > Diadematoida > Diadematidae > Diadema > Diadema antillarum. The sequence goes on from NW_027270954.1 coordinate 3,237,989, forward strand.
TCCTGGTGGGTTCTAGCGACAAGCGGAAGTATACTTTGAATCTACTTTCATGATTTCTACAATAACAACATAGACAATGTAGACAAAGAGACAGGTACCCTTACATTCTTATCATAAGGGATAATATATTATATTTCAGGAACCAATATTGCTCTCGGTTGCTGAAGAAAGTTCTCTATGGATATCCTACTGAAAAGCTGATGAATTCAATTCAATTCAAATCAAAAGTAATTTCAGATATTACGAATTCAACTCAAATCAAAAATTATTTCCAGTATTACGAATTCTTTCACGTGTAACAATTACAACAAATCAGTGAGCCAAATAGCCAAGTGCATAACTCATACTAGTATATAGAATTATATTATATTCAAAATCATTAGAAAAGAGAGAACGGCCCACGAAAAAGACTAATAGCTTGTAGAAATATGGGCCAATCAATGAATCCGACTTTACACAAAGGAAAATAGTAAAATAATGAAATCACACAGAAGCACACACACATAGACACATATACACAAACATGCACACGAACAATTCGGGAAACAAAGATGTTGACAAGACAAAACAGCTAGAGACATAGGGAAGGAGCAGTTTTAGAGAAAAAAGGAAGGACTATTCGAGAGAAAAGCAGGGGCCCATATATTAAACAGCAATTGCCAGACACTTTCCACTGGTATGGGCACAGTCACTGATAGCAAATACAAATAAACTAAAAATCACTTTGAGCAGTATCTATACAAGAACGAAACAATGTTTTCTTTCATTTTCATTTTAGATACAGGCAAACTTGGTGCATTCATTGAATATCGCTTGGTGATTAATTTCAAAAACTTGGTCTTATAAACAAATGCGTTCGATGCGAGAAAAGTGGTGAGTAACCTTTAATAGATTTGTTATTCAAACACTAGCATTTCTACAAAATACATCATCAGATACTTTTTGGCAATTCACTTTTCCCAAAATTAAACATAAATCGTCCTAATTGATAAAGATATAGATAGAATTGATAAAAACATAAATCTTCCAAGTTTACATAATAGCTATAATAAAAAAACATAAATCTTGCAAGTTTACAATAATTGTCCGATTTCATAAACACATACAAATTACAAGTTTTGTTATCAAAATTCAGTTCATCAGTATGGACACTTGGTTGTAAATGACATTATAATTCTCAACGCCTTTTCTTTTTCAATAAATACAATATTTGTCAATTAGATATTGATAGTCATTTCCCCAAGAGACAATGTAGTGTGCTGTAAAATAGATATGGTAATGCTTCAAGAGTGTAATAATTTGTACTCTAAATATAGTATGATTTAGCAAAATACTTCAACTTATTAATCATACCAGTATTTTGTGATATGATTTTACGATGATTGACATGATTTCCACACCAAACAATAAATAAACACCAAGGAAATTTGTGGATGAGAATATTTCAAGCTGAGCCTCATCAAACACAATGTTACCTGGCAGTGTCTCAAAGGAATTGCTAAAAGCATGGACTTAATTATCTTTTGCAGTTTTAGAGATTCTAATTTTGTTTGCTCGTATCCACTGCGTAACTATTCGATTTCTTCATTATTAGTTTGTGGAAGAAGGGGTATCTATGAGAATGAAAAAAACAAACAAACTTGGAATCATCGGCAAATTGTGTGAGAGAGAGCTTATCGGAAAATCTATGAAAATCATTGCTATACATAATTGTATTAAGGGTGCGCTAATCGGGCGCTAATAGAAAGAACAAATTAATGTCACGCATTATCGTCAAGTTGTCTACTGGTTAGGTAACTCCAGAACCACTCCATGGTCTTCCAAGATGAGGAATGCCGTTTGTCAAGAAGTTTTGCTTTTGCGACAGAGTCAATAAGACTAAATGAAATCGTGCAGTCACTTGTCCATTCCGCTTCGTTAACAACACTTTATGCCCATTAACCATTAATTTGAGTAAGACACAGTACAATAAATCCTAATGGAAAAAAAAAAACTGAAAGAGCTTTAGAATTACTTGATGCTTTAAGACATGTGTGTCAGCAGTGGAAAATAAGATACAAAAAATGTTAATTGAAGGTTTGTTTTTCTTTGATTTCTTACAACGTAATGGATCTTTCGGCTACATAGAGGGTAAAATAAAGTGCGAGTCTCATCTAAACAAGATCCAACTACCACTCATTGTAACAATCATGCGATTTTAAGACTACATTAGGCGTCATTTCTGACTTTACAAGGCACATTAATTCTATGTATCTGCTTGACATGACTGTAACAAACCACTACTAACAGAGGAATACCGTTTTGGTCCGCAATGAAATAATAGCGGGCTCTAAATCTACGACGCGAACGCTAAAGAAGACGCGCGCAAATGTACGACACAGCTGTATCCATTGTCGGAAGGCTGCGTTGTATTAGCGTTCAAGTCGCGAATCTAAAGCTCGCTAATATTCCACTGCGTAACGCTTCTGTGGTGCATCTCGACTATTCGGACTCCATTTGAGACTAACGAGTGTGGTATACCACAGAAGAAAGTTATTTTCAAGATGTCCTCCCACCCGTTTCGGGCATAGATAATCACCCTGACTAAAGCATCATCTTGTCAGAATCAGTCGACTGCCGTTAACTCTCAGTGATTTTTTGTTTTGTTTTGTTTGGTTTTTGTATTCATTGTTTGTTTTTTGTTTTTAATTTTCGGTCAGGTTTTATAGTTTGTTTGTTGGTTTACTTGTTTTTGTTTTGACGAAGATATCGTCTGCCAGCTCCTTGCCGTCTCCCTTTATAAGCTGCAATCGATCCCCTCCTCCCACTCTTTTCGGCGTTATCTATAACTTTTCCTTGTCCGTGTCCCTAAAGGGTACAGAGGTATTGTGCACCTACACAGCTCACTAGACAATGAAGAAATGAATTCACAGGATGTCAGTCTTGTTTTTTTTTTATTTGTTGATGTTCGTATTATCAAGGATGGGCGTCATTAAATATGTTTCCTGTTGTTTCTTGTTTTCCGTTCGTTTTACTTTGTTTTCCGTTACTCGGATAATCTGTCAAAACATCGTAGGAAGATTGTGTAGGCGATAACTTTCTGAGATGGTCGTAGAGACATAGAGTAGGTGTGGGGGTGGCGATTACTCTGATTTTCCCGGGGATAGGTCCCGGGATATGAATACATCCTGATCAATAATGGACTAGCTGTATACATTTGTCAATTGTCATTTGTCCTTGTCAGTGAATTTTCTCGCTGTCATAGCTTGAATTATGGAGTGCTTCATTCAGATTACGGTACCAGGGCACTCGGCCTAATCCTCAACAAGTTTGTTTGAATTTAGTTTTAAAAAAATAAGAAGTGACATTATCCCGTCTTTGTTCAAATGAGTTATTTTGTTTCTCTTTTGACTCTTGTTGTTATTATACGTGTTTGTGTGCGTACGTTAATAGGGAAAAGATCGAAAGGGGGTGGGTCAATTCAAACTCTTTGTACTTCATTGAGATGCAACCGATCTTAGCCTAGATGCATCGATAACCGAGTTGTTTAAAAATAAATCGGGAAAATAAAGTATAGGCCCCTAACTTTTCCTTGGTGCATCAGAAGCTTAACGAGGTAAATCTGATAATTTGAAAATACGTTTTGGATCTCAGATCTATATCAGTAATACGGACAAATGCAAGGGAAAATCCTCCAATTTGGACTGTAATCTGTACTCGAGCGCTTTAAACCTGCGTGTTGCTCTCATGGCGACAAGTTGTTTATTTCATATCAGTCACTTGCAGTCGAGCACTGCACGCCTTGTAGTGTAGGATAAATTCTGAACTGTCATGTATAGGAGATTCTATCAAAATCTAGCCGAATAGATTGCCTCTTGAAAGTATAAACTACGTCGAATAAAGTTATGGGAGTGCCGACGTATTCACAGTGGCAGGGCCCATTTTCAGTGTAGGGGAAGTATATCAACATTGAAGAGGTGACACTGACTGTTTATTTCCTTTTCATCCGTAAGCATCTCATTATAGGGAAATGAACTCAGTAGTCAAGAGGGCACTGTTGCATGGACCCGCGCATGCGCATCTGTCATGTTCCCAGCGTCCGAATAAAACCGATATTCAAAATTCATATTGAAATATTCAAAGACAATGATAATGCAATTTCGTCTTTTAAATCGACCGTTGTTCCTGGGTAGTTCAACTCACTACAAGCAGATCATTCAAAGACAAAATTTGCTTGCTACGTTTCTGGCTATACCTGCGGAAACTTACCTACATGTATTTACAGTTATCGAATATAGTCAACGGATTGCTGCGTAAGTGTAACTGTTAGACTATATATATTTATAATATATAATTATACATACTTATACAGCAAAATCAGGAAAGACTATTGAAACTATACAAAAGAGACCTCATGCAGTCATTCCGTTATTGACATCTTTATATCGTGGTCGGTCTTTGTCGTAGAAATGGCGTCGATCACCACGACATCCAACAGCGTCCCCTTGAATCCTGGGCTCGTTTGCCTACAATATATAATTGTGAATGCATTAAGAAAAGTTAGTGATTACTAGTCATGAAAGAAAAGATATATGCATATTTTTAAGCAAAGTCTTTCCAAACATTATGATAGCAAGTTATGATCTCAGTTTCCGTGTTACGATTTGGTTTCAACTCAGTTCAAATTAGGCAGTACCATCAAAAATCTCACCTACGTCATGCACTGTGTATCAGTTCTATGCTGTGGATAGTGTGTGAGTGTCTGTCTGTCTGTCCGTGCGGGTGGTGTTGATGTAATGCAATGGAGACATAGAGAGAGGAATTTCTATGTAATATCATAGGAGCTATACATAAGCCATATATAAATTATAAATACATGTAAGTCCTACACTAAGATTTGTGTGTGTGTGTGTGTGTGTGTGTGTGTGTGTGTGTGTGTGTGTGTGTCGGGGGGGGGGGGGGCGTCGTTTGCAAGTCTTTGTAGAAAGCAAGCTGAAATAAAGCGACTGCATTGAAGAGCCGAACGATAAGACAGGTGGCTTTAAGTATCTAAGTGGGCCAATGAGGCAGATTCAAGTGCCGGTGCCTCAGCGATCAACATCGCCATGGGACATACATCGCGGTTTACCGGTATCTAGATAAACCCTGCACAAGTCGGTAATAAACTATGCATCATCGTTACTCTTTAGCACCATTCAGTTTGTATATCTATAAAAGCAGCCTTGCTTGTGTTGCGTTCCATGTTGTGCCCTACTTTGATTTATCACGATGTTTCGAGTGTATGTACAATTCGTTCATATCTACCGTAGATACCAATGGGTCGGCGTGGTTCTTGACATAGCATTTCTTAGTGCGTTTATCAAAAGTAAGCATGGTTTGCATTGGCATTATTAATCTGTGCAGTTGGATCGCAAGAAAAGCACTCTACGTTCGAGTGAATTTTTGAATCGCCTACAACGAAGGTAAAGAAGACTGCACACGTATTACTGAATTACCCATTCCAGCGCCATAATGACCCAGTAGTGACTATTATACGGACTTGATTACGAGGTAGGGAAAGTTAGGAAAGGTGAATTGACTTTCAAGATACACGTTTTCATTGATTCTTTCCCCCTCGCGTCCTTCTTGTTTTCTCGATAGTAATTTGCAGTGGCGGATCCAGAGGGGGGCGCAACCGGCGCACGCCCCCCTTTATTTTTCGTGAAAACAAAAGAAATAAAAAGAAAAAAATGAAATGAAACCCGGAAGTGCCACCAGAAATATTAGTCACGCCCCCCCCCCCCCCCCTTTACAGAATTCCTGGATCCGCCCCTGAATTGTGAGACTGGTACATAAAACGCTGTCTCGGAGGAGTGAGGAATAATCACTTTACAGGATGCAAACAGCAAGTGACAATGATATATATATGGCAAAAATATATAGGCAATATTGTATTTCCTAAAATGGCAGTCGGATTGCAATCATGTGACTCTGAAATCATCATTATCATTTTTTTTTTATGACAATGGAGGGCTCCGCCCCGGGTTTCTTCTTCATCGTCGAAGCGAAGGGGGAGGGAGGGAAGAAGGGAGCATTGACCATTGACCCAACCAACTAATGATCATCCTTGGACCGGAGGCCCCCCCCCCCCCCCCCGCACACATACAAACAGACAAAAGTTACACTCCACCATATAATCACCTTCACTCAAATCTGATTGTCAATTTCGGCGCTTTGCGAGGATTTAACAGAAAATGCATGGTAATCAGTCAAGTCATACCTCTAAAAAAAAAATTGAAATTAAAAAATAAACTACGCACACACCTTCACTTTCAGGTGCCTCGTATCGAAAGTATAGCTTTCAATTTGACCCTGTTTCAAAGGCTTACCGGGGATACACATGTGAATTCAAAGAGTGCAGAAATAATTATTAGCACTACAAATTGGTGAAATTTAAGGATAAGATCAGACAATCCGTTCAAAACTTATGAATTTCTGCCGATTTTGTTAAATCCATGTGCCGTCATCGCTAGATAAGAAGACCACAGCAATTCATGCTGTCTCAGTATGAGATAGGGCAACGTTGTGGGGAAAATTTAAAGAGAATGACTAAAAAAAAAACCCTTTATGCTAGGAAAAGTTCACTTTCTTCCTTGTTACTGACATATATTAAGGACATCATCCACCTGAAGTAAAGTGCTCTGTTATTGTGCTGGAAAAAAAAAGAAGTAGAATATGTTGAGAACGGGACAACGTTTAGATACACCATTGAATACGATGAACAAAATTTACACAACATTTCTAGCAGAGTCTCCTGTAATGACGCATGAAGTTCCAGTCAACTTTGATGTGGACGAGAATTTGGATAGAGAGCCAATCGGAAATCGATCTGGAATTGGAGGAGCATTTCAGCGGATGGAAATTGATCTTGTCTTAATGCACGCGACTCACGGCGTAGGATAAAATCATTCAATTCTGTCCCAAAGATACTTTTACATCAACAACATTAACAAGAGTCGAGAGAGATAAATTCGCGAAACATTGGTGAGGGACGGGAAGGTTCATCGCCAATTTTGAAAATTCGAGGAAGAGGTTAAACTTGTAGAATTGTACATGTTTACATGCAAATTGTACTAAACCTCAGAGGATCCACAGTTGAATTTAGTTCCTGTCGACACCTGTCGAAGATGGCAAGAAAGAGTTCCTGTCTTGTGAGGCAAAAGCGAATTTATAAAAGCACATAACATGTATGTGCTATCGGCATTTATTTCTAAATGATAATGCCTGGGTTAAGGAGTAAGAACTTTGTCGAGATGATCATCTCAGAAATAGGCAAACACTGACGAATAAAGCCAATAATAAAATGTGCACTTGTACAGAAATTGAAGACGCGTCGTACACTGCAAAAAGTCCGGTGTTAGATAGTGAACACCGAGCTGGTGTTAAATTTTCGGTGCTCATTTATGGTGTTAAATTAACACCTACGGGTGTCATTTCCAATTTTTTAACTGTTTTTTGAAGATTTTCTTAGTAACTGCACTTCTTGTTGATTTTTAATTTAAACAAGACGATCAAGAATTTTACATTAAGATACTAGATTTTTGAAAAAATGTGAAAATAAATTTACACCAAAGTAACACCAGCTGGTGCGGTCTCTTATTGAAGCTGGACGGGTGTTAAACCATTGATATTAACACCAACAAATATCAAATCAACACCATGTGGTGTCATTTTTGAATTAACACCAGTACAGTGTCAAAATAACACCAGGTACAGTGTCAAATTAACACCACGAAGTGTCAGGTGAACACTTTTCAACACCATCACAGTGCATTTTTAACACCTGTGGGTGTGGTCCTTTATTGAAGTTTGATCGGTGTTAGATTTAACACCGGTGGTGTTAAATCTAACACCGATGTTTTTACAGTGTATGAAGGACTAGAGATATACTGCGATAACACACTTATGCGATAATGGTTTAAAGTCTTAAGCGATAATCACGTTTAAAACCTATCACACCAGTATCAGATCGTAATGAATAAAAATAAATTAACATTAATATCCGTCGTTGATACGAACTGACACCTCGCCGTTGCAACCCTGTTTTTTGAAACCCTGCATAACTTTTGAAAAAAGGTAAGCCTTGATGATTTAAATGGAGATGTCCAATGGCACTCCTTTCACGAAATGGATGAGGCAGGTTTCAGGATGAGAGAGAGAGAGAGAGAAAAAAAAGCGTTGCCTCCGTGAAAGATAACTCCAGGATGCGGGGGCTCCGAGAGGATTGGCTGGCGGAGCATCCCAGGTGCAGTGTAAGGTTGATTGACAGTTCCCCGTCCCTTTGCTTTCGCCGCTGACTTCGTAAAGGTGTGGGGTTCCCACGGGCTGGACATTAAGACACAACGATTTGTTTCCTGTTACAGAGCTAAGGAGAAGAATGTTGAAAAAAAGAAATCAAATGAGAAGATGGTTCGGCATTATGATATGTGTTCTAAAACATTTACGTTCGGGCATTGTTACAGTTACTCAGTGATGATATGAATACATTCATGTAAGTAGAGTGTGAACTGCAATATGGCTGACAGTGCTCAACTATATAGGAGCACATGTAGTAATATGTAGTAGGATGGAAGGCGTTGCTTTATTAGTGCACCAGGGCCCTGTTTCATTAAGCTGTTCGTAAAGTTACGAATGACTTACGAGCGACTGGTGATCATTTCTTGTGCTGAATTATTGAAATAAGTATTGATGTGCTATATATTAAGTATAGCACATCATATCACCAGTCGTTCGTAAGTTGTTCGTAACTTTACGAACAGCTTTATGAAACACCCCCAGTGCTGTATGTCTTGCACTGTACTTTAACAAGAAACTGTAACGAAGTTGATTTAGTTGCTGACGAGGCTTCGGCCGAAACAGACTGTCCAGCTAAATCACCAACAAAGCAACGCCTTCCATCCTGCTAAATATATATATATATATATATATATATATATATATATATATATATATACATACATACATACATACAATATATATCAATATATATATATATATATATATATATATATATATATATATATATATATATATATATATATATTTCTAGCCAGGATAAAGCGTTTTAATGCCATTTTAGGTTTTAATCTCATATATATATATATATATATATATATATATATATATACGCTTAGACCCACTTTCATCCCTGACGAAGGGGAGACTCCCAAAAATTTGGATTTCGAATAAAAACCAAGGCAATTGGCATTTAATGCCTTCCTCTATTGTGACACTACTATATATCCATTATATTATATTCCACCGATCCAGACATAGCTTCTTTTTATTCCCCCGTTTATTCAGAGCTACTAATCCTTCATCACGATCTATACAGGACACAGAACCTACATTTTGTTGGTGACAATGTCAGTGATAAAAAAAAAACATTATTATATAGCAGTTATGATTGTATGCATTTATTGCATCTACATAAATTTCATGTATCATCACAGAGAGAGAGAGAGACAGACAGACAGAAAGAAACAGACGGAAAAAGAAAGATATGTATAGTGTCTCTAATGTGATGTGCTAAAATACCTCAGTGTAAAAAAAAAAAAAACAAGCGAGGCGTAACTTGAGTTTGAAACTTGCAATCAAGTATTTCCAAACGCAATTTGTTTTGCTTCTTAGACTACTTAAAATCAATATCCTGTAAGTGTCACTCACAACTTAAGATACTTGATATCATGTATTTATTTAAGAACACCAGATCCTAGATGAAAGCTGATGCCTCGTTATCGTCAACTGGATACAAGACAGTATAGTGTGATGGCCTCTCAGTGATATTCTTTTTTTTTTCTCACACAGGTAGATGCAAATTAGGAACAAGTACCGGACATTAACCTGTCCTCGAAGCGTCGTAGAGGGAATAAAACAGGTGAATTAAAGTAACAACAACAACAGCTACAACTGGGTGTAGTGTTTTGCTCATATTCAGTTTAAAATAAAGATGAAAACACCGCTCGGCCGTAAACAGGTCAGACATGCGCATAAAGGGGCCATAAGACGGGTACTGGACCATTTTGGGGGTTTCGTCGAGTCACGATCTGGTAGGAACTGCTCGTTCTCTTCATCTATACAGCCGCGAATCTATAAACAATCAATGAGCCCTCTACTTTTTTAGCGGGCAGTCGATTCTAACTTATGGGGGTACTCGCATTCGGTGAGGGGATAACGAGTTCTTCAGAAGATAGAAGGGCCCTCGCTCTCCGGGGATATGTAAAGTTTCTGAACTGAGGCTCGGGAAGCATCACGAACAACCGAATTTGAATCTCTGATAAGTATATCCCGTTGCTTCATTGTTGTGTGTTGTTGTTTTTTTTTTGTGGCTCACATGTGTGTGTGTGTGTGTGTGTGTGTGTGTGTGTGTGTGTTTGTGTTTGTGTGTGAGTGTGTGCTCGTGCGTGTGCGCAAGAACATTTGTGTTTGTCGGTTTAATCATGGGTTGATTTTAGATGAATTACAATGAATGGTGAAATAACCACCACAATCACACAGGTGGTTCGTGGCGTTGTAGGGTATGCCCTTTAACTTCATGTTCTAGATAACCAGCCATCCCCACCCCCTTTCCCCCGAGATCCATTTAGAGCTCAAGATATCATGATTCCCCATTGGACTGGGCATATTTTTTCCCCACATACCTGTATTCATATCAGTGATCTCTAGAATATTAATGCATTGTCATCCGAGGGATTCAGAAGGATTCTATTGTTTGCTTTGGGGGAGAGTCTTCCTTGCATGTATGCTTTACCCAGCCGAGGTTTGATTTACCCCTCTATGATGCCTCGTACTATTTATGCTCCACTATGGCCTTCCGTTCTCTTCTCTCTATCAACTATCTCTCGCTCTTTCTCTCTTCGCTCTCCAGCTCCTTTTTCTTTCGCGCCTGCGATCGATGATCTCTTGAGATTTATGAGAAACACCAACCATGATATTTTCCCCGCCACATTTCTCCCCTCTCGCATCATTTACATTTGCGCAGGTGAGAAATATTTACATCTTAACTTCCGTCGTAAGAGGCGAAGACTTGCGATATACAGAGTTTGAATTGTCGTCCTCGTTTTTTCCATACGACCATGAAGTCCGATGAAAATAAAAAGAAGATAAACTGTGACCATTACACAGTGAGTAAAACCTTAGAAACACATCAAGACAGATTTCCTGACACAATAATGCTGCGGCCGCGAGTTTATAGTTTATGATGTTAGCTTTTGACAAAGATGTCATTTCTAATGAAAACATCGACACGGTAGCATTATATTGTCTTGTTCTTGGGCTTTCTACTCTCCTTTTTTTTTCGGGGGGAGGAAGGTTGAGGTCCTAATGCACTTTTCAAAAAGGCGCCATCCAGCTGTTTAAATGATTTGAACTCAAGAGTAATGATTGGTGTGCTTGCTCATTTTGTTACCGTGTAATCTTTGTTTAGGTTTTTGCCTTTCTTATTGTCATATAGCTACTTTGAGGGTACAAATTGCACACTCAGCCACACACACACGAACACACACACACACACGCGCGCGCGCACACACACACACACACACATATGCATTAACATACACATGTAAACACACTTTTTAGAATATATTCTCTATTCAAATATCGTTCGATGTTATCGTATTCACAATGAAACGAATACAAACGATGATTTGCGCAGATTCATGAAGACTTGTTAAAAAAAACCTACAGCTATGTATGCAACAGTCTTATACGATACAAACTTAAGACATGTCTTACAATGCAAAATTCACCTTCATCGACTTGATCAAACTCATTGGCATCTGATTAATCACACAAAATGGACAGATGAAGACACAGCATCACACAAAAGTCTACAGTAGAGTAAAATCTCATTAATCGTACTTCAATATTGATTCGACAAAATCAGTATTTTTCAATATCATAATATCCCTACCGCCTTGTATCTGACTTCATGTTGCAAAACAAAAAACAAAGCAATATATACATTGTTGTCACAATATATGCGCTTGCTGCATTTACCAACCGAACTGTCCCTACATCAACCCTAACACACATTAACACACATTTATTAACTCATGCATAAGCGCACACCCACACACCCAGCATGAAACATGCGCACGCGTACACGCACACACACACATACACACACACACACACACACACACACACACCCAAATCAACTGTACCGAGAATTAAACGAAGCCTTGACTGTCGTGACCTGGTGCTACAAATAGCTGGAAACTATTTTTCAAAGCTTTGCGCGTTCACCAGCAAAATCTCTCCATCCGTCCTACATTCTACCCATCATGCCTTTAGTGGTCCCACGTGACCACTGTTAACGCTTGTCCATTAGACTTATTGCGTCGCCTTCCACTGGGACAACTGAAACACGTTTGCTGTGCACGCGCCAACTCTTTCCAGCTGTGAATATGCCACGGCTGGCCTGTTGTAAACCATGCATAGGGGCCCTGAGACTTTTATGTTAGTGAAACCTTAGATTTTCGCTTCATTTGTCTTTGTTTACAGACACATTAGCCGTAATGAGTGGTTCTCCATGGACGTATAAAACCTGCAGTTCAGTATCGGTCCAGTTTCAATTATTGACGCTCGGCAGACCATACGAACAACATCTAGAGTCCATAAGTATTTGAGAGAATTGATATTAGGGTAAGCAGAAATGAGAGTTGATTGAAAACGTTTTTCAACTGTTTGCCATTTGCACTATACTATTAATCCCTTTGACAATAATATAGTTCTTTTTGGAGTGGGATGTGGAAGGGTGAAGGAATGACCTGTGACCTAAAAACTACCTTACGTACCTAAAGACCTTAAACTACTAATTTTTTTTTTTTTTTTTTGTGAACGTTAAAGAAGTAAAATTCAATAAAATCATCACCAGAATTCTTACAACACAAATTTGTATTTCTCCCCCTTCGGTTTGTCCACGTTTGGACAAAATCAAAGAGCTTCTGATGCCTTTAGGAAAGAATGAATGTGATTCATGGATGAACATAAGATATTCTGACGTTTTCGTCAGCGCTATAAATACATTTTCACTATGGATATGCCAAGAACAAATATAATAGATCTAAGTGGTGCTCCATGCAGCATTCCATAAACTAACTGCATGAAAACTAAACTGTACTGATTCATCCGTTTTTAATGACATTTATTGGTTTGAATAATCAATAGTCTTCATGAGCTTAGAAGAAAATTCATCATCATTTGAAAACAAAATGTTAAATGTATTTTTGTCAGCTTATCAAATATCTACATATTTTCAAATATTGAAGAAGAAAAAAACAACAACACAAGATTTAGAGTGGGTCTTCACGCCGGGAGATTTATACTGATAAAGGATTCCGAAAATGGTAATGCTAATATCCGCCATTTGTTTGCTTGTTTGTTTGTTGCTGGTTGTTTGTTTGTTTGTTTGTTTGTTTGTTTTTGGTTTGCATAGAATTTCTGATGTTATTGTCACAGGTATTAATGTTGTGAAGATTGGCCTGGGTTCTATCCAAGTTGCTCTCCAAAGTACCAGCCAGCGCATCGTGTATCATGGCATGCGCTCTAGGTGAAGTTCCCAAGTTCTTCAAACAAACTTTGGGCTCAGATATTTTCCCATTAGCGCACAATCCGTTTGACTTTGCAAGCTGACAGCCTATGTTATATTTGCTATCATTTTCACATTGAAAACAAAGATTTACGCGAAAGAAAGTGAAACAGATAATGATTTTGATACGATCTTATCCTCGAAGATAGCTTTTCTCAAGGCTAACGATCATCGTCTGAACGTAACTATTGATAGAAATGGTTGTTAATGTATTCAATACTAACAATAGCACGGGTGGCTGCCGAAGTATGAATTGGCGGACCACTCTGGTCACATGGTCTGTAAGCAAGTTCATTTTTTAATGAATTTCATTTTAATGTTACGTTGGGCAAGCTTAAGCATTACGCCACTTGGAAAACGAATAAAGTTTCTAACTAACTGATAGAAAAAGACTGTCATTTGTACCAATGTGCACATGAGCTAATTGTGAACTGGCCTATTGGAGTATTATCTAATTGCAACAGAATCTGTCGTCAGCACAGTCTTAGAAACTGCTTATGCGGACTCTACAATTCGCGGGTCAAGAGCACGGTTTCTTGCCATTCTCTCGCATAGGCCATAGATTACAGCAAGAGTGCCGTTCCCATTTTCTCATTTTACATTTCGGCGGTCAATTTCCGACATGGCCCTGTATCCTTTCGACGTGAGGTGAATTAGTTTTGCTTGGCGGTCGTACTGCGGTGTGGGGCCTGTTTGAGGACGTGGTAAGAGTCACATTCCGACAGCCGAATATTGATCATCTCTGCGCTCCACCCGCCAGGCTTCCTAATGTTACAATTAAAGAGACAGCACTGTGGGAGTTTTGTTTTTTCCTTTATCTCTTTCTTCTCTGTCTTATTCGAGACATGCGATGATAATGAAGATGAATGAAGGAGGTGGTTCTTAGCATCTTTTAAAAACATTTTGTAGTCTCCGATTGGTCACGCTTAATGCTTTCGTCATCAATCGGTCTAAAGTTTTATGATTGAGATACTTCCTTAACCCTTATACTGACCTTTGTTCGAAAATTGGCAAGCATGGTGCTTGGCTGGTGAGCATTCTTCGTAGATTGAAACAGATGCCTGGAAACTAATCGTCATTTAAGAGATTAGCTGATACCTCCCTAATCCCGATTGTGTGACTGCTGATCTTCCTGTTGCAGAGGCACATTGGGACACCTGAATGTGCTTGCTATTTATCTCTACATTCAGTTCAGATTTGGACGGATTAAACAGGGTTTAACAGGTTACACTGATTCATCCCTTATTGTCAGTGTCCTGAAATGCACCACACATGCACACATATTGTATTCATTCACACATACACACGAACACGCACACACACACACACACACACACACACACACACAATATATCATTTGTACAGTAATTTTTTCTAAAATATGAAATCATAATTCAAATGTTCAATGATGAAGGATATATAGCTTTGATAACAGCATTTCTTGAGCATTACCATTTTCATATTTGTTGGGAAACATTTTCTTGTTCCTGTGCTGCAGGTGGGGGAGGGGTGGGGAGGGGTGAGGAGGGGTGAGGAGGGGGTCATAAAATTGATACAGAAAGGCCCTGTACCACGTCCTCTATGACAGCTACCACGGCAGATTGCCAAAGAGGATATTCTTGAGATTACCAGACGGGAGACCGTCTTGTTCTTGGATATGCTAGGATCGTCTAAGGCGGAACATGAGTGTTAAGAGGCTGCTGCACCCAGTTTGTTCTACTCTCTGCTGGTTTTTTTTTTTCCCGAATACCCCGAGGATGCTTCGTTTCATAACAGGATGTAACCGGGGCGTTGTGATTGCATGCCACTTTAGATGCGCACCAGAACTTCTAAAAGCCTGTGCGGAGATTGTGCATATCATTATAACAGGAGCAGCAGCAGCAGCCATGATCCTGTAAATATTGTGCTCGCGCCGGGGTTGGCGCCTTTTCAGTTCTGCAAAAAAAAAAAAAACCCACAAAAACAAAAAACAAAAACAAAACATCGGAAGCTTTCTTCTTCTTAAATAGTCTTTTACTGTGTACATCATTACTCACCACTGGCTACATGTAACCCCTGGTAGAGAAAGAAATTAAAGCAATTTTGGTGAAACTTTAACAATCACAGCTTTGAAAATTCGCCGTTGTGTTTACTACCCCTATCCAAATTTAAAGGTCGTGAAAAACTTTGCTAAAATGAAAATGCAGATTAATTTTTCAAACGCTTGATTTTTGTTTTGGTTCGGGATCGTCAGATATTGGCAAAAAAAAAATGAAATGATAAGGCCATGTTAACTGCGATTGCTTATAGTAGTTTCAAATCAATCTACGAATTTTACAAAAAGCATTAAAAACTGAAACTATCTAAAGAATAATGCCTATAAATTGAATCAAAAGTAAAAAACAAAATCATTGAATAGACACAAAACTTATAGCGAGCCAAATGTAAAGAGATTCTATTTGATGGGTATATGTAATTGAATAAACAAGAAGTAGTATTCTTGTCAAAAATTTCCCCAATCGTCAGTGATCGTTTCCTATTTCGTAACCTGTTATGTTTACCTAATCTTTCGCGCACTAGATCGCGTCTAACTTTTGAAGATTATTTTCCCAGTTTGAATTAAAAACTACAGAAAATACCACGGGCAGAGAATCGATACGAAAGGCTACTTTATCAAGATTTGGTTCTGACTGGTCGCACGATGTAGTTTTCACACCTTCCGTAATCAGCGTTGCGGACTGCTGAGATTAAACGTGAATTCCCTCCCAATCTTCTCTACGAAAGTCTCTCAAAATCCTAATTTCCCACGTCAACAAATGAGAAAATTATGCCAGCAAAGAACATTGAAGGTTTTTTTTTTCTGTTTTGTTTGTTCTCTTAACGAAGACTTCAATAGAAAGGTATAATATAGGCGCAGAACAATCTATCCCTGGCGAAATCACTCAAAAGGATTAGTGCCTGTGCGTCCCAGAAAAGAACAAGGTTCGAGGTTGTGAAGCATTGTTTTGAACTCTTGGTTTCTCTCTCTCTCTTTCTATTACACACTACACACACACACGCACACGCACACACACACACACACACACACACACACACACACATTTACTCTAGCTCCTCCTCTTTCTTGCTCATTTTCCTCTTCTCTTCGTACTTGACGAGCAATCACCAGCACATCTTTCTCTTTCTTTGTATCTCTTCCCTTAGCTCATCCCGCTGAGCATTTCGACACATCGTGGATGTTCTCTAGCTCATCCGGTCTTCTTGATTTTCTTGCCTTCGAAGTCAGATGGATGTGATTATGATACAGGACATTCACATTCAGTGTGTCCGTCAAAAAAGAAAAGAAAAACGTTTTGAAAAGCTCTCTCGTTACTCTTAAGATATGCTTAACACGTTTTCTTGTGTTTGAGGATAAAAGTGTTACGAACAGGCACGTACTGTGATCGATGCACAGCAAAAATTTTACCTTATCTTCTACCTTTAATGGCAAAAATGTAAAAATGTTCATTAAGTTGCTTTCTGAGATCCAAACATCAAGCCATATTTTGATGTGATCCGTTCAAACATCACAGCGGTACTCGTTGCAGCATTATCGCCATGAAACTTTGACATTTCGAGAAATCCAGAAATAAACCAAAAGTGATTTATTGAAATCGGCTCTTGACAAGTTTTACAATCAACTCTCTCTCACCTGGGAAAGGCGTTATCCCAGTTCAGATTAACGATCCCTACTCTCAGTGTGTATGATATATATATATACATGTATATATATATATATATATATATATATATATATATATGTGTGTGTGTGTGGGGGGGGGGTGGGTATGTGTATTTGTGTGAGGGTTTGTGTTTTTGCTTGTTGGTGTGAATATGTTTTTTTTTTCAATCAAATGATTAAGACTTTGCGTTTGTGTTTAAATTAAGAAAATCTTATTAGAGTTCGACTACGTATAGTGTGCCTATTTACTGCATTCACGAACTGCGTGTAATGTAGGTTAGTGATTTTGATGTCTTTATTCCCCCTCTTGTTCTACAACTCGAGACGCATTTTCAAACTGTTAATTCTTTCGGGTTAATGCAGTCGTAGCAGATCTTGAAATAGGATTCTTCAAGAGATTGAATTTGTGAAAAGAGGGGTCTATTATACATATAAAGGATGTGTTTACCACATGGAAGAAAGAAGTAGTCATTGTGGATCCCACTAGCCAAGTGAGAAATGCCGGGTTATCATACCGCGGAGGAGAAGAAGAGATATAGGCCTGCAGTGAGTGCAAGAGAGAGGGAGAGAAAAAAAAAGAAAGAAACGAGAGATGCTAAAATCATGAACAGAACATGCAGTGTCTGTCTTTCGATCGACGACAGTTTATTCGTGTTTACTGCGCGTGTACGTGTGTTTATTTCGTATCTACGTTAGATTTCCATTTATGAACCAAGAAGCTGAAGTAGGATCCTCCTATGATCTATTTTACTTGTTACCATTTCTTATTGTTGTTGTTGTTTTCTTCTTTTTTTTTGGTTTCCGTTTGGCTTCATTCTGCGCTGATTATTATTCAGTGTAATGTTCTCTCTTTGAAAGATTCGAATTCTGAAGACAATAAGTTCACGTTTCCGTGGGTCCTCGAATGTACATACACTCTAAACAGCATAAAATGCTGATGCATACATGCAAACATAATTTTTCAATCATTATATGCATAATTACTATGTGTATTACATAAGATACAGAGAGACATAAATGTATATCTGTATATATATATATATATATATATATATATATATAGTCAATATACATGCATTTGCGCATGTGTTTGTGTGTGTTGTGTGTGTATAGATAAATGTATACAAGCGCGTGTCTGCTTCTCTCTATTTGAATCGTCAGACTCGAACACTGCCGAAAGGTGCCGAAATGGACTTATTAATTTTGTTATACACACATAGACATACATAACATGTGCGGTGTGTGTGTGTGTGTGTGTGTGTGTGTGTGTGTGTATGTGTACATTCATGTCTTCGTCTGTCTTGATACATCTGACATATCTCTTTCGCTGTACCGTACTGATACGCCATACACTACCACATACAGTTTCACGTGCACGACGTACCAGCAAAACCAGTTCGCTCACAGGCTTTGAACAGACGAGCTGGAGCCTCGCCGTGTTCTCGCAGTGCTGGGACTGATGCGAGCTGATTACGGACAGCTTTCTCTCCCGCCAAAAAGAATGATATGGTATTTTCTCGTAGAGAGAGATGTGTATCGTGGTATCCGTCTTTCTCCGTGCGCATGATGCTCCATATCATCGTGCTCTGAAAGTCATCCGGGGATCCGGAGTGAGGCCGGTATTTGCGTCTTGCAGATTGTTTGCCAGTCGCTGACAATCTTTCTGCTCCACAAAACTTGGAATAGCGAGACCCTTTTATATACTCAGACGTCGGAATTATGAGCGTGTTAGCGGAAAGGGAGCTTGCTCGTTTTCTGACAGCGATTTTGGAGCTGGAGTTTGTTTGGGAATAAATCGGAAGGTAAGTAGTACGTTGTCCGATTAAGACCCAGTTTCCCAAATAATGCAAGACTTGAACAGGACTGTATGCTGTTGTTGTGAATCATTTTTGTAAATTCTCCCAAAATCTTGATTATATTGAGCATCCAAATAAATCAGTTTGGGGTTGCAGAATCAAAGGGAAACCTTGGCAATTGCGAATTTAACCTGAAAATAATCTTTGAGAGATTAACCGGCTGTTTCTAGAGTCAAACTGTGTTGAAGTTCTTGTGTGTCGGTGCCCATGTTAACTGTTGTGTGCTTGTGGTGCATGTATGTGTATGTATACATCTTGTTTCCTTTTTTTCACTGTCGACTGCGATTTCAACCTCTATTTTTTTTTTTTTTTTTTTTTTGCATTTCCAAGTATGGATGTGGTTCAAAGTGGGACAATTTTATGACGCACAATGAGTATCAAAGAGGATCAAACGCCAAAGGAATCAGATCGCCTTACCAAGAATACCTCCACTGTTTTTTGTTTGTGTTTGTTCCTCGTACTATTCACAGGGTTCCATCGAAATGAACTAAACCTGAATATTCTTCTCTCCACTTTGGAGCCATGCATGCAAGTATATAGGGCAGCGTTGCAGCGTATAAAGTGCGTTCGAGAGCCGGCATTTATTCGACGTGTCCCCGCTGTGTCTGACTTTAGCTAATGAAACTTGCCCTCGCCACGGCAGTTTCGATGCACAATCGTGTCTCGCGTCAAAACAGGCTAAAAGAATACATTCACAATCGAATTCCAAGAGGAGACAAATTTGGCGCCATTTTCTTAAACAGCGTTGGGAAATCCGTCACCTGATAGCGGGGATAAGCGGAGAGCGATGGGGCTTAGAAAATGGCATACTGAAAGATTACAAACTTACAACTTTAGATATTTTTTCTTTTACGCCGACAAGGTTTCGCAAAACATAAAATACCAAAATTGTTACAGTAAAGGAGCAGTATAAAGTT
Source organism: Diadema antillarum (assembly GCF_040938485.1). Classification (NCBI taxonomy): domain Eukaryota; kingdom Metazoa; phylum Echinodermata; class Echinoidea; order Diadematoida; family Diadematidae; genus Diadema; species Diadema antillarum. The sequence goes on from NW_027270954.1 coordinate 3,258,071, forward strand.
TTAGCTCGAACAGTATACATTCACCCTTTCCTTCCCTTCCTCTCATCCACCTCCCCCCCCCCCCCCCCCAATCTTGAGGAGGGGGGGGGGAGGGGATAAGAAGTCAGTGATGCTCTGGTAGCGAATCGACCGCATGCCATTCACGTACATTTCTTGCTTCTCGTTTCACAACGTCTTTTGACATTAAGCATAATTTGATTTGTTTCCGAGGATTTCCTTCTAAAGTGTATATGCGGGACGAAATCCTCTGTTTCGGTCTCTTTTCCTCTCTTTCTCTCCCCGTCTCTCTGAGAACCTCAAATTCACCCTCTGTCCCCGTCCTTATCTTTCCCTCTTCCTCTTTCTCTCTCTCCTCCTCCTCCTCTCTCTGTCCTCCTTTCCTTCCATCTATCAGATCTGATGCGATGTTCTCAGATGTAGAGGGCTTTCGTAGTGATCTTCGCCATGTCAGTTTCTATTGAAATATGCGTTTTTCATCATTCTCACCGCAGTCACAGAGGCATACGGGCCAATATGCATCACCGATCTGCGTGACTGAAAACAACGTGGAGATGGCGGTGTGTGGGGGGGGGGGGAATAAAAACAATGAAGGGAAGATGGGTTAAAGTGGCAGTGTAGACGATGTTCCCCTCCTAGCCGAATTCTGTCTATCGGGAAAACATCGTAATAATGGCGCCTTTCGTGTTTGGAAGAGAAAATGCGGTAATCGTTATGAGATTTTGAAATACACGGCAAACGACAGATGCTCTCCAAAACTCAACATCATATGGGTTTTTCGTGATTAGATGAGAAAACGTGAGAACCGTTATGAGACTTTAAAATACATGGCAAAGGCTCGATGCTCTCTACAACTAAAAAAAATGTTATTAATTAGTCGTTGTATCTATAATAAAGATGATTTAACCTTGATACAGTGAGGAAGACACCTGAGGAGGAAAAAAAGAAGAAAGGAACCTATTCTTGGCCCTTACATAGAAACGAAAAAAAAATCACCTGGAATTATAGCAGTGAAACTGTCCATGACCGGTGATAAACATCAATGAAAAGAAACCACACCAAGAGATAGACCTGACCACGTACTGACCCATTGTGTCAGCCGGACATCTAACTTATTCAACCATGTATTTGTTCCTGGGCTGTAGTTTTAGCAGCACAATAACTGTTCAAATTGATGAAACTCTTTCGTCGAGTTGTCGACAATTTACTCTACATCGACGTAAATAAGCACTGGATTGATCAGTGTTTTAGTAGTAGCCATGACAAAAGATATAATGGGCATACATGGGCCTATACTCGAGCAGGATTCGAACCTACGACCTCCTGATCTCCGGACAGGCATCTCACCCACTAGACCACCGAGCTTGTCAACCAGTTAAAATAACTGGTATTTCTTTGTCTCCATAAACTATCTCATATGGTGCTTATTTCTCATTTTCCCAAGAAATATTTCCCCTTATGTTTTCTCCGTTAAACTTAGCTGTGTCATAAGCGATTGGGGAAGTCACTGCTTGGTCGCGTTGGAACACGGTGATATATTGGTCGATGATCTGGGTTCGTAAATAGGCAAGTCAGGATTCAAATCCCACCTGTGCTTACAGCATTAGACAAGTAATCCTTTACACACAATATGTCCCTTCACATTAGATGTTCGTTCGTTCGTTATTTCATTCGTTCACATAAATTTATTCTGCTTTTCAAATCAAATCAAAATATATTACATGGGTGTGAGAAATTTAAACAAAACAAAATCAAATGACAGAGGAGCAATACAAAAGTGCAGTTTATAATTATCATTGTAAAACATTTATGGTTGCGTATGATACAGAAGAGGCAGTACATTTTGATTCAACAAGGAAGCAGTATGTGATAATATGTTTTAGTGGGATGTATAAATGAGTACCTGGTAATGCTATAAAGGGTAATGATATAATAGCAGAGTCTTCTGCGAGAATATTGCTTACAGTGGTATAGGTCCTACTTAGAAAAGGATATCATCTGCAAAGTTAGGAGGTGATGTCGTCTTCAACCTGCACACGTGCTGGTAATATATCAACTCCAACATAAAAAATTTATTTTTACGTACATCATAATGAAACAGGGATTAATGTTATTATAGATTATTATTGCTACTGTTGTTACCAATGATATCATCATGTTTATTTCTTCGTTATTGCCTGATGTGCAGTCAAAAGTCAACTCACTCTCTCGCATTCACTTAGAAATATGCATTACGCATAAAAGAATCTAGATCGGTAGATCCCTACACCCCTATACTAAACAATTCGAAGTTATGCATACATACGTTATACATATACATATTTTTTGTTGAAATGATTCTCAAAACCCAATATTTCAAAATTCAGTGTGGACTTGTATCAGTTAATGTCAATTATTGTTGTTCTTACATCTTTTAGATTTTTTTTTTGTATACTGACATTGTTAAGTGTCGTCATTATTTAGAGCTTTTTATCTGAAGTCCATTATGTTTTATGTGAAGAAAAATGGAAAGCAGGGGATCCTTCTGCAAGACCTGGTATATCTTTGATAACAATATTGTTGAGAAAAAGACAAACAAACAATGATCTTTCTTGAATCGGAGAGGGCTTTCAAGTCATTGCACTTTACTACACGTTCCTTTGAGTGCATGACAGTATAACTGAAATCCGGCATTGATAACTTGCCTGTTAAACCTAAACAGAACTTCAGAAGTCCAAATTCTGGCATGGTTTTGACTTGACGCTTACCCGAACAGGTGAGAAAGGACAAGAGTAATAAGACATGACTGTGTCGTTTTGGTGCTTTCCCACACCCGCCCACTCAAGTAAGGGAAAAAGGCTATTTGAAGAGGTGCTACAGGAACAAACAAACAACAAAGAAATAAAAACAAAAACATAAGTCTTCTCGTGACTGATGTGGTTTGAAGAAAACGCAAGCGTTTGCTTGGGGGAGGGACCAACAAGACAAGAATCTCGGGAACTGAAGGGGAGGAAGTGTCCTTGTTCCGCAAACAAACAGATCCATAAATCAACGCTAATCGTGAGAGTGAACCTTTTCTCCTAGCTGTGATAGAGAGCTCTCCTCTGCACCCCAGCAGGATCCCATCCGTCAGAAAAGTGCGCAGGTTGAACCTCATCCCCCTCCTCCCTCCCTCCCACCCACCCCATCTCCATCTCTCCCGCCTCTCATTTCAGCCGTGTGGATTTCTCTCCCGTGGTGACAAAATTTCCGATCCGCAGGTGCAAGATGAAATCAGGATATTCCTAATGATTTAATTTAGAATGTCCCTCGTGATACGCTAATGACAAAGGACAACTGGTGAATGCAGGAAGGTAAGTATACCCACCTTTTAGATTGGCACCCATTATAAAAAAAAGCAATAATCATCTCACATTGGTGATAACCGTAAGAATAAATTGCAAGATTGAATTGAATTGAACTAAATTGAGTATTTTTCATTGTCCACAAATGCGACTGTGGAATTGTGTCTTCCGCCACCGTTACATACATTTATCAAAAAATAATACGCAAATAACCATTAATTAAAGAACAGCATTTATGCATAACACACTATACAGGACATCTGACGAACAAAAGAAAAAAATCCTTTATTACAGTTCTTTACAGAAAACAATAGGTAAAGTTATATTGTAATATTCATGATGCATCTGAATATATCTCACTGAATCAAATGTATTTCATTTGAATTTATAATGATATCATTAGAGATTCAACTTTAAAAAAGACCTTGAAATGTTATGCTGATTCGCTGAAGGCATACTTCATCCAAATTACCTTTGATTTTATGAATTGTGATCACTATTTTATAAACAAAATTCTGTCACTACTTTGAATAATTCTTTGTAGAAGCCGAGCCAAGTTTTCAAGTTATAATTAGCAACATCTTGGTCGATCACACTAACACGACTCTTATTTACATTTGAGTTCCATGGAAGGTTTTCTATACTGGATAGTCTTGTATATAGTATGTTCAACGGAAAAGGATCTGCAAAGATTTGTGTGTGTGTGTGTGTGTGGGGGGGGGGGGGGTTATCAGTGATATAGATATCTCTGTCAATCTTCACTTGTGATTACTAACCAAAGCAGCTTACACAACACAACACAACACAACACAACACAACACAACACAACACAACACAACACAACACAACACAACACAATGTAACACAACACAACACAACACAACACAACACAACACAACACAACACAACACAACACAACACAACACAACACAATATAACACAACACAACACAACACAACACAATATAACACAACACAACACAGCACAAAGGAGGTAACAACTGTCAACTTTGTTTTCACCCCCTTTATTGTTACACCTCGGCACTGACATCTCGAAAAGTTCATTATTCCATAAAGAAATCACTCAAAATTGGCACTGAAGAAATACAAGAAAAAATGTCATGTCATCGCCATGCCAATCACTCCTACTGTACACAAAAGAAATAGAAATCTACAAAATCCATACAGTTGAGCAGCTAATTTTGTCTCTTTGATTGTTATAAAGTTGGGGTTTTTTTCAGTTAAAACTCGACTTATTGCATTTTGTAATCTATTTCGACGCCTGTGTGGAAAATATCCCCCCGACAAAAGTAATTATAATAATAAGTGTAAAGGCAATGCATGGTCCTTGATCGATGTCCGCCTTGTTCCTGAACTTCTTTGAGACTCTTCTCTTCCGACCTCACATTGTGTCCTCTTCTCACTTTTACCCCTATTCAATATGAATCATTCGGGAAACGGTACCAACATGTGTCTATATTAGTGCATGACATCATATGTTACTCGCAGAACAGCCGATAAAAATGTAACGTCGAGCCAATTACGACGCGCGGTGAGCTGATTGTTATTGGTGCGGAGAGCTAATGCGCGCGGACAATTTTACATTCCCGCGTATTCATCCGATCGCGCTGATGAACAAAAAATTGAAAAGATAAAGCCGATTTCGCTCCGAAGCGACTGATAACATGATGATTCATCGAGGCATATTAGTTATGATTTGAGGAAGACAGCAGGGAGAGGGTTCGCGGAGAGGGTTGCTATCAAAATTAAGCACACCACTCCGGAAGACACGGGTTACAGTAATCGCGAATTTTGTTGGTGGGCAGCGGCGAAATGCTTTGTCCTCCATATTGCTGAGAAACACATCTCACACAATATATGTTTAATCAAAACATATTGCGCTTTGGCGCGTGAGCAAAAGTGCATGTACACAGATACGGTGCCCTAAATACAAAACGCGATAAAATCTTAAACTACTGAACAATCCCTTTTTGTGACTTTTCTTCTCGTTTGAGATAAATACAAAGCAGTGGTTTTTTCCCCCTTGTATCAAAGCGCACAAGATACAATGGTAAGAATTCTGATAACAAATGGCAGTGACATGATAGGAAATACAGTGAAGAAAAATGAGTCCTGGCATCATATCATTTTGAAAATTTAATGTTACAAATACATCATGATGATGTTGGAGGGTAGATAGGAGCTGGAATAGATGCAGACACCGGAATGATATTGAAAGATGGATGTTTGCTCTTCGTCAACTCGAGGAACAGACCGAGTGTGTCTTGCCCCTGGGCACTCTGCTTCTTATGTCCCGTTTTCCAGCTATTATGAGCGATCGTGCGTGTCTTGAGTTGGGTTTTCCAGTAACAGTAGTGCTTTCGATGCCTCCTTCGCCTTTTAACCCCCCCCCCCCCCATCTCCCATCTCTTGTCTCACTCTTCCGATGTCTGGAAAAGTCAGTGGCGACGACAAGAGTTAGGGAACAATAACTGTTAGAAAGGAATGAACAAATTTCAGTTGTGCTGAGTTTTTTTTCTTATCTTTTCTTTTCTTTTTGCGATAAGGCTGTAAAATCTTTTGGTTTCTGCATTGTTGACGCTAATGCATGTTAAGGTTCTTACCGCTGAAATCTGTCAGAAATGATACATCTACGCCGGCCGCTTCTCAAAATGACCTCATGACCAGATAATATCTGGTATCGCTGAATCCCATCATCTTTCCTATTCTTTGTAAAAATCTTTGATGCATGTCTGCTTTCCGATCTTTCCCCATTGTCTGTCTTTCTTACTCATTCTTTCACACACACACACACACACACACACACACACACACACACACACATAATCACATTCACTCTTAGTTTCTCCCAATTCCTCATCTCCTCCTCCTCCTCCTCCTCCCTATTGCAATATCCTCACCATCACCTCTCCCCCTCCCCTCATCTTTCTCCTCTCGCGCTCCCGCCCTATCGCCTCGTCAATTTATGTCCGCTTTTAAGCCAGCTCCTGTCTTCTTCCAATATTCCGCCGCCATCGCCCTTGGTCTTGGCCGTGATGACAAAGAACCATTAATCAGGTCTTGCTAAAGCGCACAGGGCCCGACGAAGAGTGGCAGAACGATCTTGCGCATTCTTTATTGCTGAATCATTCCGGATTATGATGTTCGTTCCAGATAATTAGAAGGCTGATGTTTATTAAATGCACGCGGGAAAAAAGTGATACTCATGGAAAGTAAACCTCCCCAGTCTTTTTTCCCTTTCTTCTTTAATGTAGGAAAACTCTCTTTCACCGTTAAACCAGAGATAGCCGGATCGGACAGATGTGCATTTAATAGCGCTCCGAAAAATTGCTTTAAAAATTCACCGTAATTGAAATTGTTTCTTGGTTAATTCATTGATGGCTGCGCGCGTGTTGTGCGATGGAGGCTGAATCATGTCGTCTTTACACCTAGTCAATCTCCCCATGGTAGGCATGGTAGGTATAAAGTGAACGCATCTTAAAGCGTTTCGACCGTGCCTAATGTTAGGTTTTAAACCAGATTTTATGACCAGCGAGAAGGCAATTTCATCGCATTACATCCAAAGTGGGTTACAGCGGTGCAGCGGCGTGACATTAAAAAAGAAAAAAATATATATACAGAAATAAGCTAGTGTATGGAACTCGCGTGCAGTGACACCAGTGATTAACTTAACTTTGCTCTCTTCCTGAGTTTTCTCGTTTTCTAGTTTTTACTTCACCTGTTTGAATGTAATTTGCCAATTGTTATGTATTTCATTGTACCTCTTTATTGTCATATCATGCAGAAAAAGAAGGACATCAATTTCATGGAGACAGAGTCATAAGCAATGTTTTTTAACTACCGCTCCCAATTACCAACGAAAGTATCACATTGCAATAAATACACCGAATAAACTTGAGCATGAATGATGTGGATGTCGGAAGAACTGACAGTGATTGTAGCTTCCCCATATTAAAGTTCAAAGTTCAAGTGTATATCGTTAGGTAAATAAGCATATAAATAATGTTGTTCGGCATATGATATAAAAAAGTATTGTGTTATGTTTCATTGCCATGTTTTGCCATATCTCACTACCCATGTACCCCACGATAAACATACTTGAAGTCGAATACGCATCGCAAGATAATAAGATATCCATACCTGTACAAAAGAAAATGCACGAGTAAAGAAAGAGATAAAAAATGTTTGCAGCTTCTATTTTCTGACGGGGGGGGGGGGGGAGAGGACAGATTACCGCAATTCGGTTAAAAAGAAGATTGAGGGTTTAATATCAAGTCTCAAAAAGTTTACAAAATAGACGAATGGTAAGGATTCCGTCAAATAATAGTATTCATTGAAGGCATATTTAAACATCCGAATACGTAAGTTTTCATAAAACTGTTTTATTAGTAAAGCCATGGCACAATTCAAATTTGATGAGGTGATGATTCATAGCCTCACAATTTTGCCTCTGACCTACCAACAAATCTTGACAAAATTGTCCTTTTTTATGCTCGACTTGATATCAAGGAGAGAAAGAGAGAGAGGTGGGGGAGGGGATATATTCGCATTTTAACTGTGTTGTGTTGCGTCAGCCTATATCGTAACAGTGATGCAGAGAACAGGGGGCTGGAGCTGCAAATTTGTCGACCCGGAATAAGAATTTTTAATGATTTTGGGGTTGGTATGATGCAATCATGTCTAATGGTAGAGTTGTGAGTTGGTGGCATCATTATACCTTGGGCAAATTTATCTTGTTGACTGCAACCGATTCATAATATTTATAGAGAAAGCATAAAAAGCATCCATATTCTGAGTCTGGATTTTATACATTTCTGTCCCTATGATAATGATGACTTATCGATTCAAGTTAACTTAAATGTGGTGCCAGAGTGTACTTTAAAATGTTCAGGTTGTGTGTGTTTTTACTCGCTTTTTTGATGTAATTAAAAACAAGGCAGTTCTGACTCCCGATGCACAGATAAATGAACACACACCTCAAAAATGCCTCGGATCATTAGGCGCATTTATAACGTCGTCTAGGACAGGTCAAATTGCCTTATTGCCCTTTTCGTTGGGGAAGGGCAGCATTTGATCAGTTCTTAAGCTATTAATGACTTTGTAAATTGGCGAAAGAAAGTATAATACTGCTGCATGGTCGTGGTCAATACTGCTGCTTTGCCTGTGAACATCTGAATCAAAACGTGTTTTCAATTTCCGGGCCAGTTTCGTTGTTCTTTTTTAAATCTTCGACTGAATTTGATTTCAGTTTGTAAAATTAGTCTGCGTCATTTTTCATGGTTTCCACTTTTTTTCACTATTAATCTCAATATTCGTTTATCAATCGCTATCTTTTCTCTATAACAATGTGAATATGGACATTTATGATTGTTCGTGTGTCATTTTCTTGTACACTGTTTTGCGGTGAGTCTGCATGCTGCAGGCACACTAAATATTGCACGTGAATTGTGTACAGATACTAGTACATTGCTTTGAGGGTTTCTTGGAGAGCACTATGGGGCCCTGAGGCCTATGGCTTTAACACGGAACTCCAAATTAGTCTAAGTCTCATTTTGTTTTAGATTTTGGATTAGATATCTAAAAAAAAAAACCGAAGAGAAAGCGTGAGGTGAGAAGTCGCGTATTGGATGCGATGTTGTGGAGGGATCCTATCAGCAGTCGTACGAAGCAAGTGCGCAACATCACAATCGCTTTGCCAAATCATATCACAAATAATTTACTATTTGGAAAATGTCTTTATAAGAAAAGTGGCGTCATTTTCCAAATAGTATACCATGGAATAGCAAACAGGCCAAAATCCCGGAAATTGAAAGTACATAGATAATCAGAGAATATTTTTGTTAATCAAAAATATGATCCTCCTCTCTCTCTTGATATTTTTTAAGTATATATATATATATATATATATATATATATATATATATAAACATGTTGAGATTTCACGTATTGGCTCCACGAAAAAATGAAGAAACAAACTGGTAATGCATTTTTGTCAAGACTCCTGAAGAAGGCATAGGACGCCGAAAATTTGAGTCGAATAAACTCATGCTTTATTGGCCAAAAATGCATTAACAGATTTTCTTCAATTTTTTTTGTTATATATATATAGACAGGTAAATAGATAATAATAATAATAATATATGTAAACATATTGCACATGCAGACAGGTGTACATGGGTGTGTATCATCTACCTGTCTTTCTTTCCTGTTTCCTCCTCCATTCTCTTTGTTCCGCTCTTTCCTCCACCTAAAGCCAGTGGAGTTACTGAGAGGTATATAGTCGTTTTGCTTTATAACCGTTAAAGGTCCCGTACACTGGCGCTCTGAAGAGGGTGTCACTGACGTTGCACCGCGATGTCTGACGATTAATTTCCTTCTCCACATATAATCGATAAGCCAGTCTAGTAAACGGGGAGGAGATATGGTAAAGAGGGGACTACAAGGTCACGTGCACTGTTTTATCAGTCGTTAATTGTCTTGAAGGCGCCGTTCACATTGCAAGAAATATCACTGTCGCAAACGTTTATTTCCCATTCTGTTTCCTTTTTCTTATTTTCTTTTTACTGCTGATTGTATTTCTTTGAGCTTTTAATGTATCAGATTCTTTTTAGTCAGTGCATATAGACGTTTGAAGAGTAAAAATTATTAACTATGATTATTAGTAATAAGAAGATGAATTTAGCAAAAAATTACGTAACACCAGTATTCAATTGTACTGTACACAGTGTTAAGATTTAGGATCACACCGCGATTGTTCTGGATCGATGCGATAGGGTAAGTCCAAAGTCAATATGTCGAATCTGTTCAGCATCAGAAGCTGACTAACCTAATCGTTTCCATGACGACGGATGAAGTTTACAGATCGCATCCGTAACGCCATGCGTAACGCTCGTGCGCGTCCCGAGCAAGCAAAACGAACAACCCTCCATTCTTCGTTGTTCATGTGTGTTAGATTCGGTGACAGTGTGAAGGCAGCCCTGGGCGATCGATGGCGGCTTTATTGCCTGCCAGACGCGGGGATGAGGTTGCCACTCGGTCGTTATTGAGACGGACAGCAGAAAAGGCGGGAGGATGGACACAAAGACAAATGTGTGTTTAATGGTGATGAAGTTACCGCACGCGCGCGTGCGCTGCTTGGAGAAACGTTTGAGATCGTCACTCTCCGTTTACAAGGTCCGATCACGCTGTTTATATTCGTGTTAGACATGAAGTCAAACAGGGGAGCAGGTTCATAGTAGAGACCGTAAAACATTCAGAATACAGAATGTATACAGATAAAGAACAACACGAAGACGTGTGTTCGTGCAAAATTAAGGAGAGGCAAAACATTGACAAGCGGCTTGTACCGTCTGTAAACCTAACTACTACGAAAACCAAACACACAATGACGAGAAAGGAAATCTCGAAAGTATAGATTCTTGAACAGCATGCGATTCCTTATGCTCAGTTTACACTTCAATCCCCCCCCCCCTTGCACCGACCCAGACTACTACTACTACCACCACCACTACTACTACCACTTCTACTACTACCACTACTATTACTGCTACTTCTACTACTACTACTGCTACTATACTACTTCAACCACCACCACCACCACCACTACTACTACTACTACTACTACTACTACTACTACTACTACTACTACTACTACTACTACTTCGCCGTATAACTACCAATCATATAACTTGTTTCCTGATGTTATACCTAAGTTGTGAATAAAATTATCATGTAGCAAAGCAATCACATTGCAGCATATCCGGGGTTACTCCAAGATTCCTGGGATAAGTACGATTACTTAAAGTTGCCAGTAGTACTTATCATGAGCTGTAGAAATAAGCATGCAGAGAAAGCCAGACCTAGGAAATGATTTCCAGTACTTTGTAGGCATAGATTGAAGGGGAAATGTTAATGTTAATTAGGTTTACAAAAGGATAAAGTATAGGATAACATTGACAATAAAGTCAAGTCATGACTGAAAAAATAACTGTCATTCCAGGATTGATTCGAGAGAGAACGTTTGAAGTATGAAAAAAAAATCGAAGAAAAAAACAAAAAAACATACAGATCTTTAATTATCACCTGCTAAATCCGACTACGTAGCTTCAAGAATGGCTTTCTATCATGCTTAGAAAGCCAACCCAGAGGGAAAATTTACATTACTATTATTGTTATGGATGGCCTATACTTTGTTATGTTTGTGACCCTTGTTAAAAGGTATATAAAACATGAATCTCTCTTTTTTTTCAATACGATGTAGTATGTTGGCTGGGATGAACTCCGCACTACATGTATATGACAGCATCGGAACCTTTTTTTTCACGCCATTTGGCATCTCGCAAAAGTATATACGTTGGAATTGAGACCTAGTATGTGTCTTTTGATTCAAGCATGCCTAATCATGGCGTATTGTGATGAATTTCCTAACGCTTGACTGCGTTTTCCTCCCACGACAAAAAAAAATTAAGGGTCTTCACATTGTTTTTTTTTATCAAAGTCATCGCTTGAATCAAAGAGAGAATTTTTAGATGACAATAGCAAGACTTTGTATTCATCAGGGGGATACATGGTAACATCAAGCATAACAGCATTTCAGATGAAAGGAAACAAGAAGGAGAATGAATAACATTTTTTACATCTTACCACAAAGTGGGCGCGATGGATTGTATCAAATGTTTGTTTCTGTCATCTTGTGACACTGAATGCAACCTCAAGGACAGAAGGTGTTTTCGTCAGGAGGTTTATTCTTGTGGATAATACAATGTGAGGTGCTACGTCACCCTGTTTTTTTATAAAAACAAAAGAACATTGCTGAGCCGTGTAATGCACATTGTACTAATCAAACGGTGAACAATCTTAAAGAAACACTCCAACTCACGAAAGTTTTGAAAACCAAGATAATGCAATCAAGGTAACGGTCACTATAAATCAATAATCACCATGCTAGTGAATTCTTTTTTTTTTATAATCAACGGTCAATGCTGAAAGTTTTTGTCTCAGAGAAAGTTGAGTGTGAATGGTAATTTGTGATCGTTTCTCTCTTTTCATACACGGAATCATTTTCACAAAGTAATTTCTACTGATAGCATAATACAGCTCAGAATCTTCCAATCGAAACGCTTTTTTATACTTGATACCCGTAAAGTAATCCATTGACGGCTGCTGCATAGACGCAGATTAAACCAGGCATGCGGCTGCTGACGCCTGCAACGAGCTTTGGAGGGGCGGGGTAATATTGGTCTAACGGCTCCCTGGAAGGCATGATTTTCAGTGATTAGGATCCCATCAAAGCCACTCACACCGAATAAACGTGAAATGAGATGTCCCAAACAGAATTAGCACTGCAAATATACTTTTAATAAAGCAGTTTTTGACGTATTATTGAAATGATATGCCACCTAATTGTTATTTCCTCTTAATTTTCTTTTTTTTTTCTAATTCAGTAATGATTACATTATGATGGTATCAGAAATAACAGAATGATTTCGACTGAAATATCGGTAAAGACTTTCATTATCTTTTAACTATTGGAAATGCTCAATCTGTGTGTTTTTTTCTTAAATCCAATCCAAAAATATGAAATCAAACACATTGTCCACAAGTTAAAAGAAAAAAAAGTAGAAAAGCATTACACATTTTGTTCATCTAGGGATTGTTTGGGTGGTGACGAAAATGTGTTTTTATGACAGATGAATAGAGGCACAGATGAATGGAAAATGAATAAATGAATGAATGAATGAATGAATGAATGAATGAATGAAACACAAAGTGAAAGTTAAGGAAACAACTGCAAACCCACGTTGATACAAAATACCCATACGAATGTCAGAAGCACACACAATAACGAAAAAATGCTATCTATCAGTATATGCCTATAATGACCCAGATATCAATTTCGAAATGCTTAGGGATAAGAAAATAAAAAAGAGACAAAAAAAAAATGAGGGGAGACAGACGGCGGGGGAGGGGGGTTGGAAGGAGGCCTCAAACTTAACATTTAAACAAGATGAAACTATCAGCTACTTGATTAAAACGAACGCATCCCTCTTAGCAGCATATTAGTCAAATAGGCCTTTCAATAAATATATAAATATATATATGGCCAAACCAGAATCAATATCCAATGCGAATGCGCCCTGCTAATGATAGGGAGCTCACAGAAAATCAATGTTGATTCATAATTGAATCAATGGACTCTAATTGGAACGCAGACAGACAAAGGAGTGGGCGGGAATCGGTCAATTGTCGTTAGCATTGTGAGGATGGACATTTATTGGGATGAGCGCAAACAAAACAGATGACATTGACTCTTGTGTCGTGAATGTTAATTAATGAACATCATGGTCAACGTCTCCGATTTTTTTCCCTTTTGCCTCGTCACCCTCTTGATATGTTCTGATTATCTCGGTATGAATGGTTGTCTATCTACGTCTGATGATGATTCGCCCAATAGAAAATTCTTATTTTGTTCAGTATGTATATAATCTGTGTGCGTTTGAGTGCGAGTGCATGAGACTACTATTATATATATACATATATATGTAGACCTGAATATAAGAACGACCCAAGTCCAATTTTTGGCCAAATTCAGTTTGACATGGGAAATTGTAGCTTATGCAAGGACTCATCTTGTATATAAATGATAAATTGTCATTACCCCCGGAAGTGCCTGAAATGGATGCGTTAAATCTTATATAAATGTACGAATGAAGGACTTGGGTCATTCTTACATTCATATAATAGCGCCCTCTCTCATCCTTCTCTCATCTCTATAGCAGAATATCATGTATATGAATCAAAGAACGACCCAAGTCCACCACACAAAATGGCCTCTCCACAATTGATGTAAATGTTAATTGTCATAATAATATATGTTTTAATTTGTATTTACAATGTTGCCTTCCCATCACAGTTAAATAGAATATTATTGGACAAATAAAAAAGATATAAATTTTCTTTAGTTTACTCGAAATGGTCTTCCATGGACTTGGGTCGTTCTTATATTCATATACTCATATATATATATATATATATATATATATATATCCCTTCAAGTGTCTTAATTTGTGTATATCAATAGTAATTTTGGACACCACGCCACAGCTCACTTTCTATGAATCGTGTAGTATCTTTGGCAGGTCTGCGTAATAACATTCCCTTTAATAAGATCCTCGTCGGGCCCCACCCAACCTCTCACTCTGCCTCTCAGTGAATAAACCCTGCTAGGAACTTTATTAATGCTCGAGCTAACAGTAACGATGTTAATAAGAATATTGCCTCCACTTTAGGGTCATTTTTTTCTTCTCTTTTTTCCTTTGGAGGAAGGGGTGTTGTAGACTGCGGCAAGCGTGCCTCTCGCCTGCTTTTCGTTTCCTTTTTCTCGTCACCATGCATGTAATATCATTTTCGATCTTTCATATACTCCAATTACTCTGACACGCTTAAAGGGCGAGGTTCGCTCATGTTCCTCCCCGTAGCAACATCTTATATGCGACGCGTGACGTTGCTACGATACGCAGAGACATATAGAGTGACGTCGTATCATAGAAACAAAAAGGAATAATGACAACTTCCATGTTGCACATTTAAGTTATATGTACCATCGAGATGAGATCCTATCTTGGCACATAGCTAACTTACATCGCAAAGACAAACATTAAAATCAGAAATCAGAAATGCTGACGAGCGTGGATATCCAGTCAACTTCAGAGCCCCTTTACTTTCATGACATGAGGGGGGGGGGGGGGGTGCTGTATTCTGCGGCAAGTCAGCCTCGCGCCTGCATTTCGTTTACCTTTTTTTCCCGTCATAATGCATGTAATAAGAGTTTCGAGCTTTCATACACTTCATGTTTTATCTAACACAGCCTAGAGTTTCCTGCAACCACTGTATACCCCATAAATGATAAATGTTGCATGAAAATAATGCGATCATACTAAAATACGATCAGCATGACCTGCACTGTAGATATTTTTAAGTGAGGACATGATTACCTTCTTATTTGGCACGACCATGCAAACATTATAAACGAACAGTTTTTACATTTTGTGACGTTATTGCTGAACTGTCAAGTGTCAAATGCGTTGCTGGGTTATTCCTTAAAAAGTCAAACATGATAGAAGGCCGAAGTGCATTTTAAAAAAATGCCTGCGATCTTGTTCATCTCCCGCATGATTTTAGATAATGGTTTTCTGATATAAAACTTTAAAGAGAAAACTAATTACAGAAATGTGCGCCCAACTGTCATTGGAATTCCCGCCTCTACTCCTCTGTCGTTTGCCGACGATGTATAAACTTCCGACTAAGCAGCTCAGCTCGAGCATGCCTTACACGTTGCCTGCAAATTGCCTTTGTTGCCGCGCGTTCAGTGGTTAAGTGTGTCAGCCTATGTAACTTGTCTGATTCCCGGGGTTGCAGGACGTGTCGGGAGAGCCCGCGCGTGGAATAGGGAAAATGTTATCATTATCATGATCGTCATTAGCAGTTTCTTCATTTCCATGGAGCGTGACGGCACATGCAAGCTGTTCGTAAAGCGACCAGGGGGAATCAAGAATGATATCTGAATGTCGGCATTTCAAACGTCCTCGTGTCATTCAACTCCGCGCGATGTTGCTTTTGAATCCACCTATTATAGGTGATGTAAAAAATGGACAGATGTTTGCCGCAAAGCCTTCAGGTGAGACTCCGCGCCATGTTCCGGTCGATTTTAGCATAATAGGATAGAGTTAAATCGAACTAAGAGAAATTTCAGATATCCTAGCAAAAGTGTACGTATTATAGTGATGCTTAAAAAGAAAAAAGAAAAAAGATAACGGTTGTGGAATTTTAAAGTTCCAATGGTCTCGAGACGTATAATGATGCTGTTTACAAAATGCACCTTTTCAAATTACATGAGATGGTGATGTAATCGCGTCACGAGTTTCCATTCGACCTTCACATTTAATCTTCACCAAATTTCCTGTTTGAAGTGACAAAATAAAACAATTTGGTATCATTTACATTGGAACATTGCAGAGTGTGGATTTCCTTACCAATAAATGTCTTAAAGGGAAGAATTGAAGTTGCTAAGTTATCGGGTAAAAGACGACAAAAAATAACAAATTTACGTACGAACCGGTTGTCAAGTGCGATTCCATCTGATGTATGAATGACATTATTTACTTGGTGCTTTTATTTAATGGAGCTCCTTCCATTCACCTGTGTTGATCATACTCTCTCATCAAAACAAATTGGATCATGAAGTATAAAATCGACTTCATCTACGCTGTTGTCACCTTGTTTCTGTGTTTGTTTGTTAGTCTGTCTATGATTGTTCTCATAAGACCTACAATGAATGCAACCAAATTGAAAACGAAGAAAATCTTGACTGCTGATTTGATGCTGCTAAAGTGCTATTGAGGCTTCCAACTGGGCTGACTTTACCAAAGCTGGTATTTTTACGCGTCGATGGTCATGATTGCTCTCCGTGAAACAATCAGTGATATGCAATGATTGCAACTACTAGACTAATTTCGCCGAAGTGGATTGGGTGACGCCTGGAAAAAGGCGGGGAAGTAAATGCCATCAGTCAGAGGAAGTACGCGGTTGTCTACTCCGAGAAGGTCAATAGAAACAAACAAACAGACAGGCAGACAACAAAACAATCAAACAGAAAAACGCACTAACCTCGAAACAGACGCACAAGAAAATAAAAAACATTCGTCTTCTTTACCATTATATTATGTTAACCATAATTAGAACTCTATTTCCCCCATTGTATACAAGTAGGATATTATGTTATTAAAGTAACATGATAGAAATTGTTGGGGAGATAGGATTATAAAGGATCTTTACTGACTGATACGGCATTGGTGTCTGAAATATGTCAGCTTGCTCGTTAACCTTATACTTTTGTGGAAATCACGTTTTGTCTTATGGTATGTCTGGAAGCGTGCGTGTGTGTGAGTGTGTGTGTGTGTGTGTGTGTGTGTGCGTGTGTCATTTCATCCTAGACTGTGTGTGTGTATGTGGGAATGATTTCATTCTAGATTTTTTATAATGTAGGGACCTATGTTGTTGTTGTTTTTTTCATGTAAATGTTCTTAAATTAAAAGTGAATATGATTTATAATAAAATGATCCAAGGGATATATGTCGGCATATTTATGTCATTATATTTTCGTGAAGAATTTACCAGTGGGATTGATTTATAACAGAGTTATTATCCATGTTTAAGAGAGACATTTTTTGCAGTTTATATTGAAATTGCATTTGTTTGTGTTTTTTGAATTTGTATTGTTTTTTGTTCATGTTACACCCAGAATGGGTTAATTCATGAATGATTTGAATGAAATCAATAAACATCAAAGAAACAAGGAAAAGTAGAAATTACGCGGTGCGTAATATATGTCCCCGCCGGAAGTAGCATTTAGTAGCAAAATGTACAATATAGGTAAAAAATCAAGGTCAAAGGTCAAAGAAGTCAAAGGTCAAAATTCTGTGTAGAAGTTTTGAAGCTCTCACCTAGTGCCATCACATAAAGGAAACAGAATCGAAATCGGGTTAGAAATGGCGAAGGAGTAGCATTTTGTAGCCAATGTACAATATAGGTCAAAAATCAAGGTCAAAGGTCAAAGAAGTCAAAGGTCAAAATTCTGTGTAGAAGTTTTGAAGCCCTCACCTAGTGCCATCACATAGAGCAAACGGAATCGAAATCGGGTTAGAAATGGCGAAGGAGTAGCATTTTGTAGCAAAATGTACAATATAGGTCAAAAAATCAAGGTCAAAGGTCAAAGAAGTCAAAGGTCAAAATTCTGTGTAGAAGTTTTGAAGCCCTCACCTAGTGCCATCATATAAAGCAAACGGAATCGAAATCGGGTTAGAAATGGCGAAGGAGTAGCATTTTGTAGCAAAATGTACAATATAGGTCAAAAAATCAAGGTCAAAGGTCAAAGAAGTCAAAGGTCAAAATTCTGTGTAGAAGTTTTGAAGCCCTCACCTAGTGCCATCATATAAAGCAAACGGAATCGAAATCGGGTTAGAAATGGCAAAGGAGTAGCATTTTGTAGCCAAATGTACAATACAGGTCAAAAATCAAGGTCAAAGGTCAAAGAAGTCAAAGGTCAAAATTCTGTGTAGAAGTTTTGAAGCCCTCACCTAGTGCCATCACATAAAGCAAACAGAATCGAAATCGGGTTAGAAATGGCGAAGGAGTAGCATTTTGTAGCAAAATGTACAATATAGGTCAAAGGTCAAGGTCAAAGGTCACCACTGAAATTCTGTGTAGAACTTTCAAAGCTCCCATGTAGTGCTATCATATAAAGCAAACAGAATCAAAATTGGCTCATAAATGACAGAGAAGTAGCAAATTGAAGATTTTGATCACACACGGACGCACACACGGACACACGGACGGACGGACGGACGGACGGACGGACACACACACGTACGGAGCCCGTTTCATAGTCCCCTGCTCGAACTCGTTCGGCGGGGACAAAAAAGGTGTGTGAGTGTGTGTTTGTATGTGTGTATGAGTGCATTTTTTTTAGCAACACAAGAGAGAGAGAGAGAAGAAAGAGAGAAGAATGCAGCTGCTTTTTTTTTCATAATTTCATTGTAAACATGGGCCTGATATCGAAGGAAATTCAAATAAAAAAATATCATTAAAAAAAATTATACATGCGAAGGACCGATACGCATAGCTGGTAGTGTCTATAATCCGACAAAAGCTACAATCGTCCCTGCTGTTAATGTTTTAACGCGACATTAAACTCCGAGAAAAACTGAAGGCTATGTGTTACAGTGGAAAATGCGGGTCCATTCGGGCGCGATAAAGGCAAACACTGCCAGATCTAAGCATTGACACGGTTTCAATAAAGTATACGAAGTGCTGGCGTTTCATGGGACCATGGAGCAGCGAGGGTTATTGCACCCTGTGGAAGCTTCAAAGAAAAAAAAAGACTGACCGACGGTTTTGGACGCAATTTACTCTAATGAGAACCGATCAGCAAGGCACCAAAGTCCACTTGTTTCACAGTCTCTACGTCTGTGTAGCTGAAAGGATGGTACACTTGGTAGCTATGAGGAAGAGAGATAAAAAGAAATACTTACGTAAAAAACACGCCTACTGATCACCCTCTCGTATCTTCTTGCATTATTGCTTTTAGTCGTGTAATCACGAAAGATATTGTGGTAAAGATGCAGGGACACGGTCTAAAAACAAACCTGCATTAGAAAATGGCCCCTGTGTTGATACTTTGCACGTTACAGCAAGGGATCTCTCGGCTGTGAAATGATCTAGCTCGACACGTTGTTCAGTGGTGTGTGGCTTCATTTTCCAAATTGCAACCTAAAACAAACGTTTCAACGACTTACAGGAGTAACAGCGTCAGAGTCTAACTTGTTTCATTATAGATTAAACAACGTCGTTATGCCTGCGTATTTCTAACGTTGATTTTATTTTATTTTGTGTTTTTTTAACGCGAAAATCACATGCATATGCAGAAGAGTTGAAAGGTGCCTTTCGTACAAAAAACAATAAATAAAAACATAAAGGAGGAAGCAAACAAGCAAAATGGAATCATGAGAGTGAAAAGGCATCAGTTCAGATTGAATGTCTCACATTGCCTTGACACCAATACCAACCTCCTTCTGTCTGACGTTTGAGTGATGAGACTGTCAAAATATCGAGAAAGTTTATC
The DNA here is from genome assembly GCF_040938485.1 of Diadema antillarum. Taxonomy (NCBI): domain Eukaryota; kingdom Metazoa; phylum Echinodermata; class Echinoidea; order Diadematoida; family Diadematidae; genus Diadema; species Diadema antillarum. The sequence continues at coordinate 3,278,089 of NW_027270954.1, forward strand.
TGGTATAAAAAGTCCTGCCATAGGGCCGATGGAAAAGTGGAGATACTAGCCTTAGATAAGACCTCGTAATGGGACAATATTATTTCTGTGGAGTTTTACCTATATACAGTATTTAAAAAAAACACCTTGATACACTGTATGACATTTATATCTTTTTCTCTTGATATTTGCATCTAAGTGAGTATTTCGCTGTACTCCTTAGAAAAGGTGTATGTGTGTTGACAAGAGGGGGGTGCTCACACTCCATTTAGGGATCCTTTAGAGCTTTTTGTTGTTGTTAGTAGTAGTATTGCTGTTGCTGTATGTATTGTCGTCTGCCAGGATAAACGCGGCAAAAGAAGGAATGAGCATTATGGCGCCACTCTTTCGAACTCATCGTGCACTTTGACAGTTGTATGAACTACTGTAATGTGACCTCCGGAAACGGTTGAACTGCATTTTATAGTGAGATGACATTACCACAGGTTCACCTTTATACCGCCATAATTCCACTGATATCAATATCCTCATTTCATACAATGTATATCATGTAAGCTGTACATCGATCCCATTAAAAAACAATTTCCTCTGTCCATTACCGGAGATTGAATTCTACTATGTGACAGTATCTCATTACAGTGTATTACTGGTTTAGTATGCATGAGGCATAAAACGCAGACCGATTCAATGCATACCACTTGAGATTGCATAGATACTTGTTCTTTTTCTACAACCATTAAGATTCGTTTCACACCTTCCAAAATATGTAGTAGCATATCCTATGTAGTAGCATAATTTTGATTATCCTGTTTTGAGTAGCAATCACGATTTAAATAAGTCAACGAACTTGGCTCATTCAGCCCTCTTGGCGTTTGCTTGACAGTGGTTATGTAACAGTTACTGCGATAACGAGGGCACCATATAGATTCACATGTTTTCATGCTTATGTTGCTTTCGGAAATTCATTATCTGTTATGCAAGGCAACCATTTAGATCTCAAGTAAATTTACACATGTTACAATGGAACATACCTGCTTGCTCACTGATTCTCTGGCTTGCTCTTGTTTAACAAATATGCATAAAATTTGAATATCTTTAGCTTGCAGGTCTAATGCTTCCCGCGGCCAACATACTCTGCCCCTCACTATAGACAGGGGTTAGTCTTATCGTAGCAAGCTTATAATGTGACCCGTTGTCGCGGTGCCCTGATGGAGTCGCTTATCGTACAACATAATTACGAAAAGGGATAGAACTAAATACTTTTAGTAAAAAACATTTCTAACTCTTGCAGCAAGTAATGGACGTTGAACTTTTGATATCGAAGGACATTTCACCCTCATAATTATTCTCCATCTCAATTACAACATTTTGCAATTTTCCTTATACATTTGGGGTATGCGACTTTATCGGGGTATTGTGCCGACGGGTCACAATCAGTGTATTCTCCAATTCTAATCAAATTACTATCGATCGATCTCTTATTCCAATTGATTTATGTAGTCAAAACACCAGTGATACTATCATAGTGTATTGAATTATTCAAATTCAGTTGTTGTTTTTTATTGTATGTGCGAAAAGGGGTAAAAACGCATGATACTAGATACATGCACCTTACTGTTTGCTTCATTATTGTGCATGTAACATATAGGCAACATCCATTATTAAAGTTTTGTTGCACCCGATCGTGCAAGACGCACGATTCATTTTCAATTTTCATGATCGATCGATCTACTTATAATCGATCAACTTATTGATCGATCTACTTATTCCACTTGATTTATGAAGTTAATAACATCCATCATTAAAGTTTTGTTGCACCCGATCGTGCAAGACGCACGATTCATTTTCAATTTTCATGATCGATCGATCTACTTATTCCACTTGATTTATGAAGTTAAAACACCAGTGATATTATCATAGTGTACTGAATTATTCAAATTCAGTTGTTGTTTTTCTTATTGTGTGCGAAAAGGGGCAAAAACGCCATATTCGTAGCCTTTTGCTTTTTGTTTCAATTGATAATTTTATGTCTTTGTTCAAACGCATGATACTAGATACATGCATTTTACTGTGTGCTTCATTATTATGCATGCAACATAGGCAACATCTTAAAGTTTTGTTGCACTCGATCGTGCAAGACGCACGATTCATTTTCAATTTTCATGATCGATCGATCTACTTATAATCGATCAATTTATCGATCTACTTATTCCACCTGATTTATACATTATGTAGTTAAAACACCAGTGTTACTATCATAGTGTACTGAATTATTCAAATTCAGTTGGTTTGTTTTTTTTCTTATTGTGTACGGAAAGGGGTAAAAACGCCATATCCGTAGCCTTTTGGTTTTTGTTCCAATTGATAATTTTATGTCTTTGTTCAAACGCATGATACTAGATGCATGCACCTTACTGATTGTTTCTTATTATGCATGCAGCATAGGCAACATGCATCACTAAAATTTTGTTGTACCCGATCGTCCAAGATGCATGAGTCATTTTCAATTTTCAAGAGAAGCTTGAAATTTTCAAATGTTTACGGTCCCAAGATGTTTATTTACATAATAACAAGTCACAAACCTGTTCCAACAACTATCTGTTGGGGTATTCGGAAATTAAGAATTAGTGAGACTGTATTGATAACTATATTTTTTTCTGATATTTCTCGCATTCATACTATCGTGAATTTAGTTTTGAGAATCGCTACAGTATCTTATGCCAGATTTTGTTTCTCGCGAATTTTGATGTATATATTTCTCGAACAATTACAGTCATATTCGTCGACTTTTAGTATTCATTAATTCTGAACTATTTCCTCGTATTATTCCAATTTACAAATTTCTACAAACTTCTACTGAACAAAATAACAAGTTTTGTCCTAAATTATCATAGAAAGATATTTATCAGAGACTTGCAATATTTCCTGCACTTCACAAAGATAGTCTGCTATAACTGTCCGAATCCAGTAAAGCTAAACATTTTGTATCTTTCCCTCTCGCACGCGAGATGCACACACACAATAGGCAACCTTCCACTCATTCACTTGCACTCACCCACAGTACGACGCGCGTCTGTGTTCAATGGCCTCCATTTCTTCCGTCGTGTTCTCCTTTGAATAATGAATAACGAACCTGCACACGAAGCTGTGGACCAATATTTAACAGATCATCATAGTGAATACTTCACAATTGACGAATTCAATTCCGAATTTTGCCCCCAAACTGGAAATGATAGTCGATCTGTTCACAGTTTTTCCATAGATAAATACTTCAGCCTCATTCATATCAATTCACGAAGCTTGAATAAGAACTTTGAATCAATCGAAACGCTCTTAAACTCTCTTCACCATTTTGCCTTTTCTGTAATAGGAATTTCTGAAACTTGGTTGCATTATGTCTCCCCAAATATGTTTAGTATTCAAAATTATGATATGATTCGTGCAGATAGAAGGACTGGAAGAGGAGGTGGAGTAGCCTTGTATATACATAATCAACTTCGTTACAAACTCCGACCTGACTTATCCATAAATGGTGTTGAAAGCTTATTCGTCGAAATTATAAATGATAAAACTAAAAATATTATTATAGGTATTATTTATAGACCACCAAATAACGAAATAGATTTATTTCTAGACAGCATTGAAATTTTTTCAAATACAATTATTCATGAAAATAAAAGTTTGTTTTTAATGGGGGATTACAATATTGATTTACTAAGTACGACAAACCATAATTCTTCTAGATTTCATAACACATTATCATTAAGTAGTCTTTATCCTCACATTAATAAGCCTACGAGAATCTGTAACACCACGTCAACTGAGACTTTAATCGACAACATTTTCTCTAATATTATTGATAAAAATTATACTAATGGCATACTTTATTCAGATATATCTGATCATCTTCCCATATTTACCATTCACGAGCAGATTGGAAACGTTCAACCAAAACAAAAATGCTATAGAACGCGAAGAAAAGAATCTCACGAAAATATTAATTCATTAATATCTGATTTATCACGCGAACAATGGCTAGATGTGACTTCGGTCAATGACGCGAATCTATCTTACGAAATGTTTTTGCATAAATTTCTTTATTATTATAATAATCGTATTCCCTTAGTTAATAAGAACAATCGCGCAAAAATAAAACAACCATGGATTACCAAAGGGCTAATGCGTTCTATACTCACCCGTAATCGCTTATATAAAATGTCCTTACGTAAACCAACACCACAGAACAAAGCAAAATACAGAACATATCGAAATACATTAACCACATTAATCCGGGCATCTCGAAAGCGATATTATTCAGACATATTAGAATCAAATAAGGACAGTAAAACCAAACTGTGGCGAACTATCAATGACCTTATTAAGAATAAAAAGAAAGAACTCCCGACCGTTATTTCCGAAAATGACCAAGATGTTAACGACCCTGAAATCATTGCAAATTGTTTTAATAAGTTCTTTACCAACATAGGCCCCAATCTCGCCTCAACAATACTTCCAAACGCTGGAAATTTTACAGATTACCTTCCTGAAAGTAATAATAATTCTTTATTTTTTACTCCCACGAATGAAAATGAAATACTGAATATTGTTCGATCTTTTAAGTCGAGTAGATCATGTGGCCACGATGGATTAAGTATGCACTTACTAAAACAAATAATATATTTTTTAGTAACCCCCATAGTACATATCTGTAACTTATCATTATCTACTGGGATCTTCCCAAATTCTTTAAAGATTGCGAAAGTAATCCCTATTCACAAAAAAAAATGATGCGTCCCAAATAAAGAATTATCGTCCAATTTCATTATTGCCCGTCATTTCCAAAATCCTTGAAAAGATTGCACATGAACGTTTGTATAAGTTTCTAGTTGATAACCACATTTTAAATCCTAACCAATTTGGTTTTCGAAAAGGTTTTTCTACAGATTTTGCAATCATTCAAACTTGTGACAAAATTATCGATTCTATTGCGAACAAACAGCACGTGATAGGAGTTTTTATGGACCTGAGCAAGGCCTTTGATACAATAGACCATGGAATTTTATTAAAAAAGCTACATAATTATGGCATAAGAGGAATAGTTCTTTCCTGGTTCCGAGATTATTTATCCCAACGTCAGCAATACGTAGCATTTCATTCAAGTACCTCGTTTAAGTCATATATTACTTGCGGTGTACCACAGGGATCCATTTTAGGACCTCTACTTTTTCTTATATATATTAACGATATTATAAATTCCTCAACCCTTCTCACCTATGTATTATTCGCGGACGATACCAGTGTCTTCTACTCTCACAACTGTTTAAACACACTAGTGGATATACTTAATTCTGAGCTTGCAAAAATTTCTACATGGTTTAAATGCAATAAATTATCGCTAAATATAGATAAAACGTGTTTCATAAACTTCAATACTTCACATTTGCAACCGATAATGCCTAATAACATTATTATTGATGGTATGCCCATTATTGGAAAAAAATCAACCAAGTTCTTAGGGGTAACCCTTGACTCCAATTTAAATTGGAATAACCACATTGATAATATAACCACATTAATATCTAAAGTCATTGGAATACTTCGGAGATTAAAATATTTTGTAACGGAAAAAGTACTCATTATGTTATACAATGCATTAATCTTACCGTATATTAATTATTGTAATGTTGTCTGGGGAAACTGTAATAAAACCAAAGTAAATGTTATTTTTTTTTTACAGAAAAAGGCAATAAGAATATGTACTAATTCACATTATTTAGAACATACTGATCCATTATTTCTTAGACTAAAAGTTCTTAAAGTTGACGATATACACAAATTTCAAACAGCAATATTTATGTTCAAATACACGCAAAATCTACTCCCACTCTTCCACAACGCATTTTCCCTTAACAGGGATGTCCATGCTTACCCCACGCGCCATCGTAATGATTTCCATTTGAATAACCCTAAACTCCTATTAGCTCAAAAATCAATTCGGCATAACGGGCCTGATATTTGGAATTCACTCCCTCTCCACATAAAACAGTGCACATCTCTCTATTCCTTTAAGGCAAATACAAAGAAATATTTCTTGGCACAATATCATACGGTACAGTAATCATTAAACATGTACCTCTTATACTCAACAACAAGGCAATATTTTGGTCCACCCCCTTTTCCCTTTCTTTTACTTTGCTGCTTGACCCTTCGCCCATATTATAACATATTCAATCATTTTCTTAGAAGTGCTGACCATCAACACTTTCGCGCTTCATCACCTGCACACGCACTCACAGGCACCACTCCTGTTTACCAAGTAATTGTATAAAACTGGATTTACACGCATTTTAACATGGCCCATCCGTATTAGTGTTCAAGTACTACAATAAAAAATGGTAATTTAACTCTGGCTGTCCGTCTGTTCAAGCACGGCTTATAACGGCGGCCCTCTGCATTATATGTATATATTATATATTGTACTGTGAATCAAGTCATTATTGGCCATATAAACATTTTGTATGTTATTTAACGTTTCATTTGTCTTTATATACAAAATATGACTTACTATGTAATATGTCAATAATTTTCAGAATTGTATTTGTGTAATTGAACCTGCCTTTGTTATTTTTGTATTCTGAAAGAAAATATGAAAAAAAAAAATGCAGAATAAATGCGAGAATGGTGGTTTCATACGGCGACTCGTTCTGGAGTCGGTTGTTCTTTGCGTGACAGGTGTCTCACGGTATATTCTGCTTATTGTTTGATGATTAGAGAGAAATATGCAAGGTATTGATTTGGCAGAGCCGGGCATCGCACTTGGATAATGAAAAGATAAACTTGCTGGAGTGTTGTTGGTTCTTTTTTCTCTCTTTCTTTTTCTTCTTGCAGTGCTCTTGTCATAGGATAAATGTATAGTAATCACGTTCTCACGGGGGAAAGTGCGGTTAGGATGTTGGAAGTTGAATAACCGGGCAGAATGACGACGCCCTCTTTGTTTGGTTTTCGCGAAACACCAGTCGGGAAATGTAGCCAATGTCTGTCTATTCAGTGAGTGTCTTTCTGCATAGCTAATCCACATTACTTTTTGTCTGTCGGTTTCTGCCCCCCCCCCCCCCCCGTCTTTCTTGTTCTAACTACAGTTGCATCTCTAATTCATTGACTGAAGCGATTTTGCGGTAAACACTGCTGTGTTCTTTACAAATGGGCTGTTTGTTCAGAAAGCAAGTCTTACCGTCTTCTGGCTTCGCGGGTGAATCTTATAGAACAAAATTTGAATACGGATTGTGTGAGTATTGAGGTCTTTTGTTTGTTTTTTTTAAATATGAAAGTGTTTTTGTCAGATCTCAGCTGCGATAAGCTGCGACATTGGTGTGTCTCTTTCTGAAATGCATAATGTACTTGACAGGATAGTCTGCGTTTCGCGGTATAATTAATTTTTATTATGCCAAAATAGCATAAAATAACCCTGGCAGTAAGAACGCCATGGTTATCAAAAGTCAATCACCTACAGCTTTGATTGAAGTAGACTACAATGATACGTAGAACGGATGCAAAGTACTACCTATGTTACCAGAAGTTGGGGGGGGGGGGGGGAGGTTGATTGACAAAGTTGAACTTTCCGAAACTCTACACGAAAGCTTCCAGGGAAACGCATTTGTAGGAATTCATCGTCAGGAGTCGTACATTGTGGAATGGGTTTGCGATAAGCTCATGAATGAATGACATGATGTCGGCTATAACAGTTCTACTATTATCATTCCCCGCCACGCACTAGACAGCACCGACAAAGGTTCGATCATTTTAAATAATGTAACATCGCTTTTATCGGATCAGTCCGTCGTTAAAGGGACTGTACAGTACTGGTTGAGGTGGGGATTCATGTTTTGAACATTCCTAAGTGAGATGAGAAACCTCTTATGAAATATGAAAGAGAATGTAATTCTAAGAAAGATTCAACGTTTATTTGATGAAAATTGGTTTTCAAATGGCTGAGATATCCAAAAAAGTGATAATAATAAAAGGCGACAAGCCACACTTTTTAATTAGGATCTCTTTGTTTCACCTTGTTTTTGGATATCTCAGGCATTTTAAAACCAATTTTCATCAAATAAACTTTTTGATACCCCCTAGAATTGCATGCTCTTGACATCTCAAAGAGTGGTTTCTGAATATCTTGCAAAACGTTAAAAGCTGAATCCTCACCTCGACCAGAATTGTACACACCCTTTAACTTTGTGTGTGTCTGTGTGTCTGTGTGTACGAAGCTGACTGAACCCTTGTGATTCAAAGAAACCCTGCACATTACGACGCGCATGGGACATTAGAATTGCAAGTTTTCGTTCAAAAGAGGTTGAATGAGGATGGCTTTGAATTTGTAATCTTTTAAGATTTATTTCTTATTCTCGAAGCATGTGTTTTTTAAGTCACTGTTGAGGAGTATTCGTACAGAGACAGTGTTTTTTGTTGTTGTTGTTGGTGGTTGTATTATTATTATTGTTGTTGTTGTTGTCAAGCATGATTAGAAAATCACCCAAATGCTGACAATTCCAAGACCATCAAATGTCCTTTTTTATCGTTTACAAGCCATTTTGTTTGAATAATGAAAGAGACGGAGAATATTCTTTTCCGCGACATGGCATGCATTCTTGCGGATATTTTCCGTTGAGCCTGGTGAACACTCGTGAACACCGCCACTTGTCTTATCGTTGAACTGGAATACTGCCATCTTGTGACCCTCTACGAATAGTGTCACCTTGAAAACTCTTATTTCGCATCAACAGCTTTGGTTATTTTGTAGTGGTTCATGTCGTATATCTGTTTGAAAGAGAACTTTATAGATTACACATAATATCATAATAACAATAAAGTTATCAATAATCATCCTGTTATCATATATAAGGTGAGCCATATTTTTATGATCTACAAAATAACGAATAAAATACCGTACTCACTAACGCGTTCAACACTGGTGGAGCTGTGCCCTATCAGTGTTCCCTATATAGCTAAGATTTTTTCACATTTCCACTTGCTTTGATGATGTAATCGAACTTAAACGGTTTATTCTGTCTTTGCCGGGATTTAATGAATTCTACAATTGTATTTACTAAACTTGTCTTTACACTTATTCTAGCGACAACGCCGACATCAAACTATCTTTTAAAACTTTCTCGTTACACGACGACAAACATGACAAATGGTTATGTCGATACTGATTATCGTGCGAATGAACTGTTACAATCGATTTCTTTCTGACCCCCCCCCCCCCCTCTCTCTCTTTCCCTCTTGACAGCATCATGAATTTCATATCTCTAGACCTCACATACCACCTCATCAACAATGGTCCCTAGTCTTGTGGTAGAAACCCAATTTAGTCCAGCAAATATAAAGCCATATCCATGATTTATGCCGCTCACGTTTGTCGAGTCGTAATCCAAACCGCTCTCTCGCCGGGTCGATCCGCGGTAGATGACCGCAACAAACATTGCTCTCGCATTACTCGTTCTGTTCTGCTATCGTGTCTGAATTAATCTAATACCCTGGCTCAGAAAAAAAGATACCCACTTTAATCCCTATTCATCTTTCTGGGAACGTACCGAACTCACCTGTCATTGGCACGTGAGGTACTGTGGCATTTTTCTCTCCTTTTTTTCTTCACGTTTTGGGGCGGTTTTCTTTCGTCACTCATTTTCAGACGGGACGCCGGAGGCAAATTGCTAATGAAATGTGGAAATAATTGCACATATCAATCTGCAGGTGGATATGTTATCTGGCTAGCATGTGTCAATTCCCTTCTGGAACTGCCTCCCAGGTTTTGCGGCTAGGTAGGAGAGTGGCCGCCTTTTCTTTTACTTTCGACGAATTCTGTACTGGAAAACAAGGGACGCAATTCTGACATTCATTGATTCCATATCACGTTCTTCTATACCACTGACTCTCCCAGGGTGAAACTCACCTAACAGTTTTCTTTTTTCCCTTTTCCTTGACCCAAACCTACTTGATGCTCTGTAGTCCAGGACAAAAGAACTTTAGAATCTGTCACCATAGTAACCGAGCAAAAAGACCAAAGGTGACACTCAAACTACGACGTTGCAAAAGTTTGAGAGTAACAAATGACTATTTTCTCGTTTCTCAATTTCCACCTCATCCCTTCCATCATCAAAGAAATTCCACGGTATCCTAACTCTTTTTAGAGACTGCAGTTGAACCTTATTATTGTCTAACAACTTATTGTAAGGGTGGGACTGTAAGAAACGATTGCAACCTCTCGGTCCATCTCTAGAAGTCTATCTTTGACCTTACGACTCGATCGTGAAGTTCACATCGAGGTCGACTTTCGACCGCGACGCTGAGTGAGACAGAGAAGTCGTTGTCTTCGTATATTTTATGTGTCGTAGATGTTTAAAGACAGAGACCCATTATTTGAGAACAGAAAATAAATGCCTGGAAGGGCGTATAAAAAGATGAAAATATGAGCGTTCGCGAATTACGGCGGAGACATTAAGAAAAAATGCATCGTGTCCGAACGCAGCAGTCATAAAATCAGGACCTAGTTCCATGGGGTCCGTTCGTTGTGATGGCCCAACCCCACATACACAATAGTAACATGGCGTTTAGCGAGTTGTTCGTATCAGCTTCTCATGGTGTATTCTTGCGTAAAACACGTCATTAGGCGTTTTCACATCAGCCCGATGAAAATCCAAGCTCGAGATATTTTTTAATGTCCCAAGTCAGAAAAATAGCGCGCTATTTCGAAACATCGGGCTGATGTGAAAACGCCTATTGTGATAATCCTTTCCCGTACAGATTCTATATATCTCTATGTCTTTTCCTCTTTGTTGCTGTCGTTTTATTTTCAATGGCAAGAGTTTTTAACCTCTCGTGTGTAGGCCTACATGTTTGGCTAAATTCATGCTGCACGAAGTCTTGTGTGTGTGTGTGTGTGTGTGTTTTGTCATTTTGTCAGTAACGGCAACTTCTTGAACAAAGGGAGACAGTACAAATATTTCTTTTCTCTGGTGCGTACACTCACACATAAACGCACACACACACACACACACACACACATCTCCATTTGTATTCTGTGTGTTGCAAATTTTTGTTCATTGAATATAGCGTCGCCCTGGGCACACACACACACACACAAAAAGGAAATGAAAAAAAGCGTTCCTTCCATTCCAGCGCAGAATGAAATTATGCCTTGACTGGCATTGTTGTAGCTCTCCTCCGCTGAATGATTTCCTTTTACCTTTCGTCACACTCCCTGATCAAATTGGACGACCACGTTTTTGACCCGCAGTTAAATTCTGTAATGTCTGATGCTAATTTGACACGTACAACGTTAATCTTGTCAATTAAGCGGCAGATTTTTCCCCTTGATTTTTCCTCTTTCAGTCTCAAAGTCGTGACGTCACGGGTGTTTGTAACTGTCAATCACCCATCAGACTCTTTAAACAGTATTGTGTTCTCTCCTCCCTCCCCCCCCCCTTCCTCTTGTAGTATTTACTATTGTCGTCGTGTCATTTTTTTTTTCTTTCATTCAGTCGTTCTCTGTGTTTCTTCACTGTTCGGCTATTTGCTCCATTTTGTGACGACACAGCTGTAAGATGTGACACAGGAACCCGTAGGGATGATAACAAAACCAACTGCAGTACGGGCGAAGGCAAGAAAAAGAGAGGAAAAGGCGCATACTTGCAAATATCGTGTGTGATGGAATGCCTATACCGCGCGTATGCAAGGTGAATAGGAAATGTTTAAGAGTATAGGATCTAAGCCAGTTCGGAGTTAGCTCATGTGCACATGGGTACATTTATAATGACCTTTCTACTTTTTTTTTCTCAGTCGGTTAGGCACTTCACTCGTTCTCAAAGCGACAAAATGCGTAAGCTTGCCCGAAGTAACAATTTATGGAATTTATCAGTTATGTTCCAACATAGGATGAATTTGCCTAGATCAGGTGACTAAAAAATGGTCCATCAATTAACACTTTGAAAGCATCCATTCTATATTATTTTGCATGCATATACAATATTTTTCTATTGATATTGACAAATATCACTTCTGATGTCATTTACAGCGATTACTGAATAATCATTACGTAACAGATGCTTGTCTTTTCGAATTTAAAAAGCAACATACCCTGTCGGTACAAAATGACCCTTTTCTGCTCATGCGCAAAATGGAACCCGAACTGGCTTATTATACTTCAAGTCGATTGCTTTGTGCAACATGCATAATAATTATAATAATGTGGTGCTTATCACTAATTACATATAACTGCTTTGCTGAATTTTGTTTCAACCGTTTAATGTGTAAGACTTTGTTTGTTTGCTTTTTGACTGATTAATAGGATTTCTACTCCACAAACAGTGATGAAATTAAAAAAAGAATATTTTAAAAAAAGAATCAGCATTCCATGATATCTGCATACTGCAGTGTCCTCATTCCGGTACAAAATATTTCACAATCACTTCCCCCGTGTTCGGGGTGGGGGTGGGGGGATTGGAGTGTAGATTAATAACTCGTGGCATGTAGGTTGGCTTCTAAATCAAGCTGCCTTAAAGGAACTGTTCACACTTACAGAGATCTGAGCTACACTTGTTTCTGGTTTTGTGTAGAAATGACGTTATGGAGAAATGCTCGTACGAGTGATCATCAGATCCTTCAGAGACATAATATGTGCGTTACTTGTTCTTAAATTATATATACATTTTGTATTTGCAATTATTTCTTATCTATAACAGTGTCTTTAAGGTGTACAGATACAATTCGCAGCTTCCACCTGTTTTCTAATCTCTAACCTTATCATATTTGTATTAGTACATTCTGTAATACAAGAATATTTTTCCATGTAACGTAAGATTGAAGGTGTTCACTTTCTCACGTATATAGGCCTGTATGTTGCATAATGATCGTCATTCCAATGTTGCGATACATTAGACGCATGAGTCATCCTTAACAACAAGCCAGCCATTGATCGAAAAACCTCCACATCGTTTGGCAAATTAGGTCTACCAGATTTGACTTTAAAAAAAGATGGGAAAAACCCTTGCCTAGTCATCTCTTTGTTGGTCGCGTGTTGGCCTAAAAATGTACCTGTAGCATTCATGCGAAACCCATGAGCAAGAAATGAATGAATCATGTAATATTGGTAGTTCTGTCCTTTTTCGGGGGAGGGGAGGGTGAGAATGGGGACTAAAATGGACTGCAATGGAACAGGAAAACAGTGTACTATGGTAGAGCAATGCTTTCTCCATAACGGAAACACCCCCTTCACGACGGGCGATCGAATATCCCGGCGCACACGAGCGCGAATTCATTCTTCGATAATCAGCTCTCGTATTTAAAACACCGCAACGCTTGTTTGGGAATGTGTTCGGAAGTGGAAATTCATTCACTGTCTTTCCGTCCTTTGCACTCCCTCTTTCTGCAAGGAGAAAGAGGGAAAAAGGAACGAGAGAAGGGAATATGACTAGACCCATTCACAAAAAATACCCTGTGCAAGCGAGAAATAATGGCCCTTAATTTACTCCGCGCAACCACGTCGTTGTGCAAATGGGGGACTTAAATAGTGGAACAAAAAACCGGGTCTTTTTGATCTCAGACGATCCACTAAAAACCAAAGCATCTGGGGCAGCGAACATTTTGAACGCCGAAAGAATCGGGTCAGGAGTGTTTTAGATTGGTAACGTTTCTGCGGTAAATAGCCCTAATATCTCTCGGTCGCTTCTTATGCTGACTTCTAATGCTGACTTCTAATGCATTTCCAGATCTCATTTACATAAATTCCTCCTAATTCGTTTTCGTTTCGAGTCAGAAAACAGTGGAGAGTAATCTCCATGGCCAGAGAGCAAACTGAATAAACGAGAAATACGACCGTTGCTGCACTACAAAGTGAGTTATGCATCTCGAATGTAGTATAGGTCTGCATGGTATCTTTACCTATATGAACGCATTTTACTTTATAAGAGAGAAGGACGGTCAACAGAAAAGTGATTTGATTTCATGTCTCAACTCAATGATTTTGAAGATGATAAACAATAACATTATTATGAAATTAAAAAATTGTATGAAGTTGTAAAAGTCGCACAAAATGTAGGATGACCAAACAAATAGAGAATAGCCTTTGTACATTAATCGTAACCAAAATATATTTAGATGGATGGTGTGTTGTTATTGTTTAAAAGAGAGCAAGATACTTAAATGGTCACATAATTATGAAAGATATCCTTTTTGATTTTTTTTTTCTGAAGTTATAGAAATCAGGGGGTTCACTCATGGAAGAAGTACCTGAGAATGTACGGAGAGAGATGGGGTGAAGAATGAAGTGAAGAGGTGGGCAGAAGAAAGGGAAAAAAACAAACTTTGTGGTACCCGCCCCTATTATTAGGTGTATTTACATCTAACGTAGACAGGCATTTCTCAAATAATACATCGGCATGGCTTAATACGATAGTAGTCTGCCCTGGTTCTGGCGTGACATATCGAATGCCTTTTAGTATGCGTACCCTTCCCCTCAAGCCAATCGACAGGTGAGTAAATTTTGGCGGGAAAATCGGTAAAGTCCGATCGTCTGGTGTGAGGCCGCGCGTGTCTGCGAGATTAAACATTTCCTAAGAACGTGCTCAAACCCGTCTGAGAGCGTTCGGTCAACAATGTTGAGCTCGTCGCCTCGAAGAGAATCGTTAGTCTGAATTCCAGCCGCTCTTGTTCTTATTCAAAACTCAACGATGACTTGATCACTATTGAATATATATAACCTAAAATGTGTATAATGAAGCGAATACTAGGAATCTTGAACATCAAAATCGTGTATTCCTTCTTTTTTTTCATAGATTATTTGTTATCAATCGATGGTCCCGTCTTTACATTTAGTTGACAGTGATGACATCAACACGTAATGCGCACCATGTAGTCAATCTACATCAACACATGCGTGATGGATTGAGAAAATCGATCCTCCTCTGTCATGGTATATTATGTGTCTTTCTTGAGGAATCTAAATGTATATTATAGTCGTTGAAATCCCACGAGCTTGTGTGGAGACTGACATGTTTGATATCGCCTTGCAGTATATAGGTCGATAGATACAAGCAACTTATCTGCCCGTTGCCAAAATGTTACTCTATGTAGTCATATTTATTTTATTTTCCACTTTATCCTACTTTTTCATGCAGTGAACGTCGTCATTAGGACTTTAACTATAGTATGATTGGATATTCAAACATTGAAGTTTGGTGCATGTAAACACGGAGGTTTCACAACCACGAACGCTCCCTGCAAATGTTTTTAGCTGCGATAAGGCCCCTTCACAGATGAACTTCGATGTCGCATCTTAAAACTCAGCTTTTCGTGTATATACAAAGTCCACTTAAAGTTGAAAGATTAACTGTTATCTGTTGAAAAGTCTGGATAGCATCAAGCATAGCATGTAGGGCATCACTGCTTTTGAAGCAGTCAGTTCCAAATCAGTGATTGGTAATAAATCAGTAAATTTAGCTCAAAAAGCTTCAGAGGAGCTCCTTAAAAAAAAAGGGCCACTCTGATCATGAACTGGGATCGGATTTGATGTAGAATTCCCTGTGTGATTCCGGGGGGGGGGGGGGGGATGCCAGTGATTTCTCAGAATAATGAAACAAAAAAAAAAGTAATATCTTATTCATGACTATGCTGAACATGGTAGGAAAGTATCTTCGTTAATGCAATTTTCACCAAAGTGTACAGCTCTTTCCTCCGATTTTGATCACTGATCAAAATAGTTTCTTTGTGCTTGAGTCTTCTTTTTCTTTCAATGTCTCTTCAAGATGGTAGGCGGACTGAAAGTAAACGAAGGTATTCTGGGGTGGTAATTTTCATTACAATGACTTACAATCACAGTGATATACGTTTTGTTGGCATTTAATGTCAGTGCATAGACATAGGCTACGATGTGAGATGATAGATAGTCTAACTCTAAGACCTACAAGAGATCGTTGCAGACGCAACTAATGACAAACCATGAAAGTACTGGGCCCTAGCACCTCGTTGAACAAACCGAGAAAGCTAGCTCGATCATCGCCAGCAACAAGGGCGAAATGCGAGAGACGACACTGGTGTTTTGACGAAGCGATCTTCAATGTACAGTTTAGTCTAAATGGGTTCAAAGCAGAGAGGTGAGACTAAAGGTAGGTCTTATAACTTGTTTCGTATGGGCGAATGCAAGGCGGAAAGGTCGGAAGTTGAGGAAATAAGCTATTCAGTGGTTTTATAAATCCTCACGTAATTAACATAATTCCCTCTTGTACGTTTGAAGGGAATACTACTGGGTTCTTACGTCCATTCTGTGTGAAGTAAACCCTTCAGGCAGCATTTTGAGACTACGATTGGACTGAACGTACGTGGAGAGGGTATAAATCATAGCAAGTTTCTATGTCATCATTCTAATTACTCATAACGCTCGTCTCCTCCACCTTTAATGCCGGGGCGAACCGGACTAATATTGCAACTAATCAATCAAAGAGTGAGATACTTCAGAGATAAAGGACCTCCTTCCTCTTACCATCTTCTCCCCAACCGCATCCCCAACCTCATCATAAAAGTGATTAAAAGAGAAATCGACATAAAAGAAAAGAGACTGTTCTTGCGCGATGCAGTCGTGCCGTCTTCAAAGTTTCACAGCGTTGCCATGGTTTCTACCGTGCCATGTCCAAAATGCATCCACAAAGTTTTGACCTGTCATACCCTGGCAAAAACAAACCTCGTATTGTGCTTTGTCCAGAATGACGTTGGCTGACCAGACAGTTAGATTTATTGGACACGAAAGAGACTAAACTTCGGAAAAGCAAAGCATCCCTCCGTAGTAGAGACTAATGTTTATATCATCTCTGCCTTTTACTTCCCAGCCATTTCTAGCTGCTGGTAAATAAATCATCAATCACACCAATGTAGAAAATATGCATTATATATATATATGTTGCCACGTCAGTACATCGTATCCAAACGATGTGTACAATGTTTGATGTACAATGATTCCGCAGATGGGACTTGATTCTCACTGTCCCCATACAGCTCTGGTGAACTATAAAATATAATGTTTATTGTTTATTTTTGTTTTTTTTTGTTTTTTTTTCAAAAGGGTTCTGGGTTATGACCTCCACCCCTCCGCTTCAATACCCTTCTTAAAAAAAAATCAATCAAATTTTGTGCTTTGATGGGTATACTTTAGAAAGAGAAGAACATACTACGACAATCATATATCATCCATAGATCTTATATAATATGATATTATCATTACCCCGAAAATCATGGTCATTGTAATGACAATTCCATTTGAGGACTTCATGAATTCAATCTCCATGTTGAAATTGATGTATCTAAAGATACTAACGTTTAAATGCTGTTTAAAATTATCTCCCACCTCTCTTTATTGATTTCATTGTATTGTTGTTGTTGCAAGAAACTGAGAGAAAGAGAGGGGGGAGGGGTGTGTGGAGAGGAATACTTCCAGCATCGCCCATATCTCGTCTCTAAACAACTGGACATGTGTCAATAAATTTCCTCGGTATCGAATCACTGCTAGGGTCCGGACGTGTCAAATTGGCACCCAATTCATCAGCAAATCGCCAACAATGGCGAAGAAAAAAAAAAGCAGCCAACGACTTCTCAACCACGGCGCCTGTTTAATTACGATTTTTTTATTCCCCAGTATGACTACCATTACGTCCTTCCTTTCCGCGGCTTAACAGTTTTAATCAAAGGAATTTTTAGTCCTATTTCGTCAACCATGCCGGACCACCAACATTAGTCTAAGCGTATGTTGTTGTTGTTAATATTATCATTTTTATTCAAGACGGACTGGAGTAGTTTAATCCCGAAACAGAGACCGCTTTTTACAATTCACGAGCACATTACTTGTCGTTTAGACGGTTGTTTTCTTTTGCTGGGGATATCAACTACATAGAATTATAGAGAATTTATTGTACGTTAACAAGACTTCTCAACGGATTGTCGTAAGCATACTCCATTGGTCAAGGCGTAGCAAATTTAGTCCTTTTTAAAAGGTCATTGCAGACAAAGAATCGAAATGAATGAAACGCATTTGTAATGTGTGTATAAAACATTGTACATGTGTGTGTTCTTTACAATGACACATATATGTATATATACTGTATACTGTGTATATATATACATATATATATATATATATATATATGTATATATATATATATATATATATATATATATATATATATATGTATATATATATATATATATATATATATATATATATATATATATATATAATTAATAAGAAGAAGAACGAGTCTCAAATACGCCATGGATCCAACAAGAACGTTTTTTTTTTTTTTTTTTTTAATACAAAATGTTCAGCCTGCCTCAGGCCTTCGTCAGTGTAGT
Organism: Diadema antillarum; assembly: GCF_040938485.1. Classification (NCBI taxonomy): domain Eukaryota; kingdom Metazoa; phylum Echinodermata; class Echinoidea; order Diadematoida; family Diadematidae; genus Diadema; species Diadema antillarum. The sequence goes on from NW_027270954.1 coordinate 3,296,461, forward strand.
GCACATGCTGAGACACTCTCAGTATGTCCAAGATGAACATTTTACATGTAAATGAATATATATATATATATATATATATACACGCATTCTCTTTTGTTTATACATTAAATTTTCATGATGATTGGAAGCAACTGAACGTATCAAGCTAAAAATACATATGTGTGTAAATACATTTAGATATATCACGTGTATATGTGTATCAATATAGGTAATAATATATACATACATATAAATAAATTACATATTGAGAGTAAAACGCTTTTAAAATCGGTTAGAGTACACAAAGTCACTCTCGTGTCTCAAGGATGAATGTATTAGAGATTCTGTCAGACCAAGGAATTCAGTTCGTGTACCTGACACGGCCAGCAGCAAGGCAGACTTGAAGAGGGGCCCGGATGTCAGGTTGATGTTCGTGTGTTCGTTGAGATCTCGCCTATCCATCATCATCCCCGTCTTAATTGGGTCGAGCGCAAATAACGGAAATTAATCGAGGAAGCCATTTTGAGCGAATTAGCAAACAGTCTGGTGCGCCAATTACGGGTCAGCGAGGTGATGGGGGGCTTTTCTCCCGCGCACATTATACCGGGGAGACGTGGGCACGGAATGCTGGCGGGAGCGGTGGGCCCCATGAATCAGACACAGCCATACCGCATGAAATGTGCGAAAAGCGCTATGTTCTTTCATGTTCTGTCACCTTGTTTGCTTGCTTATAATGTTTAAGTTCTGTCTTTGTTTTTTGTTTCTTTTTAGTTCTATTTTTGAAGCTTGATTTGCAGCTTGTTTGTTTATTACGTTGTTGTTGTTGTTGTTTTTCCGTAGGGAGATGCTTTTACCCTATTTGGTATTTCCAATATCATTTCATGCACATTTAATATTGCTTTCAGATTGTTGGTGGCTACATATGTTTCAAGTGTCCATTTAGGTTATTTGAATATTCTCAAGTTTCAGTAAATTTTAAGAAGAAACTGTTAAATCATTGATAGGGTGTATATAAAAAAAGCGTGCTGAAAGGCGTAATTGGATATATATATATATATATATATATATATATATATATATATGTACAGAAAAACATAATGTCGTAATACGACGTTCGCTTTGATGAGCAGGAGTGGGTCTGGAAAATATGTGTAGGAAAGTTTTTTTGTTGTTTTATTTTGTTTTGTGCTTTTTTTTTACGAGAAAATTTTGACACAACATCGGAATGGAGGAGGCAAGAATGGAAAAATAAAATGCATACCCAAGCTTACTACAGCGCCACCTTACGGTCGCTATTGTCAAAAAATGTCTTTGTAGCTCACATTGAATTAAAAAAAAGGATAACAAGTAACTGCAAGCCTTCGAAATCCATAGGTGAAATAGCACGCCATAAATTCAAGTAGACTTCAATCACTACAGGAAATTCAAACATGCAGAATACCAGATATTTTTTAAAGGATGTGGAACAAGAATAACATGAAAAGGATAGAAATTATTAAAGGTTGATTAGCCGTATAAAAATCATGTGTCTATTGAATGTGGTGTTAATCTTGTCTTTTGACCATTAAAAAAACAATATCATAGTATGTAGCCTACAACTTAATAAGTTCTTAGATTACGCTAAAATCTCCTCATTTGAAAGCAGTGTCCTCCATTAATGGCGTGGCAGCTCCTTGATGTATTTTTTAACCAAATGGCAATGATTTTCATTTAAGACACTTTCTTTCTGATACAGGACGTCTTGTTCCATCTCGTTTTGCCTGAAATTTCATTGTCGACCGTTTTAAACAGAGCGACAAAACTATAGATGACACCAACACCGGACCAAAGAGTATAGTGCCCGAACAGCTACCCTGTGAGAGAAGCAACTTTTCACATACCAACCACTAGATGGCAGCAGAGTCATATTTAGTGATTGTGGAAAATTTGACTCTGCCCTTCAGTTAGGTACCTCATAAGATTTTTAGAGGGGGAAAAGTGACTGAAAATAAACTTCTACAAACTTGGGGGAGAAGTTCAGTGTGATAACTCAGGCTGCAATGGTCAATGTATAAAGTGAACAATAAAGAGTCAGTAACGTTTTGAGAAAATACTGATCGAAATTTTGATTCAAACCTTTTTGTACTGGATTTGTGAATATCTAGAAAATTATCTTTTAATCAAATTTTGATAAAAGGACAGTAAATCAGTCATCATCATAACTGCTGAACTGCTACAACTCGTCAATGAGTTGTTGACACTTAGGCTGTAACTTGATCTTTTAGTGATGTAATACAAGAGGGGAAATGAAAAACGTAGTGTACATTTGTATGCAGATAAGTCTATGGAAGGCTTATAAGGCCATCATCATCATCCAATGCCATTTGCATGATTATGTGATTAACATCCTGTATCTTTCTTACATTATATCCGACTGCGTTGAAGAGTATGGAAACTACAACTATGCGTCTAGGTATGTAAATGAACAAAAGTTACAAATTACTGGTGTCGTTCACGTTTAAAGAACAGCTCTCTGTATGTGCTGATCTCCCTCAGTTCATCTATTAATCGTCAGCTCACGTGATGCGATTTTTGTCCACGGACAAGCGATCTGATATAACTCTGGCAATACCTTTGACGAGTTACCCGCATAAAATGATTTCAATGATGTTTCTAAGTGCAGTGGTCCTTTGAGAATTACCACATTTCAAAGAGGACGGACCAGATAATCAAGAGGGCGCTGTTGCATGGACCCACGCTTGCGCATGTGCCATGTTCCGAATGTCCGAATAAAGCCGAAAATGGTAGAAATAATGTCAATCTCGGTTCGTCTCTCGATTTTGTCGCTGTTCCACACTGGTTCCTCCTACTACATACGGATCCTTCAAATACATAGTTTACTTGCTACATGTACATGTAGCTGGCTGTCGCGGACACCTGTGCGTAATATAAGTGATCTATATACTTTGAGTGACAGTATAGCTAGATTTACATCGTCCATCTTCGTTACAAAATTAATATTTATATCATCAAGCCCTCCAACAGCACCATCTTGAACCCCGGGTCCGTGTACCACACAATCCTCTTATAGTGCTATCATAATAGTACTCTAACTCGTATTCTGCCCACGATGTCAACGAAAGTTTTGACCATCGCACGGTATGTTGCATACGGTGTCGATGAGGTTTTTAAGTACAAGTTACACGAAATTGTGGCCCGACAGGTTTGTCATCGGTCAATTTCACACGTATTGTGAGGAAAGGATGTGCCCTGGGTGAATCCAGGCTTCTGGCGACTCCCAAAATCCATTCACATCTATGACCTCCTCCTCTTCAAAGATATCGTTTCTGTTTCCACCAGGGATGTCCAAAATTATTCGACCAGGGTATGGATGCGAGAATTGATCGATGACATGGCGAGGGAAATGTATTTTTAAGTGACTGTACGTGAACTCTGGATTGTGCGCGCCAGGGTTTTCATCATATTGTATCTGAACATCAGATAGGAAAAAGAAAATAAATGCGCGCTAGAAATAACATCGTTACAACGACTCATCCAGGCACGAGGGAAGAAGCATTTGAAATGGAGGAGAATTTTGTCAATCGGCACTGCTATGATGCGGAGATGAATGTGTAACTCCGTCGATCTTTATCAAGGCTCTGAGAAAGGATTGATCGTCTGATTCATGGCGTATGAATATTAGATCTCCTGTTTTGATACAAAACGCTTCTGCAGCTTTTTGACTTCGCAATCTGCCGCCAACATCACCATGGAATGTACATTCACATTCATGCTCCCCGACAGCTCTTGATCCTTTGTTGCAAGCCATGAAATATGAACAAAAATGAACAAAAAAAAAATGATATATCTGTCATTTTCTCAATCCTATTGGTTTTCTTCAACTCTCTACCTCCCTATTTTCCTGTTTTTCCCTCTCTCTTTATTGCCCCACCCCCCTTTCTTTTCGATTTCTTTTAATGGCAGTGGCGGTTCGGGGTGGGGCGCACTGGGCGCGAGCCATCTTTAAATTTTTTTTTGAAGATAAAAGAAATGAAAATGTAAAAAAAAATGAATGCCCCCCCCCCCCCCCCCCCCCCCTCTTTCGTAATTTTCGAATTCGCCACTGATTGGAGCATTGGTTAAATCATCACTCTCGTTGTCATGAATTCGTCCGATGACATCCCAATCCAGTGTTTTACTTGTTGGGTATGGGTACACTGTAAAAACATCGGTGTTAGATTTAACACCATGGGTGTTAAATCTAACACCGATCAAACTTCAATAGAGGACCACACCCACAGGTGTAGAAAATGCACTGTGATGGTGTTGAAAAGTGTTCACCTGACACTTCGTGGTGTTAATTTGACACTGTACCTGGTGTTATTTTGACACTGTACTGATGTTAATTCAAAAATGACACCACATGGTGTTGATTTGATATTTGTTGGTGTTAATATCAATGGTTTAACACCCGTCCAGCTTCAATAAGAGACCACACCAGCTGGTGTTACTGTGGTGTAAATCTATTTTCACATTTTTTCAAAAATCTAGTATTCTAATGTAAAATTCTTGATTGTCTTGTTTAAATTAAAAATCAACAAGAAGTGCAGTTACTAAGAAACTCTTCAAAAAACAGTTTTATATTTGGAAATGACACCCGGAGGTGTTAATTTAACACCATAAATGAGCACCGAAAATTTAAAACCAGCTCGATGTTCACTATTTAACACCGGACTTTTTGCAGTGTAAATCTCAACCTGTCCTTTCAAAACCCCATCCCATCTCCAGTCGGAGGAAAGCCTTGGTTATTTCCTGCACTGCAAATGCTAACAAAACGGGCTTCAGCAAAGTGTGGAGTCAGTGGAGGTGAAAATACCATTCTGCTTCTCATCTGACCATATGCTGGGTGTGGTATCCTTCAAGAACAATGATGATGACGATGATGAAGATGATGATGATGATGATGATGATGATGATGATGATGATGATGATGATGATGATAACAAAGTGTGGAATCACTAGGAGGTGAAAATTCCATTCCGTTTCTCGTCTGACAATATGGTGGGTGTGGTATCCTTCAAGAACAATAATAGTGATGATGATGATCTGGATGATGATGATGATGATGATGATAATGATAACGCCAAAATAACAATTACAACATGTACTTCTACTACTAATGATAATAATTTTGAGAATAGTAATGATAATGTCAATTATAATCATGATAGTAAGAGAAAAAGAATTATAAGAATATTTATTTAAGAATAAATCATATACTTCGGTGACAAGACATAATAACCTGACTCCAGAGTTCTCACAGACGGGTAGGATGAATTCTTACATCTCTGATTCCAGCTGCCAGCCATTTCAGTCTGGCTGGTCATATCGCGTTTGATATTTGTTGTTGTTGTGAATACCTAATTGCAAATGCATCGAATTACAGGAATATGTAGGAAGATCCCCATCCTTTAGACTGATATTTCAGTCCTTCGTTGCTACTAGTATCTGTAGTACACCGAATCTACTTGCATGCACGAGTTGTTGCCGTGTCGGGCAAGACCCTGGTCAGCTTTCCGGTTATCAGGAACGACTTGATTGTTCTAAAGTAGCTTGAAGAGATAATGCGAGTAAACGACTCTATCCCTCCCATGCTGCTTCGAGAACGCTATCCACAGGACTTGCTTTGGTAATCACGGGCCTGACAAGTTCTGTGTGATTATTCACCGAGGCTTCGCAAAATGAAAACGCATTAAGTTCAATAACGATTTCGCACAAGTTTACTCTCGTACGCTCAAGTTGTGCAAATTGTTTTCTTTTGTTTTCGCTTACATCCCCACAATTCATCTCGTATATGCACATTTCTTGGTAGGAACATGCAGGCACTGTACAAATGGTTTTTCTTCACGTTGTTTTTGCTTTAATCCGCTTTGGCACAGGTGCACTTGGGTAACGTGTGTGTTGTAACCATAATGTTTGTAGCTGAGTTGTTGTTTCAAGATTTCATTTGTGTAGATGTGAAGTAGCTAATATATCACTCACTATTGTATTTACATTGCACTTTTGATACAAATTGATCATTCATACACGGGGCTTCGAGGCACCTCAATCAAAAGACTGAAAGTGTAATGATCCCGTTGCTGTTGTCTCAATTTCTGTATGATAAATCTAATTGTTCGTTGGATACGATGGTTACTGATCCGTCCTTAATTATAATACAAATTACAAATTCCACTGACCAAGCTGACCGCTTGGCATATTCACCTGTAAAGAAGGATCTATTCGAACTTGGGAGTATTTCGCTAAAATACCTATCCCGATGTCATGCCTGGTCATTGAATACGTTGAGGTCATCTCTTCTTTTTAATCAGTCGTCAAAAACAGGTAGTAAGGATCTATTACTATGAAATTAAGGAAATACATGCGAGAGAATTCCCTCCTGGGAAATAATCCAACCCACTTTTGCACCTGCAGGTAACTAACCATCTGTGTATTTTGTTGCCATGGAAACCATTTGACACTCATTAAGTTCTCTCGATGACTGCCTGAACGCCACCGTTGAGCAGATCTTCCGCGCGGCAGTGACGGGCTGTCTCTTGCCCAATCTCAACTCTATCGGCACCAACTTTGGTAATCACCAGAATCTTCAATTTTCCTTCCATAAATGAAGGAGGAAAAAAAAAAAAGAGAAAAAAAATGCCCCACCCCCCCCCCCTCTCTCTCTCTCTCTCTCTCGCTCGCTCCCTTTCATCATGTTGTGCCTCTGTCATCATATGGGGATGAACAGATTACCAATTTAATCTGCGAAATTGATTTGAGAAGGGGGCACCCAATGCGGCAGGGAGGATGGATTATTATCATTGTTGTTGTTGTTGTTCATGTTGTTCCTCGTTATGGCCATAAACATTCCGGTGACATATTTTTTTCTTCTGTTGGGATAATTGTAACATGAGCTAGTATGTTTTTTTTTCCATGCCCTCATAGCTGACTGCAGTCTGTTACCTAGAACTCTCACCCAGTTGACTAAAAGACCAAGTAAAAAAAAAAAACAACAACAACACTAGGTATAATGATTGTTTCGCGGTCTTTAAAAAAAATAAATCCATCTGGAGGCTCAAGGCTATGAGAAAGATGTTGGTCTGGGAAATTAGCGAATGAACTTCATTTACAACCTGACACTGGAGTAGTTTGCCAAGCTAGGCAATCTGTCAACGAGGTAGTGACGGAAGGCAATTTGTTCAAAGGTTGAATGTCCTTGCAAAGTGGCTCGGTGGCTCCGCCTGTTTGCCCTGATGATACATTACCTCTAATGTTGCTTGTTTTCCATGCACCGCACTCAAAAGGAAGTGACTACTGAAACAGTGATTTACACTCGCTTGAGCAATTATAGGCCTACATACTTAACTGCTTCTTTAAGTTTCAAAATCACACCTCTGATTCCCAGCCCTGGTTTCCCATCCAGAAATGTAATGTTCCCACTTCGATCGTCGCGCTACTTACGACTGCAAGTTTTGTTTTCTTTACTGTTTTGTTGTTGTTGCTGCTGTTGTTGTTGTTATTGTTGTTGAACTTCTTGGTGTTCCACGAATTGTCAATCTCGGCGGAATACGGCGGAATGACCTTGATACACCTTTTCGCGGGTGCACGGTCGGTCTGCAGCAATCATACCGTGTAATCGGCCTACACCGATGAGAGCACGTGTAGTCTTTCAATACAGGCAATTCAACGTATCACAACAACAGACGCGACTACATCGTCGCCTTAGTAACACATAAACTTGTAATTGTTTAGTATGCGAAACCTTTTATAACTTCGCTCATTATTTTATTTCTTGGGAATGCTTTCCCTCCTAAAAGACCGTGCATATACACAACCCTGTCTAGATTCTGGTCTCATCCCTTAGAGTTATTATATTGATATTGATGTATAGTGATCATTTATATTGCATCGCCCCAGCACAAACATCTAATGCACATGCTGCATGAGAAACAACACTGCTTTACAGCTTTCTCTCACTACGAACTATTGAAAAATCGGGTGCTGTTCGTTATTCCGAAGGTCCGCTATTCCGAAGGTTCGTTGTTCCGAAGGGTCGTTAATCTGAAACACGCAAATTCCCTATACATAGACTGCGTTCGTTAATCCGAAAACGAAAAAGGGTTCGTTAATCCGAAAATTTGTGGCGTTATTCCGAAGGTTCGTTATTCCGAAGGTCCGCTATTCCGAAGGTTTGTTGTTCCGAAGGGTCGTTAATCCGAAACACGCAAATTCCCTATGCCTAGAGGTTCGTTAATCCGAAAATGAAAAAGGGTTCATTAATCCGAAAATTTGTGGCGTTATTCCGAAGGTTCGTTATTCCGACGATCGGTTAATCCGAAAATGAGATTCGGAACAATGAACCTCCGGAATAACGAATCTAAGGAATAAAGAGCCTTCGGAATAACGAACCTTCGGAATAACGAGCTGTAACCGAAAAATCTACCTTTTGCGAGAGGCAAATCTGAGGTAAATTCCCCATGAAGCCGTCATGCCAATCAAGCCGTGCTTATGCTGACGGTCTCCCGCTTTCAACTGACTTTTAGATGAATTATAATCATAAATTCTTTATGATGATTATCATGCTGTATATATACATGTTTGTTGTTGTTGCTTTTTAGCAATTCATGTTTTGTTTAACTATTTAGAACAATGTGATTCTATTTTGTTTTGACAAATAAGAAACAGAATACATACAAACAATAGCTGCGGTTATTGTTGTACAAAGAGAAAGAGTTTAATAGCTAGCTATAATAGATCTGCTATGCGAAAGTTAAAACGACGCTGATTAGGCCCTAAATTGTGTTCTGCGCATGCGCGAGACAGCTGTTTCTGTATTGTCCAACCCGTTCACGTCGCATACAGATCTAAAGCTCGCTTTAGTACAGTGCATTGGATCTGAGACTGAAGACACTTTTGACCCGGATGGCAAAACAGTGCATCTGATCAACCAATTCTATTTCAATTCAGTTCAACTCAATACAAATTCAAATCAATTCAATTCAGTCCAAATTCAGTTTAATTTAATTCAATTCAATACAATTCAATTCAATTCAATTCTATTCAATTCTTTTCAATTCAATTATTTGTTTCCATCAATAAAAGAAAACACATAATGCAAGGTAACACATTTATCAATGCAATTTGAAAAGACAAATGATCATTGATTAAAATACAAAATATAATAATTATGTACGAATGATAATGTAGCGAAAAAAATAAACAAACAAACGATGCACCCTTTGCAATTGTAACAAAAGCAAATAAATATTACAATAGAAAAGACTAAACCAATGGCATTGCAGACGCACACACATACACACACACACACACACACGCACACACACACACACACACACACACACACACACACAAAACTGTCAACTTTGACTGTTAGTTCTCCGACGGTTTAAGACATTTTTTCTTTTTCTTTTTCTTTTACTTCTTCCCTTCCGTGATGTGATATGAAAATTTACATATAAAATGTTGTGTGTAATAACCAAAAACAGTACAATATTACAATTCCTTGTAACACAAGGCCAAAGAAAATGTAGGACTCTCGATTTTGCCCATAGCTCACACTTCCGTAAATACATGACTGTGAGCATGTACAGTTTTTAAAGCTGAACCTTGCTTGTGTGTGTGTGGGTTTTTTAATCCTATTGTATAGACTGCGAGTGCATATTATGCTCTATTGTGAAACCTAACACCCCCACACACACACACACTCAAACACACACGCCTACACACACACACAAAAATAGAATTAAAGTCACTCATTTAAATTCTATATATCTTCGTAATCTTTCAAAAGAAGACAAAATCTCAGTGATTCCCAAGACTCCCACTTTAAAATGACGCATCACAATAACGGCTGGATGTGAATTCTAGCGTTGCTACCGATGTGTTGGCGCGAACCTGAGCGTGAAGCGGATCGCGACCGCCGACCATGCAGGCTGGCCGGTTCTAGGTCGATGAACTCCACTAAATCGCAGAGGTCAAGCCCGTAAAGAAGTCTCCTTCAATTCGTGTTGAATGTGACAAAAAGCGATTACAGTACTATCGTTAAAAGGCCATTAATTTTCTGAGGGTGAAGGGAAAATAAAAAGAGGAAAATGTTTTGGCGAACTTGCAAGCACCTTCAGTAATCATTTTGTTTGCAGACGATGTAATACCATGAAGCTCCTTGGTACTATGTACCACGGAGCTCTCGACTAGCACTTGTGCTAACTTTAGATTTCTCCCTCAACATTCTCTTCTGGTTTTTTAAGAACCTTTGTCCATTTAAAACAGTATATGTCTATGTTACATACTTATTCATGTTTTGTTTCAGTTCAATTATCAACATGTCATAATGAAATTGAACCAAATTACACCACAATTTGCTACTCTTATGTAAGATAAATATACGCATGTAAAATATGCATGCATCGCTGTAGGTGCCTTGCATACTGAGTAATTATCAATTTATTCTTATACAAATTTCATGTCATCATAACTTCTGTAATTTCATGTCATCATATTCACATGTAAATATGTTAACCCAACTAAATCCAAAATAGGTACTCTGGAAATGTAGCGGTTTCTGTGACTGAAAATGGTGGACGGTCAACATGTTCGCTACAACACTTTTATTCTCGGGTATCATTTTTATCAGCAGAATGATTTATGTGCATCTGTTGTTGTTGTTGTTTTTTCTCTCAAAATGCTTCATTGTGCATGTACAGTATAGACTTGGCAATGTTTCCCAATGATTATTCTAGGTATTTTGGTGCTTCGTTCCTGAGTACTTTTCATGCCAGCCTAATATAAGATGAAATGAATTTTAAGCAGTCAGATGTGATGAGTTTGTTTGCAAAGTCAGTTGTCATCATAACTCGTACTTCAATATTTTTTTGTTCCCACGACAACTTAAGTTTGGAGCTTTGTAGTAAAAAAAAAAAATCCCCTTTCTCCAAGCAAGACGAACTATTGATAAAGATAAAACGTTATCACATGAAACGACAGGGAAGGAGAGAATGTCAAAGCGACAAGTTAGTCGAGCCTTGATTATGTAACGGTACATAGAATGTGTTTCCCTCACAGAGTGGACGTGACACACAAGATTGGCAGGGAAGCCATGGGGTGTGATTTCAGGATGTCTTTTGACCTTGTTTCCAAAATGTCTTCCAGGCTTTTATTCTACATCTGTTCCCCCCCCCCCTCCACCTCATTTCTCTCTTCTCTCCCCCCACGCAGACTCACCGCTGTGACAGACAGTCTGCAGTAGACCTAACATTCTGCCGAGTTCGCGGGGGGACAATCTACCCGCTGCTTCGCTGAGGGCTATATATGCGCCCGTCGCTGTCACTACCCCGTGTCAGCATTCTGTGTCGCAGCTCTCGTGATAGAGACATGGAACAAATAAAAAAGGTTGCCAAGTAACGAAAGAAACTTATAGCTTGACCTTCTTTTGGGACCCACTCCTGGGGATGACTAAAATAAACGTGAGATCGATGAGAGCAGGATAGACAAAAAAGAAATCTTACTTTTTCGGGATAGACCGAGATAATGTTTTTTTTCCTTTGGTCACGTTTAATAGCTGCAGGAAAAATACTTGATATCATACCTTATTTATTTCAACCCAGTGAGCACTATGATGGAAGACATTTCCGAAACTTGCTTGTTTGAAGCCAAACATACACTTGACAGTTTGAAAAACCTATAGCGTCTGAAAAAAAGCAACAACTACTACAGAAGGACAAATAATGTCTCCGTATGGAGTGCTCAGGGGGTAACATACCGAATTACTGGAATCATTCTCACTTTATCTGTAGATAGATACCAAAGAGTAGGCACCTACGGGTGACGTGCTTTAAATACTTGCTGTAAATTGAAAGGAGTGCTAAAAGACATTAACAGTCGCATACTAGTAACTTGGCATACACAGACACAGAGGGGAACTTTGTGGATTTTAAACGTCTTTATATACTATAAAGAAAATCTCAGGATATTCAGCGTGAGCCAACCGCCCAACATCCCGAATTCAGTCTTGGAATAGCATATATGTACCTCACTCCAGATGACGTCGATAACTATTTTCGGTAAGTATATGCGATTATCATTATGAGCTTTGTTAACTTTGTTAGTGTGTCGAATAGTTTGTGTATCAAGCAAACGAAAAGTATGTCAAGATTACTACCACTTAGACAAACGATGAATCATGTGTATGTATGTGTGTGTATAATCACGTAGGCACATCCTTCCACTTCGAAATTCATATCATATTCATATCACAGCCCTTCTGACAGGCACTGGCACTTTTCTAGGAAATCTTATCGTCGTGTCAAGGAGCTTTTGGTCGTGTCCAGAGGATGAGCAAAGTTTTATGATCCCAAATTCTTACGTTTGTGTCTTATCATGCTAAAACTAGTGAAAATATTACCCATAGGAGACGAGTGTAATACTCGTGAACTATTTAGAGTGTATACCATGCTCATGCATTATGCCATGCATGCGTCATTTGGAGATGCGCACAATCGCTACCGTGTATCTACACATCAAGTGTTATTACCTACTCGTAATACGTTTCTTTCGGAAGCGAAGATTCAGTTAATAAAAATAAATAAATTTACGGCCTATAACGCGGCCGTGATGCTTTGAGGGCAAGTGAAGCAGCCAACACAAACTTCATTTAGTTTTGGTTTGCCCATCGACCGTTTTATTTGGTCTTCTAGGCGTCAGCGCAAAAGATAGTGGGTTGCGCGTTCATGACCCCCTGCTTGGGATCATCAATCCGTGGTGGTAGGATTGTCCCATGACGACCTATGGAAGAGACAAGCACATATGAATAGAAGAAATAATAACTGCTGCCTACGTGCTATAGTATCTAGCTGTTTAGGGCAGCTCCCGTGACGAGATGGTATAGGAGAAATTTTCGAGCGAACACGCTTAACTCTTTCTGTACCAGGGACTTTGGACAGTATGTACAACGCTATGGGATTCGCTCTGCCAATCGGATCTCGAAACACACAAAGGCTTAACACCATCGTCGCCACCACCCTAGTATACCACCAAAATCATTCGCGGTATTATTATAGGCACTGGTATAAGAAAGTGCCAGAATATGAGTTGGTCACGTTGCCCGACTCAAATATTAAGATGATATCTGTGGTAACTCTGCGAAGATTCAAGCTGAACCTAGCTAAAGGCAGGGAGGTGGCACCTCCCGGCACCTCCCTGCTAAAGGGGAAGTAATGCAGTGAGTAACGCCTCTTTTCTTCGAAGGAGTGTGTTTATGCATATACACCAGGAATCAAGTTGGCCAAATTTTAGCCCTTCTTTCAAACAAGCATTAGACCTTGTGTAGCACAGTTACTAGTTGTAAGAAATGAGTTGATACATCATTTGCCATTTAATTTAGATGTGTTGCATATCCGTTCTGATCAATAGTTGATAAATCATAGGCAATACAAAGGATTGGAAATTATGTGACACACTAATGTACATCACAAGATGATTATAAGTGAGATGCAAAGGAATGCAGAAGAAAAAGATGACGAAACATGTGGGCCAGGAATCACAAATGTGAAGTTCAACACTATTGCCTTGTGACATATAGGAGTATGTTCGCATTTTCCCCATAACAAATTTCAGAGATGTTGCATTTCCCTTTATGTTCAGTGAAAATTATTGTGAAAATTTGTCGTTTAAAGAGGTAATCGGGGCCAATGTTGAGAGGGTTATGGGCTGATTTTCCAATAATGGAGTGTTTATTGGAAATGGGGGGGGGGGGGCCATCATGGAAGCCTTACTTCACTTTCCAATCTCGTCTCAAACCTCATTACTGTCCCCGAGTAGCCACGTATAGACCACCAGCGGTTCTGCCCACCGCGGTCTCGGCTACGGTGGCGGTGAAGCGCACATTACTGACCGCGGGGTTCCGTGCCCGCGAGCAACATATCACTCTCGAGTGTACGCTGTATTAACGACAGTTGCCGTGTCTTTGTCAATCACATCGTATTCCCAGATCCTTCCAACACTCAGCAGGGGCATCGTCATAACGGCTTCACATTATATGAGATGTTTGCGGGTTGCATACCACAACTGTGAATGTATCAGCGTTAAACAGATTGAAATTTTCGATTTTGTTGTTGTACACTAAGATGTGAAGATATTGCAAGCAGACGTCTGGATAAACTGAAGACAAGATAGAGTTGTTGCTTTTTTTAATCTGAAAAAAAAAAAAACCGAAATCGAAATTCTGACAGTGAGACCCGATGTTCCGCAAATTTGTACGTTTTCAATATTTCGACATGACTTTTCGTGCTTGCACACAGCTGGTGACGGAGTTAACGCATGCGCACTGATGACATGGGGGATGCTGGATAATTACACGCAATGATACATTTCCACTTGCCGGGGTTAAGACAGCAATATAATGTAGATTTCTCGACAAAGCGACAGTAATTGTCCAAAGCATACCTTAAAATCAAGCATCGATGGCATACGAGAGAAAGAGAGGGAAAGAGAGAGAGAGAGAGAGAGAGAGAGAGAGAGAGAGAGAGAGCAGAAATCCTCGTAAATTTTAGGCGGTAAGATGATTGTGTGCCTGAATTTAAGTCGACAGAAATGGGCCAAGACAACACTCTGACCCAATGGGCAATGTGGTAGATATCTAACCTAGATATCATTGGCCAGTCATTAGGCGAGAGAAGGATAGAGTGAAAGGGGATGAGGAATCACCCAATAATCAGCTGTCTTCAGCGAGAAAGACGATGCCGCATTCAAGCTAATGCGACATCTCCCCATCGCTCTATTAATCCGCGATCAAGCGATTACTGCAGATAGCGTGTTTACGCAGAATGTATCGAGTATCCCAGCCTGCATGTGTGGAATTTGCGTCTTCGAGCCGTGCGATAATATCGCGCTCATTCAGATTTCATTCACCACGGAGAAGCATGACACTGCGTTCAAGACCAATGAATCTCGCGATATAGAAATGATTTACTCGATATTAAAGCCAAATGGACTGGGCGTGCACGTATATAATGAGACATTGCTAATGAGCGTGACATTTCAAGTGCATTACATCAAGATACGAAATCACTCCGCAAATACTGTTATCAAAATTCGCCTCGTACACTGTCGTAGCAAATTATGGAGGTACCCGCAGTATGGAACAACAATTTCCGCAAAATTGAAAAATGTGTGAGTAGTGAATGACAAGTGTTTTCATAATTCGTCATTATCGTAGAACGAGTTTTCGTCGGAAAGGAGAGAGATTGAGAGCGGGCGGGGGGTGGGGGGGGGGCGAGGAGGAGGAGGAGGAGGAGGAGGAGGAGGAGGAGAGAGGAAGGGGAGAGATTGGTAGAAACGGCTCATAGTCGCAATAGGACGATTTGAACTCTGCGCTAATTGGTAATATACTTTGTTCCCAGTACAACATCAGCGGCATTTCTTTATAACTTTCTATACGATCCCTTCTATAATTAACTCTGTAATTATGCGGCAGAGATTCAGAATTTTGTCAAGGGCGGTAAGTACTCAGGAGATTACAACGATAACTCGAGGATCAATCCCAGATAGTTTATTTGAAATGCCGACTAAATTGAAATGGCATATTCTGTATCAAATAACTTCATGAAGAAGGATGAAAATATAATCCTAGAAGGATGAAATCTCGGCGAATTGGCTGCGCAGCACACACCTACGCGCTCTAATTAGCTGCTCCTCATTTCAAGCCTATCAACATCTCACACGCGAACATTTTAACAGAAGGCTGTGATTTCGTTCAGTTTTGAGATTAGAATGTTCCCCCTGATACATGTATATTATGCCGTTGTTAAGCTCATCTTCTGGATATTTCTTTCTCCTCTATTATGTAGCATGCATAATCGCCACGTTCAGATAACTCTCGGTCACAAGCTTACGACAGACTAGATAAAACGTGTGTGTCGGCGTGGTAAGAGCGAGGTATATTTTTTATATTCTACAAGCAAATCCAGAATCACTTTGTGACGATAGCCATCAAATAAGTTTCTTTCTACCGTATCGTGAGCCTTGTGGTTATCAACCTCAGCAGGTATGACCGGTTGCTAGAGGGCTTCTTCAAACTTTTCACTGCGGCAAGCCTCAACTCAACGCAGGATTTGTCGTTATGGCAACAAATCGAGATGTCCATATTTAGAAATATGGCTTGTTTTGAGAGCAAGGCAGATTCATAGTGGAAAATGAAATGTCCAAGGCGAGATTGAAGGTATGAATGTATTTCAAGAAAGACCAATTTTACGATTGGACTAGCAAATCATGGTGGTATTCTGAGTGCAATTCACACTTCAGCTAGCACTTTTGATAAGCAAAATAAATTTTCGATTTTCAATATACATTTTAATCTATTTCTGCAACTGGGTTTTTTTTTCTCAAGAATACAATGTACAAATCATAATCCAGATATTTGGTAAACTTGAATTTTCAATGAAAAAAATGAATACAAATTTAATAAATCAATTAGATACAAAGTAAGAAAATTGTTATGTTTTTCTCTTTCATGACATGTTCCATTTTGCAGGGGATGTGACGATTAACATTGGTACAAAGACAGAATAGAAGAGAAATATGGAAAGGGAAGGAATGATGATGACAATATGACATGGAAAAGCATGATTAAATGTCACAAACATGAAAACAATTCATTCCTGGAGCTTCAGCACATGATAGATAGAACACCCCTCCTGCCCCCCCCCCCCCATCAATCTCTTTCATTTTCTCTTCCTCTGTTCGTCGTGTGTGTCTCTCTCCCACTCTTAAGCCCACTGAATATAGAGACGCAATACACTCAAGCCTTGGTAAGATAAATAAACAGGGATGGGGACACAGAGAGACAGATGTAGAAGAGAGAGTGATTTCCCTTTCTTTCTCTTTACAAGTATGATGTGTGAAATATACATGTACTTCCTGCTATAGTCGGTGATGCTCCTCGACTGGTCACGTGATAGAGATGCGCTCCTGCATCCAGGAAGGGATTGGGGAGAAGCGCGGCAGAAAGAGATGGAGAGATGGAGAGATAGAATGAGAGAGAGAGAGATAGAATGAGAGAGGGGGAGAGATGCGATGAGAGAGGGAGAGATCTTGATTGACTGGGAACTTAAACAAGTAAACTTCATCTCGTCGTCTCAGCCGAATATCGATCGGACACGCAAGTCAATTATTTCGTAATCGATCATGGGTGCCGCACAGATTAATAGTCTTCTTCCAGACTAAATTTACGGCGTCAAGTGGGGCTCGCTCATTTATCTTTTTGTTATGTGTCATAATACGGTGTGTGATGGTGTAGTCTAAGACGCGAAACTCTGCGACCTAAATTTCAACTCTCTAATTCGTTATTGTATACCAGTTACAATTTCAGTTACATTGAAAAGCATATTTCAGGAGTTGATTTGGGTAGAATTAGAACGATGTAAATCTCAACGCTTGGAACATTTTCGTCTGTAATGTTATCTTCTCGGTCGCTGTGGTCCACTACGCAAACACTTTTGACGCTTACGGATCAGAGACTAAGCGAATCGATGACAGGATGGTAGGGCCTTCCTCGTGATCAATGCACTCCAAAATGATGACATCCTCGGACTAAAATGACAGGAGAAATGAAACGGCGAAGCAGATGATGATAGATATAATCTATATTAACCATCCAGTCTTGTAGGTCGGAAACTTTGTTGACTCTGACAGCAAGCACGCGACAATTCTCATCACTTGTGTGTATGTGTATGTGTGTGTGTGTGTGTGTGTGTGTGTGTGTGTGTGTGTGTGTGTGTGTGAACATGTATTTCTGTGTGTCGTGTGAATGTGAAAGGGGATAGAGCTAGTCAGCTTCAGTTCTCGAACAAAATTTTCTCATTGTTTATGCAGAGGAGACCGGTATGTTCCTGATTTCGATGTAGCTGAATATGATGTGGGCATATTGGAGCCTAGAGTGCCTGCAATTTCCATTTTCGTGTTTTCTTGGTCTATTCCATTTCGTATTGTTTATTTTGCCTACGTTCATGCGGTATATTTTGATACTTTTAGAAAGGTCTGACTCCAAAAGCAGAAAAGAAGCCGAGTTAAATCTGCTATCCCGACCCATATCGTCACGCAATACCGCTGGTTTCCGACAAGAGCATGGAGAGGGAGAAGAGTGCATAAGGATGCATTCAACAAATCAAGAGAAGAGATTGATATCATATGAATACCCACTGGTGCAAGGTACCTTTCCAAAGAGTATCAAAAGCGACAACTTTCCAGGGTAATACTGATCAAGAGGACGACTTGTGTTTGTTAATGATACCATGATGATACTATTAATGACAGGGCTCTCTGGTAGAACACTGGAGGAGCTACCCTGGATGCCCAGGGGGCAAAACCCCATGGGGAGGGGGGGGGGGGGGGGGGAACCAGACATGGGCTGTTGTAAAAGGTTGTATGTACGGGGGATCTTCCCGTTCCCGGACAGCTTCTCGGTGGACTACCTGAAAATTATTGCTGCTGAATAAAAATGGCGGCCATTTTTTTTTTCAAAATGGCCACCATATGTAACTAATACTGATGGGATAAAGAAGACCTAATCATTATCATTGCTGCGTGTTTCTCTAAGTTAAGTAACAAATTAGATACAGTGTTGTCAAAACACAACAGAAGTTGTAAACGGTATTGGAACAGTACCTTTAAAGGCATACGGATACAAATCACCGACATTAATTTGCGGGATGAAGTAATGTATCATGTCGCAGAGTAATGGCGTGTAATGCTCACAAAATACAGTTACAAGGCATATATCGTTTTGTTTCTCACATCTTTCATATTTCTTGAAGAAATATACGAAATATAAGTTTTGTAAATGCATAAGCAAATATCATGTTATTGTACAGATGATGTATGTGTGTGTGAGTGTGTGTGTGTGAAAACGCACGCGAAAAAAACCCCACACCAATAGACACATACACATTCGCAAGAGTCTAGCAAGATATTATTCCCCCAAATTGTCAATTGTTCGCGGTTTTCCCTTTCACGTCTGCTCATCCGTGACTTTGCACTCATTTCCACTCGTCACTTATTCCATTCTGCGGCTGAAAACCCGGTTTGCCCCCTCGTCGCTGTAAACAAACATGAAGAGATTACGGTTCCGATGCTGCTTCCCGCGTCACACAGTGAGAATGATGAGAATACTGATGATTTTAAATATAGCCTCCTTTCCACGAAGTTGGCGCCAACATCTCAGAGTTACTCAAGCCATTAGTTCAAAGACCAGAGTTTAAAAAAAAAAGAACAAGAAGAAAAAAATAGAGGGGAGGAGGGGTAAGAAGACAACGAGGAGGATCTTGGTTTGGAATGAGGTGTTGGATGAAGTCAAGTTTTCTGCAGTGTGCGGTTTGTGGCATCGCATGGCAGACGTCGATGAGTTTGGTTTCATGCAATCGTGTGTATGGATCTTTCTGACTAAGACAGGAAAAAAAGGTGATGGTGGTTAAAAGAAGACTACAATGTACCTACAAATCTCTGCTAATGCTTTCGAGGATTTGACTTCTCCCTCCTTTCCTTTTGAGGGGAAAATTCACCTTCGTATTTTGTTCCCAGTCCTTTTGCAGCTTTTTAAAACATGAATACGGGAAACATAATAGGATCCGAGATTTTGATACTTAAGAATGGAGCATTTGGCCTAAACAGACCTATTGGTTGGGTAACAACTTCTATACCCCCCCCCCTTTTTTTAAGGAATGAACATTTTCATGTACAGTGTACCTCAATATGCTTTTCAAATTCAAGTTCAAGTTCAAATTTATTTCGTTTGTCCACAATAAAATGATATATAACCATAAATCTCACTTTCTTCAGTGACCGAAATAATGCATGTAAATTTAAACAGAGAGAACAATGATTTAAAATTTACAGTATACATGGTTTGCTAAGGTAACGAAAGTGAAATAATTATCAATGGGGGCATTGCATTCTCTTCCTCATCCCATTTTACATCTTGTCTGTTAAAAAGACCGCCCCCCCCCACACACACACACATACACACACCCGAACTTTGCCTATATCAAATTTAAAACAAACAAAATAAAAATCTTCTGAACAAAGCAAAAAGGAAACAGGCGATTTTGCCGAATGCATATTGATGAAGTAGCTATATGATAACGTACCATTTTATATCGGCGAGGACTGTGTTTAACGTCAGTCGATTTGTGACAGAGGAAAGAACGTAATACCTCTTCAGTCAAAAGTTCTAATTTCGTTTTGTCATCATGAAAATAGAGTTTGGTTAGATGTACTTCAACATAACTTTTTGTCCTATCATTTTTTTTTCTTTAGAACAAACTAACGATAGATAAAAACTTCACAAAGAGTGATGATGATAAACTCTAAATTTAGTTCTTATCGTTAAACAAAAACGCATGAGACTACTGCTAGAAGTGGCGCCCTAAAGGGATAAAACGATATCGTAATCAACAGACTAACATGAGACAGGGAATCTCTTGTAATCCCTTAATGACGACAGAAATAGACATGTGGGTGGTTCGTCATTTTCTTTTCGCTCGTCGCGCGACGTCGAGAAGGGTTAGTGGCCAGCGAAGGTCACGTGTCTAGAGGAGGGAAAAAATCCTCACGCATGAGTGCAAAGATTGCATCTCATCTAGCTCTTCCTCCTCGTCTGCGAGTCTGGCGGATCGCCTGTTCAACTCGAGTCTCCTCCTCCTTCTCTATGATACTTCTATCCCTCTCTCTCTCTCCTTCATAAAGTCTCTATCCCTTCTTTTCTGTCCTTCCTTCTTTCTTTCTATTTTCTCCGTCTTGTTCTGTCTCTTTCTTTCTTTTCTTCCTCTTCCTCTTCCAATACCCATTGTTTGTATCTCTTTGTTCTACCCTTTGTTCTGATCCTCTTCCTAAATTTCCATTGTATATGTGAATACAGTATCTGTTCTACCCTATGTTGTCTTCATATTCCAATTTTCATTGTATATATTTCTCTTCCACCCTGTATTCTCTTCCTCTTCCAATTTCCGTTGTATATATATCCCTTCTCCCCTTTATTATCTTCCTCTTCAACTTTTCATTGCATATAATGATCTCTCCTACTCTTTATTCTCTCCCTCTTCGAATTTTCATTGTATATATCTCTCTTTTCCCCTTCATTCTCTTCCTCTTCCAATTTTCATTGTATATTATCTCTCTGTCTGTTCTGCCATTCGGTCTCTTCCTCTTCCAATTTCCATTGTATATATCTCTCTGTTCTACCATTTGTTCTCTTCTTTCAATTTTTATTATACATATAATATATATATATATATATATATATATATATATATATATATATATATATATATAATATCTCCGTTTGGTATATATCCGTCGGGAATATGTAGGTTGTTGAGGATTGAAGAGTGCTCAATGCTGTAAAGCAGAGCATATATATATATATATATATATATATATATATATATCTTCTATACCTTTTACATTGGACGCTCGTTATAACGAAGTCCTCGGGACCGGCAGTTTTCTTTCGTTATATCGAAATTTCGTTAAAACCGAACAAATAAACAATGAAAATACATAGAGGTGATACTGTTGCGGCCTAAATTTGTACTTCGTTGTAACCAGAATTCCGTTATAACCGTGTTCGTTATAACGGGAGTGCACTGTATCATCTTCTTCTTCGACGTTTCATTGTATATCTCTCTCTCTTCTACCCTTTACTCTCTCCCTCTACCAATTTCATGGTGTATATCTCTCTTCACCCCTTTATTCTCTTCCTCTTAAGATTTTCTCCAATTCCTCAAATCTTTGTCCTTGACAACTGTCTAGCCCTGTCATCGTCATACCACCCCATCCCTTTCTCCCTGTAATTATCGGTCATAAACAATCTCTGCAATGCTCGCTTGCTGTATGTATTTTAATGTCACAGAGCATTGCCACCGCGAAACGAAGCTGGTTTTATGTACATTATGTTTTTGTTTCTTTATTTTAACTCACAATCACAGAAGCACAGGAACAGGACTCTGTCATGCTGCATAAAAAAAAAAAAGTTGGCTCTATTTTGAGACACTAACTCCTGTAGTCTTACAAAAGCATTCAAGCATTCGTATAGTGTAAAGATGTGTGTATCCGTGAATGCTCATTGTCCCTTGTGTATGTAAGTGTTCACATTTCTTTAATATAAGACGTGCTTTTTACCTATCATCTGCGTTTTCCCCCCATCCCATGTGCCAATCTAAACACGCTAAATAATTACCGTCTCCCCGGAAGCTTGGCCGGCTTGTCAATTCACGCTGTGCTGATGATTTGTGTCCCCCTGATTCACGCTTGGAAACATGGAAACATACTAAAATCATCGCTTCACATGCAACGAAAGCATGTTGTTGATTCAATCATCGGTTATCATGTACGTAACGAAATGTCAACTGAGTGTGAATAGCATTGGATGTGTATTATTATCACTTGGTAAGGAACACTTTCCCTATATATGCTTGATTTTTCAAGAACAATGTAGACATGCTATTAAAAAAAATATAGGTTTCAGGCAAGGTATTGGAGACGGTTTCAAAGATACGAAATGGATAATTTTGAGCATGAAGCAAATTCAGAAATACTTTTATTATTGCATTCATGATATTTCAACAGCATGTACAGAAATGCTCTGTTCGTGCAGAGATCTGACTGATTTACATTCGTTTCACTTTGCCAATATCGATATCGTTGTATCTCCTACTTAATTCACATGATCAGAAGCAAAAATTAGTTCTGAGTCATAGTAAAGAAGTACCAGGAGCTCTCACGTTGTATATGTCTAGGTTTAGTTTTGATGAAAATGAATGAAAAAGAGGAAATAGTTCTGACACGCGCCAGGTAACTGTAGCCGAAGATTGCCAGCCCATAATTGACTGCGTAGGTTTACGGCACCCATGTCTCGGTGGCATGCGAACACGAACTTCGAAAAAACGATCTTGCCCCAGAAGAGTTTATTACTCCCTGCGTTGGCTCTTCTGACGCCAGGGAATATCGTGAGCCCGGGCAAAAATATCCGATGTCAGGCCGCACCCCTGGGTCTATTTTTGTTTCTTCGCATCCTACATCCGAAAATATTTTCTTAATTACGGTTAATTCACCTGGATAAGGAGGTGGAATGGCGGGAAAAAAGATGTCTAGCGGCGTAGCGCGCACACTCTTGCGCCATGCTGCCTTGCCTTTAGTCTGCGGTGAATCGCTCGCTCCCCATCAAGAACCGCGAAATTCTGCTAATGTTCAGCTCTTCGATATAATCTCGTGACGCACGGATACGTTTCCAATCCAGTGAACCCTATTTGCTATTCCCCCAGCAGACTGTCTTCATGCAAACGAGATCCTTTTGATTTTACTCTAATGAAGGTTTGTGACAAAAGGTGATGGCGGCTCGTGATACTGAGCAGGAGACTATACCACAACGCCGCAAGGGAGCGCCGGCAATTGCTGGTTTCAGGCGCGCATGACTGGGTGTCTTTTCGATTGTTGCTCAGTGGTGCGGGCTGCAGACAGTTGGGTCAACCTGCACGTCGTCTGCTCGTAAGAAACCCCTCCTTCATCAACCACCAAAATGATTTATTCATGTGAAGGAAGAACGTTTAAAACCTCAAAATGGTATTTATGTTCTGTACTTTGGGTTGGGTTCTCCCAGTTTTTTAAAGCATGTTACGGGTGTTTCTTTTTTTTTTTAATTGCGATCAATCATACCACTTACATAAACTGCGTACATAACATATCGAAGCATTTAATATATCTCCGTATTAAACAACGAACAATCGTTCAGCTCCCAAGAAGCCTGTTGGCCTTGCAACTACAAAGTGCAGGAGACTTATTCTGAAAAAAAAGGGGGAGAGGAGGAATTCAATAGCTGGTAACAGGTGGGGAAAGAAACGATACTATCAAGATAAAGAACAAGATATTTGAGGGTACATCTTAAAAGGTAAGTCACTTTATCCTAACTGAAAATGACTACAGGTATACACTATAAACCCCGCAACTCTTCATTTGAGCGAATGCAGGTTCAGTTCAGTAAACTGTGTATTAACCTGTTCCGTACTGAATTCTATAATGCCCATAGACTTAATACGCAGGCCACCAGGTTCCCGTAAGGAACGGGTTAAGACATTCTCAAGAAAACATGAGCGACAGCATTTTGTTCTATATCATTCAACTTCTTATCAATGAGTTTTACGACTTGAAATGATATCTTAAAGGTATCTCTCCCATTTATTGTTAGTGCCCTTACATGTTCATGTTAAAGTTAGTTGAAGTTAGCTCGGTTAGTTAATACATCAGATAAATCCTCCCTTCGTTGCAGACGAGAACAGACAACTCCGAACAGTATTCACACAGATACACACGCTTTTTTCCATATCTTCGTCCTGAATTTGTTAAGATCATACTGCTCAGGGAGACCTTTAAATCTGCACGCGCTTATACAAAGCCTGCCCCGCCTCGCGCGTGCC
Source organism: Diadema antillarum (assembly GCF_040938485.1). Classification (NCBI taxonomy): domain Eukaryota; kingdom Metazoa; phylum Echinodermata; class Echinoidea; order Diadematoida; family Diadematidae; genus Diadema; species Diadema antillarum. Next base: position 3,320,937 of record NW_027270954.1, read on the forward strand.
TCGCGCACGCCTCGCAGGCGAAGATCGATTGCTGAATTAAGTTACACACACCTTGCAAAACTCAATTGCAGCTTTCGCCCAAATTTGGACCCGAGGGTCTTTTAATAATTCTCCTTTCTCCGCGTGTTTTGCTAAGGTCCACGTAAGCCACTGATGGCATTTCGACAAAGCCACCACGAGGGTTATAAGGGAGAGACAGTGGCCCAGATTAAACGAGATTTGGGGGAACAGGGAAAAGCGATGAACCCATGACGTAACAGTCACTACAGTTTTATCGGTGTCTGATATCTATGTTTCTTCTTCATTTTCATCGTCTTCTTCTTCGTCTTTTTTTTTTGGGGGGGGGGGAGGGGGCTTTTTCTTGGCAGCCGTGATTGCTTAAATTTGTGTCAGTGATCATCAAAACGTGCATGGCTGTACTTTTCACAACACGGTGTAAAAGAAAAAATTGTAATGCTGTCAGTGCCGGTTTTTTTTTTTTTTTTTTACTTTTAAGAGAGACTTGGCATTTCGAAGATGTACTGTAATCTACCTCTGATGTGGACTAACTGTAACAAACGGTGGTGAACTATGGTGATTATTGTCGCGTATCTAACTCCGTCTTCTTTGCTCATTTCTGCATCTCTGGCAGCGAAACAAAGGGAGTTCTGTTTAAAGTTTGTCAAGTAATCAGACCAAACGACCACACCGTGCTCGGATATCAGTAAATCCTGGACATCTTCGGAGGATAAGATGCAGTCGCGATCTGCTTCTCCGTCAATTGCCACTGCTGATCGGCACCTTTGAAACGCGAGCGGAATAATTGTAATTGTATCATTGCCTCACACCAGTGTGATTAGCAATTGATTAGTCTCCAGCCAAGCGTCGGAAATTATTGGCGTATTGAATGGCCGTGTGTCACTCCGCTTGGTTGGTAAAGCGAAAATTCCTGTCCGCTCCACTGACGCACACTACCACAGGTGATGGGTATTGCAATGGAGGCGTTGCTATGGGCAACGATTCCTCCTCCTTCTGCAGGAATTCGTCCAGATGATTCTTGGCGCGCTCGTGCCTTGCATGAAGATACTGGGAACTCGGTCACCTTGGGCGTGTATCGCTTATCAACTGTAAAAATAAAAAATGTCGAAAAAAAATACATTCATCAAGTGAGAATAAACCCAATGGACAATGATTTTAGGCCAACATAATTCTACGTTTCAGAAATCTCTCCCAAAGGAAATAGTAATACACAGAAGCTCTAGAAAGTAAGTAGAGCATCATATATACGTGCTGAGCCTGTCAACACAGGTGGAGTATTTAGTACCATTTAGCTGAGAAACAGAATGCGGCAAGGTTCAACGATCAACCTTGGTTCAGTTATCATTATTCATGTAGCATACTTTGTCATCAAAAGGAAACGTGTCCCACCCGACTGCACTTGAAAAGTTTCAAAACGACTTAAGCAAGATTGCTGTCAGACTGAAGAATTAATCATTCAATGGAGGAAGATATTGTTACGCGATTTGAATATTCTATGAATAATGGAAATGTTACGTTCAACGCCATTATACCTGCACACAAATTGAGCTACTGTGGATTTTTAGCTTCGCAACGAAAGAACACGGTAATACATAATATTGTTATAGTTTACAGATAAACTGAACTGTAATGCGATAATATTATCTATTACATAGCAACATAAGGAACTTTTATTTAGGCTTTTCTAATTAAGAACGTATCCATAATGCCTCTGATTATTATACATGTAAAATGTAATTATCATTTTAAAAAAATGCAATCGTGATGATCATGAGATCTTGCAATCTTCTTTATCATTCTCATAATCATCCAACTGCGTTGTGATGATACACTGTTGCATTATACAAAAAAAAAAGCATTTCTACTTTTTTTCTTTCTGTCCTTGTTCTTTACTTTCCTCGGTGACCTTTACTAAAGGTTGCATTCATGTCCGTCATCCAAGCACTGAAATCAAATTCAACATCTGCTCTTCACGTCACTATGAGGTTATCTACAGTAGATAATCATTCATGAATCGGCGAGGCTTTCAAATATCGTATTCTCTCCTCAAGACACACACTGGCTTACGCACAGGGGGAAAAAGCCGGGATATGTGACAGGACCTAGCGAAAAACATTGCATGAATAAATGCAAAACTGGAAGTATCTGCCCTAATTATCGTTGAACTAACCAGCGCGTGTGCCGAAAATTGAGAGGGAAAGAGAGAGAGAGAAATAGAGAAATATTTCAATATTTTCAGTTTTTTTCTTCAGTTTGTATTCCATTGGCAATATTCCCCTAACCTCTATTCTCTTGCGCCTGTATACTCCCCGTGCCTTTTATCATTCATGATCATTAAAGGTACATAATGGTTTATTCATTTCTATTCTCAAATGCCATGTTGCATATTGAAACGAAAACGCAGCTGTTCGATGGCACTGATCTTATTCCTTTTTCAGAAGAAAAAGTGACATTTATGTCATCCTCAGTACTGCCGAAAAATGAATCACACCAGCCCGTTTCACGCCCTCTCGCAGTGCGCATTGGCCAACGGTAGAAGGAAGGGGGCTGAGTGGTGCAAACCATGTTAGACCGGGGGCCCAGAAGATTTATTCAGCTGAAAAGGGTCACACTTTTTATTGGTCTCATCATATAGGGATGTGTCCAAGGGTCAATAAAATGCATTGCTGGCAAGTCACATCCTGTACCGTAAGCCTAGGGACCACAAAAAGGGACCCCGAAAAATGGATTTATTCAGCCGAAGGGGGTCACGGACAAAAGTTGGTGGATATTGTTCCTTTGGGTGTACTTGTCATGAAAACAGCAATGCCAGCTATTTTATCCTGTACGGGGCCCCAGACAGTAGCCCTAAAGGGCCCCAGAAATATGGTGTTATTCAGCTGAAAAGGGTCACGGCTAATTTCTTTTGCAATGGAAGTAGTTCCCATCAGAGATATCCAAAACACCAATGCCAGCTATTTTATCCTGTACGGGGCCCTAGACAGTAGCCCCAAAGGGCCCCACCCCCCATAGGCCTACGTATAAACACACACAAACATTGATTTTATTCAATTAAAAAGATTCAGGGCTAATTTCTTTTGCAATGGAAGGAGTACCAATCAGAGATATCCAAAACACCAAAGCTAGCTATTTTATCCTGCACGGGGCCCCAGACAGTAGCCCCAAAGTGCCCCACCCCCTATAAGCCCTACGTACAAACACACACACACACACACATTGACTTTATTCAGCTGATAAGAGTAACGGCTAATTTCATTTGCAATGGAAGAAGTACCCATCAGAGACATACAAAACACCAAAGCCAGATATTTTGTCCTGTACGGGGCCCTAGACAGTAGCCCCAAAGTGCCCCCCCCCCCCCCAACACACATACTCACACAATAGTTTCATTCAGCTGAAAAAGGGTCACGGCTAATTTCTTTTGCAATGGAATTAGTACCCATCAGAGAAATCCAAAATACCAAAGCCAGTTATTTTATCCTGCATGGGGCCCCAGACAGTAGCCCCAAATTGCCCCCTTACCCCCTCCCCCCCCCCCCCCCACACACACACACATTGATTTTATTCAGCTGAAAAGGGTCACGGCTACTTGCTTTTGCAATCGGAAGTAGTACTCATCAGAGATATCCAAAGCACTAAAGCCAGTTATTTCATCCTGTACGGGGCCCCAGACAGTAGCCCCAAAGTGCCCCCTACACACACACACACACACACACACACACACACACACACACACACACACATATATATATATATATATATATTGGTTTCATTCAGCCGAAAAGGGTCACGGCTAATTTCTTTTGCAATGGAAGTAGTATCCATCGGATATCAAAATACCAAAGTCAGATATCTTATCCTGCACAGGGTCCCGTCAGTAGCTCCAAAGTGTTTTGCTTTATTCTCTTTATTGTTTGCATCTCTTCTTCTTAAATATGCGCTCCTTCGTCTTCATTTTCGCGACAACGACATTGCGTCCTCCTCATCATCATCAGTTTTGCTGTTATGGCAAACATATCCAGCGTATCGGCTACGTTCGATTTTAGAGCGGCGAGAGCGGAAGACGTGCATAATTGAGTCTGGGAAAGCGTAGGAACAGCGTAGCTAAAGCGGCCAACAGCGTTATCGAAGCAGGAATGAAGCGTCGTAGGAACAGGCCTTGATTTTATACGAGAGTAGAGAACTTAGTGAGAGCGTCGTTAAAGCGGGAAGGTCGTGCTTTGATCAAGAAAGCGGCGCAGCAGCGGGACCATGTCGTCGGTGTCTAGTTTAGACTATATATCCCGTTCTTGTGCCGCTGTTACTACGGTCAGAAAAACCTGGAATTGTTACGCTCATCCCGCGGTATTTACACTGTCACTGCTCTCTCCCCGTTTGAGCTACGATTCAAAATAGGTCAGTCTTGATGGGGAGATGAGGAAGAAATTTTGAACCAGTTCAAAATTTCTTCCCGATCTGTAAAATTGCCAGACCCAACCCCATCACTCAAACGCTGCTGCTACGATGCTCCCGGTCCCCGTACACTTTTGCCGCTCTCTCCCGATCTGACAGATTGAATAGATCGGGATGCAGATCTTGATAGTGGAATTACATGTGGGGACACTTTAGGAACACTCCGTGGGGCCCCGTACAGCTATATAACTGGTTTCGGTGTTTTTGATACCTCCTTGAGTACTACTTCCATTGCAAAAGAAATTATAGCAATGATTCTTTTCACTTAGAATATAATAGTACGGGAGCACTTTCCAGCTACTGGCTGGGGGCCCCTTAACTGGATGGGTTTGTGTTTTACGTATCTCAGCTGTTAAGTCCACTGCCAAGGAAAATAGGCATACATGACTGTTTTCACCTAAAAACAATTAATTCATATGGGGTGGGAATACCTTGGGGCTATACCTGTCAAGGGCCCTGCATCCGGGCCAATAGCACCTCTTTTAATCGAATTCTTTAATGTTGAATTAAATTTAGCAAAAACTTCGCCTAGATGGCATGGTAATTCAATGTCATATTAATCTCTTCATTCAAATTTATTTTGAAACATTCACATTACCTCTAACCTTATTCTAAATAACACTTTTTCAAGTAAAATCCATATAATACAAGTACCATTCCACTATCCGTTCATTCATAAATTCATAATGATATAGTCACGTGATTACATGCTGCGCTCGTTCATTCAAATTGATTTCTGGCCATCTAATTTAACATGTTCTGCAGTCAATTAAACAGATATGTTCATGCTTGGCCTCTTTCCTTATTTTCTTTCGTCGTAGTTATTGTTTTGTAAGCATTATAGCATTTCATGTTTTCGTATTCGTTTAAGAGACTTTGACACCATTTTTTAACGTGCCTTTTGAATCCAAAGAAGTAAGAAGCCACAAATTATCTGGCCGTTACGAGCGCTTTATTCCGAGCGGTCGGCCAGTTACAAGAAGTTAAGGTTATGATCCTCAAATGTTTTTGTTTTTTTTAATAATTCTTTCTATGTCTTCTAGAGATATACGTCTGTATGTTAGTTATATTGTGCTGTCATGACTATAAAAAATGAAGTTAAGCTGCATTACTGGTACACGTATATGCCTATATAATGACATGTATATGAAAGAGAAGGAGCGTTACCAGTCTGGTTACAGAACAACCAAATCCAGTTATACTAGATAAGAAATATGACACTTTTACTGCTTTATAACAGTAATTCATAGATGAAACGAAAACACACATAGAAACACATGTTAAAATGATCTGAAACAAAGAAATAGCATGATTTGAATTTGAATGAACACGTTTGGAATTTGACTGTCTTTCGCGAAATTTAATGACTGAAATACACTTTTCGGCAAGTCAAGGCGAATTTGAATGAACGTAGGGTACCAGCCAATTTGAATACCCATTTTACGAATTCGAACCTTCTATCAAAATTAATGAACCAACAAAAGTGCAAAATTGGCTGGGAAAACCTAACTGGCTTTGATGTTTTGGGTATCTATGATGTAAACTAAGGCCTACTTCGATTGTAAAAGAAAAACAACTATGACTCTTTTCAGCTAAATGATGTCATAATAATTATGTGGGGGAGGGGCACTTTATGGCTACTGTAACCTGGGCCCAGTACAAAATGAAATGACTGGTTTTCATAATATATGGTCATCTTGGTTGTGCACTATACAGAAGTATGCTTCCTTTGCAAATTTCTTGAGTGTTTTGCTACTGTAACCTATGGGACCCCGTATACAGGATAAGATGACTTGCTTTAGTGTTTGTGATATCTCTGTTCAGTAGGCCCTGATATTAAAGTTACAAAAGAATTTGTAAGACCATTTTCAGCTGATTCACAGTACATGTATAATGGATGGGACACTGTGGAGCTACTGTCTAGGGCTCTGTGCAGGATGAAATAACTAGTCTTGGTGTGTTGAATATCTCTGATAGGTACTTCTTCCAGTGCAAAAGAAATTACCCATGTTTGGGGCTATACTGTGCGGGGCCCCATACAGGATAAAATAACTGGCTTTGGTATTTTGGATATCTCTGATGGGTACTACTTCCATTGCAAAAGAAATTAGCCGTGACCCTTTTCAGCTGAATGAAACTAGTGTGTGTGTGTGTGTGTGTGTGTGTGTGTGTGTGTGTGTGTGTGTGTGTATGTGTATGTGTGTGTATGTGGAGAGGGGGGGGGGCACTTTGGGGCTACTGTCTGGGGCCCCGTTCAGGATAAAATAACTGGCTTTGGTACTTTGGATATCTCTGATGGGTATACTTCCATTGCAAAAGAAATTAGCCGTGACCCATTTTGGCTGAATGAAACTAATGTGTGTGTGTGTGTGTGTGTGTGTGTTGGGGGGTGCACTTCGGGGCTACTGTCTGGGACCCCGTACAGGATAAAATAACTGGCTTTAGTGTTTTGGATATCTCTGATGAGTATGCCTACTACCAATTGTAAAAGAAAGTAGCCATGACCCTTTTCAGCTGAACAAAATCAATGTGTGTGTGGGGGGGGGGGGAGGGAGCAATTTGGGGCTACTGACTGGGGCCCCGTGCAGGATAAAATAGCTGGCTTTGGTATTTTGGATATCTCTGATGGGTACTACTTTCATTGCAAAAGAAATTAGCCGTGACTCTTTTCAGCTGAATGAAACGATATAGTGTGGGTGTGTGTGTTGGGGGGGGGGGGGGGCTCCTTTGGGGCTACTGTCCGGGGCCCCGTACTGGATAACATAGCTGACTTTGGTGTTTTTGATATCTCTGATGGGTACTCCTTCCAATGCAAATGAAATTAGCCGTGACTCTTCTCAGCTGCACGAATGAAATCAATGTTTGTGTGTGTTTGTACGTATGGCCTATGGGGGTGGGGCACTTTAGGGCTACTGTCTGGGGCCCCGTACAGGATAAAATAGCTGGTATTGGTGTTTTAAATATCTCTGATGGGAACTACTTCAATTGCAAAAGAAATTAGCCGTGACTCTTTTCAACTGAATAAAATCAATGTTTGTGTATGTTTGTACGTAGGCCTATGGGGGTGGGGCCCTTTGGGGCTACTGTCTAGGGCCCCGTACAGGATAAAATAGCTGGCATTGGTGTTTTGGATATCTCTGATGGGAACTACTTCCATTGCAAAAGAAATTAGCCGTGACCCTTTTCAGCTGAATAACACCATATTTCTGGGGCCCTTTGGGGCTACTGTCTGGGGCCCCGTACAGGATAAAATAGCTGGCATTGCTGTTTTCATGACAAGTACACCCAAAGGAACAATATCCACCAACTTTTGTCCGTGACCCCCTTCGGCTGAATAAATCCAT